>NC_143446.1:2249408-2999211 GCF_987193195.1 Phasianus colchicus | reverse complement strand
AGTGCTCCAGCATGCTGCAGCTGTTTGCTGAGAGTGCCTGACACCTGGCTGGCCACTGAGGGCAGGGACTGCATGACCACTGTGCCCATGACACCCATAGCTGCTGGATGCAGTGCTTCTCCTCCTGCAGCCACTTCATCTACAGCTGTAGTACCATTGTCTCATGCCTGAAGCAGTCCAGCACCAGTGCCTCATTCTCCTGTGGGACATTGAGCCATGCTGGTGTTGCCTCACAATACCAAGGTGCATCCACAATGCCCCGACAGCAGTGCACAGTACCTCTATGGTACAGACACAGTGTGCCAGCACCACAACACAATATCTCCAATACTGCAGCCAAAATGCACCTGTACCACCACACAATCACACAACAACACGGTACAGCCAGAGTGTGCCTGCACCACTGCACAACAGCATCACTGTGCTGTCCATGCAGGGCCCACCCTCTGCTGCTGTTTGTACGGAGTGAGCTGGCTGATGCAGTTGCTGAGCCGCCTGGCTATCAGATGTCCCCAGAGACTGGAAAATGGCAAACATCACTGCCATTTGTAAGAAAGGGAGGAAGGAGGACTCGGGGAACTGCAGGCTGGCAAGCCTCAGCTCTGTGCCTGGGAAGATCATGGAGCAGAACATACTGGAAGACCTCTCAACTGTCCAGGAGCTGTTGCATAGTACAAGAATTGCCAGCTGCCTTCCTGTGTGAATGCTGTGGCCTGCACTTCTGATAGGGGCAGCTGGCACAGGCACAGCATATCACAGCGGCTTGGAGACAACACCCAGCCTGTTATCAACCACTCCAGCCAGCAGCAGCTCCAGTGTGTCAGGGCGTGGTGTTGGTACTGCAGCACAGTGCCGTGGTGCAGCCACAGTGCACTGGTATCATCACAGTGCACACCCTTTGCTCAGCCACGCTGTGCTGGTACCACCACACAATGCCATGGCACAGCCACAGGTGCTGGCTTGCTGCTGGTGATGGCTGCCACGTATCTCTGTGCCAGGCACACCAGCACTGCAGGAGGTGACAGTCACCCGCACGCATTCCCCGTGTGCCACCCGTCCTTTTCTACCTGTGCTCACTGCTGCCCATCACTATCCAGCTGCCCAGCAGCACCTTCACCTGCACCTCCTACTCCATGTGCCAGCAGAAGCCATCTGCCTGTTGCCAGAAGCCCGGCTGTATCTCATCCTCGTGCAGCTCCTCCCACACTGCCAGCACCATGTCGGCTGCCGGCTGCTCCAGCATGAGCTGCTTGCAGCGGGGGAAGAAGTTGTGTTGGCAGCCCAGCAGCTCATTGCTCTTCACTGTATGCCTGTTCTCTGCATTGCCACCATCACCGCAGTGCCACTGCCCACAGGGACACACAGTGATGTGCAGGGACAAGTGGTGATGGCTGTACCAGGTTGCAAGCGCTCTGTGTCCTGCAGGTATTCCTCCTTGCTCATGGGCTGCTCGCCCACCTGCAGCTGCAGTGTGAAGTCGTGCACGGCCCAGGTTAAGCCGTTCTCACCGCATCACTAATCTTGTCACATCACTGCTATCACTGCACTGCTGCCCTCCCAGCCAACATAAAGGACTCCCACTATGGTGCAGCCCGGTGATGGACACGTCCACCAATGGGCTGGTGATACCAGTGCCATGGGGTTGAGAGACAGCATGCTGTTGTTGCAAACCTGGCAGAGGGGGGCCGGCATCAGGGGCACGAGAGCCTGCTTGGCTATGCAGCTGCCAGAACCAAAAAGGAAAGCACACCCAGCTCCTCTGGACACATTTCCTGCTGCTGTTTCCTTTGCTTTACCCAAACATGCCCAGTGCTGTCCCAAAATGACAACACCCGGAAAGTGTCACAGAATTTATTGCATGGACAGCTGGCAGGGCACACGGCTACACATCGCTGTCCTCATCGCTGTCCACATCACTGTCCTCATCACTGACCTCCTCTTCGCTGTCACTGTCTGAAGGGATGAGCTGAAGAGATGTGAACAGATTACTCAGGAAGTTCATACCCGTGCGGCACCATGAGGAGATCTCCATTTCCTTCTTCTCCGTCTGCATCTGCTTAATCATCTGCTGAATTGCCACCTCTATGTGTTTGAAGCCCTCGTTCATCAGTGCCTTGCGCTCCTGTGGGATATGGAGTGGGGTTGCTGCCACCACACAGTGCAGCCACAGTGCAACAGCACCACCACCGAGCAGCTTAATGCAGACACAGTGTGCTGGTACCACCACATAACACGTCCATGGTACATGCACAGTGTGCCAGCATCACCACACACCTTCCTGGTACAGCCAAAGAGGCCCATAGGAAAGCTACAATGTGCTGGTACCACCACCGCACAGCGTCACAAACAGAATCACAGAATCACAGAATTGCCAGGGTTGGAAGGGACCTCAAGGATCATGAATCTCCAACCCCCCTGCCACATGCAGGGCCACCAACCATCCCACCTAATGCTAGACCAGACTGCCCAGGGCCCCATCCAATCTGGCCTTGAACACCTCCAGGGACGGGGCATCCACAACCTCCCTGGGCAGCCTGTTCCAGCACCTCAACACTCTCTCTGTAAAGAATTTCCCCCTGACGTCCAACCTAAAAAACCTATGGAATAGACATGTCATGCCAGCAATGCCATCTAACATCATCACGGTGACCATCTTTACAGCCACAATGTGCCAGTACCATCACACATCAGCAAAATGGCACAGCCACCGTGTGACACTAACACCACACAACACCGCTTTCCCATTACACAATAGTCACGGTGCAGCCACAGTGCATCTGTACCACCACACAACACCTCCATGGTACCGCCATTGTGCTCCAGCACCACAACACAGTACCTCCAGTGCTGCAGCCAAAATGCACCTGTACTACCACACATACCATCGCGGTTCAGCCAGAATGTGCCTGCACCACTGCACAACAGCGTCACTGTGCTGTCCACAGAGGGCACGGTGCTGCTGGTGACAGCAGCCCACCCTCTGCTGCTGTTTGTATGGAGGGAGCTGGCAGATGTGGTTCCTGAACCTCTCTCCATCATCATTAAAATGTCAGGGCTGTCAGGAGATGTCCCCTGAGACTGGAAAAAGGCAAAGGTCACTGCCACGTATAAGAAATGAAGGAAGGAGCACCCAGGGAAATCCAGGCTGGCAAGCCTCATCTGTGTGCCTGGGAAGATCATGGAGCAGATCCTCCTGGATGACATGTTAAGGCGCATGAGTGACGGACGACAAGGTGACCCCAGGCAGCCAGCACGGCTTTGCCAAGGGCAGATGGTGCCTGACCTGTCTGGTGGCCTTCTGTGATGGACTGACAGCATTGGTGGACAAAAGAAGGGCGACTGATGTCATCCACCTGAACCTGTGCAAGGCCTTTGACATGGTCCTGCACCACATGCCTATTTGTAAAATGGAGAGAGATGAGTAGACTCTTTGGTGGATAAGAATTGGTTGGATGCTCACAGCCAGGTGGTTGTGCTCAGTGGCTCAATGTCCAGGTGGAGGCCGGGCACGAGCCATGTCCCTCATGGGACCTTCTTGGGTTGCTGCTCTTCCACATCTTGGTCAGTGTCGTAGTGGGATTGAGTTGGCTGACAACACCAAGCTGAGTGGTGTAGTTGACACAAGAGGAAGAAGGGACGCCATCCACAGGGACAAGGACAGGCTTTGGAAGTAGGCCCACGTGAACGTAAGGAGGTTCAGCAAGGCCCAGTGCAAGGTGCTGCTCTTGGGTTGGGGCAATCCCAGATAGATGTGCAGACTGGGAGAACTCCATGAGTGCAGCCCTGAGGTAAGGAGTTGGGTGTCCTGGTGGACAAAAGCTGGACACGAGGCAGCAGTGTGTGCTTGCAGCCCAGAAAGGCCAAAAGCATCCTGGGCTGCATCAACAGAGAGCAGTCAGCAGGCAGGGAGGCGATTGTCGCACTCTGCTCTGCCCATGAAGATCTTGACCCCCATCACATGAACGATGTGAAGTTTTTGCAGCAGGCCCAGAGGAGGGCCAGAAAGACGCTCAGAGGGCTGAAGCACCTCTTCCTCTGCAAACACAGGCTGAGAGAGCAGTGGGTGTTGAGAATGGGGAGAAGAAGGCTCTGGGGTGACCTTGCTGAGGCCTTCCATTACTCAGGGGCACTTATAAGCAGGATGGAGAGTGCCTTTTTGGACAGTCTGGTAGTGACTGGGCAGGGAAGAAAGGTCTTAAACTAAAAGAGGGCAGGTTTAGGTGAGCTCTGAGGAGGAGGTTTTTCACTCAGAGGGCTGTGAGGTGCTGGCACTGCTGCCCAGAGCTATGGGTGCCCCATCCCTGGAGGTGGGCAAGACCATGGATTGGCCTCGGGCAGACCAAGCTGTTGTTGGGCAACCAGCCTGCAGCTGAGAGGTTGGAAGCAGATGGTCATTGACACCCTTTCCAATCCAAGCCATACTAGTGTTTGTGATTCCACAATTCTGTGATTCTATGAGATGCCTGAGTGGCCCCCGCTCTGGAACTTAAAATGGAAATACATGCAGCCCCGTAGTCCACCCTCTGCCTCTGCTGCCTTTGCTTCCCTGGAATGAATCCCCACGCTTTCCTGAAATGATAACACTGGGGCAGTGCAACTGGATTTATTGCAGGGACAGCTGCTGGGCAGCAGTCCACATCACACGCGCCGCAGTTTATTGAAAAGTTTTCCTGCCATACCAGGCAGGAATGGAGCCAAAATGTTGCTCAGAACGTTCAGAGCTGAGCTAACCCAGGTGCCCACCTCCATTTTCTTCTTTTCCTTCTGCAGCTGTGTGATCAGCTCCTGCATGGCTGCCGCCTCACGCTTGAAGCCCTCCCGCACCAGTGCTTCATACTCCTGTGGGACAGGGAGCAGTGTTAGTAGCAGCATACAATGCCATAACAGCCACAATGTGCTGGTACCAACACAGAACACATCTGTAGTACACTCACAACACCGTCACAGCGCTCACCTTCTTGTGGTGCTCCAACACGCGCTGCTGCTCCTCCAGCCACGCACGCTGCTCCTCCTTCAACTGTTGCTCCAGCTGACGTTTGTGTTCCTCCACGGTGCGCCGCTGCTCCTCCAGCCGTGCCTCTGCAGCCTTCTGGGCCGCCTCTGCTTCGGCCGCTGCTGCCTCCCGCTGCCGCTCCGCCAGCTCCAGCTGCACCTCAGTGGCCTTCAACACGTGTGCCAGCCCCTCGCGCTCCCGCAGGAACACCTCCAGCACCGCCTCCGCCTGACCGAACAACCATGAGGCACAGTTCCATCGCACCTGGTGCCACCCCAGCCCACTCCCACACACCCCACTCACCTTGACACCCTTGTCAGGCCGCCGCTTGTACTCCTCCAGCACGCGGTCCAGGTCCTCCTTGAACAGCTGTGCACCACCAGGTGCCACGTAGTCCCCATTCTGCAGGCGGAGCTCCACATCCCTCCAAAGCTCCTGCAGCACTGCATGGCACCGCTGCTCCGACGCCTCCTCATTGCGCTGGCAGAACTCCTCCTTGGCTGCCTCCAGCTTGCACTGCGCCACAGATCAGTGCTCAAGTGCACAGCCATGCCTCCAATACCCCACGATGTGACGACAACTCACCACCAGCTCCGCATGGTATTGGCGTTCATGGTCAGCAAAGGCACGGGACAGAAAGAGGGTGATGGCGCGTTGCACACAGTCCTGATGCACAGCCATGAGAGCACTGTGTGAGGGCGTGGGCAGCACCAGGCCCTGCTCCATGCCCCGCTGGTACTCGGCCACCGCCGCCTCCACTGCTGCTTTGTTCTCGGCCCGTGCCAGTGCTGTCACTGCGCTCTCCACGCAGGGCACTGCACCGTTGGTGATGGCCGCCACGTATTTCTCCGCCAGACCCGCCAGCACTATGAGAAGTGACAGCCACTCACACATGTCACTGCCACGCATGTGTCCCCGTCACCTGCACGCGTCCCCTGCATGCCACCCATTCTCACGCTGCTGCCACTCACCGCTGCCCGTCACCTCGTGCCCACCCGGCAACACCTTCACCGGCGCCTCCTCCCAGATGTACCGGCAGAAGGCGTCCACCTGTTTTCGAAAGCCCGGCTGCAGCTCGTCCTCCCGCAGCTCCTCCAACCGCGGCAGATCCGCATCAGCTGCTGGCCGCTCCATCGTGAACAGCTTGCGGTGGGGGAAGAAGTTGCGCAGGCAGCGCCGCAGCTCATTGCGCTCCTTGGCCTTCTTCCCGTCCCCTGCATTGCCACCGTTAGCACAGAGCCACCGACGGTGGATACGCACAGGGCTGCGTGGGGACACACGCTGGTGGCCATACCGGTCTGCAGTCGCAGCACATCCTCCAGGTACTCATCCTCACTCAGGGCCTTTTCACCGGCCCGCAGCTGCAGTGTGAAGTCACGCACGGTCCAGACGAAGCCCGGGAAGATGCGGACAAAGTTGGATGCTGGGTTGTCATTCTCCTCCCGCACGCGGATGTGCTCTGTCAGCTCCGTTACCAGCCTGTGGGACCCACGTCACCCCGTCAGCGTTGTCACTGCAGTATCTTTGCCACACTGTCACCTCCCTCCCAGCCATCCCTGTACCGCAGCTGCTCCAGTGCCCGCTGGTCAATGGTGCCTATGCTGTTGTACACCAGGGTGCTGGAGAGCAGCAACGCCAGCGTGAAGATCCAGGCGTCGCTGTCATCGTCATCCTGCACACATATCTGAGTTACTGGGGATCCACTTCTATGGGGTGTTTGGGACCTCCCTACCCCTGCACTCACCTTTTTGGGGTCTCCCAGCCCCTCGGTGTCCAGCAGCACCAAGGTCACTCCCTGCCGGCGCGGGTGGGGCAGGCACCACATCCAGATGCCCTTGGTCTCCGCATGCACCGTGGGGCCCAGCGGGAAGCCTGTGGGCAGTGAGCTCTCTGAAATCCCACAAGATGCCCTCCAAACAGATGGGATTTCCCCCTTTGCTCACCAGTGCGTTTCTGTGCCAGCTGATTCATCAGGAAGGACTTCCCAGTGCGGTACAGCCCAGCGATAGCCACCACCACCAAGGGCTGGGTGACACTGCGCAGCACAGCCAGCGCCATGGAGTTGAGGGACAGCACGTTGTCCTTGTTGGTCACCAGGCAGAGCGGGGCCGGCATTGGAAGCGCTGGAGTGTCCATGGTTGTGCAGCTGACTGTTGCGCTCACAGATTGGAAACTGCAATATATAGTAAAGCCAAGTCCCCCTCCTCCCTACGTCCCACCTCCTGCTGATCTTTTGCCTTTTTTTTTCCTTTCCCTTTCACTTTCTCAGAATACTACTCAGTTCCCCAAACTCACTGTGCCTGGACTGTGCCAGTGGATTCACAACCAGGGACTGCTGGCTGGGAAAAGAGCTGACTGCTGTGATCACAGATTGGGAACTGCAATATATAGTAAAGCCAGGTCCCGCTCCTCCCCACATTCCACATCCTGTCATTGTTTGATTTTCCCTTTTTTCTCTTCCTTTCCCGGAATCCTGGTCCATTCGCTGAAGTCACGTTGCCTGTACCATATTAGTGGATTCACTGCAGGCACTGCTGGTGGGGAAAAGTGCTCCAGCATGCTGCAGCTGTTTGCTGAGAGTGCCTGACACCTGGCTGGCCACTGAGGGCAGGGACTGCATGACCACTGTGCCCATGACACCCATAGCTGCTGGATGCAGTGCTTCTCCTCCTGCAGCCACTTCATCTACAGCTGTAGTACCATTGTCTCATGCCTGAAGCAGTCCAGCACCAGTGCCTCATTCTCCTGTGGGACATTGAGCCATGCTGGTGTTGCCTCACAATACCAAGGTGCATCCACAATGCCCCGACAGCAGTGCACAGTACCTCTATGGTACAGACACAGTGTGCCAGCACCACAACACAATATCTCCAATACTGCAGCCAAAATGCACCTGTACCACCACACAATCACACAACAACACGGTACAGCCAGAGTGTGCCTGCACCACTGCACAACAGCATCACTGTGCTGTCCATGCAGGGCCCACCCTCTGCTGCTGTTTGTACGGAGTGAGCTGGCTGATGCAGTTGCTGAGCCGCCTGGCTATCAGATGTCCCCAGAGACTGGAAAATGGCAAACATCACTGCCATTTGTAAGAAAGGGAGGAAGGAGGACTCGGGGAACTGCAGGCTGGCAAGCCTCAGCTCTGTGCCTGGGAAGATCATGGAGCAGAACATACTGGAAGACCTCTCAACTGTCCAGGAGCTGTTGCATAGTACAAGAATTGCCAGCTGCCTTCCTGTGTGAATGCTGTGGCCTGCACTTCTGATAGGGGCAGCTGGCACAGGCACAGCATATCACAGCGGCTTGGAGACAACACCCAGCCTGTTATCAACCACTCCAGCCAGCAGCAGCTCCAGTGTGTCAGGGCGTGGTGTTGGTACTGCAGCACAGTGCCGTGGTGCAGCCACAGTGCACTGGTATCATCACAGTGCACACCCTTTGCTCAGCCACGCTGTGCTGGTACCACCACACAATGCCATGGCACAGCCACAGGTGCTGGCTTGCTGCTGGTGATGGCTGCCACGTATCTCTGTGCCAGGCACACCAGCACTGCAGGAGGTGACAGTCACCCGCACGCATTCCCCGTGTGCCACCCGTCCTTTTCTACCTGTGCTCACTGCTGCCCATCACTATCCAGCTGCCCAGCAGCACCTTCACCTGCACCTCCTACTCCATGTGCCAGCAGAAGCCATCTGCCTGTTGCCAGAAGCCCGGCTGTATCTCATCCTCGTGCAGCTCCTCCCACACTGCCAGCACCATGTCGGCTGCCGGCTGCTCCAGCATGAGCTGCTTGCAGCGGGGGAAGAAGTTGTGTTGGCAGCCCAGCAGCTCATTGCTCTTCACTGTATGCCTGTTCTCTGCATTGCCACCATCACCGCAGTGCCACTGCCCACAGGGACACACAGTGATGTGCAGGGACAAGTGGTGATGGCTGTACCAGGTTGCAAGCGCTCTGTGTCCTGCAGGTATTCCTCCTTGCTCATGGGCTGCTCGCCCACCTGCAGCTGCAGTGTGAAGTCGTGCACGGCCCAGGTTAAGCCGTTCTCACCGCATCACTAATCTTGTCACATCACTGCTATCACTGCACTGCTGCCCTCCCAGCCAACATAAAGGACTCCCACTATGGTGCAGCCCGGTGATGGACACGTCCACCAATGGGCTGGTGATACCAGTGCCATGGGGTTGAGAGACAGCATGCTGTTGTTGCAAACCTGGCAGAGGGGGGCCGGCATCAGGGGCACGAGAGCCTGCTTGGCTATGCAGCTGCCAGAACCAAAAAGGAAAGCACACCCAGCTCCTCTGGACACATTTCCTGCTGCTGTTTCCTTTGCTTTACCCAAACATGCCCAGTGCTGTCCCAAAATGACAACACCCGGAAAGTGTCACAGAATTTATTGCATGGACAGCTGGCAGGGCACACGGCTACACATCGCTGTCCTCATCGCTGTCCACATCACTGTCCTCATCACTGACCTCCTCTTCGCTGTCACTGTCTGAAGGGATGAGCTGAAGAGATGTGAACAGATTACTCAGGAAGTTCATACCCGTGCGGCACCATGAGGAGATCTCCATTTCCTTCTTCTCCGTCTGCATCTGCTTAATCATCTGCTGAATTGCCACCTCTATGTGTTTGAAGCCCTCGTTCATCAGTGCCTTGCGCTCCTGTGGGATATGGAGTGGGGTTGCTGCCACCACACAGTGCAGCCACAGTGCAACAGCACCACCACCGAGCAGCTTAATGCAGACACAGTGTGCTGGTACCACCACATAACACGTCCATGGTACATGCACAGTGTGCCAGCATCACCACACACCTTCCTGGTACAGCCAAAGAGGCCCATAGGAAAGCTACAATGTGCTGGTACCACCACCGCACAGCGTCACAAACAGAATCACAGAATCACAGAATTGCCAGGGTTGGAAGGGACCTCAAGGATCATGAATCTCCAACCCCCCTGCCACATGCAGGGCCACCAACCATCCCACCTAATGCTAGACCAGACTGCCCAGGGCCCCATCCAATCTGGCCTTGAACACCTCCAGGGACGGGGCATCCACAACCTCCCTGGGCAGCCTGTTCCAGCACCTCAACACTCTCTCTGTAAAGAATTTCCCCCTGACGTCCAACCTAAAAAACCTATGGAATAGACATGTCATGCCAGCAATGCCATCTAACATCATCACGGTGACCATCTTTACAGCCACAATGTGCCAGTACCATCACACATCAGCAAAATGGCACAGCCACCGTGTGACACTAACACCACACAACACCGCTTTCCCATTACACAATAGTCACGGTGCAGCCACAGTGCATCTGTACCACCACACAACACCTCCATGGTACCGCCATTGTGCTCCAGCACCACAACACAGTACCTCCAGTGCTGCAGCCAAAATGCACCTGTACTACCACACATACCATCGCGGTTCAGCCAGAATGTGCCTGCACCACTGCACAACAGCGTCACTGTGCTGTCCACAGAGGGCACGGTGCTGCTGGTGACAGCAGCCCACCCTCTGCTGCTGTTTGTATGGAGGGAGCTGGCAGATGTGGTTCCTGAACCTCTCTCCATCATCATTAAAATGTCAGGGCTGTCAGGAGATGTCCCCTGAGACTGGAAAAAGGCAAAGGTCACTGCCACGTATAAGAAATGAAGGAAGGAGCACCCAGGGAAATCCAGGCTGGCAAGCCTCATCTGTGTGCCTGGGAAGATCATGGAGCAGATCCTCCTGGATGACATGTTAAGGCGCATGAGTGACGGACGACAAGGTGACCCCAGGCAGCCAGCACGGCTTTGCCAAGGGCAGATGGTGCCTGACCTGTCTGGTGGCCTTCTGTGATGGACTGACAGCATTGGTGGACAAAAGAAGGGCGACTGATGTCATCCACCTGAACCTGTGCAAGGCCTTTGACATGGTCCTGCACCACATGCCTATTTGTAAAATGGAGAGAGATGAGTAGACTCTTTGGTGGATAAGAATTGGTTGGATGCTCACAGCCAGGTGGTTGTGCTCAGTGGCTCAATGTCCAGGTGGAGGCCGGGCACGAGCCATGTCCCTCATGGGACCTTCTTGGGTTGCTGCTCTTCCACATCTTGGTCAGTGTCGTAGTGGGATTGAGTTGGCTGACAACACCAAGCTGAGTGGTGTAGTTGACACAAGAGGAAGAAGGGACGCCATCCACAGGGACAAGGACAGGCTTTGGAAGTAGGCCCACGTGAACGTAAGGAGGTTCAGCAAGGCCCAGTGCAAGGTGCTGCTCTTGGGTTGGGGCAATCCCAGATAGATGTGCAGACTGGGAGAACTCCATGAGTGCAGCCCTGAGGTAAGGAGTTGGGTGTCCTGGTGGACAAAAGCTGGACACGAGGCAGCAGTGTGTGCTTGCAGCCCAGAAAGGCCAAAAGCATCCTGGGCTGCATCAACAGAGAGCAGTCAGCAGGCAGGGAGGCGATTGTCGCACTCTGCTCTGCCCATGAAGATCTTGACCCCCATCACATGAACGATGTGAAGTTTTTGCAGCAGGCCCAGAGGAGGGCCAGAAAGACGCTCAGAGGGCTGAAGCACCTCTTCCTCTGCAAACACAGGCTGAGAGAGCAGTGGGTGTTGAGAATGGGGAGAAGAAGGCTCTGGGGTGACCTTGCTGAGGCCTTCCATTACTCAGGGGCACTTATAAGCAGGATGGAGAGTGCCTTTTTGGACAGTCTGGTAGTGACTGGGCAGGGAAGAAAGGTCTTAAACTAAAAGAGGGCAGGTTTAGGTGAGCTCTGAGGAGGAGGTTTTTCACTCAGAGGGCTGTGAGGTGCTGGCACTGCTGCCCAGAGCTATGGGTGCCCCATCCCTGGAGGTGGGCAAGACCATGGATTGGCCTCGGGCAGACCAAGCTGTTGTTGGGCAACCAGCCTGCAGCTGAGAGGTTGGAAGCAGATGGTCATTGACACCCTTTCCAATCCAAGCCATACTAGTGTTTGTGATTCCACAATTCTGTGATTCTATGAGATGCCTGAGTGGCCCCCGCTCTGGAACTTAAAATGGAAATACATGCAGCCCCGTAGTCCACCCTCTGCCTCTGCTGCCTTTGCTTCCCTGGAATGAATCCCCACGCTTTCCTGAAATGATAACACTGGGGCAGTGCAACTGGATTTATTGCAGGGACAGCTGCTGGGCAGCAGTCCACATCACACGCGCCGCAGTTTATTGAAAAGTTTTCCTGCCATACCAGGCAGGAATGGAGCCAAAATGTTGCTCAGAACGTTCAGAGCTGAGCTAACCCAGGTGCCCACCTCCATTTTCTTCTTTTCCTTCTGCAGCTGTGTGATCAGCTCCTGCATGGCTGCCGCCTCACGCTTGAAGCCCTCCCGCACCAGTGCTTCATACTCCTGTGGGACAGGGAGCAGTGTTAGTAGCAGCATACAATGCCATAACAGCCACAATGTGCTGGTACCAACACAGAACACATCTGTAGTACACTCACAACACCGTCACAGCGCTCACCTTCTTGTGGTGCTCCAACACGCGCTGCTGCTCCTCCAGCCACGCACGCTGCTCCTCCTTCAACTGTTGCTCCAGCTGACGTTTGTGTTCCTCCACGGTGCGCCGCTGCTCCTCCAGCCGTGCCTCTGCAGCCTTCTGGGCCGCCTCTGCTTCGGCCGCTGCTGCCTCCCGCTGCCGCTCCGCCAGCTCCAGCTGCACCTCAGTGGCCTTCAACACGTGTGCCAGCCCCTCGCGCTCCCGCAGGAACACCTCCAGCACCGCCTCCGCCTGACCGAACAACCATGAGGCACAGTTCCATCGCACCTGGTGCCACCCCAGCCCACTCCCACACACCCCACTCACCTTGACACCCTTGTCAGGCCGCCGCTTGTACTCCTCCAGCACGCGGTCCAGGTCCTCCTTGAACAGCTGTGCACCACCAGGTGCCACGTAGTCCCCATTCTGCAGGCGGAGCTCCACATCCCTCCAAAGCTCCTGCAGCACTGCATGGCACCGCTGCTCCGACGCCTCCTCATTGCGCTGGCAGAACTCCTCCTTGGCTGCCTCCAGCTTGCACTGCGCCACAGATCAGTGCTCAAGTGCACAGCCATGCCTCCAATACCCCACGATGTGACGACAACTCACCACCAGCTCCGCATGGTATTGGCGTTCATGGTCAGCAAAGGCACGGGACAGAAAGAGGGTGATGGCGCGTTGCACACAGTCCTGATGCACAGCCATGAGAGCACTGTGTGAGGGCGTGGGCAGCACCAGGCCCTGCTCCATGCCCCGCTGGTACTCGGCCACCGCCGCCTCCACTGCTGCTTTGTTCTCGGCCCGTGCCAGTGCTGTCACTGCGCTCTCCACGCAGGGCACTGCACCGTTGGTGATGGCCGCCACGTATTTCTCCGCCAGACCCGCCAGCACTATGAGAAGTGACAGCCACTCACACATGTCACTGCCACGCATGTGTCCCCGTCACCTGCACGCGTCCCCTGCATGCCACCCATTCTCACGCTGCTGCCACTCACCGCTGCCCGTCACCTCGTGCCCACCCGGCAACACCTTCACCGGCGCCTCCTCCCAGATGTACCGGCAGAAGGCGTCCACCTGTTTTCGAAAGCCCGGCTGCAGCTCGTCCTCCCGCAGCTCCTCCAACCGCGGCAGATCCGCATCAGCTGCTGGCCGCTCCATCGTGAACAGCTTGCGGTGGGGGAAGAAGTTGCGCAGGCAGCGCCGCAGCTCATTGCGCTCCTTGGCCTTCTTCCCGTCCCCTGCATTGCCACCGTTAGCACAGAGCCACCGACGGTGGATACGCACAGGGCTGCGTGGGGACACACGCTGGTGGCCATACCGGTCTGCAGTCGCAGCACATCCTCCAGGTACTCATCCTCACTCAGGGCCTTTTCACCGGCCCGCAGCTGCAGTGTGAAGTCACGCACGGTCCAGACGAAGCCCGGGAAGATGCGGACAAAGTTGGATGCTGGGTTGTCATTCTCCTCCCGCACGCGGATGTGCTCTGTCAGCTCCGTTACCAGCCTGTGGGACCCACGTCACCCCGTCAGCGTTGTCACTGCAGTATCTTTGCCACACTGTCACCTCCCTCCCAGCCATCCCTGTACCGCAGCTGCTCCAGTGCCCGCTGGTCAATGGTGCCTATGCTGTTGTACACCAGGGTGCTGGAGAGCAGCAACGCCAGCGTGAAGATCCAGGCGTCGCTGTCATCGTCATCCTGCACACATATCTGAGTTACTGGGGATCCACTTCTATGGGGTGTTTGGGACCTCCCTACCCCTGCACTCACCTTTTTGGGGTCTCCCAGCCCCTCGGTGTCCAGCAGCACCAAGGTCACTCCCTGCCGGCGCGGGTGGGGCAGGCACCACATCCAGATGCCCTTGGTCTCCGCATGCACCGTGGGGCCCAGCGGGAAGCCTGTGGGCAGTGAGCTCTCTGAAATCCCACAAGATGCCCTCCAAACAGATGGGATTTCCCCCTTTGCTCACCAGTGCGTTTCTGTGCCAGCTGATTCATCAGGAAGGACTTCCCAGTGCGGTACAGCCCAGCGATAGCCACCACCACCAAGGGCTGGGTGACACTGCGCAGCACAGCCAGCGCCATGGAGTTGAGGGACAGCACGTTGTCCTTGTTGGTCACCAGGCAGAGCGGGGCCGGCATTGGAAGCGCTGGAGTGTCCATGGTTGTGCAGCTGACTGTTGCGCTCACAGATTGGAAACTGCAATATATAGTAAAGCCAAGTCCCCCTCCTCCCTACGTCCCACCTCCTGCTGATCTTTTGCCTTTTTTTTTCCTTTCCCTTTCACTTTCTCAGAATACTACTCAGTTCCCCAAACTCACTGTGCCTGGACTGTGCCAGTGGATTCACAACCAGGGACTGCTGGCTGGGAAAAGAGCTGACTGCTGTGATCACAGATTGGGAACTGCAATATATAGTAAAGCCAGGTCCCGCTCCTCCCCACATTCCACATCCTGTCATTGTTTGATTTTCCCTTTTTTCTCTTCCTTTCCCGGAATCCTGGTCCATTCGCTGAAGTCACGTTGCCTGTACCATATTAGTGGATTCACTGCAGGCACTGCTGGTGGGGAAAAGTGCTCCAGCATGCTGCAGCTGTTTGCTGAGAGTGCCTGACACCTGGCTGGCCACTGAGGGCAGGGACTGCATGACCACTGTGCCCATGACACCCATAGCTGCTGGATGCAGTGCTTCTCCTCCTGCAGCCACTTCATCTACAGCTGTAGTACCATTGTCTCATGCCTGAAGCAGTCCAGCACCAGTGCCTCATTCTCCTGTGGGACATTGAGCCATGCTGGTGTTGCCTCACAATACCAAGGTGCATCCACAATGCCCCGACAGCAGTGCACAGTACCTCTATGGTACAGACACAGTGTGCCAGCACCACAACACAATATCTCCAATACTGCAGCCAAAATGCACCTGTACCACCACACAATCACACAACAACACGGTACAGCCAGAGTGTGCCTGCACCACTGCACAACAGCATCACTGTGCTGTCCATGCAGGGCCCACCCTCTGCTGCTGTTTGTACGGAGTGAGCTGGCTGATGCAGTTGCTGAGCCGCCTGGCTATCAGATGTCCCCAGAGACTGGAAAATGGCAAACATCACTGCCATTTGTAAGAAAGGGAGGAAGGAGGACTCGGGGAACTGCAGGCTGGCAAGCCTCAGCTCTGTGCCTGGGAAGATCATGGAGCAGAACATACTGGAAGACCTCTCAACTGTCCAGGAGCTGTTGCATAGTACAAGAATTGCCAGCTGCCTTCCTGTGTGAATGCTGTGGCCTGCACTTCTGATAGGGGCAGCTGGCACAGGCACAGCATATCACAGCGGCTTGGAGACAACACCCAGCCTGTTATCAACCACTCCAGCCAGCAGCAGCTCCAGTGTGTCAGGGCGTGGTGTTGGTACTGCAGCACAGTGCCGTGGTGCAGCCACAGTGCACTGGTATCATCACAGTGCACACCCTTTGCTCAGCCACGCTGTGCTGGTACCACCACACAATGCCATGGCACAGCCACAGGTGCTGGCTTGCTGCTGGTGATGGCTGCCACGTATCTCTGTGCCAGGCACACCAGCACTGCAGGAGGTGACAGTCACCCGCACGCATTCCCCGTGTGCCACCCGTCCTTTTCTACCTGTGCTCACTGCTGCCCATCACTATCCAGCTGCCCAGCAGCACCTTCACCTGCACCTCCTACTCCATGTGCCAGCAGAAGCCATCTGCCTGTTGCCAGAAGCCCGGCTGTATCTCATCCTCGTGCAGCTCCTCCCACACTGCCAGCACCATGTCGGCTGCCGGCTGCTCCAGCATGAGCTGCTTGCAGCGGGGGAAGAAGTTGTGTTGGCAGCCCAGCAGCTCATTGCTCTTCACTGTATGCCTGTGCTCTGCATTGCCACCATCACCGCAGTGCCACTGCCCACAGGGACACACAGTGATGTGCAGGGACAAGTGGTGATGGCTGTACCAGGTTGCAAGCGCTCTGTGTCCTGCAGGTATTCCTCCTTGCTCATGGGCTGCTCGCCCACCTGAAGCTGCAGTGTGAAGTCAAGCATGGCCCAGATTAAGCCGTTCTCACCGCATCACTAATCTTGTCACATCACTGCTGTCACTGCACTGCTGCCCTCCCAGCCAACATGAAGGACTCCCACTATGGTGCAGCCCGGTGATGGACACGTCCACCAATGGGCTGGTGATACCAGTGCCATGGGGTTGAGAGACAGCATGCTGTTGTTGCAAACCTGGCAGAGGGGGGCCGGCATCAGGGGCACGAGAGCCTGCTTGGCTATGCAGCTGCCAGAACCAAAAAGGAAAGCACACCCAGCTCCTCTGGACACATTTTCTGCTGCGCTCCCTTTGCTTTACCCAAACATGCCCAGTGCTGTCCCAAAATGACAACACCCAGAAAGTGTCACAGAATTTATTGCATGGACAGCTGGCAGGGCACACGGCTACACATCGCTGTCCTCATCGCTGTCCACATCACTGTCCTCATCACTGACCTCCTCTTCGCTGTCACTGTCTGAAGGGATGAGCTGAAGAGATGTGAACAAATTACTCAGGAAGTTCATACCTGTGCGGCACCATGAGGAGATCTCCATTTCCTTATTTTCCTCCCGCATGCGGATGTGCTCTGTCAGCTCCGTTACCAGCCTGGGGATCCGCTTCTACGGGGTGTTTGGGATCTACCCACACTTGCACTCAATTTTTGGGGTCCCCAGCCCTCAGTGTCCAGCAGTGTCACTCCCAGCCAGCGCGGGTGGAGCAGGCACCACATCCAGATGCCCTTGGTCTCCGCATGCACCGTGGGGCCCAGCGGGAAGCCTGTGGGCAGTGAGCTGTCTGAAATCCCACAAGATGCCCCTCCAAACAGATGGGGTATCTCTCTCTGCTCACCAGTGTGTTTCTGTGCCAGCTGATTCATCAGGACTTCCCAGTGCGGGACAGCCCAGTGATGGCCACCACCACCAAGGGCTGGGTGACACTGCGCAGCACTGCCAGTGCCATGGAGTTGAGGGACAGCATGCTGTCCTTGTTGGTCACCAGACAGAGCGGGGCCAGCATTGGAAGCACTGGAGTGTCCATGGTTGTTCTCCTGAATGCTGTGATCACAGATTGGAAACTGCAATATATAGTAAAGCCAGCTCCCCGTCCTCTCCACATTCCACATCCTATTACTGTTTGATTTTACCTTTTTTCTCTTCCTTTCCTGGAATACTGGTCCATTTGCTGAAGTCACGTTGCCTGTACCAAATCAGTGGATTCACTGCAGTGGCCCACAGGCTACTCATGGGTGCTCCAGCAATGGTGATAACTGGGTCAACTGCCATTCTCTTGCTGAACGTAGCTCCCAAGCATATACAGCTCTGTTTCTCAGCAGCGTTGGACCCCACAAGGACTCAGGCATCGCTGCAGGCCCAGACCTTGTTGCAGATGTTCTGGGTACTATTGCTGTAGCATCACGCTGCAGATCTACCTAATTAATATGGAAAAGTATACAGAGCCCCTCTACCTTACGTGCCTGAAGCCTAGATGCGTCCCTGAGCAAGCATGACAGAGATGGACAGTGAATGCCTTTCTCTGGGAGTTCTTTTCCCTGTGAGTCCACCACCTGCTTTTCCTCGTGCCAGGAGGAAGCTTCCAGATACATCTCCCTAAACAAATTCCACAAGTTTCTTCAGGAAAATGCTAGCAATAGAGGGGTAAGGCAGAGCTCCTGCCCTTTTGGCTGAGCTGCTTCCAGCAGATGAACAATTGATACCTAGATACAGCATCCTCTTCACCTGGTCCTGGGTGAGGACCACTCTTCTGGCCTTGGATCAGGCTGACGGCCTGCAGCTAAGGAAGGTGGGGATATTCTTATTATTGCAGGAAACCCTTTCCTCACCAGTCTCTCTGCGTTAACGAGCAGCCCATCTTCAGAGGTGGAACATGTGGTATCCATCCTCCTCTGTCACACCAGCTTGTTATTGTAGGGTCAGGTGTTTTACAGAGGTGGAAGCAGCTACACGCCATCAGCGCTGGGCTCCATCCCAGTGCTGGAAACTGGAGGTGCTCTTTGCAGACGGGTGCGTGTGCTTTCAGCAAGACTGAGAACAGGAAGTTTCTGCCTGGCCCACGTGGCCACCAGAACTAAGAAGCACCTTCCCAGCTGCCCTAATGGCTGAACTCTCATTGTTGCCCTAGAACTTGACTGTGTTGTGCCTACCAGAGTACATGGTGTGCTTCCTGCACCGGCTCAGTGCTACCCTGCGTTTCTTCTGGGATGGCCACAAGGTGAAGGCACCTGCTGCACTGGGCAGTGAAGGTAAGGCCTGGAGGAGAAGCTAGCAGGACACTTCTGTGTTTGGGACAGGGTTTGTTTCCTGGCACTGCTCTCCAGGATGCTGAAAGCTTTGTGTTTCTCATGGGTGCTGATGCCTTCTGTGCCCTGAGCCTGTAGATCTTGGGAAATTCCTAGGTGCAGATCTAATCCAATTAACATCCAGACCGATTATGGATAATTCTTTTGAGACTTGCAAAAGAATAGCTACATTGTGATCTGATAGTTAAAGTACAGGGAAACATATTTGCCAATTTTCACCATTCTCAGACTGTGGCTTTAAACGGAAACCAAGTGAATGCCTCTTGCTTTCACAGAATCACAGAATCACCAAGGTTGGAAAAGACCTTCAAGATCATCCAGCCCAACCATCTACCTATTGCCAAGAGTACTCACTAAATAGTAGTACTATAGTACCCACTAAATAAAGTACTCAAAATAGTGCTCGCTGAGCACTCGGCCATTATTTCTGGACATCTGGTCATCAATGGATAGGGATAAGTTTACAAGGAGGATAGAGGAGAGTATCCTGATTTCTGTCTGTTGCATCCCAACCTAATGCCAGAGTGAGACAATTCGGCCTTGTTTGGAGGCCACGGAGGCCATTTTTCAATGTTTCGTAAGCCTGCTATTCTTTTGCTGAGGGTCACTCATCAAAGCAGAACAGCCTTACAACCTGCTTTCCAGTCTACAATACTATACCCATGCTATTCGCAACATTTAATAACTACTGCAGTTGTGCAAGTGAGAATTAATCACATTATTCAACAACCATCTTTCTAACAGATACCATTAGAATATACGTTATTTCTACTGTTCCAAAGCAGCTGTTTCTAAGGACAAGTTACAAAATACGTCGTGCTCTACTTCTTCAGATCAGAGCAAGTCCACACTCGCTGTGGCCTGGGATCGTGCTGCTCTGCTGCCTTGTGGCACACTGCATTGCGTTACAGGCACAAAGTGGACTCCAGCTCAGGTTAGAGCAGATAGGTGAAAGCTGAAGAGTTTTCAGAGAATCCAGGTTTCCCCAGCGACTGGGAGTCAGGAAGGGCTTGGGGGCTTGACGCCACCTGCTTTGGTGCGCATCCAATGCTTGCCTTGTAACGGAAGTTACCTCTGCCCCGTTGACTCGTGCCCCCGGATGTGCCTTCGGGCTGGGCCCTGCGCCCTGTCTCAGGGCTTAACTGTTGGAACTCGTTCCAAGCCCTGGACCTGGCTACCTGGACCTCGGTCCCCAAACCAAATCGCTCTCAAAGTCGCCTCTGGCCCAGCGGCGCCCCGATCCGCCCCCGGCCCGCACTGATGCCCACACGCACGCGACACCCGGAAGTGAGCACCACCAGCACGGCCGCCGGGGAGGAACCGGAAAAACCACGCTCTCGCGAGATCGCCCCACCCAATCCGCTGCCGCGGGGTTTCGCTCGTTCCCTTATTCCGTCCCTCCCAGCGCCGCGCCGCGGTGCGGTCGCAAGGGGGCGCGGCTGGTTCGTGTCGCCCGGGTTATGACGTCACCGCGCCGGAAGCGCCGCGAGAGAGGAACGCGGGGAGCGGGGTGTGGGCGGAGCGCTTTATTCGGCCGCCGGAGAGGGGCGGGCCGAGGTCTTGCGGCGTGCAGTCGCCTACACGGCTGTACCCTTTAACATGGCCAGCATCGCGCCGAGCTCGCAGGCGGCGCGCATGGTGTTGAAGGCGTTGGCCGCCAGCTCCTGCTTGTTGTTGCTGTTGTTGATCTCCCGCCGCAGCGCCGCCAGCTCTTGCTCGATCAGCGCCGCCCGCTCGTTGAAGCCGCGCTGCAGCAGCTCGCTGTGCTCCCGTAGCTTCGCTTTGAGCGCCCGGTCCAGCTCCCGCTGCGCGCTCGCCGCCTCCTCCTGCATCTTGGCCTCCAGGGCTTGCAGGTTCTGCGCGTAGCTGTCGCGCTCGTCCGCCAGCAGCGCCTCCAGCTGCCGTTCGCGCTCCGTCGTCGCCTTCTGCTGCTGCTCCAGGAGCTGCGCCTGCTGCTTCTGGTCTGGGGACAAAGGGACGGGGTGAGGGGGAACCAGGAGCTGAGCCTTCTGCTTCTGGTTAGAGAACGCAGGGGGGGTCCCCGTGGCACGGGGGGATGGAGCAGAGTTACAGTGCGAGGGGACGTGGGGTGGGGGTGGAGGGGCGTGGGGACACAGCGCGAGGATGTGGGGATGAGGCGAGGGTTCCTCAGCGAGGAAAAGGGGACGATTTGAGGTGTCTCCTGGGCACACTGGGACACCCCGAGAGATGTGGGGACTCTGGGAGATATCGCCCGGGGAGAAGGGGAGTCCTCAAGTGCTGAAGCCATCATGAGATGTCCGTGAAGGGTTATAAGGATTCCCAAAGTACGTGGGGATGCCATGAGCTGTCCCAGGGGACATGGCCGTGGAACGCTGTGAGATGTCCCCAAGGAACAACGCAATGCATCCCTTGTCCGTGGAGTACCTGGAGATGGGTGAGGGGGGAAGGAGAGAAGGGACAGCACTGGGATGCGCTACTCACCCTCCAGCTGCTTCTCGGCCTCGCTCAGTGCCTTGTCTGCCTTCAGCACGGCCTCCGCCTCTGCCTGGCGCTCCGCCAGGAACTCATCCAGCACCTCCTCGGCCTGTGCATCCCCACACGATTGAGGCACGGCCCCGCCTCCTTGTTCCTGATCCCCTCCCTGGAGCTGCCCTCACCTTGGGGCCCTTGCCCTCTGCTTGCCGGTAGGCCTCCAGCAGCCGCTGCCGCTCGGCCTCGTAGGCGCGGTAGCCACCAGGCTGTGCGTAGGCCCCACGGGCCAGGCTGGTATCCAGTGCCCGTGCCAGCTCAGCCAGCAGCGCCTTGCAGCGCCGCCGTGATGCTGCATCATTGTCCTCCTGCAGGCGGCAGTACTCCGTGCTGATCTGTTCCTGAGGATCAGGATGGGGGCAAGGTCACGGTGTTGCTGGGGAGAGTGCTGGTGGGAGCACAGGTACAGAGGCAGTGTTGGGGGGGCTTGAGGATAAGGTGATGGAGACGGAGCGCATTGAGGGAATGGGGACAAGGTCGTGAAGACAAGGGCAGCCTTGTAGGAAGAGGAGCAGGGTTGTGAGGACGGGGACAGAGCTGTGGCACCAAGGGGGGGTGGCCACGCACCATGAGGCGCCGCTGGTGCTCCTGGTCGCGATCCCGGAAGCTGCGACGCCGGAAGACAACGAGTGCCTCGCGCAGGTGCTCCCCATGCGAGGCCGAGAGCTGTGCAGGCTCTGTGGGCAGTGACAGCCCCCGCACGCCCCTGGCATAGGCCTCCAGCGCTGCCGCCACCGCAGCTGCGTTCTCGTTGGCCATCATCGCTGCTGCTGCTCCCTCCAGGCAGGGCAGACGCCCGCTGTTGATGGCCTCCACGTAGCTGCTCAGCAGCGTGCTCAGGGCTGTGGAGAATGGCACAGTGACACCTTCCTCGTTGTTGGCACCTTGCTGCTGTGTGTTGCTGTTGTCCCCTGTCGTCCCCGTGTTTTTTGTCCCGTTGTCAGCCTGTCATCACCCAGTCATTGACATGTGTCCCCCCATCGCTGCTGTCACTCCTCTGTCACCCTGTTGTTCCTGGTGTTATCGTTGCCCCATTGCCCTGTGTCACCGTTGGCATCCTATTTATTATCACTGTTCTCTTTCATCGTTGTCACGCTGCTGTACTGTGTTGCCATTGTATCCCTTTTGTCCCTTTGTCATCACTCTGCTATCCCCAGTGTTATCACTCCATTGTTTCATGTTGTCATTGTCCCCCTGATGTCCTGTGTCACCACTGTCCCCCTGTTTTCACCCTGTTCTCCATGGCACTATTGCCTTTATCCCATTTGTCCCGTGTTGCCTTTGCCTTTGTCACCCCGTCATCCAATTTGCCATCATCACTGTCCTCCCATGGACCTCCTATTGTCCCTTATGATGATATCCTTATTATCAGCCCGCAGTCAGTGCGCTGTCACCCTGTTGTCCTGCGTTGCCATCGCCCTGTTGTCCTCTGTGTCACCACGTCCCCTTCTCCCCCCTTCCACCCTCCCCTTACCTCGCCCTGTCAGCGCTCCACCGTCGGGCAGCGTCTTGGGCCAGGAGGAGCTCAGCACATAGTCACAGAACTGGGCTGCCTGTTGGAGGAAACGTGGGGCCAACGCGGCCTCGGGCAGCTCCTCCATGCGCCCGTGCTCCTCTGTGCCCAGTGGCGAGGGCAGCACGAAGCACTTCCGCGTGGGGAAATAGTTGCGGAGGCACAGCCGCGTCCCATTGTAGTTCTGCACCTTGCGGCCGTGCCCTGTGGCAGGCAGGCAGCTTTTGTTGGTGCTGCCGCTCGCTCGTTAGGGCCTCCCTAATGACCCCAAGGAGGCCAGCACTCACCGTGCTTGAGTTCCAGTGCCTGCTCCAGGTACTCGTCCTCGCTGATGGGCCGCTCGCCCACGCGCAGCTCCAATGTGAAATCCCGCACCACCCACACAAAGCTGGGGAAGAAGCGCACGAACTCGCAGTCCTCGGCCTCATCTTCTCTTTCAACGCTGTTGTTGCCATCCTTGTCCCCGTCCCGCACCTGGATCAGCTCCGACAGCTGTGTCACCAGCCTGGCCCCACTCAGGAGCACAACGCTCCCCAAATCCTGTGTACCCCCCAAATATTTCTGTCCTCCTCTGTATGTCGTGTCCTGCCCCACAGTGCCCATCTACACCCTCTTTGAGCCTGAATCACCCTTCAATCCTGCAGTTCCACCTTAAGTCCACTGCCCCCTCCAAATGCCACAGCTACCCAAATCTTGAGTAAATGCCCAGTTTTACCCCAAGTCCCACATTGCCCTAAATCCTACAACTTACCCAAATCACACTGTTTCATCTCAAATGCCATGGTTTAAACCAAAGTCTGAGGTTGTTCAATTTTTTTTTGTCCCAGACCTGTTTCACACCCAACTCTTGCATTGCCGAGTTCCCCCAGTTTTTCCCCAAATCCCAGTCCGACATTGCCAACATCCCCCAGTCTTGCCACAAGTCCTGCAATGCCCATGTCACACAGGTTTTCCCTAGGTTCCTTGTGGCCTCAAACACACAGTTTCACCCCAAATCTCCCAGCCTCACATTGCCCCAATCCCACAGCTACAGCCCGTGTCCTGCATTGTCCAAGTCCCCCATAGCCCCGAGTCCCCAAGTTTCACCCCAACATCCCCCATCCGCTCAGATCCCTGCAGGATACTCGAGGTGCTCCAGTGCCTTCTGGTCGATGGTGCCTATGCTGTTGTACACCAGGGTGCTGGACAACAGCAGTGCCAGCGTGAAGATCCAGGCGTCGTTATGGCTGTCACCCTGTGCCCACAGCTGGGTTAGGGGTGTTCTGGAGGACTCCGGGGAGAGATGTGGGGCCAGCCTTCCCCCCCGGCACCCACCTTGTTGGGGTCTCCCAGCCCCTCGGTATCCAGCAGCAGCAACATCACTCCAGGCCGGCGTGGGTGGGGCAGGCACCACATCCAGATGCCCTTGGTCTCTGCCTGCACCGTGGGGCCCAGCGGGAAGCCTGCAGGTGGCCAGCCATCAGGAATCCCCCCGAATACCTCAAAATGCCCCGCAGTGAATGGATGGGGTTCTGCCCCCCAGCTCACCACTGCGCTTCTGTGCCAGGCGGTTCATCAGGAAGGACTTCCCGGTGCGGTAGGGCCCGGCGATGGCCACGACCACCAGGGGCTGCGCCACCTCCTGCAGCACTGCCAGCGCCTTGGGGTCGAGGGACAGCACGCCATCCCTGTTGTTCACCAGGCAGAGCGGAGCCGGCATCGGGAGCACCGGAGCATCCATGGTTGTGCTGCTCTCTGTGGCTCAGCAGTGCTGAAACCGAAAGAGAAAGCAAACCCAGCCCTCCCCCTGCTGTTTTTTTCCCTTTCCTGTAACACCTCTCACTTCCCTGAAATCACAATGCCTGGGCGCTGGCCTGCACTTCTTGTAGGCACAGCTGGCACAGGGCTACACATCGCTGTCTTCAATGCTGTCCTCATTGCTGACCTCCTCTTTGCTGTCATGTCTGACAGGACAAGCTGAAGCAATGTGATCAGGACGTTCACACCCATGCGGCACCATGAGGAAATCTCCATTTCCCACTCCTTCTGCATCTGCTCAATCATTTGCTGCATTGCCACCGCCACGTGTTTGAAACCCTCGTTCATCAGTGCCTTGCACTCCTGTGGGATAGGGAGTGGGGTTGCTGCCACCACACAGTGCAGCCACAGTGCAACAGCACCACCACCGAGCAGCTTAATGCAGACACAGTGTGCTGGTACCACCACATAACACGTTCATGGTACATGCACAGTGTGCCAGCATCACCACACACCTTCCTGGTTCAGCCAAAGAGGCCCATAGGAAAGCTACAATGTGCTGGTACCACCACCGCGTCACAAACGTATGGGATAGACATGTCATGCCAGCAGTGCCATCTAACACCATCACGGTGACCATCTTTACAACCACAACGTGCCAGTACCACCACACATCAGCAAAATGGCACAGCCACTGTGTGACACTAACACCACACAACACCTCTTGGTGTAGGGAACCTGCTTGGGCAGGGCGGTTGGGCTCGATGATCTCTGGAGGTCCCTTCCAACCCCTATGATTCTGTGATTCTGTGATTCTGTGAACCTTTGGGGAAGAATACACAAGTTCTTTGAAAAGGGAAAGGTTGCAAAGTAAATATAAAATGTAATTATATTTATGCTTGTTAGCAAAGCATAACAGGTATCACGAATCAGGAACTGGGTCTTAGTAACCTTTAGATATTTCCTGATATGGGTTTCTTCTTTCTTAAACATGGCTTTTGTTAGTATGAGAAACTGGACAAAAGTACAGAGCAGCGTAAGGAAAGCTTGGCATGAGATGGGTGAGATGAGAACTTCAAGAAATATTGCCCTCCTGTATCCATAGAAGCACACAAAATGATCTTAAAAACCATAGGTGATAAACGTCATATGGAAAAATGGATTAACAAATGTGTCACTAGATTGTGAGTCTGGGGTACTTGGCCAATAGGGGAACAGGAGAGTAATTACCTGCCATGAGAAGGAGAAGTGGTTCACTGATCAAGTGCGTGTTTTCTCCTTTCCCACAAGAGGAGTGTGCCCACTATTGCAATTATGAACAAAAAACCTTTGCTGCTTCACTGAGATCTACGTGTGATCGACGATTATGAATTCTGAGCTTTTCTTGCATAAGGAGGGCATGGGGATGTAGAGGGGAACATGGGGATATGGGGCATGGAGATCCTGTTCCCTCCTAATGCACGCTCCTCTATGAGGAGGGTGAACACTCCCTGGGTGCTGCAGCAGAAGCACAGGTTTTGATTTCACTTATGATTCCAAGTGGTCTGGGTGAAAGCCAGGCAGGGATTGGTTCCAGAGCTGAAGTTTGCTGCAGGGTGGATTCTCAGGATCCCTCCTGGTTTGGGCAGAGTCCCACATGCAGTGGGCAATTAGAGGTGTTTGAGGCAATTTGATGGTTTGGGGAATTTCTGAGGCAAATCAGGGGCATTTTACAGGTAATTCTGGGAGAATTTGGGACAGTTTACAGGCAATGAGAGGGAGACTGTGGGATTTTGGAGGCAGATACGGTCAGCCAGGGAACTGGGAGCAGCATGGGTCCTTGGAATGGCAAAGGCAGGACCAGAGTCTGTCAGCAGAACCCCCTCAGCACTGCATTCTGCTGTCAAGTGCAGTCCCACAATGCCATTAGAATTGGAGTCATGGTTGGTAAAGACCCAACTCAGGCCGTATGTCAAATGCCAGAGCCAAAATCAAAATAAATGGGAAATGCAAGCTGCCTTAGATACGGCAGGATGCTATAGATTATGGATACCAAACTGTGGACTGATGGAGGATCGTGGAATAGGAAGCTGTGAAAGGAGGAGAAATTTTGGACTGGAACCCGGAATGCCAAACAGCCTGTATTCAACTGAGAGCAGCTCTGATGTCTACTCCTGCTCTAGGACTGCAGTGGCAGCAGACCTGAGGCACTGCCCAAATGCAGCAGGAAAGCCCGGGGCCTGGCCCATCCCACAGCCGGCAGCAGCCGTGGGGCTGCCCACATGTCCCAAATGCAGCAACATCCCCAAGGTGGCAGAAACACCCCCAGAACGGGGCTGCAGCTGCCAGCCGGGCCTCTGCCACGTTGTGCGTTGGAAACGTTGCGCCCCGCTGGAGTCGGGGCCAGAACCCAGCTCAGCCTGAACCGGGCTGGGGGGAGGAAGGAGTGGGTTGGGTGCTGGGGGAAGAGATGGCCGTGGTTGCAGCCCCTAAAGCTGCCCTCCTTGGGAAAGGCAGAGAAGAAGAAAGCTGACAGTGGCATGATGGAACTCTGTTTTATTGATGGAATGTGATGACTTTATACAGCAATTGGAGCTTGCACACAGCAGCTCCCGCCACATCAGTGGGGCCGGCGGTTGAAGTTCAGGGCCCGACGTGGTACCCGGGAGCGGCTTCGCCCCCGGGCTGGGCCTCGCCGCCAGGACCGGCTCCTGCGGCGTCTTCGGCGTCTTCGGGGCTGGCTGTTGTTCTCTGCAGCCCGACGTGTGAGAGGCGAGCGGCTCCGAGTCCGGGCCCGCCCTGCCTGCCTGGAGAGCAGCTCAGGCACCTGGGAACTGGGATCTGGTCCCGACGGTGCCTGGTTGGTGGTGCCGGAGCTGCTGCTCTCCCGTCCTATGGGGCCTTGGGATGGCCCCGGTCCCTGCTGGCTGGTGGTGGTGGGGCCAGCGCTGTCCGAATTGGTGCTGGAGGCTGGAAGGGGAGACAGCAAGGTGAGCGGGACAGATCTCCAGCGCTGGGGAGGGGCAGGGTCCCATTCGTCATGGGCCAAAGGGACTTGAGCAAGGCCTCGCCTGGCCCCAGCCCAGCAGCACGCGGCCGTTTGCCTCTTACCGGTGCCCTCTCCAGCACAGGTGTTGCACTCCCAGCTGGTTGTTCTCGGACTCAAGTTGGAACAACGCCGGTGAGTGCCTTGTGCAGCGCAGGATCTGCAGAGGAGCAGCTGCCAGGGCCTGGGGAAAACAAGGGGTTGTGGCCGTGAGGACAAAGTGACTGGAGCCAGGGAGTGCCCGGCACAGCTCTGGTGCTCAGTCTGTTCCACCCCAGCCTGTGGTGAGGCCGCAATCCCACGCAGAGCCCCAGAGGGCTGCTGAGGTAACTCACCCCTCTCCTTCTGCCCGCTCCCTGCCACGTGGATGATGGCAGTACCTGGCATCACAGCGCTGATGCCTGACTCCCAAGGATGCATACGCATAGTTGTCCTCCCATGTTGGTTTTCTGCCAGAGAAGGGAGAGAACGTGATGCCCAGGGCTAAAACTAATGCATGGCATCCCTCCCCTTCCACCCCATGCCCAGTTCCAGCTTCCCAGTGAAGCTGAGGCCCATCTTAATGGCCGCAGAGGGCCAGGCCTGCTGGGCACAGCTTGTGTGCCCTCACATCTCAAGGGCTGGTTGAAAGACACCAACCTGAATGGGATTCGGATCCCCGTAAAGAGCATGTCCATAATAAACCAGTCTCTGTCTCGGCAGAGGGGGCATTGGAAGCAGTAAATCCCTGCGCTCACGGCCTGTTCCTGCAGCAGAAACAGAAGCAGCGTGAGTGTGAGCTGGGCCCGGTGCTGCTGAGCATCTGCTGTGCCTGTTGGGTGAGGGGAGAACTCCTACCTGGATGCAAGCCCGGTGAAACCAGGAGTGTTTGCAGGCTGGGCACACCATGGTGCAGTACGATCTGCTCTCTGCCATGGGCTCCATGCAGATGATGCAGGTCGTGTCCTGTGCCGGCACTGCCTCCACTGCCTGATGCGGACGATGCACCCAGCAGAAGCACCTGGGGGAAGATGGGAGGTGTGGCAAGGTGAGAAGTGCTGCGAGGAGGGCAGAGGAACAGGAAGGAGCCCCAGGCCTTGGCTCTGGCTCTGTCAGGCTGCTGGGAGGTGTCACAGCACACTCCTCACTTCTTTGGCTGGTGCTGACAGAGGGGTTGGAGGCTCGCAGACGATGCCTGGCAGCCCTTACCTGAAGTCTTCAAAGAACTGGGTGACACATTCACCCTCTGAAGCGCAGGAGAGGTGGAAGCTGCGGTCACAGTCTGGCTCTGCGCAGGTGATGCTGGCCCCCCGCTTGCCACAGACGTAGCAGTGCTGGAATGAGCAGAGCATTTCCATCAGCAGCAGGCTCAGGGCCTACACAGCGGGTCCCGCACCTCTGTGCAGGGCACAGGATGGGGCAGGGCTGGGTGGCACTCTGCAGAGCTGCCTGCTGCACAGGGCTCGTCTGCAAGAGCGGGAATGTGTCTCGGGGCTGGTTGGAAGGGCTGGGATTGCTTTCTTTGGACCAGGCTAAGCTCGCCATGCCTCTGCTGGCACCAAGCTCCCTGTTCCGGTCCGGTGCTCACCGTCTGCTCTCCCTGCCTGATTGCACGTATCAGGCCTTCCTCGAAATGGCATGTATTTCCGTGATCTTTTCCTGGTTTACAAAGACCAGTGGAGAATATCTGTACAAGAAGAAAAAGCATGATCTTGTTAGGGCAGGTAGGAGGGAAACACTGGTTGGAGGAAGGAGGCAGGAGCCACATGGGAACTCACAGCACAAAAAGTATGGAAGCACAACCCATTTTCCTCATGTTTGTGCCCAAGGATGCTCGAGTCCTCATCCACTTGGCCACACAGCACGCATGCTGGAGAGGAGAGAGGAGCACAGTGAGCGCCTTGCGGGGCCAGGTGCCCCCGGGGGCTGTCCCAGGGGCTGCTCTGTGCCGGCCGTGCCAGCTGAGGGGCAGGGCTGGAGGCCGTGGAGGGCAAGGGGCACTGCAGGCCCAGCGGTGCCAGCAGGCAGCCGCAGCCCAACCGCGGCCCCCCTGGCCAAGGAGCACACGGGCCCTGCGTGCCCCCGCCTCCCCTCTCCGCCGCAGGCAGACCCCCAGCACCCCTCTGCCCAGCGGCGGGGAGCTGCGTGCAGGTACTTTGCTCTCACCCAGCTCGCTCAAGCCGGCGGCCTCCTGCGTCCCCTCGGACATCGTGTGCATCAACAGTGAGCCTCGCAGAGCGTCTGCCCCGGCAACACCAGGCTTTCTCCTCCGCGTGACAACCTGTGGCAGAAGCGGGACGAGGCTGAGTTCTCAGCTCAGGCCCTGAGCGCCGGGGAACCCGCCTCCCTCGGCAGCCCCAGGCAGCCCCTTCCTCCCTGCTCACCTCACCAAGTCGCACTGAGCTCGGCCTGAGCCCCGCAGCCTTAGCTGTGTTCCACACCCCGCGTGTCACCATGGCCGTTCCGTGCCACCTCTGTGACGCCATCACACCTCACAGTGGCTGGGGGCACCCAGGCAGGAGGGCGGAGGCTCTTGCAGCCAGCGCAGGGTGAGGGGCCCGGTGCCGCACGCAGCCCCGCTGGAACCCGGCGTGTTGGTGCTGCTGAAGGCACTGGGCGACACGTCCACCCTCCTGGCCCCACCTGGATGCTGCCGGGCTACGGGTGGCTCCATCAGTATCCCAATGGAGCGTTCAGGTGGTTCTGCGGTGTTCTGAATGCTTTACTTTTTGGTTGCTTGCTGCTGATTACCTCTCCTTACAATAAATGACTCGATTCACGGAATCACAGAATCTCTGTGCTTGGCAAAGACCTCTAAGATCACCAAGTCCCACCGTCCACCTCCCCACCTGCCCACGTCCCCCAGTGCCACATCCCGACGGTTCTGGAACACCTCCATGGACGCTGACTCTCCCAGCTCCCTAAGCAGCTCTGCCAGTGCCCAGCCGCTCTTTCAGCAAAGATGTTCTTCCTCATATCCAACGGGGAGCTCTCCTGGTGCAACTTGAGGCCATTCCCTCTCATCCCATCACTGTTGCCTGGGAGAAGAGTCTGACCCCCACCTCACTACAACCTTCTTTCAGGCAGTTATACGGAGTGGTGAGGCCTCTCCTGAGCTTCCTCCACATGGAACATTCCCAGGTCACTGTGCTGCTCCTCATGGGACTTTTGTCCAGACCCTTTCCTGCCCTATTGCCTTTCCAGGGACACACTGCAGGGCCTCCATGTTTTTCTTGTAGTGAGGGGCCCAGTACGGAACACAGCTCTTGAGGTGCAGCCTCACCAGTGTCAGCTGCGGGGGCACGATCACCTCCCAGCTCCTGCTGGCTGCACCGTTTCCGCTACAAGCCAGGATGCCCTTGGCCTTCTTGGGCGCCTGGGCACGGTGCTGCAGCGCTGTGCTGTTGCCTGGGGTGGTTGTGAGCAAAGAGCAGCAGCCAGCACTTGGTCTTCTTGGGCCTCATCCAGTTGCACTCGGCCCATCCAACCAGCCATCCCGATCCCTGTGCAGGGCTTCAAGCAGATCAACGCTTCTTCCCCACTGCCCTCAGTCTAGAGCCCTATGGAGCACCACCTGCATCTTGTACTCATCATTAGTACTTTGTGTTAGCAAGTGCTTGTCATTAGCATGTGGGTATCAAATTACTTGAAATTTAGGTAGGTCCTGCAAAAATAATGCCTGCCCTCTTTCCTTTGAAACTACTACAGACACAAAGAGCATAATAACACTGTTTAATAGCACAAATTCTGCACTTTTTCTGTTTTTCAGCATAGTTACAACAATTACCTGAGCGTTTTCATCAGCAGTGGTTGACTCTATGCCACGGTCGTAAAAACCTGCACCAGTGGGAGTAACCCCCTGTCTTTGTCACCAGTGCTGAACTGCACAGCCCAGTGCCTGCCTCACTGTGCTCACTGTTGGCAGAAAGGTTCAACCTCTACTGCCATCCCACCAAATCCCCGTCTGATGCCATGGGCCAGTGTCATCATACAGGAGGAAATACCTTTGGAGCAGCTTTTTTAACACTGGGCACAGAAGTGTGTATCCATTTTAGATACACATTAGTGGCAACTATTGAGGGGTGCACTATGCATACATCTTTCAATACTGTTACAAACTTATGACCAGAAAAGCAGCACAGACACCACGAATAACTAGATGTTCACCCATGGATGTATCCAGTTGAAAACTGCAGCAAACTGCTGCTGGAAGGGAGGGGTCCTTGTGGCAAGCGAGACGCGGACCAGTGTTCTCCTGGTGCAGAATGAAGGCCTTGATTGTAGGTGCTTACAAGCTCTCATAACCCCGTAACAACCTCTTTATAACGTGTAGGAGCCAGGCGCCTCGTGTGTGTTTACGCCTGGCACAAGTAGCTGCCCAGTTTGTTTACTCATTTGCAAGGTCTTTTGTTCACAATGTCCCTCAAGCCCTGAGGCAGATGGTGGGCAAAGTTGCCCTCCAAGGGTGCTTGGCGTCACAGAGCCTGGAGTCTGCCAGGCATCCCCAGTGAGCAGGACCTCATTGGCAAGGAGATCCAGAGAACAACAGCTCCTTCAGGGGAACTTCTCAGTGGAAAAGGCTCCAGTCTCTATAAAAGCCACGCCATTTTTAGAGCCAGTCAACAGAGAAGGCTCTCAGAGCAGGTCTCATATTTCGCAGGCTGCCAAGAGCAGATGCTGATTCCTACTTTCTTGGGCCTTGTTTCCCTTCTCCAGCCTCTTCTACCTTTCGGCACCAGGCACTGCCCCCACCAGTGGTTCCGCTTGGAGGAACCTCAGCAGCCCCTCAGGCCCACACGCCGTGGCAGCCATATCCCCGTTCAGTGTCCCAGGCCTGGCTGGCTGGAGCAGCCCCAGCGGCTGCTGCAGATGTAAATGCTATGGAAGAAGGGGTGCAGATTGTGTTGCTGCTTTTTGGCCTGGATCCACTACTTTTGCTTGTGTCCAACTCACGGTGCATGGGCTCCCCTTGCCCACGCCATCATGGTGGCGGCTCTTCCCACAGAGCGGCCCGGCCCCGGCTGCGCACTCATTGCCCACCAACAAGCCGACTTTGGTGCAGTGTTAGCCCTACCTGGGCTGGAGCCGGGCCACGGGGTGCAGGGCTAACTTCTGCTATGGCAAATAAGTGCGTTTTGATACTCTGGCTAAATGCAGGCTTCTGAACAGCCAAAAACATGCAGCCTTACTTTCTGGTTGGATAAAGGCAGTTGAGAAGAGGATTGGAAGCCAGGTATTTACCCGGGATTTCTTGTGTATCCTTCAGCATCCAATACCTTGAGTTGGAAGAGACGTACCGAACAAACTGAATGTGCAAATAACTGCCAATGAAATAAAATCGTAGACCCCTATGAAATACTGTCTGCTGTAAATCCACTGGGGTGGGCTACTGAAATCCCTGAGTGATCCAAAGCAGCAGAAAATGGTATGAATACCCCTAAAGCCAGAAGTTAAGCCCACAAGACAAAACCAGTACCTGAAAATGGAAGGTAGGAGAGGAACTCAGCCTCTGATTGGTAGTGCTGTGACTCACGGACCGTTACGAGAATGCTGTTCACAGTGCAGTACAGCACTTCTGCCAGCCAGAAAGCCTCACTCCACAGAACGTCAGCTGGTTCTGGATCAAAGGGCTATGAGTCCAATTGTGATGGAAGTACATCCCCATAAGGAAAACCCACATACCCTCCTTTGTGTTGGAGTGCAAAAACCCCAAAACTGGAAGGAAAACACAGTGGTGTTGGACTGTGCTCCCTGAGGGCTTTAAAAATTCCCATACTTGGGAAACAGCTTGCTAAGGAACTGGAGGGGTGAGGGTACAAACAGCTGGAAGCTACACTACGCCAGGGTGCAGATGAGCTCCTTATAGGTGTTGAAACAAGGGAGGAAATAACACAAGTGGCAACAAGTATCCTGCATCTTCCGAGCTCTGCGGGATGCAGAGTATCCACGAAGAAAGCACCACTAGCTTGTCAGTCTGTGACCTATGTCAGTTTTACCATCCCTCGGGGATACCACGGGGTGAGGGCAAGGAGGCCATATGTCAAATACCAGAGCCAAAATCAAAATAAATGGGAAATGTGGGCTTGCTTAGGTACGGCAGGATGCTGTAAATTGTGGATATCAAACTGTGGACTAATGGAGGATTGTGGAATAGGAAGCTGTGAAAGGAGAAGGAGAAATTTTGGACTGGAACCCAGAATGCCAAACAGCCTGTATTCAACGGAGAGCAGCTCTGATGTCTACTCCTGCTCTAGGACTGCAGTGGCAGCAGACCTGAGGCACTGCCCGAATGCAGCAGGAAAGCCCGGGGCCTGGCCCATCCCACAGCCGGCAGCAGCCGTGGGGCTGCCCACATGTCCCAAGCACAGCGACATCCCCAAGATGGCAGAAACACCCCCAGAACGGGGCTGCAGCTGCCAGCCGGGCCTCTGCCACGTTGTGTGTTGGAAACGTTGCGCCCCGCTGGAGTCGGGGCCAGAACCCAGCTCAGCCTGAACCGGGCTGGGGGGAGGAAGGAGTGGGTTGGGTGCTGGGGGAAGAGATGGCCGTGGTTGCAGCCCCTAAAGCTGCCCTCCTTGGGAAAGGCAGAGAAGAAGAAAGCTGACAGTGGCATGATGGAACTCTGTTTTATTGATGGAATGTGATGACTTTATATATACAGCAATTGGAGCTTGCACACAGCAGCTCCCGCAACATCAGTGGGGCCGGCGGTTGAAGTTCAGGGCCCGACGTGGTACCCGGGAGCGGCTTCGCCCCCGGGCTGGGCCTCGCCGCCAGGACCGGCTCCTGCGGCGTCTTCGGCGTCTTCGGGGCTGGCTGTTGTTCTCTGCAGCCCGACGTGTGAGAGGCGAGCGGCTCCGAGTCCGGGCCCGCCCTGCCTGCCTGGAGAGCAGCTCAGGCACCTGGGAACTGGGATCTGGTCCCGACGGTGCCTGGTTGGTGGTGCCGGAGCTGCTGCTCTCCCGTCCTATGGGGCCTTGGGATGGCCCCGGTCCCTGCTGGCTGGTGGTGGTGGGGCCAGCGCTGTCCGAATTGGTGCTGGAGGCTGGAAGGGGAGACAGCAAGGTGAGCGGGACAGATCTCCAGCGCTGGGGTGGGACAGACTCTGATCCCTCCTGGGCCAAAGGGACTTGAGCAAGGCCTCGCCTGGCCCCAGCCCAGCAGCACGCGGCCGTTTGCCTCTTACCGGTGCCCTCTCCAGCACAGGTGTTGCACTCCCATTCAGATGTGCTTGGACTCAAGTTGGAGCAGAGTCTGTGGGTGCCTTGTGCAGCACAGGAGCTGCAGAGGAGCAGCTGCCAGGGCCTGGGGAAACAAATGGTGTGTGGCCGTGAGGACAAAGTGACTGGAGCCAGGGAGTGCCCGGCACAGCTCTGGTGCTCAGTCTGTTCCACCCCAGCCTGTGGTGAGGCCGCAATCCCACGCAGAGCCCCAGAGGGCTGCTGAGGTAACTCACCCCTCTCCTTCTGCCCGCTCCCTGCCACGTGGATGATGGCAGTACCTGGCATCACAGCGCTGATGCCTGACTCCCAAGGATGCATACGCATAGTTGTCCTCCCATGTTGGTTTTCTGCCAGAGAAGGGAGAGAACGTGATGCCCAGGGCTAAAACTAATGCATGGCATCCCTCCCCTTCCACCCCATGCCCAGTTCCAGCTTCCCAGTGAAGCTGAGGCCCATCTTAATGGCCGCAGAGGGCCAGGCCTGCTGGGCACAGCTTGTGTGCCCTCACATCTCAAGGGCTGGTTGAAAGACACCAACCTGAATGGGATTCGGATCCCCGTAAAGAGCATGTCCATAATAAACCAGTCTCTGTCTCGGCAGAGGGGGCATTGGAAGCAGTAAATCCCTGCGCTCACGGCCTGTTCCTGCAGCAGAAACAGAAGCAGCGTGAGTGTGAGCTGGGCCCGGTGCTGCTGAGCATCTGCTGTGCCTGTTGGGTGAGGGGAGAACTCCTACCTGGATGCAAGCCCGGTGAAACCAGGCGTGTTTGCAGGCAGGGCACACCATGGTGCTGTATGACATGCTGTCCCCCACGGGGTCCATACAGACAATGCAGGTCGTGTCCTGTGCTGGCACTGCCTCCACTGCCTGATGCGGACGATGCACCCAGCAGAAGCACCTGGGGGAAGATGGGAGGGATGGGCAAGGTGAGAAGTGCTGCGAGGAGGGCAGAGGAACAGGAAGGAGCCCCAGGCCTTGGCTCTGGCTCTGTCAGGCTGCTGGGAGGTGTCACAGCACACTCCTCACTTCTTTGGCCGGTGCTGACAGAGGGGTTGGAGGCTCGCAGACGATGCCTGGCAGCCCTTACCTGAAGTCTTCAAAGAACTGGGTGACACATTCACCCTCTGAAGCGCAGGAGAGGTGGAAGCTGCGGTCACAGTCTGGCTCTGCGCAGGTGATGCTGGCCCCCCGCTTGCCACAGACGTAGCAGTGCTGGAATGAGCAGAGCATTTCCATCAGCAGCAGGCTCAGGGCCTACACAGCGGGTCCCGCACCTCTGTGCAGGGCACAGGATGGGGCAGGGCTGGGTGGCACTCTGCAGAGCTGCCTGCTGCACAGGGCTCGTCTGCAAGAGCGGGAATGTGTCTCGGGGCTGGTTGGAAGGGCTGGGATTGCTTTCTTTGGACCAGGCGAAGCTCGCCATGCCTCTGCTGGCACCAAGCTCCCTGTTCCGGTCCGGTGCTCACCGTCTGCTCTCCCTGCCTGATTGCACGTATCAGTTCTTCTTCGAAATGGCATGTATTTCCATTATCTTTTCCTGGTTTACAAAGACCAGTGGAGAATATCTGTACAAGAAGAAAAAGCATGATCTTGTTAGGGCAGGTAGGAGGGAAACACTGGTTGGAGGAAGGAGGCAGGAGCCTCATGGGAACTCACAGCACAAAAAGTATGGAAGCACAACCCATTTTCCTCATGTTTGTGCCCAAGGATGCTCGAGTCCTCATCCACTTGGCCACACAGCACGCATGCTGGAGAGGAGAGAGGAGCACAGTGAGCGCCTTGCGGGGCCAGGTGCCCCCGGGGGCTGTCCCAGGGGCTGCTCTGTGCCGGCCGTGCCAGCTGAGGGGCAGGGCTGGAGGCCGTGGAGGGCAAGGGGCACTGCAGGCCCAGCGGTGCCAGCAGGCAGCCGCAGCCCAACCGCTGCCCCCCTGGCCAAGGAGCACACGGGCCCTGCGTGCCCCCGCCTCCCCTCTCCGCCGCAGGCAGACCCCCAGCACCCCTCTGCCCGGCGGCGGGGAGCTGCGTGCAGGGATACTTTGCTCTCACCCAGCTCGCTCAAGCCGGCGGCCTCCTGCGTCCCCTCGGACATCGTGTGCATCAACAGTGAGCCTCGCAGAGCGTCTGTCCCGGCAACACCAGGCTTTCTCCTCCGCGTGACAACCTGTGGCAGAAGCGGGACGAGGCTGAGTTCTCAGCTCAGGCCCTGAGCGCCGGGGAACCCGCCTCCCTCGGCAGCCCCAGGCAGCCCCTTCCTCCCTGCTCACCTCACCAAGTCGCACTGAGCTCGGCCTGAGCCCCGCAGCCTTAGCTGTGTTCCACACCCCGCGTGTCACCATGGCCGTTCCGTGCCACCTCTGTGACGCCATCACACCTCACAGTGGCTGGGGGCACCCAGGCAGGAGGGCGGAGGCTCTTGCAGCCAGCGCAGGGTGAGGGGCCCGGTGCCGGACGCAGCCCCGCTGGAACCCGGCGTGTTGGTGCTGCTGAAGGCACTGGGCGACACGTCCACCCTCCTGGCCCCACCTGGATGCTGCCGGGCTACGGGTGGCTCCATCAGTATCCCAATGGCGCGTTCAGGTGGTTCTGCGGTGTTCTGAACGCTTTACTTTTTGGTTGCTTGCTGCTGATTACCTCTCCTTACAATAAATGACTCGATTCACGGAATCACAGAATCTCTGTGCTTGGCAAAGACCTCTAAGATCACCAAGTCCCACCGTCCACCTCCCCACCTGCCCACGTCCCTCAGTGCCACATCCCCACAGCTCTGGAACACCTCCATGGACGCTGACTCTCCCAGCTCCCTAAGCAGCTCTGCCAGTGCCCAGCCGCTCTTTCAGCAAAGATCTTCTTCCTGACATCCAATGGGGAGCTCTGCTGGTGCAACTTGAGGCCGTTCCCTCTCGTCCCATCACTGTTACCTGGGAGAACAGGCTAACCCCCAGCTCACTACAACCTTCTTTCAGGGAGTTATATGGAGTGAGGAGGACTTGGTTTTGTTCCTAGGTGCTCATTTGTTGGGCAAAAGCTTCATTTAATTTTCCAAAACTTTATTATGGGGTCAAAACCTCTACTCTGTAAAATGCAACCTCTCATGTTGATCTGGTGGACTTTTATGTTAGAGGGACAGCTTTGGTGGATGGGGAAGGGCAATAGATGTCATCTACATCTGATGCTTTTCAACATCTTCATCAATGACAGATGATGGCATCAAGTGCACCTCAGCAAGTTTGCAGATGACACCAAGCTGAGCGGTGTAATCGGAAGTCATGGAAGCCATCCAGAGGGACCTGGACAGGGTGGAGAAGTGGGTCCATGAGAACACAAAGACGTTTAATACGGCCAAGTGCAGGGTGCTGCACTTGGGTCGGGGCAATCCCAGGTATTTCTACAAACTGGAGGAAGATCTGGAGAGCAGCCCTGTGGAGAAGGACTTGGGGGTCCTGGTGAATGAGAAACTGGACATGAGCCAGCAGTGTGAGCTTGCAGCCTGGAAGGCCAACTGTGTTCTGGGCTGCATTAAAAAAGGGGTGGCCAGCAGGGAGAGGGAGGTGATTGTCCCCCTCTGCTCGGCTCTTGTGAGGCCCCATCTGCAGTGCTGCATCCAGGCCTGGGGCCCCCAGCACAGGAAGGACGTGGAGCTCTTGGAGCAGGTCCAGAGGAGGGCACTGAGATGGTCAGAGGGCTGGAGAGCTCTGCTATGAGGAAAGGCTGAGGGAACTGGGCTTGTTTGGCTTGGAGAAGAGGATTTGGGGAGACCTCATTGTGGCTTTCCAGTATTTGAAGGGAGTGTGTAAACAGGAGGGGGAACGGCTGTTTATGAGGGTGGATAGTGATAGGACAAGGGGGAATGGTCTTAAACTGAGACAGGGGAAGTTTAGGTTAGATATCAGGAGGAAGTTTTTCACCCAGAGGGTGGTGAGGCACTGGAACAGGTTGCCCAAGGAGGCTGTGGATGCCCCATCCCTGCAGGCACTCAAGGCCAGGCTGGATGTGGCTCTGGGCAGCCTGGTCTGCTGGTTGGTGACCCTGCACATAGCAGGGGGTTGAAACGAGATGAGCATTGTGGTCCTTTTCAACCCAGGCCATTCTATGTTTCTACGATCATCGAAAATCTCTGCCGAATACCTTGGAAGTGGTTGCAGTTCTTAGTGAGCTCCCATTGTACCAGACTGATGCGTTAGGTCCACTAAAACAAGGTCAAATATCCCACTGTTGTATTCTTTTTTTTAATTTATTTATAACATTTGAAAGAAAGATATATCTAAAATTGCTTTGTAACTTATATAACATAACTATTATATATTGTATATGCAGCCCAGGACAATTCCTCTTCACTCAGTGCAACCCAGGCAAAGCAGCAGGTTGGGTAGCCATACCATCAGCCACATTGTACATCTGATCATCTGGTACATTCTCAAGCACTTGCAATTAATACCAAGCTGCCAAAGATTCCTCGAGTGTTATCTAAAACAATTGTACCAACCGATTGTTAATTGAGAAATAGTTAATTAAGACCTGAGCTTAATTATCCCCAGTTTTTTTTTTTTTAATCGTAAAGCTTTTTCAACCTAATTACAGTTAAGCTTAAATATATACGTACACTTGGGATTTCAGGTAACAGAAGACAGTCTTTAAAGGAGAGGAAAATATCGTTTATATTTTCACACTCTACTGTAGTCATTCTGCTCATGCTAAGCCCAGGAGTGGCAGAGTTTCCTCTACTAAACAGAGAAGGATAGCAGCAGATGGGCAATGCTCTGGTTATTAGGGAACTCCACAGCATCCCACCATATAACTTTGGCTGCTTACTTCATTGTCATTCTTGCACTGACTGCAACATTCCTGCATCTGGACCCTACAGAGCACAGCCAAACTCCCTATTACTAGAGAGAAATGCTCTATAGAATGATATATATGCTCACAACTTTGGAGAAGGCCCTGAGGAATCTGTTTGAAGGTTGTCCTATTCCAAGCTCCAGAGGTGTATGGTGTATTCCAACCTGGTTTTTTTTTTTTTTATATTTTAGAAGATCATCAGTTTTAAACAGCATCAGCTGGTTGTGCATATATCAGAACAGTTCATCTCTTACTACCTGCAAATATAACATAGTACAACAGTTAATTGAAGTCTCATTGTATGAAGACAAACTCTGAGTAGTGACTTTTTTTTTTTTTATACTGTCATGGGAGGCTGAAACTTGCTGGGCATATAAACACCTCAAGTTAAGGATGACCGCCAACTTGGAAAGCAAATCCCTGCTATCTGATGGAACAGTGATAAAAGCTGACATTAATCCCTTGAAATTGTGTTCAGAGGCTGCAGATTCTGTTTCCACAACTCAGTATTATTTGGGAACCATTACATACTTGCTACAGTATAATAAACTATTTTCTTTTCCTTTTTCCCTTATTTCATCCTTTATAATACGTTCCAGGAACAAAATGCACCACTGAACTGTACATGTGGTATCCTGCAAACAAGATATACTTGAATTAAGACAAGACCAAGAGAAAACTGTCAAATTACACTTTATTTGTATTGACAAAATAGGCAAAAGAAAGACTGGGTGTTCAGAGGTACAAACTCATTATTTGCTGGCAAAATAGTTATATAGTCATGTTGGGTATTTCCACTTTCAAGACTATATACTAAGTAGGCTTTCACAGGCAATCCTTTCTCCTGTGCTAAATAAAAAGAATGTTCATGAAACTAACTCTGTATGGAAAAAGTGTCACCTGCTTGTGCCAGAGATTTTACTGCTAGGCTCATGATTGGCAGCAAATAATTACATTTGGCCTTAGAATGGAAAAAATACATAAAACAAAGGTCATTAAATAATAAGCATTAGCAGCATACACAAAATACATCTTGTACAAATAACATTGCACTTGAACATACACAAGCATTTACCATTATTTACACATTAGAATTTGTATAGAATAGCAAGGCGGATATATACAGAAAAATCAGCAGAAACCTTAACAGCCCTAGAAGACAGCGTATCTAGTGTTGACTCCTTGATTTTTTCCATACAGTTTCCCAGGATGTCTCATGAATGTTGTCACTATATACTATTGCATAAAAAATACACTGTACAAAAAGTTCAACCTCCAGTTAACACTTCAGAATAGTCATATTGACTATTAAATGCACTAGGAAGCATAGGAGTCCAGTTCAGCTCCTTACTGAAGTGACAGAACTTGACAGGTGCTACTTTAAGCACTGTGCTTTACTTGATAATAGACACTGAAATCACTTAGCTGTGCAATAATTACCCAGTGAGTTCCAAAGGCAGTTCCCTACCACACAATATCTCCCACTGTCTTGCAAGCAATGAAATTAACCTCTCTCGACTTTCTGCACTTGGAATAAAGATGTACCACTGGATCTCTCTGTTCCTGATGCCTTCTTGTTTAGCATTTCCCTCCGGGGCACCATCAGTGTCTCCAAAGTGATTCAGTGCTAAGTTCTGCATCAGATTCTGATTCTGAACATCATCAAACACAAATGTAAGGGCCTGTGGATACGTTTGGTAACCCATAAGTACTCTGTCCAAGTCCCGGATTCGTCTTCCATCTGCAAGCCGATACTTGTCTCTCTTTGGTGGCTCCTTAGCAAATTCAGGTAGTGGATAACAGATATAATCTTCATCAAACAGGAACAAATCGGAGCTGGTTAGTATTAGTGTTTTAGGTTGAAGTGGACTAGTGTTTTGGGCAGATCCTTCAACAGGATTTACTTGAAATGCCAACACATAAAGAAGGATATGGAGAGACTGAAGATGAGTTAAATCATCCATCTTCTCTGCCACTAGAAAAGCAAGGTCCCCAATTTCCTCTTCATTTGGATAAATAAATTTTACTCTGCTAGAGTGAATCAGTTCATAATTCTCCATTTTTCCTGCAATAATAATAATATGTTATTATAAAACTCAGTAATATACAATAACATGAATAAGGGTAAGCAACAACGTTTGGCTGTTGGCTGCATCTGGAATTCAAGTTTACATTTACGCATATGTAGTTTTACTTTAAAATACTGGAATCATTTTATTTTGATTGCAGGTATTTACTGGAGTCTGTCGTGCATTACCTAAATACATCTCTCACCACTAGTTCAGGTGACAGCAGAAGAGACAGAACGAAAAATAAAACTGAATTCATGTATCATGCTATCTATCTTCCTACCAGCTGATTTCCTCTGCCTCCTCCTTACCACTCCCCTGGTTCCAAATTGACTGAAGGCATTACCATACCACTGGACACAAGTTTTCTACTTCTTTTAAGCAGAATTAAAAAAAAAAAAAAGTGCTACTGCAAGAATTGCTTTTATATCCCTAATTAATGAGCACATTTGACTGCTTTGGTGTTGAGTTCTGGAGTGGCAGGAGGAAATACTGCAGTCCCTTACTCCCTTGAAGTCCCTTCCTTGAAGGAAGGCTGTTTGCTTTCTTCACATAAATCAGCTAATGTAAGGAATGGTGTGACTCCTCCCATCAGACCTTGCACTTTTTGGATTTACACACCAAAAAGCAGTTACAATAACAATCATTCTTCAGGAAGATGTCACTTTATTTTGTGACCTTAGGTCAGAATTCTGAGCAAAGACGTTTCACCTTACACTGGAACCAAACTTATTGCTCCTTATAAAGATCTGGTTTTTACTTCATGTAAAGTATGTTGTTTCAGAATGACAGAAATTACTTTATTTGACCAAACAAGGAAAACAGCTTTCAGACTGTATTCACTGTTCCTTGCTGACAGACTTACAAGGCTCTTTTAGGTTGAAACATGCAGTGAGAGCTGAACTACTTCACTCTCCAAAATACTGCATAGGAAATGCAGTTTTACCTAGGCAGAAGAGGTAACCAAACTTTACATTTGCAAGACTGCTTATGTTTAGCAATTCTTTTCAGATAAGGCAGATACAAGATAACAATTAAGGTAAGGGAGTTTGAATGAAGTATCAAGAACAAATGGGAATCAACTGACACATGCATCTCTCCTAAAGGTTTTTCATCACTGCACTTCAGAAGATGTTCTCAGCACAAAGCCTAAACAACCCCATCCATGTAGAAAAGACTACTTACCAGTGTTTTTACTCCCAAATTCAGAGTAGAAGTCTTTATCTATTGGTTCTGGTGAAGGTGTGCGTGCAAGCAATGACAGAACTGCCATAAGCTGCTGCATGAAGGCATGAGTGTTGTAACTGTCTCTCGTCAGGCAGGTGACTATGTGATCTGCAGACTGTCCTGAACAGAAGACCACATAAACCATTCATACATTCATATGGGGAATTACCTCTTCACCAACATGCAATTGTCTTAAAAAAATTTCTTGTAAGCAATTTTTCTCCTGAAAACAGGCATCATTGAATAATTTTGTGAATACAAGATTTTCAAATCCTTGGAAAAGGTCAATTCTTACAAGCTCTTTAAAAAACAAGAATATAAATTCTTTTGGTTTAAAATGATGTACACTTATGATTTAAGTTTGACCAGTGCTCTACAGGTTCATCCTTATTTTGTTACAATTTATTAAGGTAATTTTTTTTTTTCCTCTAAGATCTTTCTCTTTGTATACTGGCCATACATAAGCTTACTTTAAAAACAAAATTGGAAAGATATTTCTGAACACAAAAGCATGACTCACAGGAAGTGGGACTCTAGGATAAAGTGATACAGCCCTGAAAACATACCTGTGTCACTTCAACTAAAAATTAAGTTGGCATCCTCACTCCTGAAAGCTTACCACCTTATTTTCTATCAAAAAGTCAACCACCAACTATGCATTTTGCACTGTGGACAATATCCTATAGTTTAATGCAAGCTAAAGCCCCACAGCAACAAGAAAGTCCTCAGAATTCCTTTTAATCTGTCATTAAGTCAGGATAATTTAAAAATTTTAAGATATTAAGATTCCTATGTTCCTGAACATGTTGCAACATGTTGCAAGCCTAGTCATACAGCACCATCAGCATCAGATTAATTTCTTTTCAGAAAATGAAGTGAAAATAACACTTCCATCTCAAATATAATAATCCATCTGAGGGAAGATATAGAAAAGGAAAAACTTAAAGCATAATACATACCAGTAATTCTGAAGTATTGGTCAAACAGGCCAACATTTACTGACTGCAGATCATTCAGCTTTAGCACAAGGCAGCAAGAGAGGTGGAAAGAGTTATTTTCACATTCTGAGTTTTCTTGGTTCCAAAAATCTGTTGAACGTATGGTAAAGTCAAATGAAAAAGATTAATTTTACTTCTTTCCATGACTATAATTGTAATTTTCAGGAAAAAAATATATCACGTGTAAATAAGGAAGGTAGAACAGCAGTTAATTTCCAAGCATCCAGTCTCTTAGTAAAGAGCATTTCTTGAATAACTACACGAATTTAAATCAGCAGATATCACTTATCTGTCACAAATAATACTTATGAACCACTGCCATGAGTAAAATACATGGTAATTTTCATTATCCCTCATTTACTATTTTGCTTATGGACAGGTAGGTTCCTTAACTGCTCAGGTGGTGCTGAAGACTATCAAATGACATCTGAAAGAAGCCCGGACACAATGGCACAAAAGGGTTTGAGAAAGCCATGACTCAAAGCCCCAAAGCTGACTTTTTTTTTTTTTTTAAAGATAAAAGCCTCGTGCAAGCACTTTGTGTAGGGCAGACTATGCCACTCTTCCTCAGTCAGGAGTATCAGCCAAATCTGGTAAACTCCATACAAACAGTGGACACAGATTAAGCTTGTAATCTCACTAGGGGTCAAAGTTAACAGCTGTCTTACCTGACTGATGCTCATCAGCATGATTGAAAGTATCATCCAACAGAAAGTAAATGGCCTTCGTTGAGAGAAGCACACAAGCCATCACTTCCACACTGGGAGTTTTATAAAACAGAACTGAAGACCACATGAGATGCCTCAACTCTTCATTCTCCACCTAAAATGTAAATAGTATTTAACAAATAACTTGCACACTGATCTTTCAGACAGCTTCATCATCTCAGACACAGGTTTAGATGACTAGGAAAACCATTCCAAAATTTGAAATATCGCGATGTGTTACAATCAGAGCAGAAGCTTACCTCTATCTGCTAACTGAAGCCATGGTAGATATCTGCTGAAAATGTATTTGTTTTAGAGAGAAAATGGTTTCTGTTGTTGTCTAATTATTACCCATTTCCTGGCAGAAAGAAAAGAGAAGCATCTATCTAGTGTACAAGAGACTTTCTGAAAGAGACACTGAAGACAATTTCATAGATGAGTAGTGCTTCCTACGCCTCAAGGCTATCAAGCCTTCACATGCTACTCAGTGCTTGGATATAAAAATCCTTAAGAGGCATGGAAGCACAGCTCATCACTGTAGCTCCTTTTCTAGCTATGCAGCTTCCATAGTAATCTAACTCAATTACTTTTCTTCATCGACTCCTCATGGCACTAAGACAAGCACACTTAAAAACTGTCTGCTTTAAGAGATTGGGAAAGGATTATGGTAATTAAAAAGTGATTGTTTCTCAAATAAGCTTTTCAATTGACATCTGTAGTAGGAATGTAGTCTTCTACTTCTTCAAATGCCAATTGTCAACAATTCCAGCCAACTAACGAATTCAGGTTAGAACCTATAAACTTTATTTCTGAATTAGAGATCTACTCGTTTCTGGAGTGCCTACAGCCATACAACATGCTGTGTTGTATTCACGTACACGTAATACTCAAAGTCAGGACATCAATTTAGCTAGGTACTGTCTCAAAATATAATTCCGTTCTAGTGACTCTTCCATTTCATCACTTTAAAAGAAAAATGGGAACATTCTTAGAGTAATCATATTTTCGAGACATACACTAGAACATCCTCCTGCTGTGCACCAGGCATCTTGAAAACAAAATATGCCTGCCAGCACAATTACTGCAGCAGTGAGAGTCAGTTGCACAAGTTTTTCATCAAAATACTTCCTGGTCTGGGATAACCTAAGTTTGATTAGAAAAGTGTTTTTTTTTTTTATGTTTTTTTTTTAATGAAGTTTGTTATGTTAGTTTTAAAATATCTAATTCTGAAAAATCATAAGGCATATTTTTTTTATATAGCCAGGCTAGGTGCAATACCTCTGCAATGTTGCCATGGAAGAACTCAAGTAGGGCATTTCCTTTAAGCCCAGCCACATACTGCAGAGACACAGAAGCATGAAGGTGAACTGGAATCTGGTTATCTTCTGTAATCTTCTGAATAAGAAATTCAGATGGATATAAAGATGACAGAGTCAGATGAGGCTTGTAAAAGCTAGGAGACAGACAAGATCCAGAAAACAAGATCAAAATTTAAGCAAATCTACAGCTCTTCCACTATCTAACAACTATGAAAGGCTTCTATTCTTAGTAGTTCACTCTAAATGAAATATCTTGAGCACTGCTGTCTATTCTGTCACATCATCAGCCTCCAAGCACATGAAATAAAAAGTCTCCTTTCCATAAGAAAATACATTTTAAACTGCAACCATAAAACAATAAGGAAACTGTACCTGGACAAGAACAAGTCCAGGATAACCATTCACACATAAAGACCAGAAGAATGAAAATGTACTTCATTGTACAGGCCAAAAACAATTACAATGACAACTGCAAACAGTGGCTAGGCCACATTCACTTCATGATTGTGCAACAAACCTTTCACGGGAAGTGTTACCTTGCTGACTGACCATGTCTGTTTGACTCCAAGGCATGATTTTTTGCAGCATCTGATTTGTTTGAAGCTTTGAAGATAATAATAGTCTTAACATTCTTCAGAAGTGTCCTTAGAAGGCTGTAGACTCTTAAGAAGTGGAATTTCTCGTGAGGTAGAACAAACACTGCTGTAACAAATCTGTATCCAACAAGCAACTCCAGCACATGCCCATCCAAAAATGAACCTTTCTGCTGGATGGACCCATGAGTTGGATGCAGCACAACTGATGCTAATGGAATACTGTTCAGTTTAAGAACACTTCTCAAATCTCCTGCGGCTATCAATTTACTTGGCAGTACACTGAAATCCACCTTTATTATGTATAAATGCTGTGGTGTTAGAAACAGCCAGCAGGGATGGAACACACAGGGACATTGGTCAGAAGATTTATGCATTGAAGAATAAAGTGCGGAACACAAATCATTTTTTGACCATGTTTTGTTACTGCCAGCTGACTCTGGTTGATGCAAGGTTTTCTGAACATTGGTTTTACTCCCATAAACAAGGTAGGTTGGAAAACAGCCTTTTATCTCCACATCCGCTGATGAAATGCAATTTAATTCCATAAGCTGACCAAGAAACTCTTGGAGGTTTGCACTTCCACAGTACGTTGTGGAGATTGGTAACACTGATGTGCAGTGTTGAGAATGACACGTGTACAAACAGGAATAAAAGTCTTGAAGATTCTGGGAGTCTGAAACAACAAATAAGCAGTTATCACTGTTTTTCAGCTTCAGCATTAAACAGATTTCTGGCATGAGGAAACCGAACTCTGTTAGGTCAGCATATGGAAAACACAGTGTTAACTTCAAAGCAGAAGGGATATGCTGGCAGCTTCCCCTTAATTCCTGAGGAGGAATCTCAAACACAGTTAGAAGATCATCCGTCAAAACTAAACAGGAAGCAAATTGCCTGACTTCTTTATAAATATGAATAGAAAAACTCCAGAGAATTTTGACTATGTTGATGCTCTTCACTGCTGCACTGTCAGCTGACTGAGTCTGTGAAGCACTGAACTCAAAAGTCTGGTCTCCTTCATGAAGTCCCATTTCAAAATATCCATCTTCTTTGTCTGTGGTTCTGGAGCTGGCTGGAAGGTTTCCTTTATTCTCTATAAAGGAGGGGGATGTCCTCTGCACAGTCTGTGCTATCAAGGCAGAAAGGTGCTGGGTAAAATCCTGGTTTGTGGCAGTGTATGACATGCAATTAAAAGGCAAGATGACAGTGTTACAGGGGTCAGGCACGGTACAGCGTTCTTCCTCTGAATGATCCAAACTTCAAAAGAGACAATACATCACAGTAAGTACAAACACGAGCTTAAAACCAGTATGGCTATCTACAATTGATGGTGCTGCTTGTCAGAGCTCGTTACTAAAATCAGCACATATTTTCAACCATCCTTGTAAAGCATACAGCCACTGGTTTTAAAGGCTTGCAATGTGCAATCTGACAGACACAATTTGACTAAAATTTTCATTCATCCTCCATTTCCCACCCCCATTAAGTATAGCCTACAAGTTAAAGCAGTTTACAATACAGCTATTGCTGTTTTTTCAAACTCCCAAATCCATTTTAGGGCTTAAAGGCCAAGGACTACTATACACATGAAATCACTTTTGGTTCAAAAAACAGATGCAGCATACAGTGAAAGACAGTTCTGCCATAAAGGCCATATTTTAAAAATGCAGCATTCATAGTTGTTACCAAAAAGCTAATGAGAATTGAAGCCTGAACTTATACATATAGCTTACCACATATTACCACGTCTTCCATATTCCAATAGAGAGACAGGTGCCTGAAGAGAGGAAGAAAACATCAGGAACCTACCAACTACTTATGGCTGTTGCCAGACTGCAGCAGGCATGAAAAGCTAAGTAAATGGTACGACCATTTATGAGGGTGGATAGTGATAGGACAAGTGGGAATGGTTTTAAACTGAGACAGGGGAAGTTTAAGTTAGATATTAGGAGAAATATTTCACAGTCTGCCCAAGGAGGTTGTGGATGCCCCATCCCTGTAGGCATTCAAGGCCAGGCTGGCTGTGGCTCTGGGCAGCCTGGTCTGGTAGTTGGAGACCCTGCACATAGCAGGGAGGTTGGAACTAGATGATCATTGTGGTCCTTTTCAACTCAGACTATTCTATGATTCTGTGTTAGGCTCCAGCTTTTTAGAGCTAGCAAATTCACTGTGAAGTCCTGATTGCCACAGTCATGGGCAGCTGAGTTCTGCTGTGAGGATCCTGGAATCTTTTCTAATATTTGGACATTCTATTAAGGTAGAAAAAGAATGGATTCTGCTGCTGATTTTAGAACAGATCCAAATTGTGGCCCATAGGCATTATTTCAGCACACTACTGAACTACTGCTACTGAACTACTACAAAGTGAGGCAAAAAATAAAGGAACTTGACAAAGACTAAGCATAATGGTGGCAAAGGAGGACACTCCTTCAGGGCCTTGCCCTGCCTCGTTCCCTCGTTGAAGGGAATCAAGATAGCTATGCTACAGATTACTTTGATAAAAGAAGTTTACTATCAGAAAAGCTTGCAAAAAGACTTAAAATGCCATCAAATAAAGAACTGCAATTACCTGATTTTTACATCTTGAATCTGGTATTTCAGAGCATCTCTGGGGAACTGTATGGTCTGTAGGAGTCAATGCATCGAATTGCAATGAACTGCTTGCTAGGACTGTTTCTTCACAAACTATTTCTAGAACAAATACAAAAAAACTACTGCAGTAAAACCAAAACTAAAGCCCAACATTCTCTCAAATAAGTGGAATAAAAGTTGCACAATTATCAAAATTTATCATGAACTATAAATTATTAAAGCTAAACAATGTCTTCACATAATAATCAGGATAGAAGAAAATTGAATTTTATCTGAACTACAGGAGTATCTTTAAATGCAATGCTTGTGTTAAAGACTGCTAACAATTTAAAGCTCGACGTTCTCGACGAGAAGATCATGGAACAGATCCTCCTTGAAGACATGTTAAGGCACATGGGGGATGAGCATGTGATCCTACAGCACGGTTCCACCAAGGGAAGGCTGTGCCTGACCAATCTGCCTGACCAATCTAGTGGTGTTCAGTGATGGAGCAACAAAAGGAAGGCAACTGATGTCATCTATCTGGTCTTGTGCAATGCCTTTGACATAGTTCCCTATCACATCTTCATCTCTAACTTGGAGATTTGAAGGGTGGACTACTCAGTGGGTGATGAATTGCTTGGAAGGTTATAGTCAAAGGGTTGTGGTCAACAACTCTACATCCAGGAGGCCTGTAATGAGTAGTGTCCACTGGGAGTTCCTCTTGGTACCAGTACTCTTTAACACCTTTATCAACAATAGATGATGGGATTAAGTGCACTCTCAGCAAGTTTGTTAATGACACCAAGCTGAGCAGCGTGGTTGAGACAGCAGAAGGAACGAATGCCATCCAGAGAGACCTTGATCAACTCAGAAGTTGGACCCTTGTGAACCTAATAAGATTCAGCAAAGCAACATGCAAGGTCTTGCACTTGGGTTGAGCTAATCCCAGATATGTACACAAACTATGAGAAAACTCCTTGAGAGTAGCTCTGCTGAGAAGGACTTAGGAGTCCTAGTTGATGGGAAACTGAACATGAGCCAGCAGTGTTGTGTGCTTGCAGCTCAGAAGGCCAATGTTATCCTGGCTTCCATCAGAAGAAGGGTTGGCCAGCAGCGTGACAGAGGTGATTGTTCCCCTCTACTCTGCACTTGTGAGGCCTCAGCTGGAGTACTTCATGCAAGTCTGGGGCCCCAACACAGGAAAGATGTGGAGCTTTTGGGGCAGGTCCAGAGGAGGGCCATAAGGATGCTCAGAGGGCTGGAGCACCTCTCCTATGAAGACAGGCTAAGGGAGCTGGGCTTGTTCAACCTTGGAAAGAGAAGGCTGCAGGGAGACCTCATTGCAGCCTTCCACTATTTAAGGGGAGTTTTGAAACATGAGGGAAATCAACTTTATACATGAGTAGATAGTGATTGGACAGGGGGGGATGGTTTTAAACACAAGCAAGGGAGATCTAGATTAGATGTCAGGGACAAGTCTTTATTGAGAGAATGGTGAGGTGCTGGAACAGGCAGCCCAGAGAGGTTGTGGATGTCCAAACCACGGAGATGTTTAAAAAGCCAGGTTGGATGGCACCCTGGTTAGCTTGGTCTAGTATCTGATCTAGCAGCTGGCAACCCTGCCTGTGGCAGGGGGTTGGAACTTGATGATCTTTGAGGTCCCCTCCAACCCAAGCTATTATCTGATTCTATGATCAGGTGTAAGAACTCTTAACATCACTTAGTTGTAACAGAAATAGTTTTGACAGAAGCAACCCATAGTTTTCACAAACAATTGCTCTGCTTGCAAAAACTCAGCAAAGCACTTCTAGGCAACTTCTCAGCATTTTCTCAAATTTCTGAAGGCTTTAAGTGAATTAGTATCTGTATCAATCCTTCAGAAAGTTAACCACACTCCAAGGGCACTCAAAACTTATTACACCACCCTACTCAGAACCTTTTTGAGGGGTTCAAAGCTGAGTATTAGTAAAGCTTATCATTAGTGGATATAAACGGACATTTGACATTTTTGCCTGCAATCCTTGCAGCACTACACTGAAGCAACATGGAAAATCATTTTTCAGTATTACCACTGAGCCAACCAGCTCAAGAACTCATAAGGAAAATAAAACAAGCAGAATTAGAGTTGATTTGTGTTTCTAAACTGAGCATAAGAACTCCTGCATGCATCTTTCTGGATTGATGGCAAGATTTAGCAGATGGTATCAAGCTTTTCATATAGGAAGTACAGAACATTTATTACTTGAACAAAGCATTGCATTAGCAAAAAGGAAATTCAAACTGACAGGAAAAGCAGAACATTACTTTTTTGTTTTCTATTTTCTACATAAATATTTCATCTTTTTCGACAAACCATTTGCCAGTGACATTTAATTTGAATTATATTTTACAGAAACAGTGTCTAAAAAAACTGCACAGAAAGCAATTCACTGAAATAGTATCTCAGGAAATGAATTCTATCGTTCATAATTTAAGGTCTAACAGTTAAACTAATTGCTTAGCAGATTTCAGAATTTTTAAACTGATCTCTCAAAGTTACAGTTTTAAAACCACCCCTTGGTAGCTACATACGTAGAAATAATAAATCTGTATTGTTAGAGTTGAAAAATAACCTGTCCCAATTCTCATTTATTTTCCCACCATCTACAGCAGCCTTCAAGATTTTACTGAAGGAGCCTCATGAAAAAGACTGTAGTTAAAAAAAATCCAAAAAAGGCACACCTTAAAATCTTATACAAATTTTTCAATGAAACTTGTGTGTGAAAAAGGAAGATGTTTCTCCCCATCTGTACACTCATTTGCTTTTAAACATCTACTGTCATAGAAAAGGACAACTGAACAATAATTCTGAAACCAAAGTTGTTGCTAGTGTATGTTTACAGTTAGCTCTGTATAAAACAGCAGGTCATTACACAGGCAAACTGTCTCATTCCTGTAGCTTAAATACTTAATACATCAAAGCAAGCACTGAATAGTTTAGTTGGAAAGGACCTTCAAAGATCTTGCCCAACTGCAACTGACTTCAAGTTATTCTTTAGTACTTCCCACACACATTTTGGAAAAACTGTCATCATTTTATCTGCAAATGAAAAATTACCAAGAATAGTTACAAAGGGAAATAAAGTGCAGAAGTAGCAACTAAATCTGCATCTGTTTTAAGTTATTTGTCTTTAAGTCAAATGCTGTAAAAAAGAAAAGTATTTGTAGAGTGAACTAAGAAAGCTCTACTGACTGCAGAAGTCACAGCAACTGATTTCTTCCACACCCCTCCCCCAGCCAAGCTGTTCAGGCACACTTCTCTTATATCCACCAAGCCATTAGTTTTCTGGAAAAAGTAAACTTCCACTGAGACATTTATTCTGAATATACACCCATGTCTTCAGAATAAGTCTTCTCCCAGTATTCATTTTGTACTGCACTTTAAAAGCCCCCTAAAATCTTCCCAGTAAGTCACAGTCTTCTGCAAAAGACAGAAGACCATTCAAGTTCCCAATACAAAAGGCATCTCTTTTCAAAAGAGACAGCAAAAGTAATTTTCAGGTAAGATGAGCAGGTGCTGAAGCACTACAGAAGTGCTGAAATCACAGGCTCAGCATGAATCACTGCTTCCACAACAGCCTTTTCTCTACTTTTTCCTTTTTCTGTCTTCCCTCAAGTTGACTAATGAAATGCAGCTCTTTGGAGGAAAAAAATTACTCTTTCAACTGTCATTTTGCAGATCAAGCATAGCTAAGATAAGCAACTTCAGAACATGCCTACACAAGTCAGTTTTTCGTTGAGAATCTAGGACATATCTAAACTGCAAAAAAGACCTTCACTGATTTCTTTATAATGATACAGTAAAACATCCTGAACCCAAACTTCCAGTACAGGTGAACAGCACTGCAGCAAACAGGTCAACTTTGCTGACTCACATGCAACTTCCAGCTTTTAAGCCAACACTACCAAGCTTTTCTCCTTCATTTTAAGCCCTATATCCATGCATATAATATTCATGTATATCAATGCAGCTTAAAAAAGCAGAACCAAGAGGCTCAGCCCAGCAGCACGATACATACATGATTACCTTGGCTGGAGCTGACAGGACGAGGCAGAGAGGGAGAGGAAGGACGAACAGTAAGGGAAGAACAGTTTGATTTGGAACTGGCAGCAGTGAGCCTGAAGTCCTCACTGATCTAATAAAGAAAGTATGCAGTGATTAAAGAAAAAAACTGAAAAAACTATACAGGACACACTAGAACTGGAACTAAAATAAGTCTTCACAAGCTTATCCAATTTTAGCAAAAGCCAGTGTCAGCTTTTTTGTGACCTTCTGTCACATCCAATGAAGTTTGTTATTCACATTCTTAGTGGAATTCTACTAAGAATTCAGTTTGAACAGTAATTTTCAACACTATTTCCTGATGAAATCAGCAGCAAGTTTTATAAACCATAAAGGAATAAAAACAAGAATTCTACTGCAAGGACAGAATATGTTCTGTTGTAATACCAAAACAAGATTGACTAGCTACACAGCACACGAATGCATGAGAAAGTAAAGAGGATTCAGGTTCTTGATTCTTTTCCACCTCTAAACATCCACAAGAACGTCTGAGAATGTCATTTTAGTACCCATCAGCAAAAGCAGTGAAATTACACCTTTGCAATATCTCTACTTGTCTGAATGTAAAATAAACTTATGGTCAACTGCACATTCACTGTAAACACTATTAAGCCATCCTATCTTTTCCTCCCACTTCCTCTCTCCCAGATCAACATAAAAAGGAAGGTCACAATTACTGAAGCTACAATGAAAACTAAAAGGCAATATCACAAGTTCATAACAACATTAAAGCACAAAGCAAAGAAAGTAAAAACTCAAAAGCTGCAGGAAACCTGAATGAATTCCCCTCAGACCTAATTTCTAGAAGTCTTTGTAAGTTTAAAACGCATCCTAAGCTAAGAAGCACATTTTATTTGCACCTCTTAGCACTGCTCAAACTCACCTTTTTATCAGAGTTACTCAGTTTGTACTTCACCTCCTTTGATTTCTGGATAGCTTTTAGAACTTCAACAGTGTCTAGTTCCTTCTCTGTAGTTACAATGTTATCCAAACAAACCTGGAAAACATGAAAAATATCTAAAATACTGAAAAACAAAACAGTACTATAATTTGTTTTAATAATAAAAAAGTATCTCAGCCTAATACAAACTAAGTGCATCTTAGTAAACATTAGATGCAAAAAAATTATCACATTTGACCTTGCTCCAAGCTGATATGAATTTAATGTAAACTCAAATGGTTAAGTATCTTCAGTACCCTTTTAGCACAACTATTTCAATATTAACATAATGGTTTTTAATCTACTGAAGACAGTAAAGTTCTATTCAGATCCAAGAGTGAGAAGTGTGGTAAAATAACAGCATTTTTTTGTCCTCTGAAGACCTTTTCCAATTCACACTAAAACTCCACTGGATTTTAGACTCAGAGAATCACACAATGGCTTGCTTGGGTTGGAGGGGACTTTAATGGGATGTGACACCTATAGACATGGTTTAGCAGGCATGGCACTAATGGGTTGACAGCTGGACTTGATGATTCTAGAGGTTTTTTCCAAACTTAACAATTCTATGATTACCTAGTTCCAATCCCCCTGCCATGAGCTGGTTGCCACCCACCAGTTCAGGGTGCCCAAAGACTCTCAGCAAGGCCTTGAACACCTCCAGGGATGGAGCACCAACAGCTCTGGACAGTGGTGCCAGGGCCTCGCTGCCCTCTTGAGTAAAGAATTTCTACCTAACATCTTAGCTAAGTCTCCTCTCTTTTATTTTAAAACCATTCTTCCTTGTTCTTGTCACTATCAGACCATATACAAAAGTCAGGCTCCCTCCTCTGTATAAGCTCCTAATTAGCACTGGAAGGCTGCAATGAGGTCTCCCCAGAGCCTTCTCTTCTCCAGGCCAAACAATCCCCAGCTCCCTTGTAGGAGAAGCACTCCAGCCATCTGATCATCGCCACGGTCCTCCTCTGGACCTGCTCCAGCAGCTCCATTTCTTTCTTCTGCTGGGGTAACATTCACACTGCTCTACTTATCATGCTTTAAAAAAGTTTCTTCAGGTGTCAGTTTCAAAGAAAGAAGTACACTGTGGCTTACCTCTGAGGCCCTGTCTCCAAACTGAGCAAGTACTTTGGTCCGGTAATCAGGGATGATGCTCAATGGATTGCTGGATAAGACCACCTTTTCTAAGCATGGGAGGCTTCCTATATTTTTAACTTCATCAATCTGAAAGTTTATAAATAAATTAACAAGTCAGATAAGTGAAAAATCAGCATGCCCACTGCACATTTCTTGCCCAAGTTAGCAGGCAAAAAATAATTAGTTGAATTTATTTGCAGTTTCTCCCACTGAAAGACACTGTTTGCATTCCCAAAGCACAATTAGTTTGGTATTGAAAAATCAACTGTTACCTGTTCTATTTTGTTGCTGCTGAGATCCAAGTTGACTAACGAGTAAAGTTTGTTAAGACCATACAGACTTTCCAGCTGATTTCCTGCTAAATTCAGAGTTTTGATGTTTCCTAGTTTAGTGTGAACACCTTCCAGTGATGTAAGTTTGTTGTAGGATAAGTCCAGATGAACAAGGTTATAAAGATGCTACAAAAGCAAAGAACATCCATCATAAACAATACATTAAAATTCAACAGTATCAGGAACACTATTACAGTTGCTCACTTCTTGTCCAACATTATTTTTCATGCTGGACATAGGTTTAAGCCTGTCAAATGGAAATTCCCTCAACTGCTTTTATACTGAACCAGAGAAACAGCTGCAATGAATACAAATATGTCAATATTGGCCAAGAAATTAAATTATACAGTGCAAGTAAGAAACATCCACTGTAAAGGTATTGGGATGTTACAAGGGATAAGCAACTTGGGCTTAAACAATTTTCCATAAGAAAATGAGCAACAGAACTCTGAAGAAAATTTGTTCTCTAAGCAGTCTGAAAAGAAAAACTGACCTTCAAAAGCATCATTTACCTGTAAGTTTTCTACTAGTGACACTCCATTGTGACTCAAATCCAGGAATTCAATCTTTGGAATTAATTTCTAGAAGATGAAAAAATACCTGTGATGAAACATTTTAGCTCATAAATCTGGCCAGATTTGTTTCAGTATTGGCTGATGGTAAGGAAAAGATAAAGAAAACTATCATCCTGTGCACAGTTCCTCAGGATTTGCCTCAAAAAACCCCAAAGGTTATGACAGTGCAGCAAAAGAATTGAAAATGGCTCTTACACAAAACAATATCACAAAAAATTCTGAACAAGAGAACTACACTGCTAGTACATGATCTGTAGCTTAGTTACAGAAGTAATTATTTCCTTCACAGGAATAGTAAAAGTTAAAAAAACAACCTATGTTCATATTTGACACATTCTTGTGATGAAAGCCAATCTTTTTTTTTTTTCCTCCTTAAGAGCTGAATTATCAAACATAAAACTAAGAGACTGTCAAAAATACTGAATCCAGTTTCCTTGCTCTTCATACTGTTTTAATGTCAAAAAGGCTACCACCAAGCCACAAGTTTAAACAGGAAGTTTCTGCCCTGGTAACACTCTGAAGTTGAACCTAAGAGGAGTTCTGTTTTGAAAAGAAAAAGAACATGCTTCAAGAAGCCAGCATTCATGAAAGCATTACTTACTGTGCACAGAATGACAAACTTTTCTCCCGCAGCAAAGAAAATATCAAGGTAGTCAAAGAAAAATTACCCTAAGTATTAATGAGGGCAGCTAACCAATATTTAAGAAAAAGTGCAACTGAAAAGCAAATGCAAAATCCTTGCTACTGAAATGTGCCTCAGAAGACCAGACATACTTCAAAAATAAAATATTTCTTACCACTGAATCATCAATTTGAGAGATGTTATTGTGACTCATATCCAAAGTTGTTAAATTTCTCCAAGTTGGAATAACTGCTGTCACTGGACAGCTTGCTGATGCACCCTCTGGCTCCCACTGATCAAACTCTGAGGCCTCAGGCACCAGGATTTCCTATTTGAGATGAGCATAGCAAAACGTTATATTTTCAATGAGAGCAATCCACTTTGAAAAATAGTCCAAGAGTTCTGTAAGGAATGCTTCTAAACTTCAATCATCTAGACTAAAGCTGTTCTCTTAACAAGTGAGCTGGCTGGGTCAGGAATTTTTAGATCTACAGGAATACCAACATTAGCAGCCAATCCAATTGGAGAATATGAAACAACATAAGGATGGAAAGTTATGCTAAATATATATCCCTCACCAAATCAAAGCACAGAGAAAAGAAGAGGTAAACATTCAGTTCTACATGAACATTCCAATAAAGACATCACAAATGTTCCTCTAAAGGAGGCATGTAAACACTTCTTCCATGTGCTAAAACAAAGTTGAGATGTAGAAAGATTAGCAAATCCTTTCAAGATCAGTGGTTGTAAGAAGAGTCTGTGCAAGCAACACAGAAAAGTACATGGTCTCCAAGTGGATGTTTTCACAATACAAATACTATTTTGGCATGCGCTTTAAACATGTATCAGAAAGAGGAACTCACTCTTACCTTCATTGATGTTGCTGAAAATCGAACACTCATTGTGCCTAGAGTGTGCTTTGAAGAAGTCAACCCTTTGATAAGCTTTCCTCCACAATGATTTATCTGTTTTAGAAGAAAATTTTAATTTGTACAAAATCATAAATGCTAGAACAAGAAAATAAGATACGGAAGAAACAGCAAGAAGCCTCAATATCAGATTCTCCACTCTGTTACCCATTTCGAAAGTAGATATGGCACTCCATTAAAACCTTCTTCTGATAACAAATAATCAGGAGATAATCAGACCAGAAATAGCAGGACAAATCAGATGCCATTAAAGGGCAAAAAATTGGTTATTCTTCAGAAAGATTTGAAGTGGTAAGGAAAATATTTCAGAAAATATTCACTGAACAACTGAAATTTCATTTGCAGTAGAAGTACACCATTGAAAACACTCTGAACATAATTGAGCAAGAAACACTATATCCCAAAACTGTACTTTTACAAACTGAATGTCAGGATATTTTCACACGTATTTGATGGTTTACAAATAAAAAGCACTGTGTAATAACAGATCACTTTACAATACAGCTGTAAAATACTCAAGACAATGAAAAGCAGCTCTATCTAGGTATATACTGGAAATCTCATTCTTTTTGAACACACAGTGTAAGGTAGTCTTAATTTGGCATCCTTATTTCCAAAAGTTGTTAAAAAAAATAGTCTCTAAAGAAAGGCTCCATCTAAAGATTGCACTCTCAATTTCTAGCACCAAGTCTAAGGATACAGTTATCAGTATTAAGACATATGCAGCAGAGCTTGGATTCAGGGCCTGTATAAGCAAGCAGTACCTCAGTCATACCTCTATTTGATGAAGTGATTTAAAAATAGATAGATCAAATGGCAAGAGATGTTCCTGTATGTTACTGGTTCCAAAAGGTCCTCCTGTTCCAGTGACCTGGTTACCAACATTTAAGAACAGAGTTTTAGGGACATAATACAACTCATCACAACACATTTCAGAACTGCCACCTTGTGTTTGTATTTTGTAGCACACTGAGCATGGGAAAAAAAAAAAGACACCACTGGCAAGACAAACCAAGGCTTCAATGCTGAGCTGAACACCGCAAAGCCACATCCTCTGAAAAGAACTTCTCTGAAACACCTGTTTCTTTAAAGGCAGAACTGCCTTTCATTCCAGTACAGGGGGAAAAGTGCAGAGCACTGACAATACAGGTTTGGAGAAAACAAAGCACTCCACTGATGCACATCTAATAAAATTGCATCTAAAAATTTCCATGTGCCCACTGGAGTCTGCCCCTGGAGAACACCAGCAGCACAAAAAAAGGGCTGTTTCCTTAATGTATCCTGTGAATACAATTTTGGGAGAAATCTTTAAGGTTTTCTCTGGTCTAATCTGAACCATACAAGCTCTGAAAGAACTCTCAAATGTTCATAAAGGACAGAAATGCTGAAGATGGCAATTGTCTAACAATGCTGTTCTTGCCAGTGAATCTTCAGTTCTGAGAATTCTGTACAACCAGAGAATGGCAAAGGCAACTGAAGAGCAACAGGAAAACCACACTGTAGAAGTGTGGTTTTGCTATTGCAGCTTCTTAGGTTTCCAGTGAAGCTTTCTCAGATTTTTTTTTTTTTCTCAGGGAAATCCTTTCCATAGCACATAGCAAGTAGTAAAAACACCTATCTGTTCTGAGGCTATCTTACATTTATTCTGACATGGCATTTTGGCTAGAGCTTCAAGGTCAATTTCAACTATGAAAGTGAGGGCTTGTGTTGGCTTTTTTTTTTCCAGATAAAGATGAGAAAAAAAGACAGAATTTATATTCATACATGCATATATATATATATATACACACATGTGTTCCTACAGATTCAGTGACCTAACAAACATCAGCAAAGAATACAGAGTTAAAAAAGTAATACTCATCCACACAGTCCTACCAGTACCCACATTCTGTAAGCATGACCCTACAGACAGAGCTGCTGAAGAGAGCATACCACACAGCAAATCAGCATTTTTGTTAGAAAACTACATACATATTTCAAATGGGCAGAACAAGCATATTTAATATGAACTTCTAAATGATTGTTGGGGTTTAATTATCAGTAAAAGCTCTTGTACATTCAAACTATGCTCCAAAAGTTTGCTAAGAATCATGTCAAAGGCTGGAAGGAACAATGTCTCCAATATTTGTGCACATATAGCTCACCTTTAAATACTTGAGCCTACAAGTGAAATCCAGAATATGACCTAGGTCTGTTTTGGCATCTCCATTAGCACACGTAGGCTTCCCCTGTAGCAACTGTTGAGTGACAGCATATAACTGCAGTGGTCTAATGGTAAAGACTTCTCCAGCCATTAATAACTGCTCTCCTGAAAAAGAAGAGTATGACATTAAACACTGCTGCAGTGAGGTGCACTACTTCAGTGATTATAAAGAATAAATGGTACACAGAAAATTTCAGGTTAGAGAGGAAACAACTGTTTCATGCTCTAAAAGTTCAAGACTCACAAACCAAAACAGCTCCATTTTTTTGCCACTTTGAACAGTTTAATTAGATTTTTTTTTAAACCAGAACATAGCTGTTCAAACAGGCATTTGTAATACAAGCCTGAAGCTCCTAGTGCAACAAATGACTAATGTTTTCCTCCTTCACAGAAGTACAATCAAAGTTCACATAATCTAAGAGATATCAAGCTTTTCTTCCAAAAAGCTTCAATCCATTCAGAAAATGCAGTATTTGTTTACTGAAACAATAATTCTTGCAGTTTTAGTAATTTTGCCTAAATGCTCAGCTATAGCAAACAGTTTTTCTGAGAGCAAATCTTTCATCACACTAAAACCAATGGACCCTAGACACAAAGGCATCATCTGATATTTGTAAAATCTTGTTTTATTACAGAGCTATCATTAAACAATAGAAAACAGCATCCTCTCCAGAAGCACCTGAAGAGTTAACATAGAGCACAGCAGAACACACACAGGAATGAATCCCTCTTTTCTTCCCTTTAAGGACATCAGACTGACTTATAGACAAGTGAGCACCATCTCTCATGGTAAGCAGAGTTCTCAGAAATGCTGAAAAATACAATTCCCTTTGGCCTCAGGGGGAGCAAGCCCAAGAGTTCATCTATACAGAAAAGGGAGAATATACCCATATACAGCAGTGACACTGCATGGGCTACAAAGACAGGACAGATTTCTTCAGCAATTGCCATAATGTCCCAACATTTGCTGAGTGGACCCTCTGAAATGGCTGTATCTGAAGTTAATTTTGAGCCAGAACAATCTTGAACATCGAGGGAGGTGATCCTTCCCCTATACTCTGCCCTGGTAAGGCCTCATCTGGAGTACTGTGTCCAGTTCTGGGCTCCCCAGTACAAAAAAGACAGGGACCTCTTGGAAAGAGTCCAGTGGAGGGCCACAAAGAAGGGCCTGGAGCATCTGCCCTATGAAGAAAGGCTAAGTGAACTGGGTCTGTTTATCCTTGAGAAGAGAAGACTGACAGGGGACTTGATCCAGGTCTATAAATATCTAAGGTGTGGGGGGAAGAGCAGTGAGGCCAGACTGTTTTCAGCAGTGTGTGGAGACAGGACAAGGGGAAATGGCCAGAAACTGGAGCATAGGAAGTTCTGCACAAGATGTGCGCAAGAACTTTATGGTGAGGGTGACAGAGCACTGGAATAGGTTGCCCAGGGCGGTTGTGGAGTCTCCTTCTCTGGAGATATTTAAGACCCACCTGGACACCTACTTATGCAACCCAGTGTAGGGAACCTGCTTGGGCAGGGGGGTTGGACTCGATCTCTGGAGGTCCCTTCCAACCCCTACGATTCTGTGATTCTGTGAACAGCACTCTGAAACATGCTTCACCTATTGCCTCAGCCATCTGGAACATCCATTACTATCTAGCACATCCTTAGAGACAAAACAAGCATGGTTTAATCATTCCAAACCTCCTCTGTCAACTGAACAGTTAGAGCTATTGCAGGTATAGGAAGTGCATCCCATTTTCATCTTCCATAACACCTTATTTAACTGACAGGCCTCCCATTTCCCAAATTCTGGAATAATAATATTTGGATACGTAAAGTGCATTTAATACACTCTGTCTCAGCACTCACTGGTATACACCAAACTTCTCTATACAACACACCAAGATGAAAAGTCTAATGAAAGCTTCTAATTGGCAATACCACAGCTTATCCTTTTAATCTTTACATATCAAAAACTCAGATCTCTACTTGTCTGGAAATTAAATACCATAGATGCATGAATGCACACAGATAGAGGAAAACTGTCACTTCATTCACAGCTAATTCTTCCAAGTTATTTACCTTTGTGAAAGAGCTCTTCAGCCAATGCAGCGGTGATCCCATTGATCTCCTGCAAAGAATAAATCATTGCAATTAAGTTTTATTTATATACTTTTAATTACAATTTTTCAATGTGCACCTTTTCTGCTTTTCCTTTTTGCTACAGTGCACAATTTAATACAATGGAACTGTGACTGTGTCTTACTGATTTCTCTATAACTTGAAAATACTTCATACAAATGACCCCAAATCAGTTATTTCATACATTTTTTTTTTTATTTCCGAGATGGAATACATTGCACTACATTTAATTAATCAGATTCTGCATGTATTAAAAATACAACGGCAGCTACAGCAACTACTACTTATCATTACAGCCTAGCTTGAAAGAGATCTCAGCTATGAAGAAGCTAAGTAAGAATATTCTCCAAACAAACAGAAACCACAAAACACAGGAACTAAGATTTTGAGTGTCAATAAGATGAAAAAACACCAATCCATTAACAAGCCTACAAGGAAGAGAAATTAATTCAACTTCTATTAAGCTCACTGCAGAAAGCAAGAGACCACTTCACCATCCTCTACCTTTTTCTCTATCTTTCTGGACTTACCTACTTGCTCAGCTTCCACTTCAGGCACTGACAGCTCCAGGAGGAAAACAAAACACTGAACCCCCAACGCAGGAATTTCTTCCTTCTAAATTTGAAGGTGCACAAAGATCAGTGCACTTCCTATCTGAACATACTTCTCTCCACAAAAGAAAACACATGCTTTGTGCAAGCCCACAAATTGTCCTGAACACTTCTATCAGTTCACTCTCAAAGGCACACAAGGCATAAAACAAAACCATTTGTGATAGTGAAAACTCCCCCAGACACACACACTTCATTTTAATATAGCTGCAGTGTAAACAAATAGTATGGATCATGAAACGAGTATCTGATGTGTTTGCTTCACTGATTAGTCCCTCCATTTGTAAGGAGAGAATAAATTCACAAGGGACCTAAAACACTTTAGCTCATTTCAAGAGGTAAGCATTTTAGAGAAGCACATTCTTAATTTAACTGACACCCCACTTACAGAGGATGAACAAAGCCTCCACATTGTTGTACCAGAAACAAGCTAGAAGGAGCTGCATTCCAAACTACCACCTCTTCTTTGAACCAACCAGTTACACCCATCTAGCCTGCTCTCTTTCATTACCTGAGACGCACAGAAGATATCTGTATAAAACTAAAACAAGATCATAAATTGGATGGCTTGGTGACTAGCACACAAAAAAAAGCTACTCTATTCCTCTGTTAAACTCACAAGAGACCTCCTGTCTTAGCTCCAACTACTTGGATGCTTCAACCCCACGGAAGCCCCATTGTTTGCAGGTGCTTCTGACCAGTAGTTTCTGGGCACTCTATTTTCATGCAAAAGTTCATATCTGCAAGTTAAACCAAATTTCTTCAAATGACAAAATATTAGACAGCAACAAAATAAGCACCCCTGTATCTCCACAGACATTCTGTTCAATGCCAAGATGTGATGTTTTGCATTGCTATCACATGCAACTGTGACTCCTTGCCACGTTGTACCTGACCATTCCCTACAATCATAGAATCACAAGGTTGGAAGCAATCTGCAAGATCATCTAGTCCAACCGTCCTCCCATCACCACTACTGCCACAAGCACTAAACCATATCTTGCAGTTCCTCATCCAGATGCCTCTTGAACACTGGTAGGGACAGCGACTCCACCACCTCCCTGTGCAGCCATTCCAGTGCCTGACCACTTTCTGAGAGAAAAAGTTTTTCCTTATGTTTAACCTAAACTCCTCTGGTACAACTTGCAGTCATTTCCCCAGGTCCTGTTTGTTGCCTGGGAGAAGAGGCCAAACCCCTCCTCACCACAACCTCCCTTCATGAAGTTGCAGAGTGCAATAAAGTCTCCTCTGAGACTCCTCTTCTCCAGACTAAACAATTCCAGCTCCCTCAGTCACTCCTCATAAGACCTATGCTCCACACCACTCACACATTCAATGGCCTCAATGTCTTTCTTGTAGTGAGGGGCCCAAAACTGAACACAATACTCAAGGTGCAGCTGCACCAGTGCTGAGTACAGAGGGACAGTTACCTCTCTGCTCCTGCTGGCCACACTATTTCTAATACACGCCAGAATGGCACTGGCCCTCTTGTAGCTGGAATCACATCAGCAAGCCTCCAATCCTCTGGGACCTCTCCAGATAACCAGGAGTGCTGGTAGATGGCACAGAGGCTCAGCAATCACCCCCCACCAGCTCCCTCAGCACCCTAGGATGGAGCCCATCCAATCCCATGGACTTGTGACAGTCCAGATGGAGGAGGAGCTCTCCAACTGTCTCCACCTGAATCACCAGGGGTATATTATGCACAGTATCCCAGACTTCCAGATCAGGGCATAAACTGTTCTGAGGATAACTGACCTACCTATTAAAGGCAGATGTAAAGAAGGTGCTGAGGACCTCAGCCTTCTCCTTATCCTCAGTGGTCACATTCCCTGCTGCATCAAGTAAAGGATGGAAATTCTCCTTGGTTCTTCTCTTACCACTGATGTATTTGTAAAAGGCTTTCTTATTCCCTTTTACTGCAGTGGCCAAACTGCTTTCAAGGTGGGCTTTTGCCTATCTTCCTCCCTGCATACCTTAGCAATTTCCTTGTAATCTCCCCAAGTAGCCTGTCCCTTCTTCCAGAGGACATACTCTTTTTCTTCCAGAGTCTCAACAGTAGCTCCCTGCTCATCCACACTACTCTTCTTCCCCTACAGCTTGCCTTACAGCACTCAGCCTGTTCTTGTGCCTTTAAGATTTCCATCTTGAAAAACATCCAGGTTTCCTGGACCCCTTTACCCTTTAGGAGTGACTCCCAAGGGACCCCTGTAACAAGTGTCCCAAACAGGTCGAAATCTGCCCTCTGGAAGTTCAAGATGCAGTTTTGCTGGTCTCCTCCTGACATCACCAAGAATAGAGAATTCTACAATTTCATGGTGACTCTGCCCAAGATAGTCCCAAACCTTCACATCTCCAATACATACGGGCCTCAAAGTGTTTTAAATATATTTAAGATAAGCCACCTATTTCTACTTTGTATAGTTCTACTAACCAGGGAAATAAAATTAAGCAATTCCTACTGGAAACACTACAAGAAGAGGAACTGTAGCAGCCTTTCTACCCAAACTACCAAGGCAAGAGCAGTGATTTTACTGTCTCAAGAACACATCAGATCATCTGACAGAGATACTTAAAAGATCAAAGTTCTACAGGAAGATTATTTTCCAGCAGAATTGCTGTGGTAAATATTTAGCTTTACTGCTGAATAGCTAACTTTTTTTTCTGTAAATATTTGTAAACTCCAAACAAAAACAACTGAGTTGAAGTTTATACTTCAATCTCCATTCCCCTCAACCAACAAAATGCAGAGTAAGCAACACCTTTGCTTCTAAAATACAGAAACAGAGAAGCTTTCATACACAAATAATGCCAGACCTTTGGAAAAGTCTTACAAAAGCACAAATACTACAGCAAAAGAAAAAAATCAGCTGAACAACAGGGGAAGGAATAGGAAGATGTTCAGCCTGCATAAAAGAAACTTTGTTGAAGCTGCTGCACTGAAACATTAATGAAACATCAGAATATCACTGCTGAAAGAACAGCCAGAGGAAAAAAAAGCAACTTTTCAGTCATCAGAAAGCTTGTTCCACCTCATCAGAACTGCTCCTACATCACCATGCACATTTTTAATAAATTTAATACCTCTAATTCATTTAGAGGACTCGATCATCATACACTCAGTGCTTTTCGATCAACTCTGCAGGGTAATAGTAATGCTATGGACTAAACCCACAGTTTTAGCTGAGTTTAAGTCTGAATTCTAACCAGGATGCTTATATTCACGTAATGCAACTTCAATAGTTTTTAATTTTGTTGCTAAGGCTTAATCAACATACTTAATGAACCATTTGTGACTCATTTCTGAAGCCTTCATAAGAAACTACAAAGGGCAATCTCAGCCACCACGCCAGAGCAATTACTGCTCTTTCATTCCACTCAGCTCTCTCCAGTGCATTTTCCTCTCAATAAAAAGTCCACTCTCTCCCTTGCAATATGAAGCAGTACTGCAAAAAAGGTTAACGATGCACAAGAGACAAACGAGCAATTTGCAATATGAACATGAAAGCCATGGCTTCTTTCTTCCTTACTGTAACACTGTCAGCTGGATGGAGCAATGTCTCCAGGGGCCTCTACATTAGCATGCTCTCCTACAGAAGTGCTATTTTTCTTCATTTAGTCTACTGGAAACTGTTTCAGTGTGAACCACAGCTCTGCCCATTACCGCTGAGTGGGGGAGGAAGTGGATCAATTACATAAGGTTCCTTCTGAGAGCCAGTGCTGTTGACTTCAGCCTAACAACCAATTCAGCTGCAGATTTATTCACTGCTTCCAACTATTCTACTAGGGATCTTCTGATCTTACTATGGTGACAAGTAGTGTGGGTAGGGACTGTACCTACTGCAAAGACGTTGGTGTAAAGAAAAAAGCCAACAACTTAATGCTTTCATTATATTATGCAAAAGGCTGAAAAAGAGTTTCAGTTATCCCGAAAAGACTGTGTGAAATTCCCTCTAAGTTGGAGAACTAAGGAAGGACACTCAGGACCGCATTCTTATATGCTAAAAACAAAACTTACATAAAAATGAAAGTGTAAGAAGTGTGATAGAACTTTCGGAACAGTAACAGGGAACTTGACTAGAAGAGTTTGCAGATAGACTTCTAATTCCTTTTGCCTCTTCTCCACCAGACTTTTGGAATTTTTTCCAATAATCTTCTTCGGAGGTAACAGGTTTTTATCTAATTTCTTTTCTGAGACGAGCTGAAAGACAAAGACCAGGCTTATTACTTCCTATGTGTGGTAACAACTTACACAGAAGAAGCAACTGAACATGGACGAGTTTCTGTTTGAGGCTATAGTTATTCAGGCCCATTTCTCACAGTTCAAAAGGGGGAACGTAACATGCACAGTTAATATTGCTCAATCAAAAAGGATTTAGTACTGTGCTATCTAATAGACATTCCCACTGCTACTGAGGGAAGAAAAGATGTCCTATACAACAGAACTGCTTTTGTAAAAGACTAAGGCCACAGTTTTAAGATCCTTACCTTTTCATGTAGGTCATGGAAATCACTGTAGCGATGTTTGACTGTCCACTGATGACTGCCAACACTGACCTGAATGATGTACACCTGAAACACAGAATGTAAAGTAAGGAAAGGAACTTGCAATTTAAAAGAAAAGCCAACAGGTACACTATAAGGCTACATATAAAGCACGTAGAATCTAATCTCAGTCTAATCTTGCAGTTAACTTAAAAGCTAATCCAAGCTCTAATGTGATTTTGCTGAGGTAGGACACCTAATGCCATGCATAAGGTTGCTCCACAAACAAAAGCACGCAGCTGCTGCTTCTTTTAAAACCAAGTTATTCTTGCAATCCAAAAGCTAAAGCAAACAAGATTTCTAAACTGTTTCTTAACATTTCTGGTAGCCAAATCAGAATTCATAGCTACCCACAAGCCTAAGTTAGCAGCATCCCTTTTTCTATCTACCAAGCTGCAGAGTAGGCACAGGAGTCTGGCAAGCATCCTGTTCCCACTTCACAGTTAGGCAGGAATCCTGTTCTGAACTTTTCAGAAATCCAGGTGAATCCTCTAGTTGGTTGGGCATTAATTGTTTAATTCCTTTCACAGTAAAACACAGCATAGCTTCCTGATCACTACTATTGCACCCAAATACTTATAATTCTCTAAACCAAACCAACGCTTATTTGGACAAAGATATTTTAAACATATGTAGCAAAAGCAGAACACAGCATTTTCATTGCAGGTGACATTCCTGTTGAGCACTACAGATTGTGCAGTAAGTTCACAATTCACCTTTGGAGAAACCAGAAGTAAGGCAATCCCAAAGAAACTTCAAATGCAGAAAAGAAAACAAAGTAGAAAACAGACAAGGATCAATAAAATTAGTTGTATATTTGCATGAAAGCAACACATTAAACTTATCCAGTTTAATTTCACTCCTTGGAAAATTTAGCTTAATCTTGAAAGCATTTAGTACAAATGATAACTTGTTGCCCCATCACACATAATACAGGCATGATTCATTGCTACTATGAGAATGAAGCACACTTGCTGGTAATTCCACTTGAAGAAATGAAAACCAGAGTGAATTTTCAATTTGTTACATAAAAGGCAGCCAGTTAGCACTCACTGCTAGCCAAGACCAGGAGAGTGTCACACATTAAACAGAATGCCTCTTGCATTTTAGAAATGAAGCTGCTTCAGAAGACTTAATTGGTATGAGATGCATCTGACGCACAGAGTTGCTGAACAAAACACGTCCTACAGAGCAGCAAATCAAGATGTCTGACTGGTGCGTACAGCAAAGGACACGTCAGTGTTTGGGTGAGTGTTGCAAATGCAGATGAATGCCTACAAGGATTAGTTTCAATTAAGGCCTGCATATGATTTCCAGGCTGGTTGAGAAACCGCCAGCCAGGATTATTTACTTTGCTGATGACAAACCAAAAGAGGAATAATCTCTGAGTGTCAGCAGTTCCTCATATGCCTGAGGAAAAAGCAAGAGGGGACTCAAAGAAATCATCAGATTAAATTCAGAACCACAGCAGTACTATGCACAGAAGCCAGAAGAATACTAGTTATTTTCAAATGCTGTGCACTGAACTATGGCAGATCAAGCAGCATAGCTAAATACAACACAGACTGAATGTGCAATGAATAAAACTTTGAGATATTGAAAACCCAGTAAACTCCATAGCTCCCAACTGCAAACTCACGAGACAACAAAGCTAGGAGCTTCCTCTCCGCACTCAATACAAAGCAAACATACAACAAAGGTTCCATGAAAGCTTTTATCAAAACGACAAGCCCTGAGCACTTCCAGAAACACAGATGGAGCCAAATGGACAGTCTGGTCAGGAACACATCTGTTAAGGCAGATGTTTCAGATAAGCCAACTCCTCACAGCACTCCCCATGTAGAACACTGCCGCAACCAGCCATACAGCCCCAGCCCTCAGACAGACTGCACATTCATCTTCAAACTGTCATTATCTTGAGGAACATCAATGAAACAGACTTGCATGCTCCAAAGCCTTGTTTCAATTCATTCTAGAGCAAAAAAGACATATTGGGCTTTTAAAGAAAGCCAGATATGTAGTGACTTTTTCATTTAACTGAGTGGACTAATAGGCCAACAGTTCAAGACTGGTGAATGTCAGCCTAGCCACCAAGCCACCTGCTGCAGGCACACATGGGGAGATGAAACCATGCCACGCCTCCTCCCAGCCATTACCATGTGAGATCTCCACCTGCATTTATGACAAACTGCATTAGTCTGCAGCTAAACATGAAAGCATTCACACCCACAGGTTTTCAATCTGGAAGCCTACCTCCCAGTGCCTTCACTAAACTCTTAATTGTAATACATTTTGCAAGTCTTTCTACATGTTGTTACCATATCTAGTGCTATATTTTCTCATTGTTTTCTTACCTATACACCAAGGTTCTCATAGTTAGAATCATAGAATGGCCTGGGTTGAAGAGGACCACAATGATCATCTCATTTCTACCCCCTGCTATGTGCAGGGTCACCAACCAGCAGACCAGGCTGCCCAGAGCCACATCCAGCCTGGCCTTGAATGCCTCCAGGGATGGGGCATCCACAGCCTCCTTGGGCAGTACTCACTCCCTTACAGCATGCCTTTTATCCTCCCCAATCTATACTAGTAAAATGCTTATGTAAAATTAAGATGTGTAGCTTCTAATCCAGCTGTTAACAAACACTGATGATCTCAGACTCCTTTTTGTCTACACCACACACAGTGAACAAAACCCTGTTCATCTTGCTTTGTACAGAGAACTGGCCTTTTTGCAGTATCCTCCTTCCAACTCCACAAACTTCGGTACCACTGAGAGAAAAACAAGTACCTGACAGAGCTGCCTACATCCACAGCCCAGGGCACAGGTGCAACCGCAGCCAGCAGGTCCCACATTGCAGAGCAATGATGCATCTGCTCCTCCCTGACTCCTCAGGCATTTCGTTTACACCCATCTGAGGAAGCCACAGTCTTCTCTTTAATTATCAAAGTTAACATTAAAAACAGCTGCACAAGACAAGAAAGGCAGGAAAACGATTATAGGCCAAACAAATGCACAGAAGGAAACAAATGAAGCATTGGCAGCCTTGAGGCCTTCTAGTAATCTGCCAGTCTTCAGTCAGCACCTAATCCAACTAGCACACACAGGGGAAACACTCAGTGAAGGTGCTCAGGCTTTTCTAACCCAACAGAAACACTGTCAATAAGCGTATATCTTTTCTGCTGGATTAATCCATACCTTGCCTTCCTGCCTAACAGCTCCAGCAAGAACCACATTTCAAAAATCCTTTAAGATTATGAAGAACTGTGGGCCTTCCCCAAATATTTTGGACGTTCTAACACCTAAACCACCATCCAGATGTCATTGAAATAAAGCCCCCCCCTTCTGTGAGATTATAAACTCTGAAATACAGAGTACAAAAGCAAGCATCAGTGCCAAAATAAAAGGTTCTTTCAAAGATAAGGATAGAAAGACAACTGATGCTATCTCTTATGGCTATTGATGCAGTTTGCCACCAGTATTTCCTTTCTCACCTTTAACAGATGCGACTGGCTCTTACACCTTTTACTTCTGCTGCACTACAGGTCACTGTAAGGTCCTTACTGCAGCACAACTCAATTTTAAAGCAAAACAAATGCCAATTTTTGCAAACCATTTCACTTTGTCAATCATTTTACAAATCATTTTTGTCTTCATTTAAAATCACACCCATATCTAATTGCTTAGGCTTTCTCATACAAACTGCTGCAGGTTTGCAGTCCTGCTAACACTCTTCATGGCTGTACAAACAGGGAAGCTCAGTGTCTCAACTCCCTCAAACCAGCAGCAAGAGAATCAAAACCAGGATTAATTACTTGTATAACTTCCCTTCTTAATGAGCTACTTTTAAAGCACCCAAGCAAAGTGACATCAAAATAGCATGACGTTCCCAGAGCTCCACTCATTAGAAATCTTTAAAACTAAGACTTCTGTTAACTTAGCTACTAGCCCCAACCACCAGCTGATTTGCTGAGCACTACCCGCAAAGCCATAAGCCTGAATTACAGCTCCATCCAGCACACTGATGGCCTTGCCCAGGGTACCACCGTAGTCGTTTGTGTACCAAAAGCAGCTAGCACTGCCCTTCCCCTGCTTGTAATCTCCAGGGGCAAGTAACATTCGGACATTTCTTCAAATTCACTCTAATTTCTCTTGCACGGGTACTGTAAAATACTGGTGAAAATCCTCAACACCAACATTAACAGTTCTGGAAGCATCCAGACAGCATGCTGCATGTCCCACCATGGCACAGGGATGAACCACAACCTGACCAGCACAGCTCTGGTGAATACACATCCTGGAGCAGCCAGAAAGAGCTGAAACTATTTCCAAGAATCTATTTCAAGTTTCCAACCACAGCCTGCTCACAGCCCCTCACCTCCCGAAGCCCAAACAAAGCCGGTTTAGGGGCGGGCGAGCCGTTCCGCTCCCGGTGTACTACAGCTATGCCCATCCTGCGTCCTAAGACGCGCAGAAACGGCTCTAAGTTTCCTCTGGGAAGCCGCTCAGACGGATTTGCAGGCACTGTCCCGCAGCTCGCCTTACATAAAGCAGGGCGGTGCTGCAGTGCGTTGTGCCATGAGCGGCTTCGTGAGAAGCTTCCTGAACAACACAGCTCCGCTACAACGCAACCCGTCGAAAAACAGAAGCGAGACGCCAAAACCCGAGCTCCTTCCCAACGACAAACACGGCTGGCCGCCTCTCCCCCCCGCCTTCCCCTTGGAGAAGCACCGCCGAACGCCAACGCCGCCCCAGCTCGCGTGATTTCCTCAGGAAACGGCACGGAACGACGGCCGCGGCCATTACCGTGTAGGTCTCCACGAGCTCGGAGCCCAGGACCCGCGCGTTCCGCAGAGGCTCCTCGCCGTCCTCGCCCGCCGCCGCCTCCATGACGCGGAAGAAACGCGCAGCCGCCCCTCACGCCGCCGCCGCTCCCTTCCGCCCGCCGCTGCCGCCTCCCGCCCCGGCTCCCCGCCCGCTCCGCGCCGCTACCGCCACCGCCACCACCGCCATCTTGGCTCTGCCCCCTCGGGGTGCGGCCGGTCCCGCCCGCGGTCATTTTATTGGCTTGGCGCTGAGGGGGCGGGGATTGCCGCAGGGGGAGGCGGGATTGGCCGGGCCTCGCGTCCGTCCGCGCGAAGGAGGGCGGGGCTAAGCGGCGAGGGGGCGTGGCTTATGCGCGTGGGGCACGCCTGCGTGCTTGCTCTCTCCGGTGGATGCTCATGCAGTGCTAGGCAATGCAACACAGTAATGCAACGCGGTGCTGCGCTGAGCAATGCGGCGTAGTGCTGTGCGATGCAACACGGTGCTGTGCGGTGTAGTATTGAGCTGTGCAGTGCAACAGTGTGCAGCGCTGTGCTGTGCAGCGTCGTGCAGTTCCGTGCAACGCAGCGCTGTGCAGGTCAAATTTGGGCTAAGTTTATGTCTGCTTCACGTCTGCCATAGGCAGTGCTGGGAAAGAAACCTCCCAGAGAGGCGTGGTGGGGAGCATCGGCCTCGGCTGCACTCCAGCGTGCTGGGGCTGGCAGCCAGGCTGTGGGGACTGCAGCAGCCTTTGTGCCTCTGCTGTGTCCCCGGCACCGAAGGACTGATCCGTCCCCATCCCAAAGGTTAATGCAGCCCAGCTGAGGAGCAATCCTTGCAGATACGTGCTCCATCGCAGCCTTTGCTGCACATTATTTGGTGAAACCCACCGTGGCCCCGACCGCTGCTACTGAGTGCTCAGCAGGGACGACCGAATTTTGGCATGCAGTGTGATTTCTGTAGAAGACAAGTGGCTTTTATTTTTGGAGGAGAAGAAGCCAACAGCTGCGTCCATCCCTGCTGCTCAGCTGTCAGCAGGCCGAAGCCCACCAGAGGGAGTGCTGCACACCCAGAAGCGCGACCTGGCCGGGCTGCTTCGGGTTTAGGGCTTCTCCCTGCCCTGTAACAGCTGCTTGTCGCTGGGGCCGAAGCGCTGCCGGCTCCGAGCGTGGGCTGCTCCATCCGCGCTGAGACGGGCTGCCGCTTCCTGAAGGACGGGGAATTCACCCCAACGCGCATCACTTGGCAGCGCCCCGTCGCCGTTTGCAGCCCCGGCTGAACGCAGAAGTCGCGGGGGACGCTCCCGATTTGCCCCCGCCTCGCTGCTTGGCGCAGCAGCGAGCCGCACGTTTTCCCCGGCTCCTCCAAGGACGTCGTCCCGGGCCCCAAAGCGAGGGGCCAGGCTCCGGCTGCCGGCGCTATGCAGCGGAGCCGGCCGGCCCGTCGCAAGCCGGCACGGTGCCACGCAGCCCGGGCACGCGGCGAGGCGCTGCTGGGGGCCGGGCCGCGGTGGGCTGGCGCATCCCGTCACTGGCCGCTGCCCCCTATATCAGCGGGGCCGGCGGGGCGGCAGCGGCAGAGCGTGTCTGTGACGCCCCCCGGCCGCTCGCCCTCCCTTCCCAACCATGGATGACATCTATAAGGCGGCGGTGAGTGCCTGCCCGGGGCTGGGATGCTTGGGAGGAATGGGACGAGGAGATGTTGGCAATGGGCAGCCGTTGGTTACGGGACGGCGGCGGGCGGCTCCGCTGGAGTCACCTCGTCTCGTCTGCGTGAAGCTCCCAGTGCTGAGGTGTTCCGAACCTCGGCCAAGTGGAAGGGGCGGCTGCCGGCTGCGGTCACATCCCGACAGAGCAGCGTTTCCCACAAAACAAGCACGATTTGCATGGGTTGAAAGATGATTTGCATGAGTTCAACCTCACCCTCTCGTTTCTGGAGCTTTAAAATCCTAAGCGCCGTTGCTTAAGATCCTCCCCTTCCTCGGCTGAGTGTTTTTCGGTGGGACTTTTAAAATCTCTCTGCTTTGGCCGCTGTTTCTGAATGCCCCCCTCCGCTCTGCCTCTGCTACCCCCTGTTTGCTGCGCAGGAATCTAGGCTGGAAAGCAGGCTCTCTGGGAATGCAGAGCATCCCGGCAGCTGCACGCAGCGCTTGCCCTGCACACCCGGAACGCTCGGGTCCATAATAAGCTCAGCACATCATTTTGTAATTTAGACAGAGAGTGAGTGATATGCGGGTGTGATAAGGATGAAAATAGATTCTGTATTGTGTGAATCACTACTGCGTGCCCGGAGTTAAAATACAGCGTAAGAACTTCGGGGTGATTTTTTTTTTTTTAACATAGAGTTGGCCAGGTTGAAAAATACATCCTACAATTACAACTCCAAGAGGTTTAGAGGGAAAAAAGACATTGCTTGGTGAAACAAAATTGAGGGAAAGAAGACGGTGCCACCTTTCCCTGTCACTTGGTCAGCCCTTACAGCAGTGACCCCCTCCCAGGATCCGGATAGCATGTGAGGAATGAGCTGGGTAGTGCATGGCAATGTGCTGAGTGCCCCGAGGAGCAAGCAAAAGGGAAAAGAATGTGCCCTGTAAAATCAGTGAAAATCCAGCCCCTATAATTAAGTTTTTTTAACTAGTTATGTACTGTCATGGAACAGATCCTTGCTATGTTGTTTAGGGACTTCATGCATGGATTAGGAAGAAAGCCTAGGGTGCCTTTCCACCCCAAAATGGGCAAAAATCAATGGTAAGGTCATCTCTAGCTGAAACCTGTGGGTTTCAACCCAAACCTCCTCTGTGGACACCCAAAGCAGAGTCCTTGATCTGAGAAATGTGTTGGTGGGCTCTGACTGGGAGCTGCCAATGTAAAGGCAAAAGGAGAAGAGGCAAAACATGGCTGAAATTGATAGCTTTTTCATAAGTCTGTTCCCAGGATTTTAACTGTAGAAAAACATGTATCTGGCAAAATAACTAACTAACTAAGATCTCAAACTTCCCCTGCCCAACTTCAAATGGAAATGTGGGATGAAGAAAGGAGCTGAAAAAGCAAAATCATGTGGTAAGGGTGCCTGCCTTCACAGAGAGCAGCAGGAGAAAGCTATTTCCTGAGCAAGCAGCTCAGGAGAAAAAGGGAGAAAGCTGTGAACAGCATCTGTGACCAGAGGGCACAATGACAGCTTGGGAGAAAGCTGTGTAGTAAAAGCATCACTGTGTGCTTGCATTCCATCCAGCACAGCTCCACATCCGTAGTACTGCAGAAAGCTAACATGAAGTAGTCAAAAAAGCTTTGGAAGTAAGGATTTGTTATTTGCTGCATACATTAATGGCAGCAACCTTTGAGGGTATACACCAACATCATATCCATGTCAAATTCCCTTGGTGCAGCCGCAGAACCCAGTGGGATTTTGTCTCGCCCACTCATGTCTAGATAAGGGTGTGCAAGCACAAGGCTATTTCAGGAGCATTTTTCAGCTCTGTTGAATGGTTCTAAGAGTGTTGCCGGGGACAAGTGTCAGGATAACAGGCTGTGGGGATGCATACCAAAAGCCTGGGAACAATCACAGGGCTCATCTTTATCTCTAGCACCTCTCTCATCAGGGCTTATAAATAGCGAATGCTGCCAGGGGGTCAGGTTACCCAAGTGGCCGTGGCCATCGGCTGAGCTGCCCAAATGATGCCTGCGTAGGGCTTGGGGCTCTTCCTGCTGCTCTTGGCAAGGCTTTCTCACCCTGGGAGCTGGATAGGGCTCTCTTCCCAATTCCTGCTAAGATAAAGCATTTTCCCTGCCTCTTGCTGCAAGCAGGAAGGATTTCCAGTTTTTTTTTTTTTTTTGTCATATTACTGCTCTTCGGGTGAAAAACCATCTGTCTCGCTTCCAAGACTGAGTGCTGCTGCGTTGGGGGGTTCTGCTTCAACCCAAACACAGTGGGAATGGGTGTCGAGGGTGTCAGAAGCAGTGGGGGGGGGGGAACACAAGTCATTGTAATGGATGTTACTGAGGGGGCAGGTGGGTATGGCAGTGGGGTCACTGCCTGCAGGCAGGAATAAAGCCTATGGCGTGGCGGTGCACTGCAAGAGGATCGGAAAGAAATGCACTTCACGAGGATCTGGTGGATTCCTCTTTGCTCTCCTTGTCAATTTTCATTAATTCCTGCTAACTGGTAAGCTCCCACTGGTGGGTGGATGGGGTTAGGCCTGGATAGATGAGCTGGGTAGGACTTGGGAGCAATCTTGTCCAGCTCTGAGCGGCTGCAGGGACCATTTCTTCCAGCTGCTCCCATCTGCCTCAGTTTGCTTCCACATTCCAGTGCCCAGGTTCAGGGAACAGCAGTGACTGCAGCCTGCTCCTCATGCACAATAACCTGTCTGTGGCACATCCCCATTTCATCCCAGGAGCCCATTTTGCTTGAGGTGCTTGTACAGACCAAAGAGTCTACACAAATGCTGAGTATTTGGGCCATAAAATCAATTGTAGAATCATAGAATGTCTTGGGTTGGAAGGGACCTCAAGGATTATTAAGTTCCAAGCCCCCTGCCACAGGCAGGGCTGCCAACCTCCACATTTAATACTAGACCAGACTGCCCAGGGCTCCATCCAGCCTGGCCTTGAACACCTCCAGGGATGGACAGGGCATCCACAATCTCCCTGGGCAGCTGTTTCAGCACCTCACCACTCTCTCTGTAAAGAACTTCCCCCTGACATCCAACAGTAAATCTTTCCTCCTTCAACTTAAAACAATTTCCCCTTGTCCTGCTATTATCTATCCTTGAAAAGAGTTGATTCCCCCCTGTTTGTAGGCTCCCTTTAGGTACTGAAAGGCTGCATTGAGGTCACCCCACAGCCTTCTCTTCTCCAAGCTGGACAAGCCCAGCTCCCTAAGCCTATCTTTGTAAGGGAGGTGCTCCAGCCCTCTGAGCATCTGAAGTAAAATAGGCTGAAGGAGATAGAGGCAGAACCTTTATAAAAATGAATTCTGATGGAGGTAGACAAGATCTTAATGCTTTTGATAGTTTATTGAATCTAGGGCTGAAAACGACTACTGGGAATTGCCTTCGCCATGGGGACAAGGATGTTCCTCCTCTGATTGGGTCTCAACCTGTAAGAGAGCAGCTCTTGGAGGGTTAGCAATTAGCAGTGACGAGGAATTAAAATGAATTGCTCTCTGTCTTTCACTTACAGGTTGAGCAGCTGACAGAAGAACAAAAAAATGGTAGGTGCATCTTTAACCTGACATGGCTGCCTGAAGATGAGCTCCCAGGGCTTTTGATCCACTAGGATCACATCACAGGCAGCTTCTGTGTCCCTTGGGTGTTCTCACAGAGCAAGCCCTCAACCTGGGGCCGGAGCATGGGACAAGGACCCATACATCTCCTCTCTACTCTCTTCTCAGAGTTTAAGGCTGCCTTCGACATCTTCGTGCTGGGGGCAGAGGATGGCTGCATCAGCACCAAAGAGTTGGGGAAGGTGATGAGGATGTTGGGGCAGAACCCCACTCCCGAGGAGCTGCAGGAGATGATTGACGAGGTGGATGAGGATGGTGAGAGATTTTGGTTTCTTCATTTCAAGCCTGGTCCCTGTGCCCAGTGCTCCCTGCTGCCCATGGGCCTCAGGCAGGATCCACGCTGGGTACAGCACCTTCTGAGAGCTGGGAGCTGGGATTTTGATGGACACTGAATGTACCCCACACTTCAGTGTGGTTCCTTTAGGAAATTTTCAGGCTAATAAACACTATAAAAATTATGCCTGTCATGACCAGACTACTTGAACTCAATTTCGTAGCAATTAGTATTGCATGAATGTCACAATTAGATTTCTATCAGGAAAGTCTTTCACTGCTCATGCACATATATGGACATAAACACGTATACTGGTCAAATCAGTGTGCAGGTTGGAGAGAAATACTGTACTAAGTAACTGGAAAAGATAAAAGTGGCCAAAAATCATGCAAAACTTTAGTGTCATTGAAAACAACACTACTACACTGCCAGTGCAAAAATAGTGCATGAATACCTGCCTGCTGCAGTTTTTATTATTGATGAGATGGACAGGTGCCTCCATGGTAGGAATTCACATTCATCAATGCTTCCAGTCCTTCTTTGCAGTATGTTTGGTTTGCTAGGGCAAAATGACTGCAAAAGCTAAATAAATAAATAAACAAAAAGAGTAATGAATTCAGTCCGTGGCCTCTGCTTGCTCACTCTAGCCTGCAAGCTGCTTCCTGCCACAGAGCTGCTCTCTGAGTTCTGTCCCTCAGTTCCTAGCAGGTACTTTGTCCTCTCACTTGGCTTTACCTGTGCACCTGCTATCTGACGGTGTTCATTCTGCACACAGGTAGCGGCACTGTGGACTTTGATGAGTTCCTTGTTATGATGGTCCGGTGTATGAAAGATGACAGCAAAGGAAAAACTGAAGAGGAACTCTCAGATCTTTTCAGGATGTTTGATAAGTAAGAACCATGGCCACAGTATGGGTGATGGGAGAGGTGAAATGGTCCCAGCTCACCTGCCCAGTGTGTGGGTCCCCTCCTAAGCTCTTCTGTCCTTGCACAGGAATGCTGATGGCTACATCGATCTTGAGGAACTGAAGATCATGCTACAGGCAACTGGAGAGACGATCACTGAGGATGACATAGAAGAACTGATGAAAGATGGGGACAAAAACAATGATGGCAGGATTGACTATGACGGTAGGAATCTTTCTTGCCTGAAGTTTGGTTGTCCTTGAGCAGCTCCCATGTTCTTGGTTGTATTTGGGGGCAGGTGTGAGCTTGTGCAGGCAGAGCTGGGCAACACACCTGATCCCATCCTGGGTTTGTATGGAGCTGGGGAGGTTCTCAGGCTTGTAAAATGTTTGCAAGTACCTGGGCCTCCCTTAGCTCCCCACTGATGCTGTAATGCAAGGTTTGTTTTCACTGAGGCCTGCTGTCTGCTTTTGCCACCTAAACACAAGCATGAGCACTGAAGGGCTCTTATTTTGAATACAGTGCTTCCAAAATGATCCGCAGACCATTTTTGAGTGGAGTCTGTGGCCGGGGGTGACACTGGGCACTGGTGACATTTCCATCGGCAGGCATGAGGAACTCTAGGCCATGGCCAGAGGAGTGGTAGCCATCTGCCTGGCCTCTTGTGCATCAGTGAGATGGAAAAAGAGAAAGGGCCGTGGAGAACTGCCAAATGTGTACTATGGCAGCTGTGAAAACACTTCAGTGCCACCTAATAGCCCTCATCTCTGATGTCTCCCCCTTGGCAGAGTTCCTGGAGTTCATGAAGGGAGTTGAATAAATCTGAGGCCAGATGGACAGCCCGAATCTCTGAAACCCCTTCTGCTCTCTGACTCAGCTCCTCGGTTCCATCCCCTGGCTGCCAGCATGAAGACTGAGCGCTGAGAAGGGGTGGTCTTAGGGAAAATAAAGCACATTGCTATCAAGTGCCTCTGGTAGTTGTTCCTTGGCAGTTAGGTGAGCGCTGCACCTCGGCCACAGGCTCACAACCGAAGGGGACACTCCTCGTGGCTGTGGGTGCCTGCCAGGGAGCTGCCATTTTGTGTTGTTGCCACGTTGCATTGCCCCACTGATCACACCATGGGGAGGGCAGCAGGGGCCTGCACTGGTGCCTGCTGGTTTAACTAGAACCCTGGCAACATTTTAGTGATGAAACATGAATTAACAAACACTTATTCCATTACTAAAACACTGGGAAAGGAACATCTCCTTTCCTCCCTGATGTTACCACAACTGTCCCAAAGACATCCCTCCCCTCTTTCCCATCCTGATGGTCACTCTGTGAAACATACGAAAGGAAAACTTCTACTTATCTGGAAACACCTCTTTCTTGTCTCATTCTGTGTGGAGGAAGGCAGGTGGCCCTGTGAGGGAGCAGCACTGTAGCACTATGGCATTTCACACTGAATCTGAATCCCAACATTTTTCCCTTAGAAATCGTATCTGTTGCAGGGCATGACCCTGATACAGTCTTAACAGCCACACTGAGGGTGGCAGCAGGGTCAGGAGGACAAGTGGTGCTGTTTCTGATGCCTTGGGCACCGTCTTCTCTCTCTCCAAGGAAGTGTGGCATTCCTATGGTATTAGCAGCTCCCCCTGCACATAGCTGCCTCCTCCCATCGAATTACATCCCAGCACAGCTCACACATTGTGTTCGTGTTGCTAAAATCAAATGTTTACTCAAGCAAAATAAATATTGGCAGGGCACAGCACCAGTCTGCTCCTGTGCAAGCCCTGCAGGTATTGCCCTTGACCCCTAGATGTTCTGAAATATTATTAATTCACACCAAACACCAAGTAGCTTAAGTGAGGATGTGAGAAGTGTTGTGTTTTTCCTCTGGACAAGGAGCAACAAATGTTTTGCCCAAGCAGGGCTTGTAACATCAAAGGAAACAAAGAAATGCATTATGGCAGCAGATTTTTTTTTCTTGGAGAAGAGAAGGGTCCAGGGAGACCTCATTGTGGCCTTCTAGTACTTGAAGAGAACATATAAACAGGAGGGGGAATGGCTGTTTATAAGGCTGGGTAGTGATAGGATGAGGGGGAATGGTCTTAAACTGAGACAGGGGAGGTTTAGGTTAGATATCAGGAGGAAGTTTTTCACCCAGAGGGTGGTGAGGCACTGGAACAGGTTGCCCAAGGAGGCTGTGGATGCCCCATCCCTGGAGGCATTCAAGGCCAGGCTGGATGTGGCTCTGGGCAGCCTGGTCTGCTGGTTGGTGACTCTGCACATAGCAGGGGGTTGAAACGAGATGATCGTTGTGGTCCTCTTCAACCCAGGCCATTCTATGATTCTATGATTTTCCTTAAAACCTAGGATATTTTAGGAACATCTCTAATGCATACATCTGGAAAACACAGAAGGCCTCTCTGTGGGTTCTGAGGCTCCTGGGCCAGACACAGCCCAGTGCAGAGCAAGGAGCCTGTTGCCTTGATAACTTGAAGGTCTTCTCCAACTGAATGATTCCATGCTGTCATTTTCCACCTCCTGAGCAGCACAAGTCACTTCACAAGTCCCACTGAGGCCTCCTGCATTTGAGGAAACTTTTGGAATGTTTTACCCATGCCTGGAAATCTGCACAAGAGGTTCAGACAACTGGGCTTCAGCCACTCTCATAGCCACAGCAATGCTACATCTGTAAAATTTGGCCTTTTTCCTCCTGAACAGCCCAATGGGGTGGCAGGGACACCAAATTTCCCCACAGCCACTCAAGCCAAAAGGCAACCCACACTCATATCACATCTCAGCAGGCACCACTGACAGCTCCATCGCCTTATTTTGTCCCAACCAAATCCCAATACTCAACATGGACATCTCCAAGATGTTCGCTACCACTTAGAAACATGCTTTGGCTCACTGAATTATGAACATGAGAGGAAATAAGGAACTTTCCCAGCTTAACCTCCTCTCCCTTTTAGCCAACTTGGTGGCTTTATGGGGTGGCCTGGACTCCACCATGAGATCAAGGAAAAGAATGGCTGTGAAGGTTGAGAGGAGCCATCCAGCCATGTCTCAGCACTCTGCCCTGGGTTCAGAAGTGACAGGAGTATGGGCACAGGCAGCAGCCACACACAACAACCTCACTGCCCCTCTTTTTTCCCTGAGAGCAAAACAGGGATGATGGTGGCTGAAGAGGAAGAGGACAAAAGCATTGTAGCAGCTGAAACTTGTTCCTGCAAGAGCAGAAATTCTGGGGAATGTTTGGGCCTTTTCAGTCCTTAGAGCAGAGGCTTTGGCAGGTCAGCATGCTCAGTGTAAAGTCAGAAAAACTGCTGCAAGACCAATTTGTCTTAACATGCTGACTGTCATTCAAGCCAGTAAATGCCATGGGGTAGGGTGGTGTGGGTAGATTTCACTGTTGGCTAAAGCACAGGAACAACTGCATTAGGAATTTAACACAACGTGATAGACAGCCATGCAGCTTAGGTGGCTGACAAACCTGTAGCTGGCACGCAGTCAGCCTTGTTAAAGCCTCCACACAGGAGATGTGCCTGGAGATGTGTTAAGAAGAAAACTCAGAAGCCCATGCATGTATGTAACTCATACATTTGCAGTTTCTCCTCAATGTTGTATTTGCCAGTGCCAGAGCACTGCTTGAAGAAATAAAGTCATCAAAACATCCACTTTTTTTTTTCTTTTTCCTAATCAGACAAAAGACATTCTGTAAAACAGCCCACATATCTGCACACTCTTACTCTGTACTGCCCAAACGAGACAGAGCTGTGCTGCCATGTGACTGCAACACGTGCCACCAGATGCAGCTGCAGTTCTTGGGTGACTTGCTCTGCTTGCTTTTGGTGGTAGCAGATTTAATTCCACAGTAATTTGAAGCAAGTTTGCTACACGGGCAAAAGAAATGAGCTAATCTATGCCAGATACACAACATTTCACTGTGCTAAATCCACAGTTGTGAAGGAATGCCTGTAACAGCTCTGAAACTTGGGCAAAGCAGAAATCAAGTTCTGTTCATGCATTTTTTTGCTGGAGCATGCTACTGAAAGGTGGTGGAGGGGTCAGAATAAAATGCATCCAGTCCTTTTTTTCATTTTCACAGCAAACATCAATGTCTCAGGTGATTACTATGTTCCATCAGGGCATTTCCCACTGCTTTGAGCTCTCCTTCCCATTTCTGTACTCTGCACTTTCAGTGCAATTGCTCACCTCTGCAAAACGAGCTGGTCAGTGTTCGGTTACATGCCCTTTGCACCCTATTTTTTTTCTCTGTAGGGAAAACAGGAGCCAACCTATAAATTAATACTAAGCCCTCTTCATTGCAAAGGGAAGAAATCATGATCAGCAAGTCTAAAACATAATATAACCTGATGTGTGGCAGTGGCTAAGCAGAGAGGCTCCCTCAAAAACATCACCTTCTGATGGGATACCAAGGACTTAGTCATGCGGGTTTTGAAGTTTTTAAATGTCAAAGATGACAGAGCTCTGCATAATGGGAATAGTTTCAAGTGGTCTGCAGCTGCCAGTTCCATCTCCCGGGTTCTGCAGATGTAATCCTCCCAAAAAGGATCATCAGCCTTTCTCAAACAACAGAAAGCAGGACAGAATTTACATGATAGCACACACAAATGAAAGTGCAGGAATACCCATTGCAGAGCAATGCTAGCATTGGTACCTATTCACAGCTCTCCCTTCTGTGCTGGCACAACAACATCCTCAAGGAAGGGAAGGAGGGAACTCATGAACTGAGTGGTCATGCGCTTATAAACTGCCAGTATCCAGGCAGTGTCCCACCGGACCATTGTGTGTGCAGGGAAATCACAGAGAGGTGCAGATGACAACAAACCTGACACCAAGCTGCTGTGGAAGCTCACAGACTCCTGCCTTTTGCTACACAATGATGCCTGGATTAAGGTTACATTCCTCTGTGCCGCATTTTGTCACGCAGACGCTATTTTGGTCAGAAAGTCAGCAAGCCCATATTTGGGAAGCTGTCCCACTGAAGGGCAACATGAAGGGCGGCATGAAAAGGCTGCTTCGAGGCAGGCCTGGGGAAACTGTGGAGCCACTGGCAGCCCATTTTCCATTTTCTGCTTCTCATTAAGGTGCAGACTTCCATTTCTCAGCCCAAACCTTTCCTCTCTTCCCTCAAACCACATCCCGTGAGATGCTCTCACAACACAAGCCCTCAGGGAAGACACACAGAGGAGTTAAAGTCCCCCTTAGCTGACAGAAACGCCTTACTGCAAAATTTATAATATACAACACAAAGTAGACTAAAGATTTGCAGATACACAGATGAAAGTGCAGCAAAACAAATGCCAAGACCTGTCTTTAGGGTTTGTGCTTTTTCTTTTATCATTGTCACCGTAGAGCCGTGCAGCACACTGACTTTTTTTTTAGGCAGCTGGACCAGCCACTCTGCCTCCTCCAGAACCAGCAGCATCCCAAGGTGATGTGCATATTAATCAGAACCACAACTATGCGGCCATGCTTTTGTAGACAAGCTCACTGCACCAAGGAAGGCAGCTGCCATGCAACTCAGATACCTCAGTTACCACCAGTACCACCAGGATTTAAATATTGTAGGGCTGTATCTAAATAATGTAACCAGTTGCCAAAAAAACTTTGCAGGGATGACTGTCATCTCCCCAGATGAGCACAGGCTTTTAGCTCATTTAAGGCAGCTGGTCCTTTTGTCTTAAAAGATTTAAAAGATTTTATCCATTGATATGAACCTCATGACTGCATTCTCCAAATATACCACCCTCCCTGTCAGCACGTTGCTCTTGCACAGAAATTAAGTTCTTCAAGCTGAGAAACCTCAGCCTCGAGAAGAGTCCAAGAGATACATACAGCAGAATTCATACAGATTGAGGTTGCACATCTCTCTAGCTGCAAGGACACTCCTGCAGTTGCAGTAAATCTTTGTGTTGGTTGGCGTAGGTAGGACTGGACCAGTAAAAAAAAAAAAAAAAAAAAAAAAAGAAAAATCTACTGAGAAAAGTCTTGTAGAAGCACTTTGGGCCACAAAGAATTCAAAATACTTATTTCAACGAAGTATTTCATTCTACTAACTAGCTAGGGTGTATATATATATATATCTATATAAAATTTCATTAATTGGATGTTTCAGTTGAAGTATTTATTTTTCATCCAGCAGGTCTTTTACTACTTACATACTTCCAGCTCGTGTTGATACATGGATTTACACCACCAGGTGGACTAGTGCTGAAAATGCAGCTTTAAGAAAGGTTTGGTGCATTTTAACACGGTTCTCTTCAGCAATGAAAAAAGTCATCTTGTCTTTCAAGATACTCAACTCAAATACTCAACTTTGCTGACTGGTAGAACCAGGAAAATCAAGTCTACTACTTAACTACAATAGCAAAACCTTGTCATGGCACCATCTCTTCTTGTGCTTTCAAATGCTACTTCCCTGATCTGATCAGCCAACTAGCTTCATCAGACAGGGATTCTTGTGTTACTATTATCATAGAATCATAGAATCACGAGGTTGGAAACAACCTGCAAGATCATCTAGTCCAACCACTTTCCCATTCCTATTAGTACCACAAGCACTAAACCATATCTTGCAGCTTCTCATCCAGATGCCTCTTGAACACTGCCAGGGATGGCGACTCCACCACCTCCCTGTGCAGCCATTCCAGTGCCTGACCACTCTCTGAGAGAAAAAGTTTCTCCTAATGTCCAACCTAAACCTCCTCTGGTACAACTTCTGGCCATTTCCTCGGGTCCTACTATTTGCCTGGGAGAAGAAGCCAGACCCTTTTTCATCACAACCTCCCTTCAGGAAGTTGTAGAGTGCAATGAGGTCTCCCCTGAGTCTCCTCTTCTCCAGACTGAACAATCCCAGCTCCCTCAGCTGCTCCTCGTAAGACTTGTGCTCCAGACCCCTCACCAGTTTTGTTGCCATCCTCTGGACTCATTCCAGGGCCTCAGTGTCTTTCTTGTAGCAAGGGGCCCAAAACTGAACACAGTACTTGTGGTGTGGCCTCACCAGTGCTGAGTACAGGGGGATGATCACCTCCCTGCTCCTGCTGGCCACACTATTTCTAATGTGACCCTCTTGGCCACCTGGGCACACTGCTGGCTCATGTTCAGCTGAGTATCAACACCCCGAGGTCCCTTTCCTGTTCACAGTCATCCAGCCCCTCATCCCCAAGGCTGTAGCGCTGCATGGGGTTGTGGCCAAAGTGCAGGACCTGACACTTGGCCTTGTTAAACCTCATCCCATTCACCTCAGCCCAGCGATCCAGCTTATCCAGATCCCTCTGCAGGGCTTCCCTACCCTCAGGCAGATCCACACCACCTCCCAACTTGATGTCGCCTGCAAACTTACTCAGGGTACACTCAATCCCTTCATCTAAGTCGTCAATAAAGATATTAAACAGGATGGGCCCCATCACCGACCCCTGGGGGACACCACTTGAAACAGGTTGCCAGCTGGACTTTACTCCATTGACCACCACCCGTTGAGCATGGCCCTCCAGCCAGTTCCTTACCCAATGGAGGGTAAAACTGTCCAAGCCACGGGCAGCCAGTTTCTGCAGAAGGATACTGTGAGAGACCATGTCAAAGGCTTTGCTGAAGTCTAGGTAGACTACATCAACAGCCTTTCCCTCATTTACCAGTCTGGTCACCCAGTCGTAGAAGGAAATGAGATTGGTCAAGTATGACCTGCCTTTCATGAACCCGTGCTGGCTGGGGGCCTGATCCTGTGGACGCCATGCATGAGCTGTGTGATCTCTCCCAGGAGGATTTGTTCCGTGACCTTCCCTGGCACTGATGTCATGCTGACAGGCCTGTAGTTCCCCTATGAAAAACTATTGAAATAACAGTAGCTATGAAAAATCTGGGTATTTTATACAGTTAAATTACTAACAGTTAGCACCCTTTTAACACTTTATTTCTTGAAGCATTTTAGAAGACAACACATACTACTATTATTAATTGCTATGATCTTACACTGCAGTTAACTCAGCAGTCTTCCTGATTTTCCAGGATTTCCATTGCTGTAGCTACCTGACTTGAACAGTAATGCAGAGAATGTGTAAGGAACAGTCCTCCAAGTCTGGTTATGCTCTAACAGCACTAAGAACTGCTGCACAGATCACAGTATGAGACAGCTTTGAACACACATCCATTATCAAAACCAGTTCTACCTATACTGAATACTGTCATCTAAGAGCCTGTGCAATGCAAAATATTGCTGCTTGTTCTATTTTAAAGCTTCACTCAGTAACAATTTCACAAACTGAAAACAGGCTGTGAGTTATTAGATGTTCACAGTCCATACCAACAATTGCAGTAGAACACTACTGAGGAAGAAGCAGCTGCTTTACCTAGGACTAGTGGAGGCTAAGAACATCAACACACAACCTCTGCACCTTATCTGATATGGAAGAAAACCATGCACTGGTCACTACATGCAGATGTGATAACACAGAATTGGCATCTATAATAAAACTCAAGGCACTTTCGAGGGTTCTTCTCAAATTCAGGAGATGAAAACTTTGTTATGTCCAATTTTATTTGTACAAAAATGCTTTAAACATACATGCCAAAAGGCAAACTGGTTCTTTGTCTTAAACCAGGTCAGTCCTTTTTCTGTAGAGCTGCCTGCTTGGCATTGTTGGCTTGCATCTTCTTCAGCCCCTTCTTGTTGTGTTTCTTGGCAAATCTCATGTTTCTCAGAAACTTGGGATCAACCTGTGAAAACGAAGGAAACATGAGCCCCAATATACATAAAAGGAACGTGTATTTCCATCACATTCCAGTTATTGCAGTTCTAGCTGTGATTAATGCAGATACATTTTCTGATTTGATAGCAACAGAATTATTTTAGCTACTCACAGCCATCCTTTACTATATTTTCCTTCATTTCTAAACAAACAAAAAAACTGTAAAGCCAAGTAATAAACATACAGAAAGGACAAATTAAGCAATGCTGCAAACAAGACAAATTTCATTTCTGTGTTCTGAAGAGCTGCTCCTGTCTTTTGTCAGCTACTGGCTCACTAACGCACCCTTTCATGGCTTTGAGCAAACCTCAGATGTATCAGTGCCCCACTGAAACAAATCTCCTACTTTATTCCAAGGAATTTTCCCCAGTACACACAGCTAGCAGGATTTTTTCCAACTTAACTCATGTGTGCTTGAAATGAGGCAACACTCATAGATAGCATGAGTATTTTCAGAGCACTGAACCCTCACTGAGCATGGCAGAAACTCCTACATCACTTCTGAAAAGCAAATTACCACATCGACAAGGTAAACAGAATCGCAGCACTTTTCCAAACCAGAACAATATCCTTTTTTCTTTTTCTCTCTGTTGTGTGGAGAAAGTTAGTGGTGTACCAAGTGTTCAGTATCAAGAAAATGCAAATTTTGTTATTACCATGTGTACCATCTAGCAATGCCAATTCTTCTTTCCTGAAGGAAATTCTGTGTACTAGTACAGATGCTATAACAACACTGAAGGGAAGGGCAGAGACACAGCAGGATTTAAAGTGAAGGAGAGCAGTGAAGCCTTGTGTTTGCTTCACTGGAAGCAATATTTAACGATACTGATTCCAAGCAGAACAGAGGTGGCCAATGGGTAATAAGCAGTTTTGTAGAAATACAGTGTGGATTTCACATGGGTTAGAACTACCACAGCAGCAATTAAGGTGAGCAAACGATGCAAGAGAAGCCCACAGCTATCATCTGCAAAAATGCCGACAGTCAAAGGTAAGAAAAATGGTAAATACAAATGGTACACTGGGCTCCATCAAAAGAGGGGTGGCCAGCAGGGTGACAGAGATGATTGTCCCTCTCTACTCTGCTCTTGTGAGGCCCCATCTGCAGTACTGCGTCCAGGTCTGGAGCCCCCAGTACAGAAAAGACAAGAGAGCTGTTGGAGAGGGTCCAGAGGAGCCACAAAGATGATCAGAGGGCTGGAGCACTTCCACTACGAAGACAGGCTGAGGGAGCAGAGCTTGTTCAGCCTGGAGAAAAGAAGGCTGTGGAGTGACCTTACTGCAACCTTTCAGTACCTAAAGGGAGCCTACAAACAGGAGGGGAACCAACTCTTTAAAAGGAAAGACAAGGGAAAATGGTTTTAAGTAGAGGGAGGGAAGATTTAGGTTGGATACCAGGGGAAGTTCTTTACTATGAGAGTGGTGAGGTGCTGGAACAGCTGCCCAGAGAGGTTGTAGATGCCCCATCCATCCCTGGAGGTTTGGATGGGGCCCTGGGCAGCCTGGTCTAGTATTAAATGTGGAGTTGGTGGCCCTGCCTGTGTCAGGGGACTTGGAACTTAATGATCCTTGAGGTCCTTTCCAACCCCGGCCATTCTGTGATTCTGTGAAGAAACACCACTACTGGATTTTCTGGAGTCTGAACAGCTTAGAAACATGAGCAAAAATACTCACCCCTTTAAGAGACTCATATCTATGGGATCTGGGCTTCTTGATGCCATTTCTGTGCCACTTGCGGGCTACGTGAAACACAAGGAAACAATACAGATTACAACTTCAACTACTATTGAAAAGCTGTGTTTACTTTCTTTTAAATATACTGTGACAATAATGCAGAACAGAAAATCAGCCAGCCCCAGCTGAATTCAGATAAGGGGAGCACCTCCATTCCCATCCCTTGGCACACTGTGCTCTCAGCAGTGTAAACCTTTCTAATTAAGGATTTCAGGCTGTGTATTAATTATTAAAATAGAAGCAGCACATACACACGTACATGGAATGGCCTCAGGCACTTTTCAGTATCTGTGTTCAGCATTACAAGGCATTAGTGCTGGCCGTGCCAGGACCAGCAGAACCTGACTGCAAACACTGCAAGCTTACCAATTAATATGAGGGAAAACAAAAAAGGAAAACAAAACAAAAAAAGAGAAAAGGAATTACTTTATGACCACGCTTCTCCCTGGATGCAAGGCATCACATCAGAACACGCAGAGCTGTGATGCTTGCTTTCCTGTGGTTATGCAGTCTCTGCATTAAGCCCGGCAGTGGCAGCCGCAGCTCAGCTCCCGCTACCTCCTCCCCCAACTGATCTCACTTCAGCCCGGACCGGCGCCGCGCGTCCCCGCCGGGCTCCACCCCCGACCCCACGCCGGGCCCCGACTCACACTGATTGTGCGTGGTGTGGTTCTTGGACTTGGCCATGGCGGCACCTGCGGGACAGAAGAGACGATACAGCTCAGCTCAGCTCGGCTCGGCTCGGCCCCGCCTCCCGCGGTGCTCCCGCAGCCCGCTGTGCCGGAGCCCGACGCCGGGAGCGGCCGGTGGAGCGCGGATGGAGCCGGATTGCGCGGAGCGGCACCTACCGAACCCACAGCGGACAGAGTCACACCGGAAGAGAAAGGCCGCGCAAGGGCCCCTGGGTAATGGTGGTAGGCCGCACCGGAAGTCTGTACCGGAAGTCAGTTGGTCGGGTGCGCAACAAGCGCCGCCGGCATGGAGGTTCCGCGTCGCGACCGTTCCTCCCCGTCCTCTCCCTCGTCTTCCCGGCCCAGCGGCTGAGTTCCTGTAAAACAATTAAAAAAAAACCAAAAAACAAAACACCAAAGCCCCAGAGAAAACTCAAATAAAGCCAAAGTTTCTTTGACAACCATGTCCTCTCTGTAAGTGTTCTTGTATCACACAATTCAGTGGCTTCTGAGTGGATCAGAAAAGCATTCTGTGTTTGAAGGAACTACCCTAAAAGAGAGATGAACGGGGCTTTTTGTGATGTTTTTGTGGTGTCCTGATATTTATGGACGTTTAGCATGGGATAATTTTCTCCCAGTGTTTCCCAGGGCTGCCCCAGCTCATGGTGAAACGCATGGGGTGCCTGTGGTGCCAAGTCTTAGTGCTGGGAGATTGGACTTGGTGATCTCCAGAGGTTCCTTCCAACCCTTATGATTCTGTGATCCTATTCAGGTGCTGGCTAGGAGGAGCCCAGAAGGACTCTGCTTTGCACTATGGAGCATTCCTTAACGCTGGCGAGCTACTGGTCTGGGGGAGAGGGGCAAGTAGGGCTTGGCTGTGGTGTAAAGCCCACACTAACAAAGCTGGAGGGGAGTGGGAACGAAGGACAGCTCCCGGCGACAAATGGACCCGGAGGAGCAGGGATACCAGGACATAAAGGCACTAGAGGGAGCCTGAGCATAACAGATGCCACTATGGCCTCCGAGTGGGAGTATTAGTCCCAGTCAGGGAGAAGGGACACCTCCAGCAAATAACAGCGGGACATGCTGAAACTTCCCAATTGACATGGCATCTTACCTGACTGTGGTCTTTTGCCCTGACATCCGTTATAATTTTCTTAAAGATACGGAGAAGAAGATTAAAAATATCAGTTTTCTTATTGAAAATGCCGGCCAATCTGCAGTAAGGCTCTCCTTAAACCTGCCACTCACTGAGACAGCAAACACTGCATCCCCTGTGTGCAGAGTGCCTGGGAGGGCTGCTCCTAACGAGCTGAGACCAAGCGGTGACAACTGCTGTCAATCATCAGACCGTGAGGGTCCAAGAAAGGGGGAATTCCTGAAGCAGAGGTGTCCTAGAGTGGTTTGAGAGCTAGTGGTGCTGCCTCTGAAGAAGTATCCCTTGATGCTGGTAAATTCCTCCTTGATAAAAGAAGGAAAGCTTCCTCAGTGCACCAAGATATGATGGGAATGGGGAGAGTTTTTCAGCTTGGTGCTGTGAAGCCGAGGGAGCCTGATGGAGTCTGTGTGGTGGGTGCAGGAGCTTCTTCAGAGCCTGGCAGCAGGAGCGGCCCATCACAGACAGCAAGAGGCTGCTGCATCCCTGCTGCATCCTCATTGGAGGTGCTGGGATGTTCATGATGGCCATCTGGAGTGGGAAGCTGCTCTGGATGGCTTATGTGGACTTTTACTGACCTGTCCAGAAAATGACTTAGAATTCAGTGAACCCAAAGTTACACATAAATTAGATCTTCCCCATTTCAGGGCTTGCAACCAAAATATATCATCATAGCAATAAATACATAGAACTGTAGGGTAGGTTTGTTTATTTATTTATTTATTTATTTGAGATATTCCAATGATGTTGTTGGATTTAGGAAGAGCTTAGGGATTTAAAAGATTTCCCTCTGTGTCAGTTCTGTCCAGCTGCAGATCTGGCTGGTTGCCTCCAGAATCAGCTGATGCCAATGCAATTGCAAAAATGCAGCCTAGGGTGCCTGATAGGAGGGGAGAATGGTCTGCAAGGGTGGAGGTTGCCAGGGAGTTTACTGGCACAGAAAAGCAGTCAGGTGATGAACAGGGCCACCAAGATGCTGCAGCAGGCTGGAAGCAGGTTGGCTCCTCCATGTAGCTCTGCTGCAGCTCAGTCCCTCCCCACACTCCAGCTGGCTTTAGTGGGCTTTTTTTCTGTCCATTCAAGCTTGTTTCCCATTTTACACTTTTACCTTAAAATAACTTGGGAACCATCAGCAATAAGCAAATAGGGAACTTGAGATTTCCATATTCCTGATGGGCTCCAAAAGCTGAGTGAGTGGGGCCAGACGAAACAGGATGTGTGCAAGGAAATACAGCTAATGCTGCAAAAAATCACCCAAATCACTCCAGACACCAACACAGCTCCCTCCACTGGAAGAAATGGAATCGAGGTTGTATTTTGCACTGGGATTTCAGATCTGTCACCTGGGCACAGCTTTTGTCCTCCTGCCTGGTGACAGGGATGGAGGGGACAGACCTCAGTGAGCAGTACTTTGCAGAAGGATCGGGTAGCTTTTCAGCAACAGTAAAAGGGATCTGCTTTAGCTCTGCCTTATCTGCATGGCAAGGATTATTGAAAAACCGTGTTGACAAACCATGGTCTCCAAAGGAAAAATGAACTTCCGCACAAAGACGGCTTGTTTGTGCAAAGCAGGGAGGGAATAAAGAAGCTGCCAAAAAGCTGACATAAAACCCTGTGCTTACCTGTGATTCGTCTGATACAATGACTGAAGCCTTTCATTTGCAGCACCATAATCCAAGATGTTCTTTCCACAAAGTGAGAAAGTAGGTTAGTGTGGAGGCAGGGCTGGGGAGGGGGAAGGGGATAAGCGGAGCCCAATCCTGCATATACTCTGAGCAGAGCTAACACCCTGGTTTAACAGTGGGATGGTTGTTTTTTGTAAAAGCCCACAATGCCCAGCTGGGTTCTGCTGGATGCAGCCCTGTTTCCAGCTTCTGTTGCCCCTTCTGCAGGCAGGAGGCACTGAACACCCACCACCTGCAGCATGACTGAGTACCATGAAGGAGGTTTAAAGGATGTGTCTGGCCTGGGACATCACTCTTCCCAATCACATTTTAAATACCTACGTTGTATCAGCTCATTTCAGCATTTTTTCTCATTGTTGCAGTTGAGCAACAAAAACTGATGCATCAAGAGGAGCTTACGTTGCTGAGTTGCTTCTGTAGCATTGCAGGATCAGGCATCAGATCTGATAAAGCCTGGGTGTACTATTAGCCCATTTTTATTATTAGCTCATTTTAGGGTTAGGTTAGGGTTAGGGTTAATAATTTGGAAAAAAGAAAATAACACTTTTTTTTTTTTTTTTTTTTCCCACCTGCAAACTAAGCAGAAGGCTAAAAAAAGAGAGAAAAAAAGAAAAACAGAGAGGAAGATTTCTCTTAACACTGCAGCTATTTATCACCAGTGACATGGACTTAAATCACTCAAGTTGTCTTCACCTAGGGCAAGACCACAATGCTAAAATGAAGCTGAAGAGCTTGGCATTCCATACAACAGGCTGTACAATGTCTGGAACTAGGAAAGCAAAGGTGCTGAGTGGGTTAGTTTGTACCTGTAGCACTGCACTGTGCCCAGCATCATCCTGCAAAACCCTGCTCTGAGCACAGACCATGCCTTTCTGTGCCATTCCCTGCCCACAGTGGGGATGGCACCCTAAAGAAGGGGGACAGCAATCACACACGGGGCTGCTACTCTGAAACACCAGTGCTTTGCTTGGGGACTTTGCCCAAGGACATTGCTCATTGTTCATGGGGGAAAAGCTGATGCAAGGCACTTCTCCAGTGCTGTGCCAGGGAAGGACAGCGACAGTGGGGCATAAACATATGGAAAATAAAGATGATCCAGGTAAGCACAGCCTTAGATGTGTCTGCTTTCTGCCCTGGACTTCATCAGGACTTTACACAACTATGAAATAGATGACTCATCCATTAAAATAATGCTCGTATGACTTTGACATCCAGGAAGGGCACCACATCACTGCTTTTCTGCTTAACACGGTAGGATGCCTCAGGGGCCTATGGGACACAAGCTTGGTCCTTCCCAGGACTTTTTCCAAACTCATTTTTCAAACCTGTTACCAGCATTTCCAGAACAGGTGGATGACACAGTGCATTCCAGGTGCCAGTTGCTCTCATGCTCAGGAAAGATGAGCACTGCAGGAAGGGGTTTTAATGACCACCATCTCTGGCTGGTGGCTCGCAACTTTTTCTCTATGAGCACAGATGATATGGATGTGGGCAGGGGATTTGCATTCAGTGCCAAGCAACCCCTCAGGACATTTCTTGCAGGCTTTACAGCTCTGCAGCTCTTTACCAACTATCTGACAAACTGCTGCCCAGGCAGTGCAGACTCATCCACCACTGGACGTTGCTGCTGATCGCGTCAGGAGCACATATTTGGAAAGAGTGTAAAAGAAGCCTCTCCTTTGGCACTTTCCCAGTTTCTAGAAGCAAGGGCATTTCTTTACTCAAATTTAATGTTCTTCTATGGAACAGGCAGTACAGCCCATATCCTGGCTATCTAATGCACAGAAATCAATAAGATAGTAACTCAGGTGATGATTTTTGCAAGTCAGTGGTGCTTCTTGTGCCTTCCTGCTGTCCTCTGTCTGGATTGTTCCAGCTCATCCCTCTTGGCTTTCCTGGGATGCCGAGCAGAGATACCTGCAAGATACCAGCAGCAAGGCAGAGTTCCTCTTTGCAGCACATCTCTTGTTCTGTTTCTTTTCCTGCTTTTAGCTGCACTGATGCATCAGACGCTTGATTTTCAGGTGCAGCATCTGCTGCTTAAGCCTATTGGTGGTTTTGTGCTGGGATCTCTTCAGTAGGGTGTGCTAATTAAGAGATCACATTTCCATCAGAACCTCTAATGCAAATGCACCTTAGTGTGCTTCATGAATGCTGTAAGAGCTTGCTGCAATCAGACCAGCTCTCTTGGAAGGATGCTTAATATCCTGCTGGCAACAGTAGGAACTTTCCCAAACACCACCCCCTGATATTAAGGACATAAATTATTAAACAGCCCAGTGGTGTTGCCCTTGTACAAAGTCAGCATTGAGAAACGACTGACATCCTCCTTGCACATAATTAAACTGAAAACTTAATTGCACTATGGCTGTATGGGATGGGGTTTGCAAACAGATTTGTTGCAGAGTTCAGCATCCCCACTGGGAAAGCCTGCGTTTGCATGACATTTAACATGGGTTTGAATATGTTTCTTTGTGCCCCAGCCCAGTGTGGACCACAGTGCTGTGCTGTGCTTGGTGTAGGTATCAGTGATAAACAAGTAGCATTTGTGCCCAACATGTTTCAGAAATGATGCTTAAATCCACTGTTTTTAGCATGATGCCCACTGCCCCACCTTGAAGTGGGCTTCATTACGAACTTGAGATAGCCTGGATTGTGGCATCCCACCTAGAAGGAGGACCTCAGTATGGGCACAGCTATGCTCCATCCACCAGCAGTGCCTGAGCTGCATCCCACAAGAGCAGATGCCTGGGGCCAGCCCTCTCCTTTTGCATTAGCCCCATCTCAAGCTGTCATTTGTGCTAAGGCTGGCCTGACTGGTGGTTTGACAGTGATAAAAACACATTTGCTTCTGCTGCAATTTTAGCCAGGCTTTTCAAGCCACTTCAGGGTGAAGTACAATAAATCTCTAGGAAGTTTCTAGCAGATGGATGCCCTTAAATCCCTATTTAAGGGATTTAAGACATACCTGATGCATTCAGAGTGGAGGGGAAGGGCAGAGTGCCCAACTAAGGTCTGGGGACAGGCATTTTCCACTCTAGTGGAAGAAAGCAGGTGACAGTTGCATGGAGTAGGGGGGAGCATGCAGTGGAGACACCAGCAGTTCATTCTCCCTCCTTTCCCCCTACCCTCCTTCATCACACCTCCATTCTTTCAACTGTGGAGCAATCTTGAGAAATCACAGCTAAAACTCCACTCCTCCCCCTTCTCTGGCTACCTGAAACAACCTTCTGTTTTTATGCAAGCCTCAAAGTATTTTTTACAGCAGTTCTTCCTCCTGCCATTAAATATTTATATGAAAAGCCACATGGTTTTGCTGCAGCAGGATGGTGCAGTGCTGAGAACCTCTGTGAGCCAGATTTAAATAGCAGTGAGATGGCAGACACTCACAAAACACCTGGTTTGATTTCTCCCATTCCCCAACCTGCTGCAGTGCTTCCTGGAGTGTCCCCAGCATAACATCCTCATCCCCGCAGCCCAGGTGCTCAGCAAGTGCCCAGTGTGTGACCAACAGAGCCCTGTGGGGAGAGAATGCAGGTCGAGCTGTTCGTGTGCCCAGATGGGCTGCAGATGTAGGTAATGAAATGGAGACATGGGGATGGACCTGGAAATCAAGTGCTCGAGTGGTCTGATGAGCATGGAGCTGCGCACGGGTACCATCCACTGCAGGACAGGAGCATCAGTGCACTGCTACTAAGGGTCGTCTTCTCTCAAACCCCACTACCTTCCTTGCTCTGCTTTATTTTGGGGAGACGAGGATGGTAGAAGGAGGATACTTGTCTCAGTGCTTTGCAGTTGCTGTAGCAACTGTGGTGTCTCTGGCAGCAGGAGCACATGCTTCCTACAGCCAGCATCAGTGTGAGCCTGCTACTTGCATGCAGATATTCTATTCCCTGCAAGAAAAAAAGCCCCATGCCTGCCCCCCAGCCAGCAGCAACTAGAGACCAGGCTGTGCTGCTGAAGCAGCAGCAGGGGCACAGGGGAAGTGTGCTGAACTGGAGGAATGCTGCTGTGCCTGCCATGTCCCAGGCGATCTTCTGAGCACAAGTCATAGCCTCCTCCAAAGCCTCCGCTGCTCCTCTCTGGCTCCTCAGCAAGCAGAACCATGCCTTACAGCTTTTGCTTTGGGGAAAAAATATGATGAGTCTTGATCAAAGCATTCTCAGCAGTAGAGGATCTGCACAAGCTTTGATAAGTGACTTTCCTGATTAATGACTTCTAAATAATAGAGCTTTGTTCACAGGCTGGATTCATTTAATGTCCGTTTCCAGTCATCTTGTAGAGTTTTGCCTACTCAATTGAAAATCCCATTACTTTCCTGTTCCCACCAGCTTTGTAAACCAAAAGCTGTGACGAAATATCCTTTCCTTTCCTTTGGGAAACTAAAGAGACAGAGCTCCTTGGGCCAGCCTCTTCCCAGATCCTCAAAACCATTTGCTCTCAAGGCACCGAAACAAGGCATGTTTGGCCAGGGTTGTGTTCACACAACTTCTGACACCTACTAAAGCTGCCCTACTTGTGTGTCTCAGGTCATAGCAGTCCTCTGGCCCCATGCCACCAGACACCTACATCCCTTCAGAGCCCACCGATCTCTGCTCAGTCCCCTGTATGTGAAGCACCCCTTCTCCACAGCACAGGATTTTAGCCTCAGCTCAGTCAAAGCACACACTGCTGGCCTCTGTCCCACACAACTAACAGTTCACATCAGTTGGTAGAGATGGAGGAGAACAAAGCAAGAAGAGCGTCATAATTTCTCCTCAGCCATTTTGCTTGGGTTAGGTCTATTTTGGTTTTATTTGCAGAATTAAGCCCCAGGCTTTCATAAATGGGGAGACCTGCCTTGCTTTTCCAGAAGGTGCTGATCCAGCCTTTCCACCACTTGCTTTTGGGATGGCCAGACCAGACAAGAGCTGCAAGTTGGGCTGGTCTTTACAACATGGGAAGGCAGAGAGATGCTCCCACCTTGAGGCTGCCCTTTGAGCATTTGCTGGTGAGAATAAAGACTTCCTGCCTTCTTCTGGTGCCCTGACAGAAATGAGCAACAGGCGGGCCTGTTGTCACTCAGTATAGGGTTTTCTACCTTTTGCTTGATGAGCTGGTTTTCTGGGCTGTAGCTGAAGCTTTATGTCCCCTGGGAAGCTTTCTTTTAGAGCAGGTTTGCAGCTGGGGAATGTTTCACTGCTATTTTCAGCCTGTGATGTTTTTCTTTTTTTTTTTCTTTCTTCAAAACACAACAATAACAACAACAACAAAAAAAAACCAAAAAAACCCCCAACACTGTCAACAAGTGACAAAAGAGTGATCTCAGTCTAAAATACGAGTCCTGGCATGGATTCGTATTTGACTCAGAAGCCACTTCCCATCTTTGGAGACTTGAAGTATGTTCCACTTCGTCATCCTGAAAGTCTTTAAACACTTACTAAAGCAGAGTTTATTTATCCACAGTTAGAACAGCCTATCTATTATCTTGAAGGCTGAATTCAGAAAGTTTTTACAGAAATTTATTGGTCTCATTCCTACCAGTCTGAACAGAAGTTTTCCACTGAGTCTGTCAAGATAGAAATGTCTCCATTCCAATTTCCTTCAGTCTTCAGCAAGACATCACATTAATTGTGTTAAAAAGCACTTTTATTAGTTACTGAGAAAGCAAGAGTTTGGCAGCTCCTCTTGACCACTAGCTATTAACTTCTGTGAAGTCTCCTTTAACATTGGTTTGATCCAATGCAGTGGTTTTCTCCACCAGCAAGCTCAGCAGTGGCTGGAGCCAACGGGACCGACTCCAGATGAGGATTATTGGCATCAGGGCTCAAGGGCTCCAATGGCTGCCTGGGTAAATCTTGTCTGCCCCTCTTAAGGCTTGTTTGCATCTCTGTTGTTGGAAAAAAAAAAAATGTGGAGGCACACTGAGAGCCAATAAATACATACTGAACAATTTCATCTACACTTGTGATGCTTTCAACAGGACTCAGGCAGCCATCTCATAGCTCGAAGGAGCTTTGTTTCAGTGCAACTTTGTGCAGAGCTACGTTTCACCAACAGCTCAACACTGCAAGAATGCAGCATCAACTTTGCAAGGTTAGGAGAAACCTCGGCTCCTCCATCTGACCTTCACAGAGTGCTGTGACGACACTCCCACTGACATTTTGCCACACTGGCACTACGTGGGCATTGCCATTTCATGGAACAAACTCTGATCTATCTCATATTTGCTATCAATTGTCTCTGTGCACACTTAGGTGTGGCTGAGCCTGCTCCTTGCGAAGCACCAGGAGGGGTTAGCACAGGCTTGATGCCTTCAGAAGTGGAAGCAGGAAACAGGCTATGTTTTGAAATGTACACTTTTCATAGAATTTTAATACAGGTTGGTTTGTTGGATGCTGTGGTGCCTGTGAAAGGATCTGTGTAAGCAACAGTCAACAGGTGCCTAGGCAGATGAGCTTTCAGACAGGAGGTAAAGCTGAAATCCCATTTGATCCCCTATCACTTCAACCTGAACTCACCTGAAGAAAATAAACTGCCAGGCTTGAGGATGGATATCTGATGCTGCAAATCTTTCAACGACTTGAAGTCAAAATAGAACCGAAGAGATTTTGGTTGGAAAATACCTTCTCCGCCTTCCTTGCTATTGGAGCACACTGGAGGATTTGGAAGCTTTGTATCCACAAGACAGTGAAAGATCAAGACCTGTGCAGATGAGCACCAAGATGGGTCTTCAGAAAGCACAGACCTTCATTTTAGGAATTCATTCAAGATTTTAGACTGGAAATGTAATAACTAAGGGCTGAGACAGGCCTGCTCATGGCTTCTGCACAGACTCTTGCAGTGCCAGTGGAAGTATGTACCACAGGGAATTCATTTCACACTATTTATTCCGTTTGTACTTTCAAGCACTGACCCACCCATCATTTCTTCAGACTGGATAGTGTGAAGTGTTGAGGCAGGCTGATGACACCTGCTGTTTCCATATGTCCTGGTTTTAAAACTGAATTACTCACCGGCTGCACCATGGCTTACCCTGTCTTCTGCCTGGATGAAGAGGAGAACCAAGCTCCTAATTTCCATTATTCAGCCTTCTGGAACTGCCACATCCAGCCCCAAGCACAGCCCTGCCACGTGCCCTTTGCACAGCTGGCAAGTATCTCAATTAAGGGCCACCAGACCCGCTGTTTACAGGAAGTGCCGGCACAGAGCATGGAATTAGAAAGACCACAAGGAAATGAGGGATTATTTACTGGAGATTAAAGGACATGGAAAAACCACAGGACAAATCAGTGGGGCCTAAGCAATGGCAGCTGCTATTTCAGTCTCCCAGCTGCTGGCATTTGCAAGGTCACTCTGCAATGGGAGAATCTGGGAGGAATTCAGTGGTATGGCTGATGCTTGCTTTGTTTTTGGGCCAGTAAAATGCACCAAAGCAGGTCCTAAGCCTGCTGAATAGTGAAGAGGGATGTCCACTCCACTTTCTCCCTTCTTTGGCCAGTACCACAAGTCTTTCTTCCCCTCCAATGCAATTTCTGCTTTTGGGCTGCACACCCAGACCAAGTTGTTCCTGTCAGTGCTGCCTACTGGCATAGCCACAAGGACACATCCATGGATTATTCAAGACAAAGCATCTCCTTAATCTGGAAACAAATGGGGTAGGGGTGAGGACTGACATCTCAAGACCTTCAAGACAGTGTCAGTGGGAGCTAGTGTTTCTTGTTAAGTTTTGAAATATTCAGAGGAGGAAAAACTCCTCGAAGGTTAATCTCAATCCAGTCCAGTCCAGTGCCATTTGAGATAATTTATTTTCCAGGCTTCTGTCGTCATGTACCTGCAATCTCCCTTTTCCCTACAAACTATAAACCCACCAACACTGTCTCCAGTGGGAAGTGATGCTGGCAGAAGTCACAGCCAAGGTGTCCAGAGAACACATGGCTATCACAGGTGACTTCTGCAAAGGTGTCCCAGAACAGCTGAAAAACAATGCAAATGTCACTTCTTTTGTTTGAGCAGCCCACCTGCACTGAGATGCCCTTACCAGCTTTCCTTGGGGTGCATACCTTGAAGGGTGGCAGATGCAAATCCATCCTGTATTACAGACTGACATCTCAGACCTACCCTACAACACCTCCTGGGTCTTATTGCTAAGGGTCTGAGACTCAAATTGCAAATGTAGAGCCACATCCCAAAAGCACAGGGAATTTCTGCAGCTTCAATAGCAGAGACTCCTTGCTCAGGTATTTATGAGGCCATTTATTTTTTTTTTCAGCTAAATTAGGCAACCAAGATTTCAGTGGCTGTTCACAAGCTCTGAAATTTGGGGTGTTATTGGATCAGGCCTTGTGACAACAATCCCCATTCCTCCAGGTGCGGATGTACATTGCTGCCCTCTCAGATACAGGATAGGCTCCAGGACCCCCTGCCCCAACACAGGGCATTGATTCAGCCCTTTCTCAATGGGAACGTGACCATGGACTCAAACCCCAGCCCTGCTCCTGTGGTTAGTGTGATGCTGCTGGGAATGACAGTAACACAGTGGTGGCTGGGAGGACGCTTGGTCAGGAGAGCAAGCAGGAGCTCAGCAGGGTTTTCTTTTTCTTTTTTTGTTCTGGCTGCAACAAAGAGAGAGAAAGTATGAATGAGCTTATTTTATAGCCTCAAAGGAATACCCAGCCATTGTTAGCTTGACATATGCTGTCATGGTGAAGAAAATAAAAGCTTATTCTTGCCTGAATGGGCTGGCTGAAAACAGATGACCCCCCAAACTCTCTTACATACCATCATCAGCATTTCCATCATCTATGTGCTGTGTGCCTGATCCACAACCCAGCCACTTCCAGACCAGGACCTGATCTGTTATTTGCAATAGAAGGAGGGTGAAAACCCATGTTTTCATCATTCTGGGGGAATCTGAAGGGGGCTGCCACCCCTCAAAGCACCAGCCTGCACCATGTCCGCATTAAAGACAAGGCAGTAGCCATCTCTCTAATGATACTAACACAGGAGTGGCTAGAGTATGTTCTTTTCTCAAGTTTTTGCATGTAGAAAATGCTATCACACAGTCCAAAATTTCCAAGTGATTTCTAATGGAGGCTCGGACAACTGTGATGTGCATCTCAGAGCCAGCAGAGTGGCCATGCTGAACAAATAGGACACTGTGGACAACAGCCTCTGGCTCTGGAGTAACACATCATTGATTACAGAGTTCAACAGCACTTTTTCTCCTTGGATGACAGCACTCAGATGCAGAGAAAATAGCCATGCTGCAGTTCCTTGATTGACTCAGTTTTAACCAGGATGTCCTGTGTTTCTTCTGGGGTGTCAAGTGCCCTGTCTCAAATGGTGACCCTACTCTGGAGCTGTATTTCTCTTTTCTTTACATAACTTTCTTCTGCCATCAAATCATGTAATTCGCCTTTTTATCAAAGGGGCAAGATCAGCTTCAGGAGTTCAGGATCCATGAACCAGAGATCAGAGTCTGCGTGTGGTTCAGTGACACATGAAGGGAATGAAAAATAATCCCATTAATAGAAAAAGTCTGAACAGACACCACCCGCTTCCAACTCCCTGACACCCCCCCCCCCCAGCCCCAAAAAAGGATAAAAAAAAAAGAAAATAAAAACCTTTTTTAGAAGTGTTCAAAGTATCTGCAAAAAAAGCTGAACCAGGGGCAGGTTTCTGCTCCAGGCTCACTTCCAACCTGCATAGGATGGGGCAGCCTGGAGCAGCAATGGATAGGATGGCAATGGCTGTGATTGCATTGCAGGCACCATTTTCTTTTTATTTGTTATTCCAATTGAATATATTACGGTGGGAACTAAAAATGAGATTTTCCCTCATCTTATGGTTCTTCGTAAAAAATTTTTGACCTTGAAAGGGACAAGAGCATTTAAGCCAGAATGGCAAAAACCTCCTCCTGCTGCTGCACCACAGTGCTGCTGTGGGTCACACTTCAGCACCCAGCAGCTTGCAGCAGGGGACCAGAATGGGGACAAGAGGTCTCCTCTGACGTTTTCATAGAAACTCCAGGCTCCAGTTGGCTCAGCCTGATGAGTTTTGATTTAAACTGCAGTTATAAGGTGCAATTAGAATCCGGGGTTGCTGTGCCAAGAGCTCAGATGTGAAGCATAACAACAACAAAAATTTGTCCTCCAAATCTGTGTTTTCCCAATATTAACTCTTTGTGTGTTGCCACCAGAGGGAAATCCAGGGCCATCCAAGGACAGTCCTGGTGAGAGGTCTGTCAGCACCACTAAATATTAACATTTACGAGCTTCGTCATAACCACAGCTTTGCAGAGAGCTGCTGAGCCTTTCCTAGCACCAAGTGTGAGAGCAGGGGGATGAGATGCCCTTTCTGGAGTCCTGGTGCTGGTTGCTATGGATAGAATTATCATTGCTTCCATACACCAGGTAAGGAGGCAGATCTTTTCCTAAAATGGCTTGTCGAAGTCTCTCCCTCCTATTTCTCACTACACTCAATAGTTAATTTTGCAAAGGGAAGCCTTCGGAGATGGCAGTGCTGTTCAGACCTTCAGCCCATCTGGATAAAATTGCAATTCAAGGGAATTGCTGGTTCTTTATCTTCAGGCGGCATCATTGCGCAGTTAATTTCAGGTCTTCCAGTAAGCTGTAATGCGTCTTTTAGCCTAAGAGCTCTTTTGCATGACACTGAAATAGACCCCAGTCTACATACATCTGCTGCCAAGATAAATGTATGGTTCAGCAGCAGTAAAGAGGATATAAAAGACTCCCACGTTACAAATGTAGGAGGCAGAGGATATTTTAGCATGACAGCGGTTACACTTTTGGCAGTTCTGCTATAATTAACTTTGTTTTCAGAGCCTTAAAATATTCCCTGTGCAGCAAAGACTGACATATCTGCTTTCAGAGGAGTTGTTTCAGGGTCTGGGGATGGTGAACGGAGCTTGAGAGCATGGGGAAATGCAAAGAAGATGGAGTTAATAATGCCCTACATTTATAGGTATTTTCTCACAAAATGCCATTGGGTCCTGGTAGGCAAGGGAAAGACACTGAGGCAGGCTAAGGGCTAAAAATATAGGAGAGAAAGAGAATAAGAGACACCAACCTTGTGGAGGAAAAGGTCTTGGGGACCTCCTCCACCTCCCCACCTGGTCTTAAAGATCATCTAATTCCAATCTCCTGGCATGGGCAGGCTTGCCCTCCACCAGATCAGGCTGTCCAGAATCCCATCCAGTTTGGCCTCGGGCAACTCCAGGGTGGCACCCACACCTTCTTTGGGCCTCACTACCCTCCAAGTAAAGAATTTATTCCTAACATCTAACCTAAACCTCTCCTCTTTTAGTTTAAAGCCACTCCACATTGAAGGCCTCGATGATGTCTCCCCAGAGCCTTCTCTTCTCCAGGCTGAACACCCTTAGCTCCCCCACCTTATCTTCATAGGGGAGGTGCTCCAGCCCTCTGAGCATCTTTGTGGTCCAACAGCTCCACATCCTTCTTGTGCTGGGGACCCCAGCCTGGACCCAGTGCTCCAGATGGGGCCTCATGAGGGCAGAGCAGAGGTAGACGATCCCATCTCTGCCCTGCTGCCACCCTTCCATTGATGCAACCTGGGATGCAAGAGCACACTGCTGCCTCACGTCCAGCTTTTTGTCTACCAGGATCCCCAAGTCCTTCTCCACAGGCTTGCTCTCAAGGAGTTCTTTTCCCAGTCTGCATGCATATCTGCAATTGCCCCCAACCCAATTGCAACACCTTGCACTTGGCTTTGTTGAGCCTCATTAGGTTCTTGTGTGCCTGCTTCCCAAGCCTGTCCAGGTCCCTCTGAATGACACGCCTTCCTTCTATTGTGTCAAATGCACCACTAAGCTTGGTGTCATCAGCAACCTTGCTCATGTACCCTCGATCTCGCTCTCTATGTCATTGACAAAGATGTTGAAGAGCACAGGTCTCAAGACAGAACCGTGGGGGACACCACTCATCACTGGCCTCCATGTGGACATTGAGTCATTGACCACAACCCTCTAGAAGTCACCATCCAACAAACTAACCACTGAGTAATAAAAAAATCTTTAACATTTTCACCCAAATACAGTATGCAAGAGCTTTGCTGGCTGCACCTGGTTTGGTTGAAGATGAGATGTCTAAGAACAACCCAGCAGTCATTCTGGTAATGTATCTCTCCCAGCAGACCAAGAGAAAGGATGGGTAACAGGGAGTAACCTGGCTGGGGGAATGCACTGATGCAGCAGAGCTGGATGAGGGGCATTACCTGTACCCATAAGCACAGACCTGGGTTGAGCAAACTGGAGTGAAAGTAAAATGTTTTCAAGAGTGGGACAGAACTAGAGAGGAACATTTGCTTTAAGAGAGCTGGAAGACATTGGCTTCCATGTTTCTCATGCCATCTTGAACTCAAATGACTGACACAGGCACCAGGGTTGGTCAGAGGAGGGTGGTGTGCACCCAGCTTTCCCTATTATCTCCTTTGAGGCCAGCACTGCCATTATTCAGAGCTGGTGTACAATGCTGGGCTCTGGTCTTCTCCAGAACATCACACTGGGAAACATAGGCAGCTGGCTGGGAGGCAGTTTGTGCCACAGAGGTACTTATAGAGGTAATTAGTGGTGATGAATCAAATTTAATGCACTCTAGGGTGTCAGGAGTAGCAGTGAAAGCCTTGATCTAGGGACAGCATCAGTCTCAGGCTGCTGCCTGGCCCTACCTGCTCTCTGTGCTCTCCTGAGGCAAGGAGGGTCTGTCCTCTGGGTCCCTGAATGCCATCATTGTAGTGTACACATGTTCTACCCATGACCACCATTTTCCCCTTTGCTCTGGGAGCTCAGCCTAAGAAAAAAGATTGCTCTGAAATGTCAGGAGGGGTTTCCAGCTTTGGTTTCAGAGTTTTTCACCCTCTTTTGCCGTGACTCTTAATGGACGTGTTCTAACCACAAGCACTGCATGCTGCTTGCACAAAGTGCACACAGAAGGATTGGCTCTAAAAACGTCTTATGACTCAGTGTGATCCCCTCTGAAGGCTCTTGGTCATAACCCAAGTGCTTGAGGGCTGCCATATTTACTCTTGGCCCACTAAAAGGGACACAGGTATCATCAGGGAATCACCTCAGGGCCTGTCATTTTAATGAGTTAACTTGTTAGCAACGCTTTTGCAAGACCCTTGCCTAAACTGGGAGCCAATGTAGTGGAGCAGGAGCGAAGTGGTTTCCTGCTGCCTCTGCCCTCTCTCTCCTCACCCCCAGCAGCAAGGGGTGAAGGCGCTGTGTCTGCTCAGATCAATCTGATCCATCGATTAGTGCAGGTAGGACAGATGAGCTAGGTCTGAATAGCAAAACCTTGCATGAACCAAGAAAATTTGGAGAAATAGCCCAGGATATGGACTTAGCATTAAACTCAAAAGGAACTCTGGCCAATGTCTTGCAGCAGGACTTCATGTGTCAGACCCAGTCTGGAACCCTACACATTTCTGAGTGTATGGAGAGCCAAGTTTAACAACAGGGAATCCAAACCATGTTTCTTTGTGACGCTCTGTGCGTATGTACAGCCCCAGAAATCCAGCCCTGGTCCAGTGAGAAAAATACTTATTATCATCTAGACTCCTTTGAAAAGCTGCTTGTGCTGAACTTGGACGGGGTCTCGGTATCGAGGATTTGCAGAGCATGTGACAGTATTACAGTTTCATGTTAATCTGTCCTTGTTGTGTGCTATGAAAAACAAGTCAAAACCCCTGCTTCCTAATCCCCAGGTTACTAATTGTGGGAAAACCATGTTGGCCACAGCCTTAGCGAGCACTTAGAAGTGTCATGCTTTTGTATTTATTGCTAAGGGAATGCATAGCATGTTGCTCCTAACCTGGAGCAGGCACCCCAGGCAGCAGGATACCAACACCCACTCTCATTACTGAGGAGGATACCTCAGCAGCACAGCTCACCTCACCTCACCTTGGCCATGGAGCACAGCAAATCCTTGTGCAATGAAACCACGCAGCAGGAATGATCCCGATCCATAATTGCTCCGAGCAGACCACAAAGCAGCTCCTGCTGGTGGAAGTATCCACTCAGAGGTAATAACCCGCTGAGTAACAATGATGGCAGCAGATCCGTGATAAAAGGCAGGGAATGAAAGAAAAAGCTCTCTCTCCATTATACAAAGAGCGGATGCTTTCTGTTTGCTTCCTTTGGTTCAGAAATGCATTTAGCTCTCTGGAGGGAGGCAGAGGACAGATCAACAGCACATGCAGAAAAAAGCAGAAGCGTTGTTTTCCATGAGTGAGATCATAGGCAGGGAAATTATTGTCTCCTTTTAATCTTTGCTGGATTTCTACCCGGCCCCTCTCTTCAAGAGTCGTGTTTGCATACAAGTGGTGAAAATCCTCCTCTGGGGAGCCTGGAATTGCTGCCTCCAGTCCCTGTTGCCTCTGGGCAGAGAGAGAACGTGGGGCAAAGGCAGGTCCTGGTTAGGACCGTGCTCCTCAGTGTCCATCTGAGACCTCTGCAATGGCCTCTCTGTCCCCAGTCAGACGCCTGGCATCTCTGACGTGGCTGAGGAGGGGAGATGCTCCTAAAGCACCTTCCTGCCCTTCCTAGAGACCACAGCAGAAAGAAGGAAAGCCCCCATGTTTGCAGTTTTGATGCAATCCCCCTCCTTGTGGTCCCATGAGGAGGACGTGAATTGAACAAATTGCAAAGTAGAGCAAAGAGAAACCACAGGAACAACAAAGCTACCAGGATAGTAGTGGGATTTAAGGGGCCAGGTGACTGGCTGGGCACACTGCAGGCCATGCCGCAGCCACACCAGCATCTGCCCTGCAAAATGCCTGAGCTTCTGGATGGCCATCTGCAGCCACGAGGTTGTGCACTGGAGACAGGCTCTGCAGGACTACAGGGGCTCAGCACTGCTCATTAAAGTGCCAGGGAAATGTGAATGAAGCAGATGAATGAATGAATGAAGAGAGGAAGGATGAGTGAATGAATATTGCATGGAGCTGTGCCTTTCATCCTGGGAGTGCAGAGCTGCAGCTCAGCTGCTGTGCAGGAGCTGTGTCCCTGTCAGATGGTTTTCCAGGACTGTCAGCAGAGCCCTTCCGGAGGAGGCAAACATGGAGACGTGGTTTATGGACTCTCATTATTTGGAGCGTAATGCTTCCCCTAACTAAATCCCCCCGATTCCCCCTACATCAAAGGGACAGATCATTACTTTTGGAGTTGCTTTCACTCTTGCTGTTCTGAACACTAACCAATTCCTATGGCAATGGCATCCCAGCCCTTTCCAGGCCTTTTCCCAACCCCTGCCATTTTCTGTCAAGTCACGCTGCTGCAGAGCTGGGAGAGGAGAGGTGGGCAGCAGGGACACCATGGTGCATTTTGGCACCAATAGGGTTAAGGGCCTCCTGACAGCACGGCTTGCAACCAAGTGCAGCACAGAGCATGCAGGTAGCTGTGGGGATTGTTAAAGATATTCTGGGCATGTTGAACTGAGATATTGTTTCCTGGAGGTTTTATTGTGCTAAACGCAACATGCAATGGGCTGACCCCAATGGCTGGTGTGAATGTGAGCAGAGGCACAGGCAGATTGCTACTGGTCCTCTCTGACCTGCCCAGCTCCTGCAGAAAGTGGCTTCTCCTGCAAAGAGCCAGGAGGACTGAGAGATGCATCAACTGCCAAAGTGAGAGCTCAGGGCATCTCCCCACATCCTCCAGGAACCGTGTCTGGGTCTGGCTGCTCTCCCAGTGCATTCCCTTTGGCTTCAAACACAGACTTTACCCTGACTCAAAGGACTTTGCTGCCAGTGGCCTGCAGTCATGCCTTATCCCACCAGTGTTTTTCACAAGCTGCCTTGAATTTCATGGTAACCCCGCAGAGGTATTGGCTTACAGCAAACACAAGCACCGCCCTGGATGAAGCATTCTGCTTGTCTTACCCAAATGTTAACAAGCACCAAATGTAAGATGTGGGGCTTGTCTCCCACTCATCTGCAGACAATCTGGCCATGGGTTTTGCTGCTTGCAGGGCTGAACTTAAAGATATCCAGCTGAAGACGGGCAGAGAAGAGAGCTTTAATCCCTGGGGATCACACAGGGGCACAACCCCTGCATGGGGATAACCCAGCTTTGGAGTTGCTACACTGGGATGGCTGACCCTGGTGTCACTGAGCCTGGAGGGCTTTTGGGGATGGGAATGTTTGCCCTCAGTGCTGGGTGATGATGCTCTGGGGCAAGAGCAGAGCTGTGGGGCCCCTCTTTTTCTTCTATCTCCACCAGTGCACTGCAGAGCCAGCCCAGGAGCTCTGCTGCCTCCACCCTGGCTGGGACAAGGAGGTGGGGTAAAAAAAGAAAAACTGAGACTTACCTCTGTGTTTTCTCCTGCCGGCCCCATCACTTTCCTCCAGTCTAATCATTCTCTTCCTCTTCAATCAAGGCCAATTTGCAAGAGGAGCAGCTCCCAGAGCCTGAGTGCAAAAGCCTTTAATTACTGTTATCTGGGAGGCTATGCCAAGCTCTCCTTTTTCATACTTTCTGGAAGACAGTGCTCCAGGACCTGACAACCCCAACATGCTATTTGTCAAACTTGATTTTAAATCAGCACTCAGTTAAAAATGTAGCTTGTGAGGAGCAGCTTGCCGTGCAGAAACCCTGACAGCTGCATCTTTCCTCCTGCTTGTCAGCTGGACTTACATCACACGTTCAACCAGCAGCAGAGGCGAGTGCAGCGCTCAGGAAAGGACAGAGCACATTCAGAGAGACCAGGCTGACTGCTGTGCTGTGCACTGGCAGGAGAACATCCATCTGTCCTGCAGAAGTCCCCAGCCCTCCCCTGCTGGGAGCGTGCTCCCCGTGGGGATGCACGCTTGATAATGTGCAGTGGGGCATTCAGAATCAGCCATGGTTTTGTATTTTCTCCTGCTTGGAAGAACATTAACACAGCCTCCTGTGCAGTGCAGAACGAGCCCTGCATTTGATGTGCCCGGCACAGCAAGGACGAGAAGGAAGCTCATCACCCGCCCTACCACTCTGCAGGCAGGACGCAGCACTGCACCATTTGATTGTCCTTAAACACAGCCTGAGCCAACATCTGGCACGCTGCAGACCCAACGACTTTGCTGTGTGGGCTCAGCAAACACTGAGACACACCAGAACGGATGCCAAAACGCTTCCAGATGGCCTGGGCCAGCACACGTGGGATCCGTTCTGTGAACGATGCCCACCAGAGCTACCCTTCTAATATTTCGTCATTGGAACATCAGCTGCGGCAGAGCAGAGCTGCAGAGGAGGTTTTGTGGGAGCCCCTGCCAGTGGGTGGCACTGTAAAACCAGCGGTGTGGAGCTGGACGAGCTGCTGAGGCTGCACGAGTCTGCTTGCACAGCTTCGGCAACTCAGGGCATTGGCAACGGGAATTGGTCCCTGTGGGGACACAGAAGATGCTGACTGGCAGAGAGGGGGCTGCGAGGCCTCATGTCCGGGCTGCCCACCTTTATGCTTACAGAAACACCTCACTACAGCCCCTTCCTGAGTGGAGAAGAGCCCTTCTGCCATAGATGGATCTGGTCTTTGCCTCGTGCTGAGCACTTGGTAATTACAGTACCTCCCACTTAATTGGGTTGTGCTTAATTGGGAAATCCACTTACCAGGATGTCACCTAGGGAAACAATTTAAGCTTGAAAACACTTAAGAGAGATGCCTGCTGCTTTATAGGGAAGGTAATTCTCCTGCAGGGAGATGCCTTCAGGTGGCTGAATCTCACTCCCTCTCCCACCAGCATCCCGTGCTCCTGCCTGCTTGCTCACCTAACAGATTTCAGCCTTCTCCTTAAGTAGGTTATGGTCAGGGATGGCCCCAGCTGCTGCAACTAGATTGCTGCTGCCACCTGCACACCCAGCATGTCCACCCCTTTCCTGGCTCAATATATGGCTTTCCTTTTGCAGCCAGGCTTGACTGAGGTGCTTCTCCCAGCCATCACACAAAGTGGAGTGGGGCAAGAGCTCTGGAGAGAACCGACATCCATTAATCCTAATGCTAGTCTTCCTCCCTTGTCTCTCTGACAATCCAGTGCATCAAATACCCAAGTGGAGGGAGGAAGGGGAAATGGGAAGAGCTGTTAAAAACAGACTGTTTATCTAAGCATGTGGGGATGCCTGGTTTCCTACGGGAAGAAGGTTTACATGACAACACCGAATATTTGTATGTGCATGTGCACATCTGATAGATCCTGCTGACATTTGCTGAACCTGTTGACCACGTTTGGACAGAGAAGTGGCTTTTTCAAAGACAAAATATTCCCAAATGTTTTGTAATAATAAGAGCCAGACAGAGAGGCCCTGTTAATCCCCAACTTCTCTGTAACTCTCAGGGACACGAGGCCATACTTTCACAAGCCAAACCCCACGAACCACATTCCCTTGTTTACGAAGGGAAGCAGATTGCTGCAGGACCATCACTTTTCCAGGACTCTGGCATCGCCTTGCTTATCCCTTCCTCTATAACCTGACTATTTGTTGTTTTTTCTTTTAACTGGGTGAAAGCATTTCTGCTGCTCTCCTCTTCAAAAGGCACACCCTTGGACGGAGGCTGCGTTTGCTACCTAAATATCTGTTCTGTGCGGCAGCAATACGGCAAAACTTGTTGAGATGCTGCATTGGTGTTTTTGTTCTGCTCAGCCACTAGGAGCTGAGGGGAGCTGAGCTGAATGCTCTGGATCTGTGATAGTGATTGTGAACAGGCTGGGAGAAAGCATGGGGGACTCCTGTAGCATCGTTTGCCTTTCAGACACTAGAAAATGCAATTGCTTGGCATCAAATGAAGGATTTTTATGGCTGCACATGTTTTGAGTTTCCCTGAACAAGCCAGCTTCTACACTAGCTACACTTGCTTTTTTAAGTGCTATCAAATATGCAGAGGCACTTGTTATGTATAGCGATTTCTGTAAAAATGAGAGGTAAGTGCTGCAATGCTTCTCCATTTATTCTTTTCTTCTCCCAGGCCGTGCTGGGAGGATGCAGTACTCTGCTCCCTTTTAAGCTGCTCAGTCTCACAGCCCTCGGCGCTCTGCAGTCAGGTTCAGACCAGCACCTCTGCAATGGAAAATGAGGATTTATGAACTCAGGGTTTTTAGTACCATGCATGTTCAAACCCATCCATGCCTGCAGAGCAACTGCAGCTCTCTGCTGCCAGTATGAACAGGTAAACCCATGCAGGCTGTGTCCTGTGCCCACTGTACATATGGAAAGCATATTGTGCAACGAGCGGGAGAGTCATCAGACATTTGTAACAGCCCCAGACATCTTCATATGTAAAAGGAATAATTATCTTTAGAGCTGTTTACGTGATGCAGATTTGGTGTGCTTTTTTTTGGTATAAATTAAGCGTAATTGTTAAACAACTGTCAGTGGCACTCCTTCCAACCTGCAAAATAAACCATGGCATCCTGAAAGCTTTTTCGCACAATCAAGGTTTATGTGAAGGTGGTTTTTAAGATTTTCAGTGCCAAGGGCTCCTTTGCTCAGCATCCACTACATCAGCAGCTCCCACTGAGTGCTGCCTGCTTCATCCTTGGGGCAAGGAGAAGGCAGATGAGAGCCGTGGCTCTCCTGGTGAAGCCCTGGGACCTGAGCATCTGTCACTTGTTTTTGAAAAGGCTGGGATAACAAATTCTGTGTTTTCCAGCTACTGGCAGAATACCAAACAGTTAAGTCCTTACTTTATTATCACCCCTCTAGCAGCCACCAGGCACTGAAACAATGGTGAATGGAAACAGAGCTTGTTTGTGCTGCAAGTGAGGACAACGGTTTGGAAACCTGACTGGCACAACTGGGTTGATGCAGGGGTGGGGGCAGCCGGAGAGCAGTTCAGCTTTAGGCACTCCAGGAGCTCACATTTAATTAAAACAGAGAGGAATTTGTCTCGGCAAGTTGTGAGACATTTACTTCCCAGCTGACTAAGCCACCATGTGTTATCTAACCCCTCCACAGGGACTTTGCTGCCAGCTAACCACGTTCCTTCAGTCAAGGTGGGCTCATTGAATCTGGTTTGGTGCTTTGGGGCAAGCCTGCTTGCCAGCCTACCTGCACCTCCAGAATCCCAATCAGCCTTGCTAGCAACAAGACAACCCAGTGGGAGTTTTAATTGCAAAGGAGTATTCAAAAATCCTGACAAAATCCAAGGGCTCAACCAGAATGACAGGTTTTTATGGTTTTCTGCATCTCTATTTCCAGCAATACAAATAAAATTCTTCTCTTGCAAAGAAGCAATGCTTCAAACCGGGGGCTCCCCACAGCTGTCCTTAACTGTGGTAGGAAAGTCTTGGTGCTGGCTTTTCTTGCAGTAGTGATGCAAACATTGAGACAAATTTCTCCATAAATAACTCATTGCACACAATTCTTCTATTGTCTCAGCTTCCAGCTGAAGACAAGGAAGTTGTTCTGGCAGGAGCTGCACGTGTTATAGCAAAAAGATGCTACTCAGAGGGTGTGACTGAGCTACAACAACCCTCGGGCTTTCTGAACTGCTCTCTGCACCCTGCAGCTCTCCCTGCCCCAACGAAGGGCAGCTGAGCTCAGAGGTCCGGATTCCAATTCCTTTTCCCACTTGTATTCCTGGGCTGAAAATTCTTTTTTTTTTCCTTATTTTTCCAGCCCAATTGGGCTCACCCCAGCTGCCTGGCCCATTTCTGCATCTATGCTGGGTTTGGCTCATTTGTGGAAGCATCGGTGTGGCATGGGGGGGTAAGAAAACAGCCAGATCATGGCCCATTTCTGGAGGCTGCTGCTCATAAGCAGCCCCTGAGTAGCCCAGGACCCACCCCCCCAGCCCTCGTGCTGCTCCACACACCTCCATGGGTGATGTTCTTGCTGTTGTGTGTTTTCACATCGATTTGGTGGCAGCCAAACAAACCTGCAGGCACATGGACACCATCTCTGGAGCAGAGAGACTCCTGGAGGATGGGCAGAAGCCTCTCATCTGGAAATGGAGTTAATTTGTAAAGGGAAATCCTGCTTGCTTTTCCAAATGAGGGAGATGTCAACGAAATGCTACTCCAGCCAAGTGCACCAGCAGTACCAAATAACAGTGCTAAAAGAAAAGCGTTTGCTGTGTCAAAATGAAGCTGTGGTTTACAAAGCTAATAGGGAGAAAGCACACTGTAAATATACGGAGGAAGCACATGCATGGCTTATTAATAGGCACTTGCTGGGGACTGCAGGCTGCATGACAAGGCTCTCGCTGTGCTCCAGTGTCCTCGTGTGCCCCTGCTCCTCTGCTGAGCACCAACCTCTGCCATGCTGTGGCTCAGCCGTTGGACCTGGTGGCTTTCAGATGGCAGCTGGGGCACAGAAAATGGTCTTTGTGTGCCTGATATTGGTGCCTCTGCCACCTAGGCAGCCCTCCATCCGTCCTCAGCTGGTGGGAAAAGCATCACATAGGAGGAGCTCATGCCTGTTCTGCTGTTTTAGCACAGTCTGAACTGTGAGTGGAGCAGGAGTCAGTGTGATTAGCTTTATGCCCTGGCTCAGCCATTCCTCAAACAGCTGCTCAGATTTCTCTCCTATGCTTCTGCTGCTGAAATGGCTCCAGAGTTTTCCACCAAAAGCATCTCCCACTTATTTAAGGCTATCATAAACTGGGACAGGTTTGTGCATTCCTACACAGCAAAGCCTTGCCGAGGTGCCTGTAGCTTCTGAGTTCTTCCACCATGAAAGCTGTAACAGGAAAATGAATACCCTAGTTAAGGAACAGTATCCAGTCACTATTGCACTGTAGGTTTCTAAGCACCTTCACACATTGGATTGGTTTTTTTTAGCCCATTGGGCTCCAGCTCAATGCCTGAAGTCCACAGGTGTACAACGCACAGACACAGATGCTAATGCTGTCTGCTAGCTGATAGCTAACACACACTTTCTCCAGGCCCAAGATTGTCCCAAGGCTCACCTGTCCCCCAAGGCACCTCAGGGCTGCGTGGGCTGGCTGTCACCTCAGTGCAAACAACCTGTGCCAAGCAGGGTGCCAGTGCCACAGCGAGGCCACAAGCATCCTCTTGTGCAATGCATGGTGTCAGCAGTAACACAGAGCACTTGACCACAAAGCCCCAAGACATGCTTAATAGCACTCTTGTGCTGTTTGCCCACTAATAACCTTAACTTCTTACTGCATTATGCTAGGGTTTAGGCAAAGCGGGGCTCCCAGCAGGACACTCTACAGACTTCCTTTCCCATGAAAAGAGACTTATGTCTTTGCATTTGTTCCTTGTGAGCAAATCCCATTCTTTGCAGGTAAAGAAGAGAGGAATTTGTTGGATTATAATTAAAGAGGTGTTGTTCTGATCAGGAGAGGGGCAGGAAGATTAATGCAGTATGTGACTGTGGAGCAGAAGGAGAAGGTGCTCTAATGGGAAAAGCCTTGTGAGAGGAGCACAGTAGGGCTCTTCTTCTTCCATTCCAGGCTGGATGTGGCTTTGGGCAGCCTGGTCTGGTGGTTGGCAACCCTGCCTGTGGCAAGGGGGTTGAAACTAGTTGATCTTTGCAGTCCTTTTCAAACCAGGCCATTCTATGATTCTATGATTCCCTGCACAGCACATGCCATATGGGAGCTTATTTTGCTTGGAGTTGGACAATGGAGCTGTGCAGCTTCCTCTCTCACTGTGCAGTGATGCTCAGCGAAGTTGAGTGGCTACAGGGAAGGGATGTGTTCAGTACTTGCACTAGGATGCTCCACATACCCAAGCATCAGGAAAGAGCTGCTGACAGGCCTCACAGTGCTCACATATAGAATGAAATATAAATATCTGCCAATACATAATAAAACTCTTCCCAGGGCTCCAGCACCATTCCCTTCAAAGCCCCAAAGAACTGCACAAACAGTAATCCAAAATTCCCAGCCCCTAGCTTTGCCAGCAGTGCTTTGCAGTGTGGGAAAATAAGCCTTGCTTGATTAACAGACAACACAACTTCAACAATGGGAGGGATCAGTGGTGAGATGTAAGCTGCAGCGTGAACCCTGGCCCCTCCCTTCCAACAGAAGTTTCTTCAAGCCAAGACTGAGCAGGTGGTCTCATCTCCTTCATGCAGACCACCCCTCATGCTGCACACACAGGCAACAAAAGACTAACACACCCAGTTCATCTATTCAGTCCCACTGGCTGCAATCCAACTTGTTGCACAGGGATAGGGGCTGCAGGTAAGTCGGGAGCCCAGCATCAGAGCAGACTATCCAGGAATCCCTGGAGAAAAGCCATGCATGAATCAAGACTTCTATCAAGACCTTGGCCCATGTTGCAGCCAAGATTACATAGCCATCACTTGTTCTGTAAGAGGAATTTCAGTGTTGTAAAACCTTATACTGTCTCTCTGCAGAGCACGAGTAACATTTTGAGCATATCAGGAAGCTACTTCTCTTCAAAGATTGTCTAAAAAAGCAGTGTTTAATGCACTCAGGTACGCACTCAGATTCTTTGCAACTCTCTTTAGTCACAATGCTTCAATTGATGATCTGCGTTTCATCCCAGGATGAAATGTGCTCTAAAAGAAAAAGGTCTGTGCACTTGCTTTTTTACCTGCCCATCAATGTCTGCTGGGAGGATTACAATGGCACGTCAAATTAGGGTCAGCACACAAGAATTTAGCACACATCAGCTTTAAGCATCTGCACGGGATTGAGCTCAGGCTGATGCAAAAGCTACAGGCAAAAGCCAGCAAGGTTTGCTTTCAAATAGATTGAAGCAGCTTTACAAATGATCAGCACTTCACTGATGTGACCCACTGCTTCCCAGCACAATCTGAAGTCACATGTGGGATTGCTGGAGCCCGTGTCTTGTGGAGTCACACCCGCCGTGGTGTCCTGGTGGGTTTGGGAGGTCACATCTGCCAACCTGACACCTTTTACCTGATGTCACCCAGCAGGACAGTGGCAAACTCTGGAATACAGCCCTGCTATGATCACAAACAAAAGAACAGGGATCAACAGCAACTGAAAATGAATTTAAAAGAGCTGCTCTTCTCCTCAACTAGCATCCATATCTGCAAGGATGTATGTTAAACACATCTATCTCAACCTGACTGCTGGGTGAACGCAGTGAAGTCTGCAGTAACACTTGTCACACATATGTGAGCACACTCAGTGTTTTTCACCTTGTTGCTGGGGGGATCTCTAGCCATTAAGAGCCAAGTTCTGTTGATCTAAGAAATGCACGAAACAAGTTGTGTTCAGGCAGTGGGACTCTGGCAAAGCGTTTTCCTATTTGCCTGTCTCTCAGCACAGGGTTGAACAAGTGCTGACATGCTGCGATGTCCTGAGCTGTGGCTTGGTGTCAGAAGCCAGTAGCCAAGGATGCAGGGCAGGCCAGGCCACAACAGTCACAGCAGCACTGTGTGACACAGCTGTGGGATCAACGTGGTCACAGTGCAGCTGCCATCAGTTGGTGATGTTTTCATTCTGGTGGATGGCCATTGAGGAGCCTGCTGTGCTGCCCCCAGCAGAAGGTTTTGATGGAGTGCTTGGACTTCCCTCCCTACCCTACTCTCTTGGAATCACAAAATCATCTTCGGTGGAGAAAACCTTCAAGACCATCAAGACCAGCCATCAAGCTGACCTTCCGAGTGCCATCATTAAACCACGTCCCTTAGTTCTTAACCCCTTTCACTTTTCTATCCCTGCCTCCTAACAGCTTGGTGAGTGCTTTAGGACCCTCCAGGAGGAAAAAGAAAATTCAACACAAAATCACATTTTTCCTTTAGGAAATCGGATCTATTCCTTCCCTGTTGCCACTGCCTTCAAAGCAGTGATGCCAGAGCCCTGGCCTGCAATAGGACATCCCAGAGACACACATCAGGCTGTCTGGACATCTGGAAAACCCAGCAAGGTTGCTGGATGTGCAGAGATCCTGCTGTAGAGGGAAGGGGAAGACAACCCAAATCTCAGACTCCCCCACATTTGCGCCAGCAACATCTGTGGTCTCCTGGTCCTGTGAGCATCCCCACAGTCTCTAAGCAGCTGGGGAAGTGCTTATGGAGCTGGCAGTCTTGCAGGGAGGGTAAATTACTTATTCTTAATGGATTTTCCATACCTCTTGATATTTCCAGACCTGAGTCAAAAAGAGGAGCAGTAACTCTGCTGGGGGACAGGTGGGCTTGAAGGGCTTTGCTGAAGCCTGTGGTTTTGCAGTTTAGCACTGGGGACCAGCTCCATTTGTCTGTTCATCACTGCACTCTTTTCCCCAGAGAAAAGAGGGAAACGTGCTGGTTTGGACTTTCCGTGCTTCACGTTTGAAAGGGATTCTCTTCTGTAAAGGGAAAAGAGAGACCTGGAAACCTGCTGATTCCATTATGCTTTCCTGGGGCTAATTTAGTTGTTGGAAATCGATGCAACCGTGAAAAAGGCAGCCTGTGGGACTCTGTCAGAACACCTGATTCCTACTAAAGATCCAGGAATTATGAGGAGTTAAGTAATGGCATGGCAACAGGAAAAGTTCCCTGAAGATGATGTGACTTCAGAATCGTTTCTCTGCAGCTGGGACCTTCTGCTCACCCAGGGGGTTTGGTGGAGGCTGGGAAGTGGAAGCTGAGCGTGGGCTGCTTCGCTCCCTGCTCATCACCTTTCCAGGACTGTGAGCCAAAACAAGGCTGAGCTAAAAATATAAAAATCCTCCAGGCCAAATTGGTGCTCTTTCTCTATTCCTGCTTTATCATGAATAGTTATTTCCTATGAAGATGTGCTACCAGGACAATCCCTGTAAGAGCCATCTGCAGTGTTCTCAGTGAGGCCTCACTGCCTGTTGTAGCCATCAAAGCATCCTCACCACCACCTTCATCTCATCTGCAGCAGAAGGCAGGAGCTGGCAAGGCACGGTGTCTGAACACACATTGCTCCAGGAGCACCAGCAGTCAGCTGCATGGGAAGTGGTTTCTCAGGGTAAGGCAGCTGATGGCTACTGCTGCCAGGAGGGCAGGTGATGCCAGGATGTCTGCACGAATAGACAATGGAGACATGGGAAGGATGGTTTCCTCTGGGGCATGTCTCTGCTCTCACCACTACCTGCACCTTGAATGTTCATCTCCTCCCTCAGTCAATGTCCCATCACAGAAAACACTAATTGCATCCTCCTCTTATGATAAGCCAACAAACAGAGAGGCTGGACTGGGGGCAAAGGACTTCCCTGCGGCCCCTGAGGGTCCCCTGTAAGAATAATGCACATAAATCCTGGCAGCTCCTTTGTGCTGAGCAGAGACTAAATGGGCAGTGGGGTTTTAGCAGATGCTGGCCAGAAAATAACCGTGAGAAAGGAATAAACCAATTAATTGCTGACCCACTGACAGCCAGCACCTCTCCCCCACTGTCTCCCACACAATAAAACCTGTCTCCAAGGCTCAAGTAGATTAGGGTGACTGCGAAGAACCTGGAGGAGGAAAAAAGCCTTTTCCCACTCCAGCTAATAATATTTCCAGATAATCTGTTCGAGGCAGCACCCTTTGCAAAGTGGGAAAGCTTTTAAGAGCCGTTAACACCTTCCTTCAGACTTCCTCATCCTCCCCCAGACAAGCTGTGATTAATTACTCAATCCACCTTGATCCCCCTGGGAAACCGTGGTGGCTCTGGGTGTTTCAGGCAGATCTGCCAGGCACACAGAGTCCCTCTCTGGCTAAGCAGGGGATGAATGGCTTCCAACCGCATGCTTACATTGGCAGGATGGTGGATGGCAGGACGAAAGGTTAACAGAGGTCTAGGCAGCATTCAAGGCTTCTTTGCCTGGCTTCTGCAGGCCTCTCATCATCATCTTCTTACACCTGAAATAATGCATAAGGCATTTTCAAATAAGGCTAAACAACTTCAGAGCTATCATCTCATATGCTTTCTGAAAAGGTGCCGAAGAGAGAATGAAAAGCAAGAGAATGTCTGCCAGATGGTATAAGAGGACCTGGGAGTCATCTCCCCCAGGAGCTTCCCAGCCCTGGGTGTTGGTTAGCATCACACCTACACACCTCACTGTGGGCTGGGCTCAATTTTAATCTGCTTTTTATTTTTAGCTGTGATTTCAAGAAACGGGAAAAAAACACCCATGAACCTCTGCAGCTTCCTCAGGCCTTTGAGGAACAGAGAGCTGAGGAGCAAGCAGGGCATTAATGACATCCCAAGGCAGCTACTTGTGGTCACCCAAAATCTCATGTCGTGCAGAAACAGAGGTGTTTCTCTGGTCAGCATCCTGACCAGGCTCCAGTTGTCAGTAATTATTCTCTGCTGAGCCAAGAGGTGCAAGAATCATAGAATTGTAGAAAGAATGTCTGCTGAAGGCACTATTCTTCTCCCTCTCTTCCCACTAGGACTGTGGACTAGGACTGAATAGTTTTCCTAAGTGTCAGAGAACAGTGTTGTACGCATGTGTCAAATACAAATGCCCTGAAAGCCCTTTTCCAGTTTTGTCTCATGCTTTCTCTTTAAGTGCCACCAACCCTGGTGTCTTCTTTGCCTTGCTTGTGTCCCTGCTCCAGCATATGTCCCTGTCCATGTGACTGCATGCTCTTTCAATCTTGGATCCATAAAAATCAGAGAGAACAAGGTGCCCAGTGCTACTATCATGTATGTCTTTCAGTCCAAGGCCCATGAACCATTCACACCTGGAACTGGTCTGATCAAGTAGTGGTGTCACTTCTGACCTGTTGGTTTTGCTTTTGCCCCTTTGTCCCCAGGATGTTCAGGCCAGAGCCACCCTAGCTTTAGCAGAATGCGTGCATTGTGCTGGATCGTGCTGGCTTCTATAACACTTCATCTCTACCCAGAAAGGTACCAACCATGCCTCAGCCCTTGAGTAGAGATCCCAGCTACTAACAGAAATCACATAGCATGGTTTGAGTTGGAAGGGACCAGATCATTTGTTCAAATCCCAGTGCCATGGATAGGAACAGCTCCTACTAGCTCAGGTTGCCTAAATCCCTATCCAGCCTGGCCTTAAACTCATCCAGGGATAGGGTATCCACAGCTCCTGTAGGCAAATAACTGAGTATGAGACTGATATCAATGAAAGGTGAGATTGTGCCTCTGGACAGACTAAAGCCACGGAGAGTACTTCAGTAATTCATTGTTCTGGAAGTAAAGTCTATTATGGGAAAAGAGGTCTTTTCATAGTGGCATTAACTTCTGTACAACCAGATCAGATAGGAAAATGGGACTTCTGCTCAATAGGGAATCCTGTCATTTCCAAATGTGTTTGGAAATCAGCCCCCCAGCCTTCCCCCTGAAAAAAAAAAATGTTTGTAAACATAAAATATTTTGTTTCAGTAGTATCTTATGCAAGAAAATGAAATCCAAAATTAAACAAAAACACAAAATGCTGAAACAAACTGCAAAACCTAGAGCAACATGCTGGCAAAAGATTCAGTCAAATCATTGCCTTCTGCAAAATGCTTCTATTTTGGCAAAACCACATTTCTGGGGGGTGCAAGCTGTTCTGCCGGAGGCTTTTGAACCTGCAGCAAGCTGTAATAGAGGCTGAGGTCAGACACTGTGTGGGAGGCAATGTTTAAAATGCTGCAGTTTGATTTCTCATTTGAAACTCTACCAAGGGCAGTGGGGGGGCCATTGGGAGCATGAAGCGCTGCGTGGCATTCTGCTGTCCTGGAGCATCTCTGTTGGGGACTGGGCAGAGCGAGGCAGCCAGGAGGTGAGTTATTTAGGGAAGCCCCACTGGTTTTCCTCTCGAAGTGAGAATACCGTCTGGGCAATGATTTTAAATCTATCTCATTAATTAAACACATGCTTAGTCACATGGCAGACACACTTGTATTAGCAGCATATTTCTGTGCAGCACAGGAGGTTGCTGAGGATGCTGTGCAAAAAAATGCACAAGTGACATGAGTCTGCAGCTCACATGGCACAGGGCCAGGTTGCATGCTGGTGAAATCTTCTCTGGGACAGCAGAAGGGTGAAAGTTCCTCAGACTCCCTTGGAGGTCACTTGGGCTTCCCTGTGTCTGCAGACACGGATGCAACAACATCCTCTTGCACAAACAAGCCTCCGCTCCTTCCCTCACTGTTGAAACTACTGCAAAAATCCCATTGGGAAACTCCTCTGGGATGTGTCAGCTGGTGGGACAGCAATCCCTGCTATGGACTGAGGCAATCCATCCAAGCAGAGTGAGGGGACACCTATGGAATAAACCTCTGCCGTGGTTTGATGTTAGCAGCCAGCGATATGTCGTGTGACATGCTCAGAACCCACTGCAGATGACTCAACAGCCAGCAGTAACTGGATGGCAGATGGTATCATCCTCCCTGTACCAGGCGGCATGATTTGCTATGATTCATAATTTCCAGCTTTGTTAGGATTCACAAAGGAACCTAACAGAATCCCTCAGTTTTGCAACAGGAGCCCTCACGTGTTTAGATAACGCACACGGTGTTGGTTTGAAGACCTCAGATCTGGGTTCACTTGTATTGCCACTCTCATGCAGCCTCCTCTCTGAAGCGACAGGAGTTGTGGGAGGAGCAGGGTTGGCTCATGGCAGGAGAGATGAGACCCACGCTAGGTGAACGCTGGCTGGGCACTGGCACCTCCTCCAACCCTGGCTTGAGCTGTGAGGTTCATCAGCGGGGATTCTTTTTTATTATTTATTTTTGTTTTTATCATTTGGGTCTCGTACAATTACAAATAACTTGGTTTTCAAAATGGACACAATTAAAACCTTGTATCATCAGTATCAGTTTTAGTGGCTGCATCAAATTGGATCAGTTCCTCCACGTGCTCTGGAGCATCTGCTTCCACTGCTCCCCTTTCTTTGTAGTACTCTTGTTGTAACCTGCTGCTCTTGTGCTGTGTTCCTCCAGAAGCATTTGCTCTGGCAAGCAAGGAGGAGTTCCTTCTCTTTGCAAGAGAAGGAACAGGGCTAGCTGGACCCTGGAGCAGATCCCATCTGGTTTTTACCTTAGATCAGAGAAACAGCTGTCTATGATGTGGCAGGATCTCAGGGGAGCTTTACAGCCACCCTGGGTACTGCAGCAAGCAGTAACTACCAGCTTGATCCCGAACAGCAGCACTGAGCCTCCACAAAGAAGAGGAGACAACTCTGGGCTCAGGAGCAGCATCCACATCTCACACAGCTACACACACCTCAGCCCGGATCCTATACTGACCTGAAGGGAAGCACCAGCAAAGCTGGTGGGGGGGATGGCAGCCCTGTCTCCATCTATCTTAATGTCATTACCATTTTCTCTTTTAAGATGCACCACTGTCACCAAGTCCGTGGGTATAAAATCCCATTAAATATTTCATTTTAATCAATTGCTATTGGTAAGTGCCTGTTGAGGAATTCATGGCAAAATCTTCTCTCTGACAGAGAGATTTCAATTATGAAAGATGGCTAAAAATAAAAGGAAATTATACTGTTCAGACATCTCTGGAGGTGGAGACAGGAGGGGGAGCTGTCAAGGAGAGCCAGGGAAGAGATTCTCTTAGATATACTGAAAGGCTACTTATTTTTACAGAAACAAAATGTCAAGAGGAAGCCTGACTTCAGTCTGCTGCTCACCTTCTCTATTCATAGTCTGGCCTCAAGTGTGTGGGATCTGAGCACCAGAATTAAAAGTCACAGCAATCTCTTTCCCTCACTGCAGGGAGTTGGACCACCCTCCTGAATCTTTCCGTTTCACATAAATATTTTTTTTAACACGCATTTTACTTATTTTTTTTTAAATGAAAAATCCCAGTCTGTGACACTACAAAGAATCTTTCAGTGTTGTCTTTTTTTTTTTTTTTTTCTAGGCTGATGATCTAGAGCCCATTGCACCATTATTAAGTCTACAGGACATCCTGATGTTGGTATTACATTTACATATTGCAGCTAAAATGACCTGGCTGAGAGCAGAGCTTGGACCTTCAATCCTTCATGGACTGAGACTTCTATCTGTGACTGGCAGGCCTAGCAGACCACTCAGCATCTCCTATGGAGGCAGAGGGGAATAGATGAGCAGCTGCACACCTGCTAGGTTGCAGGAACCATCTCTGTGCACACCTGTAGTCCCGAGCAACATTCCCAAGCTTACACTTCTTTTAATGACAGCGATGTGTTCTGCATCACCAGCATTCCCCTCGAGCTGAGAGAGCACTCTCCCAGCTCCCCATGCTAATGCAGCAAGGTAGGGTTGCTTCTGAAGCTCCCTGTCAAGATGAGTATCCAAGAAGCTCAACCTTAATTTGTAGATGACATAAGCTAGATGAATTCCTCTGTTCTTGAGCAAATCAGTGTCTTACCAGCTATTTCACAGAGTCTGCCCATCATTTCCCCCTACTCAAAGCCAATTTACAGATCTGAGGATTTTTTTAAACATGCTCAGTTCACTGAGATCATGACAGAGGTTGGGATGACCATTTCCCAGACTCCATTAGGCCAGTCAGTTGGAAACATGAAACTAAACCTCACTTCTGGAGGAGTCCAAATTTTCCTATAAAATTACCCTTAGATTTGCCTCCAGTAACCTCATCCCATTTCCAGAGGATAATAGGTTCTCTTCACATGTCCTTGTGGTTTTTTTTATCCAGACAGATCCTCCAGCAGTGATAGCCTTTACCCTGTGGATGATGAGGATGATGTCAGGTTTGATACAAAGCATGCTCACATCACAACCTGTCCAGCTTCTCAAAAGACAAAAGTTTACCATGTTTTTTCATTGTTTGGATGCTTTATTTAGCAGGCACGTCTGCTGAGAACTGTGAGACTCAACCCCTGCCTGAGAACACAGCCAGACCCACATGAATGAACATGGCCCTGGGCAGAAGTCTCCTTTTTGGGCAGGTCCTCTGTGGACAGTGCATGCTGCCCAAGCCATGAAGAACATCAGCATACTGAGAGGCCCTTGATGTAAAGCAGCAGGCATGTGTCCATTTGCCTAATGAAAGCTGAGATCAGCTCCAGGCCTGATGTAGTTTGGATTCAGAACATGTTCTCAGTGGTCTTAAATGAGATATTGCTTTCAGCACACACCAGCTTCCTGCAAGGAAGTGTTGCACAAATACCAATTTTCCAAACAAAATGTGGACAACCTCCCAGTAGACAATGTCCACAGGAAATTTCAGACACGTTTGCATCATTCCCTTTAATTAAATGATGCGTGCTCACTCAGTGCAACAAGCTCCCATCCTTAATACAAATCAATTTTAATACTAAAAATAGAGAGAAAACATTAAGTTATAGATAGGAGATGCTGGAGTTTAGGAAGTTAAACGTTCGATTCCTATTTAGCGCAAGTGCAGAAGTGCCTTCAGCACTGCATGCTCTCAGTGAAACCACTACCAAGCACAGACAAGGCCCATACAGCCTCTGATATGACCTCTTGTATCAGAAGTGCTGAGCCCTGAGAGTGTGCCATCTTACTGCATGCACTTAAGCCCTGCAAGAGCTGGTGTGGGCAGCATTGCACTTTTCTGATTGAGTTTAAAATGGACCGCAGAGAAAGACTGCAGAGTGGTGCCAAGGCAGGCACTTTCACATCGCACACAAAGGGGTTTTTATCAGGACTATTCCTTACTCTGGAAGTTTGGAGCTCCCTTCCCCCATGAACTGCAATGAAAGTGCAAAATAATGTTGCCTTGGGAGGCAACAGAAAACAGGAACTGTAATGAAGCTGGATAGCAAGGGAGAAATGTTCTGCAGGAGCTGTGATGTAACCGGGCTCACGATTAGCACTAACCCCCAGAGAAGACCTCCTGTGACAAGTGGGTTATTTTCCACCATTCTTCTTTTGTGAGCTTGCCATCTCTTTGTCAGGGCTAAAGAATGCCAGGGCTTCAGACACGCATGCTTCATCTGCGGTCTTTCCTGGCAAGTCAAAAAAAGCCTGGCACAAAGAACAATTAGGAAATAATTGTGCTAAAAGCCACAGGAAATGACACAGACATCACTTGGGGAGTTCTGCATGCCCTAGCTGTGGCTTTCCTGGGCTCAACAAGCTGGCAAAGCTGCACTTATTTGATAAGCACATGTCCATTTTGCTCCTGGGCAATCAACAGCAATATATGGGGTTTGCCATGGAGGCATAGGGAGGAGGTGGGGTTGGCATCTCAGAGTGTGCTAGATTGGGATTTCCCTCCCAGAGAAACTCAAACCCTTTCACATCCTATTCACCTTGCATCAATCTTGAACAAATACTTTAAATCTCATGGAAGCACTGACACATAGTGATAATCAGGTTCTAAAAATATTGAAGGTAGAAGATAAATCATCCTAGTGATCAGAATTGTGTGCATTACATCTAAATGAGCTACAAAAGCCCATTTCCCCTGTTTGATTTGCTTTTTCCATTCAGTGAGCACGAAGCTCATCTTTCTACTCAACTGCTGCCAGCTTCTAGCAGGGAGAGCCATTTCATTTTGAGAACAGAATGCTGCATCAACAGACAAGCTATCACAGTGCTCTGGTTTATGTACTTAGCTTGTTTTACCAAGGCAGCAGCTGGGAAGAGCTCATTTCCAGAGTGTTGTGTTGGTCCTCGAAGGACCAATAGGGCCAATGCTTCAGAGCATAGCCAGCAAGGAGCACCCACCCTCAAAACAGAAGGCACGGGCACATAGCAGTGCTCAGCAGAGACTGACTGCTGCTGGGAGGAAAACCCTAAGGAGAAGATGTTGTACACCACCATCTACACTGAAGCTAGTTGACACAGGAGGATTCCTCACTTCTTCCCTTTGCTTTCTACTCTTTCTCTTTGCATTCCACTCCATTCTGTTCCTTCCTTTCTTCTCTCAACGAGACAAGGCAACTATAACATCCTCAGCAACCTTAGCACCTACTTAGAGATGTCTTTTGGTGTACTTCAGCATGGTGGAGGCCAGACAGCATCAGAAGATTTGTGGCAAGGGAACAGAGCAAAAATTGCCAGGTTCAAGCAAGTTCTCTGATTTTCCTTCAGCCCAATGGTACAGAGCTCCTGCAGAGAGATACTACACGTATCCGCTGGGACAGAGACAGGAGATCATCTCCAGTAAAGAATACATTGAGAACAAAGAACAAATTGTCTGGTGGAAATCAGCTGCAAGACAGACACACCAGAAGATGACAGTTTGCTCCAGATCTGTCACATAAGGAATTCCAGCTTCCACAGTGGTGGAAACAGGGAATCTAGAAAGGATTCAGTAAGGCTGCACAGTGCATAATAAGTGGTGTGCTTTGTTCAGCACTGAGCTGAACAGAGCACAGTTCCTGACTGATGCTGGTGCTGTGGGTCATGAACCTGCCCTCAAAGAACGTCCTTTAGAAGCATACAGCAAGGTGAAATTTGCCATTCATGCTTATTGGAGCTGTTCAGTGAATGAAGAATTTAATTAAGATAATGTTCCAGTGCAGGAAGCTCAAAAATTAAGATTATCATTATTGTAGAGGAAGTAAACATTTCCAATGTATTAATTTTTTTTAATGACATTACTGAAGGCAATACACTTATTCTTGAGGCATTCACAGCAGTAAGGACATTGAGGAACAGTGGCAAGGAAGTTACAGAGAGGCAGGTGGTACAAGGGAGATTTTCTGCGGGACACAGCTCTGTAGGACACCAGGACTGGATAACAGGTCCTGAACTGTTTGATGGAAGGGATGGCAGCACCGGGTGCACGGGTTTGACCTCCAGTCTTTGCCTCTGACTAGCTGTGTGTGTCTTTTCACACTGAAAGCCTGACCCAGATGGAGGCCAGGGAGCCTCCCTCACACCACTGTGCCATGGACATACTGCCAACACCTTTTTGTGCTTCTTGTGGTCTGTCTATACACTGACCAGCAGAGCTGATCCAGGCAATGTGTGGGGGATGTCCTCTGCTGCCTCCATTCCCACTAAATAAAGCACCAATTCAATGCGAAGCAAAAGGTGCTCCCAAGCATCTCCCCAAAATAAGTCTTGGATGGAGGAAGAGGGAATTTTTATTTTTTGCAAGGAAAAGATATCACATGGAAAGCCAGGAATAGAATCAATTGCTGGGGAAAGAGAGGAGGAGGAGATCACTCACAGACCGTTTGCATTTCTTGTTCCCTTTCCAAAACCTCATGCATACCACTGTTCTAATTAATAGCTGTCGCCTGTCTACAGTTCCCACACAGGAGCACAAGGAGGAGGTATTCCAGGCACACAGGTAACCTGGGAAATGAAGTGATTGCTTTAATGTTTCAAGCTTCATTATGAGGCTCTCACTCTCACTCAAAAGTTGTTCTCTGCTAAGAGTTATCTGAACTGCTAACTCATGAGGTTCCTTTGAAGCTGGGATCAAATAATATTTAAAAGGAAAAAAATGTATGTATATGTGTTGTTTGGAAGTTAATTAAAATAAACACGATCATTGGTGATAGCATTTTCATATAAGACTGCTTGGTCACTTCTTCCATTAAGCCTGTTTCTCTTTTTGTCTGCAGTTCCTGCAAGTTCCTGCCATTCTATCCTGCTTACAAACGGAATAATTAAGGTTTTACTGTTTTTTTTTTTTATTGTTTTCACTGGGCATCAGGTGATAACTGCCTCAACATGGCTGTATGCACCAAAGGAACAGGCAAGGGAAGAGTAAACAAAGAGATAGGGGTGTTCCATGCGATCAATCTGGATGTCTGCTGAGGGGATACAGGGCAGCAGGAGCTCCTGTCCCTCATGCAAACACCCAACTCACATGCCATGCTCTGTGATGTGCCCACGGAGGCAGGATGCTGCAGAAAGTGAGACACAAACACTGCCACGAGTCCCAAGAGGAAGCACCACGACCAGACCTTTGCTCATTGCTTCCCATCTGCAGTCAGAGCATTCTCCTCGCACAGGCTGGGAAAAAGGGACTTCTCCCTGACCTCCTTATTTTGTGGACAATGCTTTCTCCTTTGGGTAATAAAAAGAGTAATTAAAACTATCTCCAGAACTTCAGTGGAAGCAGCAAGTGCCGCGTAGGAAGTCAGTGATAGAGGTGCAAGCAGGCTGCCACTGGTTGTTGCCTTCCTGCACAGACAGATCTGATGATACTGCTTTCCTTAATTACATAAAAAATTTGTCAGGAGATCAACAGTGCCATAAAGAATTAATGGGTTAAAGAGAAAAAAGACACTGTTCATCCAGAGCCCAGATGGCTGGCACATGACGTGAAAGAGGGAAAATTCTCTGAAACCAAGAAAACAGCGGGCAGGATAGATTGCCCCATAGGGGTTACCAACAAGGAATGCCTCAAAATAGGCATGGGCACTGCCATAACCGAGCTGCAGAAACACTCCGTGGGTGTATGAAACCATGAGTGCTTATGACCCAAAAATAAAAATAGAAAGTCCCAGGAAAAAAGTAAAAGGCCAGGAGAGCCTAAGAGAGAACTTTGCCTTTCAGAAAGTCTGTTGTCTGGATCACTGCATGCTTCTCTATCTTCCCCCACACCCTCAAATTGCAGTCTTCACTGATCGTATTAGGGTGAGCCAGTGCACAAGGATACAGAGATGGAAACGAGATGAAAACGTCTATTTGCTTCCAAAGACCAGAGAAACTAAAAAAAAAAAAAAAAAAGAGCAGCACAGGCAAATGCAAAACCATTTTCTCTTTCAACACCTATGAACATATTTTCCTTTTAACCGTCAGTTTAAAAAACAATCCTTTCTGAAAAGAACAAATACAATCTCCAGTCAAGCACCTCAACTCATGGCCGTGCTCCCAGAAGCAAATAACCAGCTTCAGAGCACTATGAAGCTTAATGAGGGTGACATGTACTGCCATGTACTGAACACACCTCTGGTTACCACAATGAGGCAACAGCCCTCTTGAAACTGTGCTGTAGCTTCAGTCTGCCCAACACCACTGTGTTAACTATCACAAGGATCACAGCCCACCACCCTACGCCTATCGTGCTGGCGAGCATAGGAGAAAACCTCCCAAAATATGGTGCTTGGCTGTTGTTTCTTTTGTTGCGTGGCCACACCAGTCTCCAGAACATCCTGATCTTTACTTTGTGGGTTTCTTTTCTGAACAGCCTCCAGGATTTGTTCTGGTAACCAGAAGAGTCTGTGAACACATTTCACGGTGTGCCCTCGTAAGATTTTAAGTGCAATTTGTGTGTAAACACAAAGTAAATGTGGTTCTGTGTTAAAAATACAACTGAAGGGTGCTTCACTTTGAGGGGAGCATTTTCTGAGCAAACTATGCCACTCCATTACTACTGCTGCAGCCCAGAACAGTGGCTTCCCAAATGAATGGGATCTGATATGCATTCAGATTACACCAAGAAAAAACTGATAGTAAGGTGGGATAGAAAATATTTATGAAACCCATTGGCATGAAGTATGTGTCTCCCAAGCAATGGAAACTAGAAGGGAATTGAGAAACTTCAGAAATCAGTGTGTGAAAGGAGACAGACTATTATGAGTTTCTAATGCTTTATATTTTTTTTCTTTTTTAATGTGAATTTGGTGCTGATAGAAGACAGTAATGTTGATAAGCTTGAGAGAGATGATGATGAATGTATGAGGGCTGCTCTGAAAGTAATGTCTACTATTTTATTATGTTGGGCCACAGTGTCAGAGACAGATGTTGGTAGCATGGCAGTGGAGTTCAAACCTTCCCAACAATGTTCTGTTATATTTTGTTGCTGTGCAATGGACGGTAGCAGAGGGGCAGTCTGAGAAAATGGTGTCTGACACAGAAGTGCATATGGAGCAAAGGTGTGGAATGGAATTCCTCCACACAAAACAAATGACATCCATTGACATTCACTGTCAGTGAGCACAGGGAGGCAGTGGGTGATGTGTTCCAGCAGTGGTGACAGTGACATGAAAGATAAGTCACATCAAGCCACATTTATAATCCTTACAAGCATGCAAGCTCTTGTTCATTGTGAGCAAAAATCTACCTAATGGTGGTGACTATGTTGAAAAACAGTTTGTGGTTTTTTGTTTGTTTGTTTGTTTTTGTTTTTGTTTTGCTGATAATAAAATAACATTTTTGTGTTCTTAATATCTGTTGTAGTTTCCATGGAAATTAATAGGAGGCATTATTTTCAGAGCAATCTAAATAGCAATGCGTTGTCTAAAAAGACCCGATCATCTCAGAATCTTAAATCACTTTTCAAACTCGGGGTGGTCCTAAGGCAAGAACAGGAAGAAAACTCAAATAGCAAACCCACAGTAGGGTCAGGAACACCACGGCCTTCTCTCTCATAACTCAATGCAAAACCTGTATGTACAGTGCTTTCATTTCTAAGTCCTAATACTTCCCAAGAATTTGCATGTAGAGTGAATAACATGGCATAAATCTATGAAGAAACCAAGCAAAAATGCACTTGTTTCCCCCTCTACATGGAGAAAGTTTTGAATACAAGAGGCTACATGACATTTCCAATAATTTACCATAGGGGAAAAAAACAAAAAACCACAAAACTCGCTAGAGAACAGCACTAAAGAGCAGAGAGAAAGTAACAGAGTCTGAAATGCAAAAGGAAATTTAATAGAATATTAATACAGTGTTTAATAAAGACTGGATGGGCAGAGATGTAACCCAGAGGTTCTAGACCTAGCTTATTATTCACTTTATTAATTAACATTGCTTCCTTTATTTGAGAGCGATTTATTGTGGTTCAACACCAGCCCTTTCTTGATCAAATATAAATAAGTGGAAATGAGCCTTATTTAAAATGTAATAGACATCTATCCACCGTTTTTCACTGGGGTGGCTGATGTAACCTCACCTCCATTTATGTCAGCGGAGCTGTGTGTGTTGGCAACCTTTTCAAAACCGAGTTAATATTTCAGCACAAAGTTCTTTCAAAGGAGAACAGTACTCCTTCCAATTTCCAGGAGTACTCAGAACTGTATCAGATTTGGCTCAAATCTGGTTGAATTCATGCATACCAAAGCACATGCACATTCTAAAATTGACTTAGGTAAGCTTCCTCCACAAGCCTCAATGTGTTTTATGAAATCACACACCCTTTTCATTTATGGCCTTTTACCCAACAGGCTGGGTGTGTGCTGTTTCTTCCCCTGTCCTTAATTGGGCTTCTAGAGTCCAGCATTTCCCGCATCACATGCCCGAAAGATCAGAATTAACCACATTTTTCTGCATCTCTGCAACTCCAAGGTAGTTTCATCACATTCTTTGTGCTCCCATGTTTTGTTTCTCAAGAGAGAAAGGGCACAGAACCAGAAACCAGCATCCAGGAGGTGCCATCCGACACCCAACCATGTCCACAAGATGCTGCTGGCTCTCTATGCCAGTGTTGAGCTGTGCTAGTGAGCAGCACAGTCCAGCTAATGCCATCTCTTCCTCCCACTACAATGTCACACTGCTACTGAGGGGCACCACTAGACTGTATTTCCATCTGTTGTGCTTTCTTTTGACCAATACAACTTCAAAAGGATGAGGAGCTGACTGTGTCCAAGGTTCCTGCTCACCTTCTGCTGAGCCTTCAGGCCTTGTTGGTGTGTGCTATATCAGGAAGAAGGGCTGAGGGCACCGCATGTGACTGGAGCACTGGGAACACAGAGAGGCTGCTTTGTTCACTGTCCAGGGGTGCCCTATTTCACCTCAACTTGATTCCTTTTCCCACCATGCTTCCCTGTAAGCTAAAGCTGACTAACAAGGAAAGACCATCTTTATAATCCCCACCCACAGCCCCTTTTTATGCATATGTCAAAACCAGCTCTTCTAGATGCCCCTGACTGGCTTGGTTTTGTTTTTAGGACACTTCCCTGGCTGCTCCAGTCCTGTGCACCACAGCAGCTCCCTGAAACATGTCCAGCACAAGCGCAGGGCTGCAGCTGGAGTCGTATCTGTTTGGGATGAGATCCAATTACAGGAAGCGGCAGTCTGCCCCGCAGCGATCATTTCCACCTTTGTTAGTTTTTGGCTTCAGCATCTATTTTGATAGGTGCCAAGATCTGAAGGCTGTTAGTACGGAAATGGAAGAGGCGAATAGCTGTGCTTTAACCCTTGCTTGGCAGTTAACTGTGGCTCACAGTGCAGTTTCCCTGCACCAGTGTTAATATATCCCTATAACTGAATATATCAGTATATATTTATATAATAATGATGATTATATGTAATAAGAAGAACTAAAGAGCAGGCACTATGTGCACAAAAAAAAAAAAAAAGAAAAAAAGAAAAAGCCATCACTGAACTATTTTTCAGTGCTCATCTGAGAACAGGAGAACCATCCACCCCCCAGGACCCTTCTGCTGAGACACCTGCAAGTCAGGCATGGTGGCAAGGGAAGAGCCCCCCAAGCCTGGCTGCTTTTATGCAATTCTATTTTGTGATCTCTCATTTTTGAACAGAGGGAGCCTGAGAACAGAGCATTGTGTCCATGCTCAGCAAACATATACAGGCTTTTGAGTTCCCTTCACGTTTCCCAGAGGAACATAAAGAAGTTTAGCCTTTAACCAAATATGGTCCTAAGGCACAAAGCAATGGAGCCCAGAGGGTTGAAGTTGGATTTTGCTTTTCTGTTGGCACTGCAGCAAAAAACACCTTACTCCTGCTTTAGCAGGAACAAAGATGCAAAACATGTTTGCAGCATCAGTGCAAAAACCCTCCTTCTTCAAAATGAGTGGCTATAGTCACAAAGGGGAGGCTGTCATTCTTTTAACTGAAGTTTGAGCTGAAAAAAGGAAACAAACTTCTGAAGATTTACAACCCAAACAGGATTTAAAGCTCCTGCTTTTCTCAGGAGCTGTGTGAATTTCTCCCTGCACTCACAGACTGGTGTCACTGCTCTTCTGCCAACACATCTCTGCTCCATAAAACCCTGAAGAGAAAATATGCCAACTTTCTTGATGTAATTAACCGTGTAGCAAAATGGTTTTTCTGTTGTTCCTGGCTGATACGGTTTATTTCATCCAGGTAACAATGAAACAAACAAAAAAAGAAAAACAAGGATCTCAAAGTGAAAGAGGAAAATCAGAGAAGCTGAAGTAAAGAAAAAGTAGAAGGTAACTTTGCCTGGTGTGAGACATGCAGAAAATTACATCCATATTATCTAATGGTGCAAAATAAACATAAAATAGATAAATCACACAAAATGTCTTCATGGCACACTACTCCTGCCTGAATACACGGCTGTGTGTACTGGGACTCTGGAAGCATGATCCTTGCTGGGATCCTGTACTCCTATGCACACTGATATCCACAACACAAAGTACAGAAAAATGGCCAAAGAGGTTGTTAATCTGTGTACCCCACTGGGCCCTGAGCACAACACTGAAAACATGACAGGAAACTGTTGTTTGACAACAACAAAGCTGGGAAACAATCAGGTTAGCATCCAGCTTCTTCCCAAGCTAACATGCATATGGCAGCACCCTGTCCTGCAGAAGAGACCCTGCAAACACAGTATGAGCACAGAGGACATCTTACTGCTTGTGGCCCGGAATAGAAATCCAGTAGTGCAGACTTCGAGTGGGGCAGAAAATGGATTAGAGCATCTGTCAGTGCTGGGAAGCTCTGCATCATCACCACTTACAGTGGCAAAGCAGCACACAGGTGCCTGCAGACCCAAGGCTGGCTGCTGCTAGTCAGGGCACACAAGACCATCAGCAGCAGAAGAAAAAAGCCCATCATGGACTTCTTGGTGAGGAAAACTTCAGAGAAGTCATCTGTGTGGCACAGCATGTGTGCATGTCACCTGTCAGATTGCAATACCAGATCTACTCAAACAACTGTAATGGAACACTGCAAACAAGAGCGGAGCTTAGTCAATTGTTCAAGTCTTATCCCCATTTGTTTTTACGGATGTGCAGTTCATGGAAATGAGATGATTAGCTCATCAAAGCAACTGTCAAGGGGAAAGACAAACCAGCATTTTGCAAATGCATCCAAGTGACAAGACCTGTCGGATATGGGTTGTGGTGAATCTCTCTGAGGCTTATTTTTGGATCTGTTACACTCAGCCTTACCAGCTTATTAGTTATCTCCAACTCATCACTGAGGAAGGGAAAGATAAATCTATAAAACCTTATCAAACATGGCAATTTGAAAATGTGGTGGTTTTTTTTTTTTCCATGAAAGCTGTATGTCCTTGCAACTTCCCTTCCCTCCCCTCCCCTCCCCTCCCCTCCCCTCCCCTCCCCCCCTTTCCCCACCCCTCCCCTCCCCTCCCCTCCCCAGCCCTCCCTTCTCCTCCCTTTTCCTCCCCACCCCTCCCCTCCCATTTCCTCCCCTTTCTTGTTTCCCCTTTCCCTTCCTTCCCATTTCCATTTCCATTTCCATTTCCATTTCCATTTCCATTTCCATTTCCATTTCCATTTCCATTTCCATTATTTACATTTCCATTCCTTTGTTTCCCAAAAGAGCTGCACAGCTTGGCCTTCACTTCTGGAGGATTTAAGTGACTAGCTAAGCCATTCAAATGGACTACACTCTTTTGTTTTCAGGTCCTCAAATCAGGGCACCTTAAAAAGAGTGATTTTCAGGCATCCAGCAATTACTGGCACTTGCAAATCAGCAAGGCAAAATGCTCACATGCCACTGCTTTTCCAGATCAGGCGAGATCAGGACGGTCAGAATTTTAACAGCTCTCTACTAGGGCTGGAGGGATTCAAGTCAAACATCAGCTCCTATCTCAAACTTCCCATTTGCCTCCAGACAAGCCACGTCTACCCTCTGGAGGGTGGTGACAGGGACGATGGCAGGGATATATGGCGGCAATCGAGTGCAAAGGGCCACTTGGTGGCCTTCAAGAGATGAGCAACGAAGCACAAAGGGACTGTTGTAAAAACGACAGGCGAAAGAGCCGGGATTGAAAGGGAGATTACTCATTTGTTCTCAGACCTGTGTTAGTCACACCCCACCTACGTGCGAGCAGCGCAGAGCCATCAGCATTACTACACGGTTGGGTTGGTGCCACCCAGTTGCCACGAGGCCGGCGGTGGTGACACACCAGCATCAAGAGAACTGCGCGGCCAGGCCCACGGCTCTGCACAGCTCACAGCGGGAGGGAGGGCGGCCCAGGCGAGGTGTAGCCAGAGGAAATGAGCCGAAGTGACACAGCCTGGGCATGAAGAGGCACGTACAGTCGGCATAGGGAAAGAAAGCGGTTGTCACGTAAATCAAGTGTTAGCTGCCAGTCCTGACTGGCTTGTGGCAGCTCCTGGAGCAGCAGAGCCGGCTTTTGGCCTCCAGAAGCCACAGCTGTGAGGCACTGACCTGTGTGGCTGCTGTTCGACTCCCATCCCCTCACTATGGGAGGTTCTCTCCTTGTTCTTCTTAAACTGCCCAATTTCATCTCTTTCTAAGGAAGGAACAAGAGTTTGATTCCCAGAACATCTAAGAGAAGGGCAGTTTTTTTACCATTTCCCCAGAGCACATTGGTGCTTGGAACTTCACAGGACAGATCATTAATCTTGTTGCCCAACTGTCTGTTGAAGACACACTAAGTACACACGCTTGCCTAAGAGCCTCTTTTTCCCCTAGATGCACTCATGTCATAGGGAAAGGAAACAGCTGCCACACACTTCAGGCCGCCACACCTTCCTCTTGGTTCATCCCTTGACCAGATGCAAGAGAGCATTTCTCTCAGTGAAGCAGAGATAAACGCTTCCTGGCCTCTGTGGCCTTCAAAAATACCCACAGAGCCCACCATGCTCTGGTACTTCCTTAATGCACTCAACCTTGCCACCATCCTCCACAGAACACTCCACCAAGGTGCAGGCTGAGGTGCAGCACTGCTCTTCCCTTGCTCCACATTATCTTCTAAAGCAAATAAGACAACTTTGAGGTTTGTCATCTTTCATCAGCATGATTAACTAAGCTTTCCACCATCGGCTTATTTCTCTGTGCTCCTTTCACCAGTTTCCTGTTGAGCACTGGATCTCTTTTGTGTGACATGAATGATGGGAGGGGGCCTTCACATAGACAATTGGATGGCTGTTGTGGTTCCTTCATTCATCCCTTTCTCTCAGTAACTTTTTCCATTCCTAAGAGAGTGTCCAAAATGTCCAACTTGGAATCATAGAAACATAGAACCACCAAGGTCGGAAAAGACCTCGAAGATTATGCAGTCCAACTGTCCACCTACCACCAATATTCCCCACTAAACCATGTGCCTTAAAACAACAACTAAATGTTTCTTGAACACCTCCAGGGGCAGCAACTCAATCACCACTCTGAACAGCCCATTCCAGCACCTGACTACTCTTCCAGAGAAGAAATTTGTTCTAATATTCAACCCGAATCTCCGCTGGTGCAACTTCAGGCCATTCCCTCTAGTTTTATCACTAATTTGTTCTGGATTGAATCCCTTCTTCCTGTTGGCAAGCAGACTAGGATTAGCAGCTGCTTCTAGAAGAAAGCCTCCCTTGCCCAGCAGCTATCCCAGCCACCTTCTTCCTGGGTTCTCTTGAATCCAGTGATCTGCAGTGGAAGATGATTCAGTGTAAGGAGCAGACCTAAGAGCTATGGGGTGGCTTTGCCAGGTCTCTCTTAACTGACTTCAGCAGGTAGGACAGAGAGCACTCTCTGCAGGTGAGTGGAGAGGGCATGTTGTCAGTTATCTTGAGTAACAAAAGCCAGCAGGGCAGATCTTCTCATATTTTTCCAGTTTCTTTGTGCCATTTGAAGAGTGCCAGCCCTGGGATTAAATAAACATCTACCACTTACTTAAGCATGCAGGTATTCATTGTCAAAAGCTGCATGGCCTAGTCCTTCCAAAAAAAAAAAAAAAGAGAGAGATCTGCCAGCTTCTAAAGAGTATGACCCTTCCATGTGTTGCAATGTCTTTAAGATTGGATTACCTGCTTGTCCCACTTGAAGCACAGCTCACATCCCAGATAGATTGCTCCCTTTTTGCTTATGCTTCAATGTCTCCTTGCAAGACTTGAGACAAGATATCAACACTTCTCCTCTCCAGTGGGAGCCTCTTCCCTAAGGACACGGCTCAATGGACATGAGGAGCCTGTTATCAGGCAGCCACAAGGGTAAGCAGGGGGCAGAGAGAAGATGCCTAGAGGTACCAGTGGCAGCAGTTAGCTGCCCTGAAAACTGTGACCATGATGACTTAACTGGTAGACAGGACAAATGCCATTTTTTTCTCTTTAGACATCCATGATTGATACTGTGAGTTACCTAATAACTAGGTGAAAAGCCAGAAAAAACTATTGCCTAGCAGTTTACTGGACTTCTAAGAGAAGCAAGCCAATATTGTACTTTGCATTTTCACTGTTTTCATGCTCATTTCCCTTTTCACCCTATCCACAAAAATAAATGGAAATGCTACAGCAATTGCTGAGTGTCACAATCCTTTTGTAGAAAGCACCACATTGGGCTTGCAGTGGCACAAAACAAGAGAATCAGATTATATTATTTTTCATGAAGTTGGGAGAGCTGGTGCCTAAGGGCACATACCAAGTCCCTTAACTTCTATCCTGATCCTAATAGCTTTCAGCTTTCCAATATAACTTTTCCTGGGTTTCCTCCAAAAATGAATATGATTAAGGGTGCTTGGAACAAGCTCATTCTGTAGAATTTCCCTAAGTTGCCACTGGACAGCAGATGTGTGACTGCAGGGCTGATGCATTTGAGGATTTATTCTTTAACTAGGTGGTCTGGCCAGTGATTGCTCCCAGATCTTCCCTTGCTGGAAGCATGCACAGTCAGGCAGATTCCAAAGGTAGCAGTGGTAACTCTGTATGTCACCAGCCACACTACCTATTAGCAATGCAGCTAGGTCACCCCCCTACATCACAAAAATTGTAGTCAATACTTCATATGCCTGAGCGTGGAAATGGAGTGAGCAGCCAAGTGCTAGCAGGCATGGATTCACCAGAGGATCTCAAGCAAATGTGGCACTTAGCTGCCAACAGAGGTCATCAAGAATTGGGCAACTCACTCCTATAAATCGAGTTGGAAACTGCTACCCAGCCATTCCCACCACAACCAAACAAACCCTGAAGGTAACTGCTCAACTTATCGCTGTGATTCAGGGGTTAAAAGTCAATCTTTTACACATAGAATTTGTACCTTTTGTTTACAAGCAAAGTAATACTTGAAGTGTCCAAATCCCAAAGGCGGATGCCTTTGCTTTTCATATGTCACTCTTAGTGACTTCTCAAATAGTTATTATCTGCATGAAGATTATTCTGAGTGGTTTATTGGGCAATTATAACTTGTCAGCAGTTAGCATAAAATGACTAGGATCTAAAGGCATGACTTAAAAGCCCATCATAAAGGGCTTTTGAAACACAGCTCTGATGCTGCTACTTAATGCAGTATTTAAAGAATGATTCGTAAACAGCTACAGGAAAAGCAGCTATATTGTATAAAGGTGCAAAATGACTGATGGTCTGATTTACAACCCCAAAGAGTTTCTTGCTCTTGAAAAGATAGTCTATCTCTGCATCTCATAATTTCAAAGTAATTCATCTTTGGAAAAGCAAATCCCCTTGCAATATGCACCTGGCTTTTCATTTGAGCACTCCAGAAGGTCCTAGGGAGACACCAACAAAGACAGCTCAGCTGTTTGCCTATGTACTTCAGACATATTTTGTACATCTCCTTTGGAAACCAAGTGAAAAGAAGAGGAAGAATTGCACTTTTCTCAAGGGGCAGGTATAAGATTTCAGAAAAGGTGCTACGACTTGAAGTAGTGCTTTTGTATACAGTCCTTCAGTCATAGAATCATAAAATCATAGAATCATAGAATGGTTTGGGTTAGAAGGGACCTTAATGATCATCTAGTTCCAACCCCCTGTTGTAGGCAGGGATACCTCCCTCTAGGCCAGGTTGCTCACAGCCCCATCCAGCCTGGCCTTGAGTGCTTCCACGCAGGGAGGGGGCACCCACAACCTCGTTGGCCAACCTGTTCCAGTGTCTCACCACCCTCACAGTAAACAATTTCTTCCTAATATCTAGTCTAAACCTAACCTCTTCCAGTTTAAAACCATTTCCCCTTGTCCTGTCGCTTCCTACCCCTGTAAAAAATCCCTCTCCAATTTTTCTGTAGGCCTCCTTCAAGTACTAGAAGACCGCTGTAAGTCACATTCTCTCCATTCTGATTTTGACAGCCAACGGGTTTATTCGTCATCTATCAAACTGGACAAATAGGGAGAAGATGGGAGAGGTTCCTGGGCATCTTCTTTGTGCCATCACATGACCTCCTCTACAGCAGATCCTGAAGTTTGGATGTCATCCCTTTATGTGCTCTTCTATGCAGACAAGGTGGAGCTCAGCAGCAAGAGAACTTACTCTGTTCTTTGTAAAGACCCAAGATAATTAATCTTGCTACTGTCATATGGGTAAGCATATAAAACCTGATCCATCAGCCTAGAAGCAGCCAAGAGACCCAAGGTGTCCTTCACCCTATTTGCCATTGCTGAAATCTACTGGCTAAAGTTCCTCTGTTCCATTTCAATCCAAAACTTCTGCCAAATCGCCAGTGCTTACCTCTTCTTGGTCTATGATGCAATCCTTCCTTAGTCTTACAAACCTACTTCCTTCTCAGTTGCAGGGGATTAAATTTCTTTCAGAATCAGATGAAGCACACTATGCTCTTCCAAACAACGGATTGGCATTAGGGTAAATTAATGTCTGATCTCATTAATCATTTATTTCAGTTCTCTTGGTAAAGTAGACAACATATCAGTCTTTTTACAGCACAGATTTCTTGATGTCTTCGAGAAAAGAGCTTTGGCATCTGGTGTAACCACAGCAGCTCCAGCAGTATGGGAGCACAAGGTGTGGGAGACACATCTCTTGAATGCCAGCAATACATCTGTAATGACCTGTGATGGATTTCACTGAATGGACAACAGTGGAGGACCTGTAAAATTATTTATTTTTCTATGGCTTCCTATTAACGGCATTCCTGAGTAACCTGATGCTTCTTTGGTGCAGGTTCATTTGTATTAGGCTGCTCCCCTGCATGACTTTCCTTCCGGCATGTCTCACTGTGAAGTTGTGCAGAAGGACATTAAATAACCTATCATTTTGGTTTTCGTGATAATGAGAAAATTGGAACAAATTGTTACATAAATGTGATCATTATCTAGTAAATTAAATAAGATATTCAAAATGTCTACCCAGCGATGGTCTTGCTTCTCCTACTTGGCATTTCTTTTATCTTCAAAAGAGGAAATGATCATAACCTCCCACGAACCAGAGACTTCAATGGACATGCTGTTGTTAGAATCACCTGGCTTTCCATGCTTGCCACAGCAGACAAAGCACAGTAAATACCAGCCATTCAAAAATGGAGAAATTAATCTCCGGATATTGCTGGTGTTAATGGCTAGTTAACATGGTACAGATTTTCAAGGTTTGTCTTCCTGAGAGCAGTGTTGGGGACATTGTATGTCGCCAGGGTGTGCAATGAGGATTGCTGCTGTGCACATCATGCCTGAAAGTCTCCTGGAGACATCAAGAGGAAAAAAAGTATCAGAAAATTGAAAGAGAAAAGCAGCAAAACAGTTTTGTGAAAGATGGAAGAAGGAGAGGAGCTGTCTGAGCTTCACACCTTCACACATGGAGGACAGGAGTTTGTACTTTCTCATTTGCTTTACCATGAAAAATGTTGACAAAAGGAAGATAATTTTCTATCGTTGCTTTTCTCCTCGTGGTTCTTTTAATCCTGTTTCATTTGCCAGAGAGAACTGCAATGCTCCCCATCCAAAACCAATTCTTACTTGTCCCTGATGAAAGGTGATCATTGGAAGTGCTCTCTCCCAGGTCAATCACTTGGTCCTGGTTCTCTGCTTCTTTTTGGAAGATAGGACTGTTTGCAGGAGACAACATGAGTGTCCAGAGGCTTCCCTGTAGCAGAGTGGTGGAAATGTCCCTGGTCCATGCCTGTTCAGTCTGTTCTCTTCATCCCAGTTAGTAATACAGCATGGCACGGGGGTGGCCAGACCAGCAGCATGGAATCTGAGAGGGACCTGCTCCCAGAAAGGAGGAGCCATCTTGCAACAGGAGCACAGCAGTGGATGTTTCCAGTGGGCTTGTGTCTAACTGTGCTTCAGCCTGCAGATGTTTACCTGGTGCACTCAGTGAAGTATAGCAGCTCAAGGTCTTTTGCAGTTCAGCCAAGAATCTCAACAGACCATAAACAAGTGACCAGACTGTGGAATACAGAACAGGTCCGTGATATTCCCAGGAAGCCAAAAGGAAGTGTGATGTGGCAATAGGTGGTATGGGGCACACTCCATGAGAGAGCTGTGCTCTGGCATGAACCGAAGATCACCTCTGAAATGGAATAACAAGACAAGTGAGGAGCATAATGGACGAAACTGGGCTCTGGAGCCATCCAATTTTCCTATCTCAGCACGAGGGCAGGAGCAGCAAGCTCCAACTGGCCATCAGAGGGCAAACTGCTCCAAGCATTGCTATGTTGTTCAGTGCTGGCATTGCTAACTGCGTTCTTTCTTCAAAGATAACCAAGGCCAAGCTTCCAAGGAGTTTTAATTGAAATTTTGGAAAGGTTTTAACAGGCTCTATTTCAACCAGACAGAAACTTTGGAAAAGGCAGCGAGCAAAGCAGGACACACTGCAAATGTCCTGCAGGTCATGCACAGGAATTTCTTATTTCTCCAGTGACAGAAAAATTATTGCAAAAAGTTACAGTTAAAACAGGCTGCTAGTGAATGTCAGGACTGCTAAAAATAGGGACTGTGCTGGTCCAGGTTTAACTCTTAAAGGAGAAAGCAGTGATTTCTCTTTGGAGAGTGGCCATTTCTGTAGATGGTCAGCTTTCAGCACACCTTCTGGCTGGCCTGAACCTCTGATGACAATAAAGAGCACTAATTAACAAGGAGCAGATACTGTAGTCCATCAGCACAAGAAGAAACAGGCTGTCAGACATGGACTGAAGATCTCTTTATCCCTCTGATTTTGCCCAGCAGCCTCTTCATCTGTCTACACAAGTCTCCACCACTTAATTTCACAGATCTATTTGCTATGTATAAGTAGTAAGGTGGCTTCCTGGCAAACATATTTATCATCCTTGGTTTATTGGTCCATCCATCCGCAAACATTGCTTCCAACTTTTATCTTCTTTGCATAATGCAAGGACAGAGAAAAGACTGTCATTCTTAAAATCAAGAAATATCCCTATATATCTCATTTCTCTGCTGAAAAAGCAGTGAAATAACTGGAGTTTAGGTCAGTCATAAAATTAGGAAGCAGGATGTCCTGCACCTGCTCTCTCCGGTCAGCAATTATTGCTGCCTGAGAGTCCTTGGAGGTAAGATGTAGACTTGCTGTATTTCTCCATTTCTTTAAGTGTCACAAAGCAACTGACTGGCAAAGTTCATTCAAACACCTGTGCTCACACAGACTGCTATGGAAATATAGCAGTACACAGCCAAAAGGCGTAGATTGCAGCTGGGTTAGGACAGGAAGGTTTCCAATATCAGACAAAGTCAACTGACAGACCTGCTATCATGCTATTAGCACAGTACAACAACCAAGCTATAAGACTATTGAAAGCTGGTACAGAAAGAACTTACCCCCTCCCACCAGATCTGCTTGACAGAGCATGGGAACAAGCCCACCCTGCCCTGTGCTGGGAAGGACCAGAAAGTCCAAGCAGTGATGGTGACCACGTGAAGCTGGAGGTGCAATCCTGGTAATGCTTCTTGCAGACCTGGCAGCTGTCCCATTGCTTTTACCAGTTCTACTTGAGTAAGTAACCCATGAGGATGCAACAAATGATGGCGAGAACCAGCTTGGCTCGGCAGGTGAGGCCTTGGCAGGGCTGAGCAGAGAGGCAGACTGTTGGGAAGGGAAAGCAGCTGGCGTTCAGAGCAGGAAAGCGGTCATGGGCACAAGGGCAGCTGTGCTTGAGCCTCTTCAGATTGATCGCAGCTCAAACCTATCCTTAAATCCTCTCAGTGAGGAGCTCGGGGCCCTGTTAATCCCAGGCTCTCACATCTGCACATTTCCGCTGCGAAGGATGAGGCGGATGATCGCACCGATCTGTATTCACCACCTACACTTTCAAGGTGGTTTTGTTACTTCTGGTCTGCCTGGCCCTTTGCTGTGCCAGGCCAGTGCAGTAGCAACCTCCTTGTGATGTGAGGGGGCCCTCAGAGCCCACACAAAGCATAGGGTGGAGGTACGGGCTTTGCGGGATAAAGCCCTCAGCGCAGAGGCCAAACAACCAGATCATTGCCTGGGTGTAAATGTGGCACAATCCAGGTGTCAAACCCAAACAGACTGCTTGAGCACTGTGAGGCTCAAGCCCACCTACCTTATTGCTGTTAGAGCTGGTTAAGACAGGCAGCAAAAGTGCTGTCCTGGCACTGATAACGTCGTGGGGTTTTGGCATCAAGCCCCAACAAGCCATGTGCCTTCAGAAGCAATGGTCAGCCTTGGTTTCTGTCCCTGTTTGGGGGAGCAATGGGCTGGATCAGAGCAGACTGTGTGTCTTCTTGTTTTACTCCTGTTCCAACAGAAGTTGGAGGCTGGCAGCTCCAGATCCCAGACCACGGCTTCCACATTGTTAAAGAAATAATAGTAATATTTACAAAATAATATTATATTCATGGAGTAACAGGCAAACATTGCTTTTCTGACTCCAGTTCCAGGTCAAAAAGAGGTATTATCAGCACTCACATGTGAGCTCAGTTGCTTTACTAAGGAGCAACTCTAATCCCTGCCTGGACTCTGTCCTGGGTTTTTAATGCCTGATTAACTACCTCCTGCCAGGATGATTGTGCATCTTTGCATGTTTTGGAGATGTCTGTTTCTATTTATCATTACAGACAAGGAAGTTTTTAAACCAACACTCATTTGCAGTGGCAATTTCAAGTACCATGTGTGTGTTTATAGCTGAATGGTGGCTGGAGCACATTTCAAAGGGCTTTTAGGGTGATGTGCCATTTTCTCAGGGAGCAAACATGGTATGAGACACTCTCACGTGAAGGTGAGGTGTTACTGTAGGTCTTAGTCCTTGTGGGAGACACCACGTGTCGCCTCCATAAGTCAGCAAATTGCCACCATTTCAATGGAAGTTGTTGGGAAACTTACCCATAGAACATTTGGTCCTTTCATAAGAAATAAAAAAATAATATTGGTTTTAGGTTTTGGTGTTTTGGTTTTTTTTTTTTCGTTTTTTTTTTTTTTTTTAATTTTATTCCCAGAATAAAAACTCAAAATTGCTGTATAAAATACAAATTTTACCATGGAAATTTTTACATATCACATTCTAATATTCCTTCCAAGAAAAATTCAAAGCTGGCTGGAAAAATCACTTCTTTACCAGCTGTAATTACCTGTCCCCTCAGTGGCCCACTCGAAGCAGCTGGATCTTGTTATGTACAGGCACTTGCCCAAACTGCATCCTACATCATGGATCTAGCACCTTCCTCCTCAACAAGCAGAAGCCCTCACAGCCCACGTGAGACCTCCTAGAACTATTTACAATCTCTCTTCCCCCATTATAAGTGACCATCTCATTCCAATAGCGTGCACACTGCGCCAGCCTTTGCAATACCCTCACTGGTGCTGAGCCAGAGCTGCTCCTTCTCATCAATATGCCAGGCTTCTCCATGGGACCAGCATAATTCGTATGTATTAGCTCTGGGGAAGAGCTATTCTAGATACAAACAAGGGTCTTTGCTGGAGAATAGCCAACAAATCTACAGCCCCTCTGGTACAAGGTATTCAGATAGCTTGGATAAAAGGTTTGGAGCTGTGAGCAGTATTTAATGCCTCAGATTGGCCATCGCTTCCCCACAGCCTCCTGCAGTATTCCCGTCTTGCAAATACCACATTAAAGCACATCATTTTTGTTGTGGTCGAGGCATTTCTGCACAGAACAACAGGAATTGCAGATCAAGTGCTTTGGGGTGGCGGTGAGGAAACCTTCACACAGCAGCTCCTGAAGAGAGGAGCACCAGGGGGTCCCTTCCAGCTGCAGCTGGCCCACCATGCTGCAGCCACCTACCAGAAAGGGCTCACTCCTGTGCTAAGGCAGTTCTGCCCCAAGCCTTTGGCATTTTTTTCCTTCCTTCCTGTGTTTTTGCATGTGATTGTAATTATTGAGGATGTTCAGAGAGAGATAGACAGGATTTCTGTTCCCGGGAAGCCCATCTGCTCCCGCTGTTTATTTCCTGCAGTTGTAACAGTTGTAATGAATTCCAGTGTCACAACCGCACTGATGGGAATGTGCAGGGAAAAACCACTTTGCTGCAAGAAGGAGGCCCAAAGGACCCTGAAGACCCTGAAGAAGGTGGCCTCATCCCTCATGAGGTGGCCACCAATGAAGGAGAATCTGGGAGCCAGAGAGGAAATCTGATGCCCCATCCCTGGAGGCATTCAAGGCCAGGCTGGATGTGGCTCTGGGCAGCCTAATCTCATGGTTGGTGATCCTGCACAAAGCAGGGGGGTTGAAACTTTTCAACCCAGGCCATTCTATGATTCTATGATTTGTCCCCTCAGGCTGAGCACTCAGGTGCACTGCATACCGGGGTCCCCACAGCCACCTTCCCACCGTGATCACTGGTAGGGCCAGCCCACAAATTGGGCTGGGCTGAGTACTGAAGCAACCGAACAGAGAGGGCCATAGGAATCAGCTGGAAGGAAAATAGCAGCAAAGGGATTCCAAAGGCTCAAGATCCACACCGACCCCTGAATATGCCAACAGCAGCGTCCATGGCTAGCTTCTACTGCAGCACCTACCTGAGCAATGAACTCCTAAAGTTATTTTAGGACACACAGAAAGGGCTAACACTGAAAAACAAACACAACAAACAAACAAACAAACAACCCCAAAACCACCACCAACAAAAAAACTAACAACAACAAAACCAACCAAAAAATAAACAAAAAACTAGCCCAAATCTATCTTCTGTTCTCCTGATCATGCCTTGTACAACAAGCCCTTTCTTGGTTTCACTGAGCTCCCCAGACTCAATACTCTCAGTGCCTCTTCTCCTTATCCCTGCATCCACTCTCCACTCCTCTAGAGCATCTCTAGGTGATTTCTGCAGCTGTCTACTCCCTCTTGGGCTGGCCCTGCCTCTCCTCCCCTCTCAGCTCACTGCCCTGTAGCTATCTTGGGCATTCTGTCATCAGATGAAGAAACCAAACTTCCCAAGACAATCTATCCTGAGTGCGCATCCTGTGGAGTAGACTACAGGGTGGACTCAACAGAGCAGGGAATGCAATATTCCCCAGGTCTGTCTGCAAGCTTTCAAATTAACCGTGCATGCACTGGTTTCCACCTGTTCTTCATCTTCCTTTCCTGCCTATAGTATGCCTTGAATATCTGGGCAGGCTGTGCAGGGCCAATAAAGCAGTGCTGCTTCCCAGCTCAGCTCTTGGCTCCCTGATGGCCAGCTCCCAAGCATGGAGGTTTGTCCCCATCCTTTGTGTGCCTGCCTGTAGACTGCAGAAGTGATGCCTTTATTTATGTATACAGAGTAAAAAACAACAATGTAAATAATGTCATATCATATCAATCATCTCATATCATATCAACTATATATTTTATATAGCCCTTGTAGGAGACACCAGACATCACTGGCAGAAGTCAGCAAGCTGCCACTAGTTTCAGTGGAAGTGAATATATCTTTATATATTTATACCTAAAAGCGACACATGGATCTATGAACGTGACGAATTGATTCTATTTCCTGAAAACCACCCAGAAAGAGAAATGATGGAGGCTTCCTTGCAGCACGCTTGGCCGGGCTGTCAGGGTGGGCCCACGTGATGTAGGAAGTGCAGAAGGTTCCCTTGAGGAAGCACAGCTCTGGGGCTGGTTTGCTGTCTGGAACAGCGATTGAAGAGCTGATGCTGCCCAAAAGGAAGAACTCAATCGTGGCCACGCAGACAGGAAGAGTGAGCGCAGAGCACAAGTGTAAAGAGGCAGTAAAAGAGCCAAACACAGCAAATAAGGTAAAAGCACAAAAGCAGATGAATGTCATCAGTTTAACCTGAACTCCACAGAAACACCATCAGCTCTGATTGGCTTTGAGTCAATTAGGAGGAGGTAAAACAAAATAATGAATTTGTTTTCTTTGCTCTTTCCCTGAACAGCATTGCTAAATTCAATCCAGCTGGTGCCTGAGCACAACAGTGCGTGCGTGGCTTTCTCCTCATTGTGAGCTTCCTCCTTTCAAGATTATACATCCTCATTTCTCTGCTTTTTGAGAACAAAGACAGCACTGTTTTGTTATCATACAGTTACTTACTCAGAGCTGAGCTGCACAAGAAATCCTAGCATGGTAGAAAAAGTATGAATGAAGGATTTGATCAGAGTGAGGAGAAGAGGGGAAGGGGAATACAGATGAGGTTTGTGTTGCCACTGCCGTTATCACAAACAGTAGGGGCACTTGAATTGCATTGGAAAAGGTTACAATAAGGTTCCTCACTGCCAAATTCTTGGCTGGTGGAAATTAATACTGATCTAAATTCAGATGTTGATGGTAGCAAGGTGATTCACACTTGCTAAGGAGACAGCTCTTAAACTGGTCTGTTTCTTAATTTCCTTACCATTAAACCACTGTTCACAAGGATAATACCTGCAGCACAGTCTGCCCTCTTCAGTCGCTTCAGACTTGCTGCCTACAAGATCAAGAATAGGATTTGGGGCCTCTGATTTCTCCAGGCTGTTTCCCCACTCACTTTGAGCAGTGTGAGCTCCCCAAATCAGGGCTGATCCATTTCTGCCCGTTGTGTTGAGGGCAAGCCTTCCACTAGTGCTGTGTGTCAGAGGGGTACAAATGTAATACTCGTCCCTAGGACAGCGGGTTAGGGATTTAGTGAGCCACACATCATACCCTTTAATTCAGTGTCAGCCAAGGATAAGCTAACCTAGGGCAAGGCGTGATCCCTTACAATTCAGAACTGGGTGGGGGCTGCATTGTCAGAAGCTCAGCTCTGGCCTTCAGATGAGGAGCCAAGTCTGAGCTGCTGCCCGATTCTATTTCTTCCAGACTTGGGACATTTGCATTTTCTCCCTTCTGAAGCCCAAGAAAAGACTTGAAAAGCCTGAAACTAATGAGGAGCTGAAAAACTGTTATTAGGTATATAAGCAGCTATAAAAGCAATGCAGTCAGAAAGCAGAAAGAAATCCCTTTCTCCCAAAATGCCAAGGTTTCAGCAGGGTCCAGGCAGGGCTCCGTGCAGAGGCAGAGGAGTGATGGGCAGTGACATTCACACTCAGATAATGGCTGCTGTCACCTCTGCCCATAGGACACCTTGGCTAGGGAGACATTTACACTCGAGATGAACTTTCCTCATGCAGCCACTGCCAGGTGCATGCCCAGAAGTCCTGGATCTGCCTACGCAGACACCACTCCCCAAGAGCTGATTTTGCAGTTATTTGGGGCACAGCAGGCTGCCGGGGGGAGGCAGTCTCTTTATGCAACCTCAGGCTCAAATGCTTCACCCTGCAGACTTTACTTGGCCTGCTGGATGCACAATGGAAATCAGCAGCAGCACATCAGAAAATTCTGTAGAGCCTCCTCTTCATCATCCAGTGCCATTTCTAGCTGAGCAGTGTGCTCGGCTTCTGTAGGAACAGAGCAGAAGGCTGTCTGGTTATTAGGGTAAGACATGCCTTCTTCCAACGCTGCACAGCAAACCTTGGGCTCACATCAGGATACAGAACTAGTTTGCATACTGTCCGGCCAGGGAGAATTACCCTGTCTGACTTCCCGTACATCCCAGCCCACTAATTTTCACACATTTACCCTGTATTAAGCTTAATTACCCCAGAATTAAGATTAATGGCTTGTGTTGATTAAAGCCTATTCTGAAAAAGAGCCTATTACAGCATCAGAGACAAAGAAGCCTCTGCTGGGGGCAGTTTGCCTCAAGGCTCACCAGCCTCACTGCCAAAACCACAGGCTCTGCTGAACTTCCTTGGCTTCATGTTACAGCCCAAGGTGCTGGCTCTGTATCCCCTCCCACATGAAGAAGACTGGGCGTAGATAAGGCTTCTTCTGCAGGAAAGTGCTCAGGCACAAACTTCAAATAGCATCTCACCTCTCTTGGTCTGACTGGATGGGTCTCTCCTCCCTTGACGACAGTTTTCTCTAGTTTTATGATTCTTTGTGGTGCCTTCTCCTGGTTTCCAAACAACCATTATCAACTCCATGAAGAGTCCCACAGCTGTGGCTGCCAGTGGTGTGGCTTCTCAGGATGCCGCTGCCTCTAGAAGGTATGTCTGCTTTAACTGCATCAGCACCTTTCTTGCCCCTGCAGAATTCTCCTCTGCCTCTGCCACATGAGGACCCAGAGACAGTGGGAACAGCATTTGCCCCGATATGCTGATGTTAGGTGTGGAAGGTTGTGATGTGGTTCATATGCTGACTCCAACATGGTTCCAGAAACAGATTAATAGAATCATACAATCACTGAGGTTGGAAAAGACCACTAAGATCACCTAGTCCACCTGCCAGCCTATCACCACCATGCTGACTTACCATGTCCTACAGTACCATATCTGCCCTTCTCCTGAGCACCTCAAAGTACAACGTTCTCCACCACATCTCTGGGCATCCACTACTGTGAGGCCTAGAAGACAAGTTCAGATACCACGTTCCTGTATTTCATAGGGAAATGGCTTTATTTCCTGACATATTACCAAGCACCACATCTGTTTTACATGATGTGTAATCTCCTTAGTGCTTCATGACCAACAGGTGTAGTTTGGTGCTAGCTGCTCTGCAGTGCAGCAGCACACCTGCAACAATGCTGTCCCTCAGTTACACCAGGAACTCCTCTCTCCCTTGCTGGGATCTGGGATTCCAGGGGTTTATTTTTGCCTTTTGTCCAAGAACCACTAAATCAGTGAGTGAAAAAGACCTTACCCAGGTGGTAGCATTGTCCTTGCTAGAGACCACCAGCTCAGGCAATGTGTTCTGGTGAATCATTGGAGTGGGGATAAGCAAGCATAGCTCAGCCAGAGAGATGCATTTCTAAGCCTTGTTTTGTCCATGCTCTTTCCCTGGTGCCTTGTGCAAAGGCTAGAGGGGATAAATAGAAATTGAAATTGACTGCTTTTTTTTCTCCTGCCACCATCTTTCCTTTTCCTGGCCTGCCTAGGCACAAAACAACTTTCTTCTTGCTGTAGTTTTTGGGTGCTGACACTTGTTTCCTGCTGTAGGCTGAGATGAATGCCAAGCCAGCTAAGGCCACTGCAATGGCACAAGAAACAGATTTAAATCTGGCAAGCCAGCAAACATCTTGAAAGTGTGAAGAAAAGAGATGGGGTGTCAGTCTCTGGGCTTTTATGCAGCTCTGTTGTGGTGCTTCAGCCTGCTCAGCAAAGCCTCCATGGTTTCACTCCAGCCATGAGCTAGTTGAGTCTGGCCCAGACAATCTCTTTAACCTTATCACATTTTTAATGTCAAAAATAACACTGTTATGACAGGGATACCTTGTTCCCTTAATGACATGACTCACAGTCAGCATGTGGACAGCCCAGTGCATGCAGGTAGATACCACCACCTCCCTCCTGGGCTATTTACACTGAGGCTGGAAGCACTGTGAATATGTGGAAGCAGTCTCTCTGCTTTCTTTTCTATTTAACCAACATGGTGATATGGATATCAAAATCAGGGAGCAAAAACAGCATTCCTGGATGCTGTTAGAACTTCAGTCTGTTCAGAGCTGGTGCCCAGAAGGTTCATTACTGGGGGCTGGATGGCTGCACCCAAGTTCCTGCTCTCCTGCATCCCACATCCTGTGACCCTGGTGGGCTGCACAAAGCTGCCCAGCATGTGAAGGGACAAAGCTGGTGTAGACAGTGCTTCAAGCACCAGGCAAATGCCTCCTGAGCTATTCTGGGATGTGGCATGTGAGATGGGTAGGGCATCACCCAGAAATGGGGGCATTACTCCCTGCTGCAACCTACAGTGAAGGCTGAGACCTGGCTGCAGTTTCCAACCTGGGCTTCATGGATGGGTTTGTCACAGGCTGGGGTCAGGAGGGTGGCATAGCACTCATGACCTGTGCTGGCCCCCGCTGACCCCCACCCAGCGGGATGCTCAGGGGCAGCCGGGATGTTTTCTCTCTGCTTTATGTCTTTAAACAAAGCACAAAAGCCCTATGTTTAAGTGGGTTTAAATGGTTAAAGGCACTTCTTTCTCTTAACAGCAAGTGAGATTGCTACTGACGTCTCCATAAAAGACAGGCTTTTCAGGCACAGTATAAGAGCAGCAGATGAGGAATCCTTGCTCTGCACACCTGTAGTTATTTCTTCAGCCTCCTCCTTTTCCCTCACTATAGAAATAAGTACCACTACCTTCAAAGGGAGAGAAATGTAATTGCCTTATTGGTGGTTTGATAAATAATTAATGCTGCTGCATTAATCAGGAAGTTAACTAAGGCCTGGAGAAAGCCCATTTTGGGTGCTGAAAAGCCTCTGCCAGTGGGTGCTCAGGCATGGTGCGGGGTCAGGGAGATGCATACTGACCCTACCATACACCACAACAGCAAGAAAGTTGTACATATGCTGCAGTATTACCCTTACACCATGTCATGCACTGGGGGACTTTTTAATAGCTTCCTTCACTTACCTGACCACAGTGTGTGAGGTGGGCACCTGTAAAGCAAACCCTCATGTGCACAACCCCAGTCAGCGTCATAGAAGATGTTGAGGCTGTGAGGTTTTGCATGAAATGGTGGTTGACATTTTTAGCTGAGTTTGGGTGTTCTGGTGGAGATGCTCTTTAAAACTGAAGCCCTTCTTTGGCATTAAGCAGTGACTTCTACAAGAGACCTTTACTTCTGTGCTGTAAGAAAAGTAAATAAGATTGTACATGATTCTCTGGTTGTACTTGTTAAACATGAGGACAGAAGGTAACAGCCAAAACCATTTAAACACATTGGCCGGTTTGATATTTAAAAAAAAACAACAGCAAGGCTGTGCCCATAGAAGCCTCCTCAGATAGATGCTAAATGTGCCATTGAAAGTATCATCTGTTCAGATTTAATCATCCTCCAGACGCCCTTTCCAAAAATAAAATGGGAAAGGGAAGGGAAAGTAAGGGGAGGGGAGGAAAGGGAGGAGAAGAGAGGAGATGGGAAAAAGGAAGGGGGAAAGGGGAAAGGAGAAAGGGGAAAGGGGAAGAGGAGGGGGGAGGGAAGGGAAGGGAAGGGAAGGGAAGGGAAGGGAAGGGAAGGGAAGGGAAGGGAAGGGAAGGGAAGGGAAGGGAAGGGAAGGGAAGGGAAGGGAAGGGAAGGGAAGGGAAGGGAAGGGAAGGGAAGGGAAGGGAAGGGAAGGGAAGGGAAGGGAAGGGAAGGGAAAAGAAAAGAAAAGAAAAGAAAAGAAAAGAAAAGAAAAGAAAAGAAAAGAAAAGAAAAGAAAAGAAAAGAAAAGAAAAGAAAAGAAAAGAAAAAAAGAAAAGAAAAGAAAAAAAGAAAAGAAAAGAAAAGAAAAGAAAAGAAAAGAAAAGAAAAGAAAAGAAAAGAAAAGAAAAGAAAAGAAAAGAAAAGAAAAGAAAAGAAAAAAAGAAAAGAAAAGAAAAGAAAAGAAAAGAAAAGAAAAGAAAAGAAAAGAAAAGAAAAGAAAAAGAAAAAGAAAAAGAAAAAGAAGAAAAGAGGAAATGCTTTGGCTGAAACATTTGGTTCTTGCTCAAGAATCTGGTATGAATTTTATAAAGGTTTCCTGGAAGCAGAGATCAAGGGGCTGGTTTGGGGCTCAGAAGAGGCCCTCTGACAGGATGAAGAAGAGAAAACTGCCAGAGACTGAGACTGATACTTTGTCATTCTCATATTGGGAACATAGCGCTGGACTGTTCTTGCTAATTAAAACCAGTGGCAAACAAAGCTAGTTTGCAGAGTTTGGGCTTTGGCCAAACATTTGTATGTGGATGAGGAAATGAGATCATAAAAGTCACGACTGGCCTCCAAGCTTGGGGTTTCTAATTGCTTCTCACACCTTGCTTCCCAGCCTCCATCTACTATGCTTTGGAATAACAGTGGAATTGAGAGTCCTCACCTCTGTTTTGAGCTGGCATCTTGGAACACTTGTGGACGAGTAGATAGGGACCAAGAAAATTCCTGCTTTGGGATTTTCCTTGGTACAAACCAATTAAGAACACTCTGAGTTTGGCCTCCATCCATCTGAATATGGCTTCTGTAGTTATGACTTTTATGTTTTGTGTTTTTCCTCGGGTAAAAATTTGAGCCATGGTGAGTTTGGCTAAAACCATGGGATTAGAAATGACTTGGTTTATAATTCAGAGCAGATGAGGCACTCTGCTGAGCACAGCTCTATGGATCATAAGGCACCCTACTGCACACATCTCAGCAATGGGCTCTCCGTGACCACTCCCAGCACAGCTGGTGGATAAAGTGCAGAGGGACCAGCTGGTTCCTTCCCCAGAACAGAACTTTTTGGGGTATCCTTTATTGATGAGGCAGAGCTACTTGGCTGCTGTGAGCAAAACCACAGAATTTTTTGCCTACTTAAGTATATGAATGTATGAAAAAAATGCATTCTGCCTTCAGCAGATACTGTGATTTAAGTCAGATTATGCCTACCAGCAAGTCCACCTCGGTAAAGTTACAATCACAAGTGACCCATACCCTGGAGTAAGCAATGCATCTGCACACCAGGGCTGTATCACACATAAAGGCTTCTCTCTAATGGTGTAATTTTACTGGGTAATTTCTGAGATGTCCTGAGATGCCATTAGACACTGTTAGGCCACGTCTAACACAGTGTCTGTCTGGTAACACTTGGCCATACCCAAATCACTTCGGATAAAAGGCATCCAACAGAGAGAACAGGAATGACTGAGACAACTCATCTCCTCTAATAAGACATTTTCTCATTTGTTTTCTTCTCAAAGGACAGAATCAAAGCCTCAATTAATTCCCTCCAACCATTTACCAGCTAATCACACTGGCTTTGCTTCCCCAGCTCATTCCATTCAAGTGTCATTTACTCCTAATGTGCCCTAAAATTTGGCTTGTATGTAGGGAGAGCTTTTTTCTCATTTCCAGAGGAAAGCCACATCCTTCAGTGTGGCGTTGGTTTACCTCAACTGCCTCACAGCTTGACCTCCCAGCTACGTCCCCTAGAAAACAGCCTCTGGGACACCCAGGCTGCATACAATGGGCAAACACCCACCCATGTCTGCAGCATGTCAGGGGCTTGCACGCTAAGCAGTGAGATGCAACACGCTGAGAGGGAGGATGTTGTTGCTTCCTACAGTGGGATTCCATCAGTGTTTTTAGCTAAGAATGGCTGCTTTGGTGTACAGAACAGCATCAAAGCCAGCCCCTGCACTACACCATCTGCAAGGACTGCACCATGCCCGTGGTGCTGATGGACTAAGGGAGAAATCAGGTTTCAGGGCCAGAACCATGGGAGAACAGTTAGGAAAGAGTTGGACACATTAGGAAGACTGGAGATGCTGGAGCCAAGCAGGGTGAGAATAAATCATAGAGTGAAAGTAACAGAACTGGACTGAGTCAGAAAAGAGAAGAATGGGAATGAATCCCCCACCACAGAGGAGAGATGGGTGAGATGGAAGGGAAGGTCTGGAGCACCCAGGGAAAGACTCCAACAGCTCATCATTGGTGCTGGGGTTATTTGATTGAGGGGAAAGGGACAGGTGCTTTTGGCACAGAGACTGACTGCCTTGCCCTGTTCGCACAGTGCCACGCTCCTCCTCCCCTCAGAAATGCAGCGAGTCAGGAGAGATGAAGAGAAATGACCCAACTTCCCAATGCAAGAGGCACTGGGAGATGCAGTAAGGAAATAACACGAAAGCAGAGACAAAACAGTCCTTACACTTTATCTTCTGTCTTTAGACCCAGCAGCCAGTAGAAACCAAGTTACCTCCTCAGCTTCATCTTGTCTCCTGTATTCTTTTCAAGTCCAGGTTAAACATAGTCATCATTGCAATATGGGAGAAAAGCCAACTGCTGAAGCACTGCTGAAGCTCTCTGGTGGGGTCATTTCTCCCAGGGTTTTCTGTACAGCCCCCTCTGATCCTTCACAAGGCTCACCACCACCCTGGGCCCCTGCAGTTGCTCCCCATATGCTTCTTCTTCTGGCTTCAGGACATGACCCACAGCTCGAAAGACAGCATTTCCTCCATCATTCCCTCACATCACTCACCCTCATCTCCTTGCAGCCTTAATCACAGCTCGAGTGTGAGGAGACCCAGAGATAGAGCGGAGCTGCAGAAAGCAGCACTTTGCAGTGCTGGGGAAAAGCAAGTCGGACTGCAACAGAGCTGCCACTTTAACTTGAAATTAGTTAAACTTAAGTTACTTTATCTAAATGCCACCGTGCATCAGTATATGGCAATGAGCTATGGTGGAAGGACAGAAACAAAACACACACAGTTTGTTCATATGTCTACTGCAGGCAAAAGATAGGAGAGCTTCTGCTAACTTGCCAATAAGTGTGGGCCATCCTGTAAAAGCAGACATTTCATGGGATGAAGATAATTTCCAGGCATTTTACAAGATGACTGACTCTGTGTGCCTTTTATGTTCATTGCTTCACTTTCTCCTTCCGTAATACACTTTAAAATTCCAGGTACTTCTCGAAATAACTTCCTGTTACCATTGTGGTGCTTTCATGCCACCAGCTCTGACAAACTTTTTACTGTGTGAATCTGAAGGAAATTCTGTGAGGAAGGCCCTTGGCATCTATTTGCTCATGACATTTGGCTTGTGATGAGAAGGGATGTCAGGGATGGTCTGTGCCACCAGCTGAGGCTGCCTCGGAGCGCTGGTGAAGCAGCTTTGTCTCGTGTACAAGGTTCTGTGACTTTTTTTTGAGGCCTAGGCTGCCCGAACACCATCCAAATACAAGAAATTGTAATGCTCTTCTCTTGCAATGCTACTCTTGCCAAACACCTGCTGGACAGGCATGGGCTGTGTGGTTCGTGGTGGCTGCTATCAAACAAGGTCAGCTCCAGTGCCACCTGGTCAGCATAAGGGCTTATTTAGAAAGTTTCTTGAGTGCTGGATACATGAAGGAGGCAGGTTTGCTCTCCTGAGGCCACAGTAGTGCTGCCCAGAGCCATCACCACAAAGGGCCTGCAGACATCAGTCAGACAAATGTGACAGCACCTCAGTGACACTATGGAGAATGTCAACACTTCTGAATGTGGAACATTCTCCCTTTCAATACGGAAAAAAAGACGTTTTTGAGTCAATGGTAAGGATTAGTTTAGGGAATATCTGGTCAACCTCTGAATATTTCCTACTGTTTTTAGCACAACATCAGCAGCATCAGCGTGGGTCCAAGGTCCAAGATGCAGGAGGTCTCGTGGAGAACAGCAGCGCTGGGAGCCCTTCCTCCTGCAAAGTCAATCTGAGGATTAAGAAATTCTCATTATTGCGGTTTGCAGTTGCATTTCTCAGAGCATGACTTGTGCAGGGTCACATGGCAGCTATGGAAAAGAGCAAGACATAGGTCAAGCTGCCCTGACCCCCAGGGCTGACTGCTAACCACTCAGCCATGCCTGTCAGATCAGGTGAGGAAGGTGCAGAGCTTTGGAGCTGTGACAAGGCTTCACAACCCTCCAGCTCAGAGCTTAGAAAAGAAAGTGGCATTAAAGGTAATTTAAAAAATGAGAAACCTCCACGGCACAAGTGGTGAGCATCTAACAACAAAATTTGAATGGCACTAAAAAATAACCTACACAGGTGGCGTTACAAAAATTATGAGAGAGAAAGAAGAAAAATGAGGAAATGTAATTGAAAGAACAGCTTCTCTCACACTAATGTCATCCCTGACACTTGAGCAAGTAATTTTTAAAGAAGATTAAAATAATATTTATGTAAAAGTTTTAATCACTGGACTTTGAAGACATCTCTGTTAGATAATCTCCACAGAATCGAAGAACGATGGGCTCATTAGCTGCATTTGCCAGAAATTGGTTTTGTTATTGTTTGCTACGCAGTCCTTGAGCGGGTTGGGCCCCTCTGAACACAGGCAAAGCAATTCCCAGCTCTGGCTGCCAGATGGTCACTCCCAGCCAGCATCTGCCTGCGGTGGTTCTCCAAAGCCAAGAGTAGAAACAGCCCCGTAAAAAAGGTGAGCTCACCCCCATGTGCACCAGCCCTGCTCCGTGCGAGAGCTCTCCGTTCGCTGGTCTTACATGGCAAACACAGCGCTGAGCTAATGGGAAATAAAAGAGGTTTGATCTGGACGTGAGTGCAAATCAAATCTTGGTGCAAGGCTCAAACAGGTCATCTTGTTCGGTTGTTTTTGTGCATCATCTCGTCTCCTGCTTCTGCTCAGATAAGAAAATCGACACACAGCAAGGCAAATTTAGGATGGGATGTGCCAGCCATCCTGGATAATCTGCCTTTGCAACAAAAGGCTCTGTGCCTTATTTGGCACTATGGAAACACGTAAATGGTATGGATAAAGCAGTGGGGAGCGTTGTGCTTGCACTAAAGACAGCACAGGGAGAAATGACCAGGTATAACTTTATTTTCAGAACAGTCTAGTTCTATATCTGCTGGGAAGGAGCTGACGGATATTTCCCAGATACAGAAATATCACTAGCCTGAAGCTAAGTGTTGATTCAAGGCCATATCCTCGCGGAGAAGTTATAAAGCTAAATATGTGATTCTTGGGAAGCAAGTAAATGAATGTGTGATTTAAGAAAAATCTCTGCCTATACTTATTGTAAATGAACCAATATTTACATGAATTCGAGCAGAAATTCACTGAATTTCTAGAATTCCAGGACAACATTTATTAAACACATCATGAATAACAGTGCTGGGGTAGCTTTCTGCCTCTTCCCAATCTGAGATGATCATTAAAAAGCATTAAAAAGCATTGAAGGTATTTGTGAAAATGTCCAGAAGTTACACAAGACGTCCTTAATTTTGACCAAGCACTTATTTGTCCAACGACCTTTCCTAGAAGCCTGTTACTTATTAACATTTTTTGTTGGTCCTTCAGCTCTTAGCTTTAAAGCTTTGATTCATGAAGCAGAAACAATGACATGTGAGCTCACAAGCAACCCACCCTTCAAACTGCAGAAAATAACCATGAGGAGACAAAACTTGGGGTGCAAATCATCAGAAGTGCTGAGAAAATGTTTACTGGGAACACGGTTGCAAAAACCAGGACCAGTTTTTGAACACAGGAGCATGTGCCTTATTGAGACCTTTTGGGGAAAAAAAAACAGATCTTACAGCTTGAAGTAAAAACAAACTTGTTTTTTTTTTTATAGCTTTGAGATCTTTCATGAATAGCTATAGAGATGGCATGATATGCAACTAGATTACCATGGCTCATGGAAATCAATGTAGCTGCTTAAACTGCCCAATGGAAGTTAAATGGATTTACTGCTCTCATGCATGCTCAATTTCAATAAAACATTTAACAAGGGGAAGAACATCCTAGTGAGCACTAAACTGAATTAACATTCTCATATAAAATGTGTATGTCAAAAGGGACAGAGAAATACATCACTTACAATTAATTGTAATAGCTAATAAAGGCTGCAGAGATGGACTCCAAACACAAATAAGAAATTTGAAGAGATGACTTAATGTGCTCTTAAAGTGTGTATCTACCACCCAGAACTCATGGCTCTCCTTCACTCTGTGGATGCTTTTTCTGCTGGAGGAGGACAGGCTGCAGAGAAGTACCAAGAGACCATTTTAATTCATGGGATTAAGGGACATTACAACAGCTCCTAAACAAGTTAGTTTGGAGTCAGACCTTCCCAAAACCTCAGGAGTATAAAATGCCCAGTGGGCACTGGGATGGACTGGCACACTGACACATTCAGGTCTTGATGGCACCTTCAGAAATCTTATTTATCAGATGCTGTACTTTTGAATCCTACCCTACAAAGCCTCTCCTAGTCCATGTCTGAGGTTTGGTTCATTGGGAACTAGAGGACAGATCTTTCTCTCATGCGTATTCCAGGCTCCAAGCACTTCCCACCTATCTGTTGCATATGCAACACTGCACTGAGATTTCCCAGGCAACTGCACTGAGGGACAGGGAAACCAAGCAAACAAAAACACTTTGATCATTTCATTAGGGTACAACCTATAGTATTTCCTTAGGCTGAAATAGAAACAGGAAATACAGACGTGACTTCTGCAAGCCCTCTCCCTGTATTATCATCTGGAAGGACGAGAACTCTGTGTCTTAGCTAGTTGTAGATGCACAGGGCTTGCTGAGATCCTTCCTGCAAGTTAAACAAACTGGCAGCCAAGAAGGTTCTCTCTCTAAACTGCTTGCATGCTTTTCCTTTGACCTGGTCACCTCTTTCCTGCTCAGCTGCTCCCTGTGGGAATGCGTTCTCAAGTGCTCCTCTCTCGTTTTCTTTAAGCTTGACATTACTGAAAAATCCAGGACCTCCTTCTCCCCTCTGATGTTCTCAACAAAATATGGCTGAAGCACCCGTCTGTGACACTTTCATCTCTTCTTTTCTTTTATAGCAGAAAGATGAGCCATACAAATATTACAGTCGAATGCAAATCACAGAATCTTTCAGCTGCTGAATGTCTCTGGGCTGCGCTTTGAACTGCCCATGGCCACCCATGGGTGTTAGAAGAAGAGCAAGAGCTGTGCTTGGGTTCATGCTTCCACTCTCCCAGCTCCTCTCTGTCCTTCTTGTCCAACAAGACAGTAAGTTCTTAATGTGAGAGCTGCAGGAAAAGAAGAGGGAAGGGACTTGGGCTATGCATCTTCCAGCCCTGGTTCCACATCCCATCAAGCCACACATCATGGTGCTGGCTGGTACATTAGGTGCCAGGATGGAACCAAGCAGTGGGTGTTTGAGAGTCAGCTCTGAGCCAGGAAGTGGGAGCCAAACCCTATGCAGATTTGGTTACAAATAGCAAGGCTTGAAGAAAAGGCTTTGAAAGTTTCCAAAAAGCTAAAAAATTGCCCACAGAGAAGTTTGTTTATTGTAATGATGAGCAAATGTGGTGGGAAGAAGGGGTTTTGTTTAGCTGCCTGTTCCCAGGATGGGTCTGAAGTAGGTCCCTCCAAGTCTGGTGGATGCATACGAAGACCAGTTAGGAGGATCCACAGCCATTCTGCAGAGCACCCTTTTTGTGTTAATTCCTCACATTCCCAGCTTGGAGACAGCGTGGCTGCAAACATCACAATGGTTGGTGGGCCGAGCAGCTCATTACATTGCTGAGACCAAAGCAGAAGGAGAAAAGACATGAGATTTTAAGAAGGCAGAGATCTTAGACACACAGTGTGATCTCCAAAGGTCCCAGTGGAGAGGGGAAAAGCCTCGTGGCAAGGTTCTGGGGCAACTGGGACAGCTCCAGTGACAGAAGGTGGTACTTGTGTACGTAGTGCCAGACTAACATGCCAAGGAGAGGGCTTGTGACTGTCCCCATCATGGTTCCACTCTGTGCATCGAGACCTGCCATCCTTGTGTTACTACTCCCAGCCACTGTCCCTTTCCACTAGCTCTGCTCTCATCCTGCTCCCCAAGGTACTTCCACTCCTTTTCATCCTGCTCACATATTCCAGACCCTCAGAGCCCCCAGAAAGAACATGGAGAAACGGGAGCCTAGGCAAAAGTCAGCTCTGTCCTGGCTTCCAGTGAGTGAGATGTCCTCAACAGATCCATCCAGACCCTGGGTTTCAAATCCCCTAACATTCAAGAAGGTCAGTGCCATTGGTTCCTCTCCCAGAGGCCATTACTCTGAGAGCAGAAGGGTCCAACCTGCCCACCTATGGGTCTCGTTGGTCCCACAATGCTCCCATGCATGCAGTGTACCCATGGTCTGTTTGTCAATGATAAGGAACAGCCAACAGACTTTATTATTTCACAAGCAATTAACTGGGCAGCCACCCCTGAGCCTCCTCTGTTGCTTCCCAAGCACATCCCTGAAATTAACCTTAGAACTAATGGAGACAATTATCAACAATAGACGTGGCCTCCTTTAATTATTTTCACTGGAAAGGTCACTCCAAGCAGCACATTGTGCAACCCAGCTAATTGCATTGTCTGCTCACAGTGTGCGCCAGCTCCTGAGGGGCTCTGGCTGGACCACAGGGGGAGGCTCATGTGCAATTGCCCAACAACAGGAAAAATTGGCTGTGGGAGAGGATCCTGCTAAAAATGGCTCCTTGTCACCAACATTGCTCGCAGATATGCACTCAGCTGCTGGCTTCTTCATTTCCTTTCAGATGTGGCCAGTCAGCCCAGCAGTAAAGACGGAAGAGTAGAGGAATGTGCAAAGCTAGAAGAGAGAGGCTAGATGTTTCTCTTTGGAAATTGTTTTGATTCCATATGGCTGGGGTATTTTGAGAAAAGAAAGGAATGGAGAATATTGGTTGGAAAAATCCAAACTTCCAGCCTATCACTGCAATGTTTAGTGGGATGTAGCTTGTAATATCATCTAGGCACTCAGTGAGGATGCTGCCCCATTTCTAAATAAAGAATGGGGAAAAAATAGTCCCGGTGTTTTTGAAAATGCTTTAGAAACAACATGGTCAGACCAAACCAATGGAACAGCACAGAGAAGACAAACACAGAGCTTCTTATGTTTCACATTTCTGACAGCAGCCACAAATGATGTTCCTATAGAGCTCATGTACGTGCAGAGTCTTTACTCTGTGGACATTATTCTGCATCTACCTTGTTTTATTTCCATGATTACCAAAGCAGGACAAGTTACAGTGCATATAGCATCTGCTCTCACCAGCCAACAGAGCAACTCAGAAAAGGGCAAAGAGAGTCACACACTGCTTGAAGGCCCTGCAACTTCTCCTACTTTCCTACAATGGAAGTACAGTGCCACATTTGAGCCCCATCCCCAGCACCTGCACCAACAGAAAACACAGCTCCTGTGCCTGACCCTTATGTACTGACTCTACAGATCAGAGCTCATACACACCCTATCTGTCCCTATGGGACAGAATCTGAGTGGGAAGGGAGTGTTGCAGCCACCTGCTGTGTAACTGAGCTGAAGCTCAAGGTCTCCCACCTCTCTTCTGACAAAAGTAAGGTGGTATCTTCAGTGCAGTGGGCTTTCCTGAGCAGACAGCAGCACCATAATCATTCCACTATTGGACTCCAGTCCACTGTTAACAGCCTAGAAAAGCTTACCTGGTGAATAAAGAAGTTGCAAGGTCCACTGCTCTAGTAAGAAAATCCAGGATGGAAATCCAGCTGCGACGCTGGGTGCTGAAGCTTACTTTTATCAGTGTTTGTTTCGGAGAGAAAATGTGTTATACCAAAAGTAGTTCAACAAAAAATACATAAGCCATCAAAAGCAATCTTGAGATGCTGCATTTTTGTCTTCAGCAGCAAGAGGATCCAAGTGGCTGCTGTCATGGCAGCCTTCTCTCTGCATCGCAGCTCAGGTGTTGTGCTCCTGTGCCCCGATGTGACACAGGCAGTAATCACGTTCACATGGCAGGTCACACCAGGCGGGAGATGATGCGCGTGACCACATTAAAGAAAGGAATTTTTTCCTTTGAGATTTCTTTGTTGGCTTTAATAAAGGCTCCCTCTGGGCTTTCATGCTTCAAAGGAAAAGGGGAGGGAGACCATCTTCACACAACCTAATTAACGACATTTAGTAATTGTTCTTGCATGCCGCTTTGGTTCTGTCTCTTTCACACAGCTCAAAAGAAGTTAGGCCTTTCTGAAAGGACTCAGAGAATGTCAGTGTCCTCCAGCCTCAATGGGCCTCAGAAAGCGCTGGTGCAGAGGTGGCTATGCCAAAAGACCACGTGAAATTCAGCATGGATACTGCTCTCACAGTGGCATGCATCAGGGCGCAACCGCCTTGCACATTAGGTAGCACCTTCTGCAGCTTCCTTCATAGCTGGAGGATGAAAATACTTCGGTGGCCTCTCCTCTTAGACAGAGGATAAAGCAGAGCAGATGCTCTGCTCTGCAGTTCATATTGGTCTGTTTAAAGAAGCCTTTGGGAGTTCAGCAAGCGTAGTCAGTGTGCTGGCAGCACACAGCCCCATCCTTTTGGACCTGAGTGGCACATGAAAGCAGTCTCAGCACCTCCATGAAATCAGGGTCTAGACACAAGCTTGTTGTCTACAGTGTGGTCCAGGAGGGACCAGGTTATGCCAGAACATGAAGCCAGTGGAAAATCAGTCATACACTTGATATTTTTAAATGAGCTTCAGCTTTCAGTAAGAAACTGAATTTCTCACAGCTGTGTGGCCACTGGGCAAAAAAGTCCCATTTAGAAGCCAGTGCAGGTCTCTGGTATTAAGCCTCTGTGTCTGGTGCTCCTGATGCACACCCCAGCACCCCAGAGCTTGATGCCAACTTGCTTCAGGGAATGGATGTCCAACCTTTTGGCTTGCCTGGGCTGCACAAACTGAAGAGGAATTGTCTTGGGCTGCGTGTATACATCAAAAGTAACTCCTCCTGTTCATTTCCATGGAAACCACAATGCATACAAAGAGAACAATGACACTACTTGATAGAGCAAATTCTCAGCTATGAAACAATATTTTTCCACACGGTCACCACTGTTAGCTCTGCATCTTCACCAGCAATGAACAAGAGCCTTCATGCCATGCTTATCCAAATTTGCATTAGTGGTGGTGACCCACTGTTAATGTTGCCACTGCTGGAACATACCACCCATCAATGTGCTCACATCCACAGCTTGGTCTCCATCAATGTTCAGCAGGCATTGAATGTCAATGGGTGCCATTTTTCCTTCCTGGAAGAATTCAGTGACACACTTTTGCTTCATATGCTCTTCCAAGTCAGACACCATTCTATCAGACTGCCTCTCTGCTACTGCCTGTACCATGGCAACAAAATGTAATACAGTATATGTGGGAAGGTTCAGTCTCTACTGTCAGTCCACCAACACCTGAGGGCTTCAGTCCTGGCTCACAAAGAATGACTATTGATGGTACAGTCCAGGGAAGGCACAAGAACCTGCTGCTGGTACAATTAGCTTTAAGCTCGTGTCTGTTACCCTTGGTAAACCACTGCTGCATTTGCTAACCAACTTGAAATAGAGGACTCTATAGGAATCACATGTTTTCTATCCATTCCATGTGCACCATCAGCTTCATGGAGTTAGATGATGCAGACAGGCAGTCTGAGATCTGGGTTAAATAAGTTGAACTGCTTTATTTTTCTCTTGGCATTGCAGCATGCACAAAAAATTCTCACAGGGTAGAATATCTGGAGTGCATTACGCACGAAGAGTGAAAGATGCTGGTTGTTTTTGTGGGGGAACCGAACATGCTTCTTGCAAGCATCTGACACAGACCAGAGTGACAATTAACAGCATGGCAGCTTTCTTTAAAGGATATTAGTTCTGTCTCATGTTATATAAAACCTTTGTCAGCTTAGCTGACAGTATAGGCTTCCAGTAAGACATTTCTCTAGCCCATGAAAGAGCTTTTAAGTAGCTCACTAACATCTGTATGCACAGCAATGGGAACTTATACATACAGTAGCAAGACACATCTTTCAGACTGAGAGCATGGAATTGATGCTATGACTTTTATGTATGTGTAAGACAATAGCTCGTGCACCCAGCAGCTTACTGAGGGCTTTAAACTAAGTATGAAGGGGGAAGGGGATAAAACCAGTCTCTCTAGAGATGAGTCTGGGGGAACAATGATGAGACTGGGGGTGAAGCAAGGGACTCAGCTAAAGTGCATCCGTACCAATGCACGTAGCGTGGGCAACAAACAGGAGGAGCTGAAAGCCATCATGCAGGAGGCAAACTGTGACTTAGTTGCCATTACTGAAGCATGGTGGGGTCGCTGCTGTGACTGGAGTGCTGCAATGGAGGGCTATGAGCTCTTCAGAAGGGATAGGCAAGGAAGGAGGGTCATCAGGGTGACTTCCTATGTTACAGAGTGTTTGATGTTGTTGAGCTCAGGGTTGAGAACGATAAGGTTGAGTCTCTATAGGTAAGGATGGGGGGAGGACCAACAAGGTGGACAACCTGGTAGGGGTCTGTTATAGACTGCTTAACTAGAATGAAGAGACATATGAGGCAGATTCTACAAGAAGTTCCACAATCATCAGCCCTTGTTCTCATGGGGGACTCAATTCTCTGATATATACTGGAAATATTATACAGTGGAGTAGAGCCAGTCTAGGAGGTTTCTAAAGTGTGTGGAAGATAACTTCCTGATGCAGCTGGTAAGAGAGCCTACCAGGGGAGGTGCACTGCTAGAGCTGCTGTTCGAAACAGAGAAGGACTGGAGTGAGATGTGGAGGTCAGGAGCAGTCCAGGGCAGAGTGACCACAAAATGGTAGAGTTCTCTGTTCTTGGTGGAGTTAGGAGGCAGGGTCAGCAAAACTCCTGCCTTGGGCTTGGAGGGAAGACCTCGAATTTATCAGGACTCTGGTAGGGAGAGTCCTTTGGGAGTCAGTCCTGAAGGGTAAAGGGGCCCAGAAGGCTGGATGCTCCTCAAGAAGAAGTCCCCCTGTGCCATAAGATGAGCCAGCAGGGAAGACCTGCATGAACGAACAGAGAACTTTTTCAGAGGCACCAGAAGAAAGACAGAGTCTACCTTCTGTGAAAGAAGGGACAGCGAACTCTTGGAGAGTACAAATAAGTGGTTAGGATATGCGGGGAGAAAATTAGAAAGGTGAAAGCCTAGCTTGAGCTCAACCTGACCAATGGGATAAAAGAGAACAAAAAACTTTTTTACAAATATATTAACAGTAAGAGGAGAGTTAAGGAGAATCTCCATTCTTTACTGGAAATGAGATAAGGAAAAGGCTGAAGTTCTCAATGCCTTCTTTACAACTAGTTTCTGTCTTTAAAAGTGAGACCAATTATCACCAGGGTATTCAACGCCCTGACCTGGAAGTCTGGGATGGGAAGCAGAATAAACTCCCACGATTCAGGTGGGAACAGTTAGAGATCTACTTCTCCACCTGTCTGTCATAGTATGACTGTCACAGGTGCATGGGGCCAGATGGGATCCACCCAAGGGTGCCAAGGGAGCTCGCAGAGGTGACTTCCAAGCCACATTCCAGCATCTATTAGTATTTCTGGTCAATCAAAGAGGTCCCAGAGGTTTGGAGGCTTACCAATGTGATTCCCATCTACAAGAAGGGTGATAAAGAATATCTGGTGAATTACAGGACTGTCAGCCTGACCTTGGTGCCAGAAAAGTTTGTGGAACAGAACATCCTGAGTGAGATCATGTCATGTGTGGGGCAACTGGGTGGTCAGGCCCAGCCAACATGGGTTCATGAAAGGAAAGTCCTGCTTGGCCAACATCATCTCTTTCTGTGACTGGGTGACCTGCTTTGTGGATGAGGGAAAGGTTGTTGGCATAGTCTACCTAGACTTCAGACAAGTCTTTGACACCATCTCTCTCAGAATTCTCCTGGAGAAACTGGCAGACTGTGGCTTGGACAGATACACTCTTTGCTGGATAAAGAACTGGTTGGAGGGCCAGGACCAGCGAGTGGTGATGAATAGAGTTAAACCCAGCTGGTGACCGGTCATGAGAGGTGATCCCCAGGAGTCAGTAGTGCCTGTCCTGTTTAATGTCTTTATTAATGATCTGGACAAGAGAACTGAGTGCAGCGTCAGTAAGTTTGCAGGTGACACCAATGTGGGGGAAGTGTCAATCTGCCAGAAGGTAGGAAGGCACTACCGAAGGATCTGGGCAGGCTGATTTCTGGGCTGAGGCCAGTGGGATGAACTTCAGCAAGACCAAGTGCAGAATCCTGTATTCTGGGCTCCACAACCTGCAGGCTTGATGTAGAGTGGCTGAGGACTGTGTGGAACAAATGGACCTGGGGTGCTAGTCAATGCTTGGCTGAACATGAGCCAGCAGCGCGCCCAGGTAGTAAAGAAGGCCAATGGCATCTTGGCTTGTATCAGAAATGGTGTTGCAAGCAGGAGCAGGGAGGTGATCATCCCTCTCTATTCAGCTCTGGTGAGGTCACACCCAGAGTACTGTGTTTGTTTTTTGGCCCCTTGCTACAAGAAAGAAATTGAGGCCCTGGAGTGTATTCAGAGTAGGGCAATGAAGCTGAGGGATCTGGAGCACAAGTCTTATGAGGAGCAGCTGAAGGAACTGCAATTGTTTAGTCTGGAGAAGAGGAGGCTCAGGGGTGAACTTATCACTCTCTACAACTCCCTGAAAGGAGGTAGGGAAAGGTGGGAACTGGCCTCTTCTCCCATGAAGTTAGTGATAGGACAAGAGGGAGGATAGGACAAGTTACGCCAGGAGAAGTTCAGGTTGATATTGGGAAAAATTTCTTCTCTGAAAGATCAGTGTGATGCTGGAATGGGCTGTTCAGGCAGGTGGTTGAGTCACTGTCCCTGGAGGTGTTCAAGAAACATTTAGATGTTGGTACTTAGGGACATGGTTTAGTGAGGAAATATTAGTGGTAGGTGGACTGAATGATCTTGAAGGTCTTTTCTAACTGTGGTGATTCTATGACTCTATGATTCACAGTGTATTTTCCCTTTGTTTTATAGGTCAGCTGGAAATCTGTGGATCTGAATCGAACTTTGGTGACTCAAAGTAGCAAACAAAAGCATTTCTTATTCTTTAGTGGCTGGTGGCTTGCACTTTCCTCCAGAATGTGGGAGCTTTGGATCAGCCACCATCCTTCCTTGAGGGACTTCTATCTGGGAGAATGCCTTTCCCACACTCTTTTGGGAGTACTTTTTGGGAGTGCGCTACTCTCAGGCTTTTCTATTGAAGCTGTTCTTTTGGAATGGAAAACATACATATACATTACAAAGAGAATTTGGGCTCCCCACTTTGATGGGACCGAGGAAATGGCTGGCCCTGGAAGTGCTTCTTCAGCTGCTCAGTACAGCATGCAGACATCTCAGCCTTCCCTTGCCCTGTCTTTCTTTTGTGTTGTTTTAATTTGTTTGTTTTTCCCCCCCAGCTCATGTCTATGAAACTAAAACAAAACACATACCAACAACAGCAACAAAAAAGTTATTTATAGATATATTTCTGCTTTAGAGAGACATTTAAGCAGTCTACATCCCAAATCCTGTTATCACATAATCACTGGCTCAAGCCATATCCATCTGTCTGGATGCAGCTAAGACTTCTCTCAGGGAACTTCCCAAAGCTGATCACTACCCTTAAGGTTACTACTGACAATAAGCAGTGTTTTGTTAGCTGCACCCAAGCCTGGTTTTCCAGATACTTTTTGATGAGCTGAACAACCAACGGGACACTGGTCTTACCATGTGTGGGAAGTGTTTCCTTCCTGTCAGAACTCACCATGAGAAGCTATGTGAAAAGGTGGATACACAATGGAAAAGACAACCAAGAAGACTTACCTGGAGGACAGATGTCAGTGTGAACTACAAGAGCCTGTAGCCAGCAAATGTTCCAAGGGAATGGAGAAAGTCGAAAAATGAACCAAGGGAAGCACTGCAAGAAACTAATCCCAGAGGTAACCAAGGCACGACAGCTGGATGATGCTGGCAACACCCTCATGCATCTAAGTGGAGCTGCTCACCTGGCAGCAGAAAAGGGAAAAGGGAAAACAGATAAGGAAAACAGATAGGGAAAGGGATAGGGAAAACAGATGGAAAAGGGAGAGGGAGAGGGAGAGGGAAAAGGAGAGGGAGGGGGGCAAGGGAAAGGGGAAGGGGAAGGGGAACGGGAAGGGGAAGGAGAAGGAGAAGGAGAAGGAGAAGGAGAAGGAGAAGGAGAAGGAGAAGGAGAAGGAGAAGGAGAAGGAGAAGGAGAAGGAGAAGGAGAAGGAGAAGGAGAAGGAGAAGGAGAAGGAAAAGGAAAAGGAAAAGGAAAAGGAAAAGGAAAAGGAAAAGGAAAAGGAAAAGGAAAAGGAAAAGGAAAAGGAAAAGGAAAAGGAAAAGGAAAAGGAAAAGGAAAAGGAAAAAGAGAGAGAAGCTGGGCTGGAAGGTCAGTGGAGGAGACAGATCATGTGAAGGCAAAGCAAAGTTCTTTTTTGTTGATCACAACAGTGTTTCACACCTCCCAGAGTGAAATCCAGAACCAAAACTTTCCAAATGACAAAGACATAGATGTGTATGTGTGTGCATGTATATCTCTGTATAAATTCACCATATTGTATCATTGTCAAAACAACCTTGTCAGTGATAAACTTTAAATCTTCAGGAAAGCATGTTTTTCTTCTTTTCATAAGTATCATAACTTCAGATAATTCCTTCCTATCTACTCTTCCAGACATTAAGAAGTAGCCTCTAGTAAGACATAGGACAGTCTCATTTAAAAATCCTGCCCCCTCTACCATGCAAAGAGAAAAACTACTTCAATTTTAGACAGAATGAACAAATGAACATGTTTTCAGGCTGTAATGGCAGAGAAGTGCTTCCACTCTATGCATACATCAATTATTTCCTTCTATTTAAACCCATGACTAATTATCCTTGGAAGCAAAATAGCTAACATCCAGTTGAGTACAGGCATCTCTTTTAATGTAATCAAGAACTCATCTAGCTTGAAAATTATGGCAATTATCAATCAAGTAGAGGGTTGTGTGGACCCAAGCCTGGCGGCAGAAAGTGCAGTGCATCATGGGAAGGTGGCTTCTAGAGGTAAGGAGGGGAAGGATCCAGAACATGGACAAAAATGCACAAGCTGTGAGACCTTGCTCCAGAGAGGCACTCAGGAGGACTCCAAGAAGTGTAAGAAGGGTAAAAAGGATGACCCCAGGAACTACGGACCTGTCAGTCTCACCTCTGTGTTGGGAAAGATCAGAGAGCAGATCCTCCTGGAAGCTATGCTAAGCCATGTGGAAGATAGGGAGGTGATATAGGAAATCCAGCGTGGCTTCATCAGTGACAGGTCCTGCTTGACCAACCCAGTGGCCTTTTATAATGGTACCACTGCATCAATGGACAAGGGAAGAGCCACTGATATGATCTATCTCAACTTCAGTAAGTCCTTTGACAAGGTGCCCCACAACATCCTTCTCTCCAAAGAGGAAAGAGATGGATTTGATGGGTGAACTGTTTGACGGACAAAGAACTGGATTGAGAGAGTGGTGGCCAATGGCTCAATGTCTGGATGGAGATCAGTGATGAGTGGTGTCCCACAAGGGTCAGTGCTGGGACTGATACTCTTTAATATCTTCATCAACGACATTGACCGTGGGTTTGCTGATGACACGAAGGTGTGACATGGGGTTGACACACCAGAGGAATGGGATGCCATCCGGACATCTAGACAGGCTTGAGCAGTGGAACCAGATGAGCCTCATGAAATAAATCCAAAATCCAGTCTTGCACCTGGGTCAAGGCAACCCTCTCTACCAATACAAGCTGGGGGATGAAAGGATTGGGTGCAACCCTGCCAAGAAAGACCTGGGGTACTGGTGGAATGCAAGCTGGACACGAGCCAGCAATGTGCCCTCACAGCCCAAAAAGCCAACTGTATCCTGGGCTGCATCAAAAGAAGCGTGGCCAGCAGGGCAGGGAGCTGATCCTGCCCTTCTGCTCTGTGCTGTGAGGCCTCACCTGGAGTACAGCATCCAGGTTTGGAGTCCTCAGCACAGGAGGGACATGGACCTGTTGGAGTGCGTCCAGAGAAGGGCCACAGAAATGATCCAAGGGGTTGAACACCTCTCCTGTGAGGAAGCTGAGAGCTGGGGCTGTGCAGCATGGAGGAGAAAAGGTTCCAAGGTAACCTGAGAGCAGCCTTTCAGTATCTAACGGGGAGCTACAGGAAAGAAGGGGACAGACTCTTTAACAGGGTCTGTGGTGATAGGACAAGGGGAAATGTCTTCAGGTTTAAGGGGGTAGATTTAGGTTGGATATAAGGAAAAGGTATTTTCCTTAGAGAGGGGATGGTGAGGCATTGGAACAGGTTGCTTAGTGATGTGGTGGATACCCTGTCCCTGGAGACTTTCAAAGTTAGTCTGGGTGGGCTCTGAGCACCTGATGGAGCAGTGGGCATCCTTGTTCATTGCAGGGAAGTTGGACTAGATGACCTTTAAAGGTTTCTTCTAACTCTAAGGATTCTATGATTCTACACATTCTACACTGGGAGGTGTGAGAGAAAAAAGCCAACTGTTCAGCAGGAAACTTACTGCTAAAAGGTGATATGTGAAAAAGAATGTCCTTTGCCCACTATTCCTCAAGGTCCTGCAGCAGCTAAGAAGTGTTAGTGGTTTCTGGACCTGACACTATGCATTAATCTTTTTGGTGGAGTCCCAATGTAATGGGAATTAGATATGCTGAATAATAATTTTAAAAGACCTCCATAGGTATTTTTAATGTGTCTTTATACTACAGATCTCAGTGCAAGACTTCCAAGACAAAGACACAGCACAAATAAGCATTTGTGTATAATATTATATATAAATATGTTCTTACATCCAAAGACAGAGTCAGATCACCAGTGGCTGCTTATATTCAACAAACAACTGCGTGAAGCCAAAACCAAAGAGGCATTTGATTAAGACACCAACCAGGGTTTGGCATGAGCACTGTGAAAAGCTTAGAAGCTGTCAACCAACTCTCAAGACTTTTTCCTGAAAGAGAAATCTTTGTTGCTGAGACAGCAGCAGTGTTGTGAGGGGGGGAAGCAGCAGGGCTGAGAGGACAGCACTTTGCATTCAGGAACTGTTTTTCTCTGTGCTTTCTCATCCTCACCTAGGCATTGGACAAAAGTGTTGTGAAACAGAGACCAGTGGTATGACATGCACTTTTTTTTTTCCTTTTGACAAAACACCAAATTCCTTTGTTTTCCAGTTTGTTGGAAAATTCAAAGCTTAATCCCAAGTGGACTGCTCTACCTACCATGAAGTGTACCTTAAATCATAGTCAATGGTTAAAAAGATATTTAGCAGAACACGTGAGACCTTTTACTCTTTATAAATTAAAGAACTAAGAGACATGGGTTGCTAAAGCTAGGTGTCTATGTTTGCACTCAGATGTTTGGTTTGAACATACAAAAAGCCCCTCTATGAGATCCAGCATATCCTGCTTGCTGATTTGTATGTGTTTCAGCAGCCTTCTGTCTTGGGTTTGCATTTCTGGAACTTCAGGTTTAAACAAATGCAGGGTGCCACAGGGAAAACTAAAGCGGAGGGAGAAGCAGCAAAGCCTGCTCACCTCTAGACGTCACTCCCAACGTTGTGAGTAGTGCAGAGGTACCTTCAGATGCACTAAATGAGAAGGTAGAGAGGCAAGGATGCAGGAAGTGGTGAGAAGGGGTTTTGTGCTCATCCCTACACGCACACACACATGGGACCACTCCTGTGTGCATCCCGATGGCAGACACAGCCCTTGGTAACTTTGGGACTCGCCAGACTGCTGGGCACAGTCTAAAACAAAGCACGGGGAGGCGGCACTGAGGCTCGGCTGAGTGCCAAAACTCCCACTGGCCAAACTGGTGCCACTGGTGACAGGCTGTGCTCCACCAGGACCAGCTTCATAGGGGTTCTTTCCAGCTCTGCCAAACCTCTAAGTTGCTGACTTAAAATTCAATGGAAGATGAGCCTGGGGTGCGTTCTGTAAGCAGAGCTCTGAGCAATTTGCTGTTGTTGAGTCAAGGAGGCCATGCAGCCTGGCTGGCCCCAGGTGGTGAGCAAATGTATGGGGGAGAAAAAGGAGCAGGGATTTGAGCAAAGAGCAATGGGAAGAAAGAAAGGAGTAGAAAGCAGCAGCACAACAGACAACAGAAAAAAACTAGGTGAAGAAAGAAGAGGAAAATGATAAATAGAGGCTGAGGCAGCTGTGCAATGACAGGCGTGGGGATGAGCGAGCAGAGACCAGCCCTGGCAGTGGCTGCAAACTGCAAGTTTACAAAGGATTATTTCTTCCCCACTTTACAGGACGTGAACTCAGGAAGAGAGGAAAAACCACAGACTCGGTGTCTTACTGAGAGATGGGAAGCCCTTTACGCAGCTACCAGCACTCAGCAGAGCCTGGCCGAGCTGTCCACTCCTCTGTGCTTGCTGGCCCAGACAGGAGGGCTGTCCATGGTTTTAACTGGGGCACCAGCCCCAGGGAGTGGGCACACTCTCTCTTGTGGCTGGCGAGCAGAACAGCATTCATTTTGAGCATTTATTGTTCAGGTCTCAAGTTTTCCCAGAGCAAAAATGAAATACCGTGATGGAGCATCTGGGAAGCAAAACTGCATAAATTTGTTTTTTGCTTCTTTGTATTCTTATTTCCCTGCTTCTATTTTTTTTTATTACTTTTTTTTTAAGCCAATGCATGTTCTGCTGTTGCATGAAAGGTCCAAAGCAAGGACATGAGCACTGCCTTGGGACCAAGTGGTGAATTTTGATCTGGTTCATTGCAGCAGAGAAACTGGTGAAGGAGAAGTGGCTCACAGCCTGTGGGATTTATACCTGCACAAGCAAAACCCAGCAGATCTCTAGTCCATCACCATAACTGCTCCAAGCAGAATACGTTTATGTTCCATCAAGGAACATGGACTTGAAATGCTGGATTTGCTTCTTTTCTTTATTAATGCTTATTTTTACTTTCTCTCCCAAGCAAATGGGCAAGTTCCACTACTGGCAACTTAACACACTGGTTATTGCCAAGCAGAAAAATGAATGTTCCCCTGCTGTAGGCTTTATATTCAAAACAGAAGGAAGAACATGGCTCAAGACTGCTAATGCAGCTGGCTGCTTTAAAAAAAAAAAAGAAAAAAAAGGCTCCTCTAAGCAGGCTTTGATGCCAAACAAAAGAAACAACTAAAGGTTTTTCCCCAAATAAAGTATGTTCCTCAGTGGGTAAACAATCCTGGTTTGGCCAACTTCCTGAAAAATGGCCTTTAGGGTTGGTCTGAGTGACAAAAGCATTTGTATGATGCTGGGAGCACGGAATTCACAGCAGAGCCCTCAGAGGAGCAGTTTCCTGGTGGGACTCCATCCCTGAGGTGAACACAAAGCAAAGGATGCTCTCATGGGGCACTCTCAGTGCCCAGCTCTGCCTGAAGCACAGGCCTTTCACCAGCAGCTCTGCTCTTTTCATATGCTACCATGCGGCCCCTGCACTGAGCTCCTTGCAGCAGGAGGGGATCCTTCCTGGCTTCAGAACCAGCTTCCCAGCTATTCAGCCAAAGCATGGGCTTGTTCTTTTACTTTAAATGGATTTAAAACAGTCAGGTTTCTTTCTGGCCCCAGATGCACATGTGTTTCTTAATACCTACAGCCTAACCCAACCCAGATCCGATTCCTGACAGTGCTAAAGGACACGCAGAAGTTTTACCACGTGAGCAGTCTCAGTGATGTGGAGAGGATTATTTCTGAATTGCAGTTGCTGTCCAGCACCTCCTGGCCACTCGTCTCCTCCACGTACCCCAAGATGTGGGCCCAACATCATTGCCAGGAAAGCTCAATAGCAGCCAATTTCAGCCCAGTCCTTGTCTACGATGATGAAGCAGCACAAAACACAAGAGATAAGGGGCTTTCCCCCAGATCACAAAACACCTCTGTAATACAAGCACCCAAGAGCCGGGTCCAACAAGGAGAAGAGCACAGGAGCTTTCAGTGTGTGCAGCACAGTGTGCCCACAGCTTTGAGCCACAGCAGCGCTCGAACTGCCCTGCACAGCAAAACCACCCTAGGAGGAATTAAGGACAGCAGAGCCATTGATTAGAGAGTGGTAATGGCCTCCTCCCCTGGCTAAAAATACCTCCAGGGGACAGAGATTACGTCTCGCCACATGGCAGAATTGCTCACTGCAGGCACACAGGAGCAGGCCAGGCAGGTGTTTATGTCTGGTCACTTAGTGTTGCTGTATTTGTCAGGTTGTTAGATGTTACACATGAGAACTTTTCTCTCCTCGTTACAGAAACATCCCACTTTCTAGTAAGAAGCGTTGCTGGCACAGGAATTCCCCACATGCTGTTTTCTGCGCAGTGGAAAGCAGAAGAGTTTACCACACAGGGAAAAAAGGCCACAGATTGGAGGGGTTTTTCAGCACATTTGTGTTGGGTCCCTTCCTCCAACACCTGGAACTGTGGCAGCTGCAAACAGGCCAGTGGTGAGGGGCAGTGCTCCTCTCCCATGCACAATGACCCCAGCACCAGCAGATCTGCCATGGGGTTTCAATTCCAAGGGATGCTCCTGCATCTGCACAAGGAACCCAATGCACTTGAAAAATCAGGGAAAAGAAAATTGCTGTTTTGAGATTGTATTGAGATATCGTTGAGCAAAGGCACCTAACAGATGGGCAGCTTGCTCCCAGCCAGGTGGTGCCAACAGAGGTTTCTTGGAGCTGTGAGGATGGGCACCACACACAGAATTGTACTTCTATGTTATCTGAAGAGTTCATGAATCTCTGGGGAAAACATCTGCCTTTAAAAAGGTAGCAACAGCCTCAAAAGGCAGATGCTCTGCCCATATCCATTTATACATGGGCCAATGTTGACTCTTGGCTTGCTAGGGCTTGGAGAATTTCCCCAGGGCCAAGCTGCTCACAACATGCAGAGGAACAAAGCACCCAGCAAATGCCCCACTTGGGTGGGGCTAGATACCTTTGGCTGCTGTTGGCAAACCAAAGCCCAAAAGACATACAGCACAGACACCAAGTCTCATCACCAGCACTTCAATACCCACATCCATCTTGGTGGCCCTGCAGTACCTATGACATGGATGTTGCCTGCATCCTTGGGAGCCACCTCTGGCAGAACCAAGTGAACAAAGCCCGGAGCCCCCAGATCCTTAAGGCACTGTGTAGAACCCACAGCCACACACTGCATGGCTTCACCATCACACGCTGCAGGTCTGTCCCAGCCCCGTGTCCTGGGTGCACAAAAGGAGCAAAGGGATATCATGAGCTGCACCTCCTTGTGTTGATGCTTACTGCCACTGTTCCTGTTAAGACCCGTGTGCTCCTGGAAACTGAGTCACACGCAATCAAGCTATGTTGCCCTTGCACAGTGATTGCAGCTGTCCTGCAGCACCAGAGCACATTCCAATCCCTCACTCCAGCTCAGGGACAGCAAAATCCTGCACTGCACGTATTGCACTGGGCAGGATATGGTAGGATGCACCACCAGCTGAGGTGGCAGTGCTTCCACAGGGAGCTCCTCTTGATACGATTGGCACTTGGGCACCCAAAGCTCTTCCTGTGTTTGTTTCATACACAGGGATTGAGATTCCCTCCTCCTTGCTTTCTACTTGTGGAACACAATGCCACTCTTTCTCTACTTCTGAAAGGGCTCTCTGGGGCTCCTTGCATCAGCGCTCAGGAGCTGCTCTGAAAGCAGAGCCCATGCTTTGACCCCCGCTCTGCTGAGGCCTTTTGTGCCATCACTGAGCTCTGTGCTGCAGCAGCCCTGCGCTCAGCAGAGAGAAGCACCCCAGAATGCAGGGATTTATTCTGCTGTCAACAATTGCGAACAGCGGTGTTCTCTGGTGCCATCATTGTCCAAAGGTGTTTGAGTGTGAAGCTCACATATAATAGCGACTTTCTAGAGATGCCCATGAAAAGCTCTTTGGTGCTTGCCAGCCCTGTCAGGAATGCAAGGCCTCAGGTGTCCCAGCTTGTCCTCCAGCTGAGCTCATTCATTTAATAGCCAAGCCCCAGTTGCTCCTTGTTGTTCAAAGAAAGCCTCAAAACAAAGGCTCAGCAGCCACACGCTTGCTGCCATTCGGCTCTGTCAGTGTGGGATGCTGGTGTCACACAGCCTGCGTTCCCACTGCGGGCTGGAGGGGCTGGGATAAGAACCAGCCTTTCCAAATGGCTGCTGGGGGGAGGTGGGGGAGGCTCAGCTAACTCAGAGCTCAGGCTGGCTGAGTGCTGCAAGAGCATTCCCACAGATAGTTCTGCAAATGTAGCAGTGAATCCAAGAGAGCAGCTTTCACATCCTGTTTTTCTTGTGTGATTTCTGCTGGTACCTGAGGAGCATGCGCCCATCCCAGCTGCATCCCAGTGACAGAGGCACTGCTTAGACTGCGAGGACTTGGGGCTGGCTCAGGCAAACTGCAGCCACACGTCTCTGAATATCCTCACCTAAATTCCTCTTGGTCTTCAAAGTGTAAGTTCTTGGCTGGGGAACATAAAACATGCAAAGAAAAGTTTTTAGTAGGCACAAAAATGACATTTGTCACATGAGGAGCCAACCACAGTAGAAACCACACAAGCACAGGACAAGGTATCAGTAAATTCACCCTCACAAACAATAATAATTTCCTAGGTCCCTGTTACATGAAGGTATAGAGAGAAAGACTGATAAAAGGGTGCTTGTGCTGGAAGAGGCTCAGAGGCTTTGCTGCTCTCAGGGCTGGGTGAGCTCATGGATGTTGCACACACTGCAGCAGTGGGAGCAGCTGGCAGGAGAGCTGCTCTGGAATTGCATCTGAACACGATGCTGAGCTTCCTGCTCTGCAGTGGCTATGTCTGAAAATGCATTCCCAACCTCCTCCTTTTCTCACCTACCAGGAAGCATGGGGCTAAAGTGCTCCTTCAGTTCACTCAGCCTCTGTGCTGCATCATCCTCTGGGTGCTCAGCACAACATCCTTGTCTTGCTGGTGATGCACACTGGACTGCAAAGTGCCCGGCCTGGGGAATAGCTGTGTGCTCAGCTCCATACAGCTGATACACATTTCTGGCCATCTCCAGGTATTAGCTGTACCTCAAATAATAAAGGAGACAAGTCTCACAATGCAACAGGGCTTTCTTAAATGCATATTGTATCTTAACCCAGCAACGTTAAGGTAATAGCATCACCCACCTCCCTTTTTAATAAAGATCCAGCTTTAAAGATGCAACACGGTAATTTCTTAAAAGCTGCGGGCCATCAGTGCTGCCTAAGTGCTCTTTATTGTGGATATGGTGCCGAGGGACTGCAGAGAGCACACTCACAGGCTAAAAATACTCCCGCCTCATTATATACCCCTGCAGATTACTTAGTAATTACACTTCTCAGAGCTGAAGGCAACGACTGCTTTACCAGTTGGGCGTCCTTCTGTCAGTACCTAGATCCTGTGCTGACTCCTGGGTGCTTGACTTCAGCAGTGCCAGCCCTCCTGAGGCTGCCTCCTGCCTGGTCATGGCCCAAGCTATGACCAGAGTCACCCATCGGGATCTGGGGCAGGGACAAACCCAGGAACCACTCACCAAACCTTCCACGTGCCAACCACATGCCATTCCACACAGACAGCTGAGCACTGTCAGAGTGGATTCGCAGCAGTGATTTGCTGGCATTAGGCTGCAGATGGGCGATTCTTTTCCAAGCAGTGGCCAGGTGGTGCCACTGCCACCTCCCAGCTGTTCGCTATCACATCTACTCTTGGCTGAAGCAGCCTACGGGGAAGGAAGCAGCCAGGCTGTGTGCTGCGAGGTGGTAGGAAACCCCCATCAGAGCAGGTCTGGAGTGCTGCCACACTGCTGTGAAATATATGCAGGAATGAGAGGTCAGCACTCAGTCCCCTCTAGATCCCAAAGACACGTTAAAGGCTTTATTGTTTGGCATCTATTAGCCGTGGCTGCTTTGTCTCTTCTGACTGGATTTAAAGTTACACTCGCTTTTAGGGTTTTGCCCAAGTCTGAGCAGTTACCAAAAGGCATTTTTATCTTCTCTGCAGTCATTTCCAGGAAGAGTAATCAATGCATATTAATTTGGAGGGAAAGGGCATAGCGATGAACTTTTCAACTAATCCAGGGATTAAACATAATACAATAAAACTTACTGATGATAAAAAGATAAAGCATGGAAGTTAACGATCTTTCCGCCATAAAACACTGCTTATTGAAAGAAGGAAGCAGATTACTTTGAGCAACTTCAGCTCTTCCACGCAATCTAACTCAGTCTACTTTATTACTGCAGCTAAAATCTCTCCAGCTTGTGCCACCACAGGCAGACTGCTGTCTGTTCAGCAGTATTGGCATTTTGGAAGCAAGAAATCCCCTCCAGCAACCACAGTAGCTGCCACAGCTACACGTGGAAGACACTGAGTGTGTCAGTCGGATGCACACACAAAGGAAGGAGAGAAAATTAAGAGGATTTTGCTATCCACTGACATCTTAGATTCCAAAGCTTTTATTTTTTTTCTTTAAAAACGGATTTCAGCAAAAATACCAACTTTTCTGCCAAAGCCATTTTTCCTCCAAAATATTCTGAAGAGAAAATTTGGATGTGCTGTAGCTACACAGCAATATCCATTGACCTGAGAGGCAAACATCAGCTGCCCTTCCCTGGTGAGAAGTTTTTCTCTGCTGAGGGAACACCTAAAATTGCATTTTTCTATCAGTAGAACAATAAATGGAACACGGAAATTATTTCTTTAATGGCTTCCTCTGAAAAAATCAATGGCATTCAATCCAGTTCCAGCTGGACATCCTACAGTCTCTTCCCCAGCCATCACATGCCTGTCTTCAGTTAATGGAGGTTTAAAAGAATATCCAGGATACCTCTCGCTTTCGTTGTTAAGCTCTCGTCCTCATTCAGATGGGGAAGATGGGTAGAAAGAGATCAGGGATCAGGCACTTGAGCAAGATTTCAAAGCTGCTAAAGCAAGGTGAAAAAGGAGTCAGGGACTTCCAGCGCTTCCCCTGCCGCCCACCTGCTGGGAGGAGCAGCCTGTGGTCTGGCCAAGATCCCCAAGTGCCAGGATCTGCTAAGCAGACACGCTCAGTGATGTTGTAGCTGTGCCTCAGACTTCAAAAGGGTACAAATGAGGAAGAAGTGCTCAACTGCACCAAAGCAAAACCGCATTGCACAGTAACCAGATGAACTCGGGGGACAAGGGAGAGCATGGACGGAGCTACGAAGTGGCTGCATGGAGAGGAAGAGAAGGAAAGTTCTGGGAAGAAAAGTGCAGGAAACATTTAGTGTTACAATTTTCCCCTGGTAGTACCATACATCCACCAGCTACTTCAAATCACACTGTGGAGTAGAAGTTAAGTTACTGACAGCGGGCACAGGAAATAGAGACAGAACAAGCAGAGCAGCTATGAATGAGCTGCATTAGGAAGGAGGGCACAGCTGGCCACCTTGACCAGGACTGGGTTGCAGGCCAGTGGCTAAAGCAGTTTCAGCCCAGAGCTGCTAGCTTTGAGCTCTCCTTAATCAGCAGACAGCAATGCAATCCTTGCAGCAATTAGCCTTAATCCACAATGTCTATGGACAATCACAGCTTTGTGCTGCATGAGTGAATGGATCCAGCATGAAACACACAGGCTTCATCCCACCTCAGCCAGGTGCTTGGGGGATGATGCAGGCACACATGCTTCATCTTGGGAACAGAACGACAAATCTGAAGTCAATGGGTTGTTTACAGGAGAAGAGGAAGGTCTGAATATGATTGCTGAAAAATTATCATGAGGAGCATGAACTGACAGCAAGGCAAAGTCCTCCTGGAAAGGGAGATAAAGCGCTGTCTCCTCAGGGATACAGTGTTAACACTGCTGGCATTTGGAGCAGAGGGTCTGTGTGAGATTTGAAGGCTCCAACGCAGCACTGTTTGTCAGGGAGCACCAATCTGCTGGCAGTGCTTTCTGCATCCTCTCTCAAAAATCAAATCGTCTCGCGCAGATGGAAGAAAACCCCAGCAAACAGGCTGGCATTTAATGAGAGTCTGGGATCCTCAGCATTGGGTGTTTAGTACCTGGAGCCTCAATCTTCCCAAGGGTGGCTCTGATAAGGCACAGCCACCTTTGGATTGGGTTCATGGCAGCTGCTGGGTGGCAGATAGCTTGCAGCTGCAGGGTGGCACAGCTGGCAGCAGGGGCTGCAGCCATCCCACACCCCCAGGGCAGGAGGTGCTCCCAGACACTCTCAGCTTTGGAGACATTGGTCACCTTGCTGAGCAGCTTACCCTGCCAGCTGGGACTGAAATTTCCCTACAAGCGCAAAGGCTCTGGGGATGAGCAGATGGACTCTATGGTTTTGTAAACGTCTCACCATGACACCAGCAGAAGAGTAAGGAGGTCAAGTGCAGAGGTTTGTTTTGAATCCCATGCCAACAAAATGTTCTCAGGGCTCTCGTAGACTCCTTGAGAAGCAAAACTCACAGAGGAGGGTGTGCAGCTCTGGCTGAATAGAGCTCAGCTGCCTCCTGCCTTGACCTCTACAGGGCTGCCTGTTAAGATGCTTTCATACAAACTCAGTTCTGCTGCTGAGACATCAATGTGCGGGGACAGCAGGCAGCCAGGGACTTTCCTTGTTTGCATGAATGTGGCCGAACAGACAACATTATGTCTGATGAACACTACTGTCCCACAAGAGTCAGCATCTGGAGGGATTTAACAGAAGGACACAAGCAATGCCTGCAGGACGCAGGCATTTGGCTGAGGTATTTAAGTGATGCCGAGCTGGGACTCACACATTTGCTCAGCTCATACTATACTTCATAAGTTGGAGAAACCCTTCCAGTGCTGTGATGCTCGTGGGGATATGGACACGAGGCCAGTGTCACACTCAGACCTGCCGGAGGGACATTAGTGCATACAGTGTGCCATCACAGGCAAAAGCAGAGCTCTGCAGTTTGTTGCTTAATGCAGAGCTCCATCAGTGAGGTTCACACTGCTGCTGCCCTCTGGAACGTGCCAAAATGTCCCTGTGTTGCAACAGCCAAACCACTGTTCTGGAGAAAATGCAACACAAATGGTTCTGCATACTAAAGCAACGGTTGGTTCCCTGTGAAGGCAACAAAAGCTTCTGTTTGCTTCTGTCAGCCTTTTGGGGTTCAACAATCTTAAATAAATGGCACAGCCATTGAAAACCTTTTGCAAGCTGCCCTGGCAGCCTGCCTGCCAAAAGCAGAACTTTGTAAAGGAGACACTGAGCCCCAGCTGGCAGAAACAAACCAGAAGCACACAGGTTTGCTGAGAAAGCTGAGGGCAACACGGCTGGCTTCTGCAGCATGAAGATGAAAGGGGACTCCTGGCCCAGAGAGCCAGGGTTGGGGTGAAGGGTTCAGTGGGTGGAAGATGTGCTCAGGATCCTCAGATGTATTGCACTGGCGATAAGGATGACCTGGCAATTTAAATTAGGACATGCAAGGCTTTTCTTAAAAGAAACGAACTGCTGTTTTCAGAGCATGTAGAACAGCCACTGTAAACGGCAAAACTTCTCCACAACCATAAAACCTCACAAAACCCCCAAACCACAGTCAGGAAATTAAAGAGAATTCAGAGGAAAACCAACACTGAATGATTACATCCCTCTAGGGATCATACTGGGAAAAGATAGAAACGAACCAAGACCTTGATCTCCCAACAGTCAGCCCCTTGCTCAGCACTGCCTGCCACCAGCACAGGCTCCACATGTGGGCACAATGGGACTGGCACTGCAGGAGGGGAGACCAGGAGACCCAAGAAACCCCTCATTTCTGGCTTAGTCTTTATTAGTTCCAAAACTGGAACCAAATCTGAGCTGGTTGATGCCTCAGGCTTATTACACTTGCCTGTATTTTTCTTTTAATATATATGTATATATATTTTTTTTCTTACGCAGCCTCTGTAGTACAGTTTTTATTTTAGCTAATTAATCCCTGCCCACACATGCAAGAGACTCCAAAACACCCACAGAACAGAGGAAGGGGAAGGAAATGCTGGAATTGTTTGCTGAAATCTGGCACCAGGCTATTTTTTGCAAGGGGCCATAGGAACACAGTGTTCTCCAGAGAGCCTGAAAAGGGTGAGGTCAGAGACTGGCTTCTGCCACGAGGCCTCAGCGTTGGGAGGGTTTTGTCTTTTGCAATTACATAATGTCTTTTCCATGCTGGAGTTGGTTGCTTCCAGATACCTGGAGGGAGTTCTGAAATGACACACTCAACAGCTTCATTAAAATAAAATTAAAAAAAAAAAAAAAAAAGGAGAGAGAGAGAGAGAGAGAGAGAAGAAAAAGCACTTCTACTCATAAAAAAAAAACACCCTGCAAAACCTCGTTTCCTGTCACAGTTCTGTATCGCACCAGATGGAGGAAAAGCAGGGAGAAAAGGGTCTTTATTTTTCCCTCTTTCATTTTTCCATTTCATCCATGTGTTGGCAAAGCACTGCCGTCACAGAGTGGTGGAAAGTTCATTTACGGGAAACCTTCTGAAACTGGAGCAGCTCATAAAACTTTTAATACTGATCTGGTTAAAAATAATGACATGAGACCTGAATGCATTTTGGTTCAGCCGGGGCATGTGTTTTTGGCCTGCTTCTACATTTTGAGCAAGTGATGATATAAAGGGCTATTTCAACAAGAAGAGGAGGGTGGAGAGGGAAAGGGAGAGTGAATGAAAGGAAAAGAAGATAAAGAAGGAGAGAGAGATAGAAAGGCAGAAAGAGAGAAAGAAAGACAGAAAGAGAGACAGAAAGACAGGAAAGGAAAAAGAAAAAGAATGAGAAAGAAGGAAAGAAAGAGGGAAATGAGAAAATGGAAAGAATCAGAGAAGGATGAAGGGAGTTAGGAAGAAGGAAGGAAAGAAGAAGAAGATGGAAACAGGAAAGGGAAAAGGGGAGAAGGGGAGAAGGGGAAAAGAGAGATGAAAGGGGAAAAGAGAAAGAAAAAAAGAAGGACACTCCTAGAAAGGAAAAGCAGAGCCACAGTGAGAAGTCAACTCCCTCCTTTTCTCATTTCCTTATCCAGTGATGCAGACCAGGAAATGAGAGGTGCTGGCCCTGCAGTGCCAAGCCCTTTACTACCTTTGCTCACAGATACACAGCTTAGTAAGGCCTTCAGATGATGCAGACCAAAAGTAAAGCACCTACAATGCAGTCAGAAAGCATTTGTGGAATGAAGAATGCCACCTTTTCATTTCTGAATGCAGACAGAAGGTGAAGATAGTTTGGGTGCTGGGGCAGAATTTCAGGCACCGAAGGATTGAAGAGCCCTGCATCTAATTGCAAGCTATGCAGCCAGATGGCCACAGCTTGTGAACACCACTCACATCTGGATCCACAAAACAATTCTGACTCCACATGACTGCCGGTATGAACGCTTCAAGCTACTTTTTTGAGCAGTTGGAAAAATGACTGTACCCCTGAATGAAATGGAGGAGTCACGTCTCCATCCTATCAGAGGTGTGAGCGCCTCTGAATCCAAAGGGTCCACCTCACAGCTCCTCTCTGCACCTTGCTCCCCAGAGTCGAGCCTCAACACAGATTGGAGATAAAACAAGGAAACATTCACTCAAGGCATTCTCCGAACATCCGCCACCTCCAATTCTCTGGGGCTTCATTTTCCAATCCCATGGCCTTTCTTCCTTCCTCTGCTTTTCCTGAGACACATGGGAGTGCAAGGTATCTGGTTTCCAAATGGGACTAGCACTGAGAGTGGATTTGCCTAGTCTGAGCATCCAGATAGGTGGAGAGACTTGGACAAAGGCGCAGGGAGTCTTAACAACAACAGTGAGGTGTCCCCAGAAGTTAAATGGCTCAGCAGCTCCACACCTACCTGCTCCATGAGCTGGATTAACCTCCCAGCTTTGGGAGGAGCAAAGTCAAGCAGCACCCTGGAGGGACAGAGCAAAAAGAACAGGAAACAAAGAGAAAGCTGGTGACAAACAGTTCATTCTCTTCTCTCAAAGGCTCTTCTGCGTGACTTTGACTGTAGCAACAGGAAATCTCTGTACTAATGTATTCCTACCACCAAGCACACGAGGGGCCTATGTGTCTCTAGAGTGCCTACAATGAATCATTTGTTGTCCTTCCTCATGCTTTTCAGTAGGAAGAAGCTACACATTTGACCTTATAAAAAGCAGCAACTTGCCCAGAAAGATGCGGCCAGAAGTAGCCCAGCTCTTGCTGGCAGCCTCAAATACGTTGGAGAGCTATGAGCTGCTGCTGTGCTGCTGAGTGCTGTATCAGCATTTCCAGATGAAGCTACTGTTTTCAAGGCTGCTATGAATGAGCCAAGAAAAAAAAATACACAATCTGCTTGAGACAAAAGGAATCTGCCCCCAGAATACTACTCCCTTAAATATATATAAAAACTATACAGCAAGTTTTGGTCGGCAGTACTTAAAGATTAGAACTCAATGTTCTTTTTTTTTTTTTTTAACAAGATCTTTTTATCATGAGAATTGGATCCACACAGTCATAGAATTATTTAAGTTTGAAAAGTCCTCTAAGATTATCTAATCCAACCATTATACTTCCCAATAAAACTTGTCCCTAAGTACTGCATCTACCCTTTCCTAAAACAACTCCCAGGGATGGTGACTCCACCACTGCCTTGGGAACCTGTTTCAATGCCTGACCACTGTTTCTCAGAAGAAATTTTTGCTAATATCCAATCTGAACCTCCTACAGGGCAATTCAAGGCCATTCCCTCTTGTCCCAGCGCTAATTACATGGGAGAAGAGACCAATTCCCACTTCACCACAACCTCCTTTCAGGGAATTGCAGAGAGAGAGAAGTTCACCCCTGAGCCTCCTCCAGTTCCCTCAGCCACTCCTCATAAGACCCACAGATCCTTCACCAGCTTCGTCGCCCTTCTCTGAACATGCTTCAGGGCTTCAATGTCTTCCTTGTAGTGTGGGACCCAAAACTAAACGCAGCACTTGAAGTGTGGCCTCACCAGAGCTGAACAAAAGGGTGTTTCTGATACAAGCCAGGACATCTTTGGCCTTCTTGACTACCTGGGCACACTACTGGCTTATGATCAGCCAAGAGTTGACCAACACCCGTAGGACTTCTTCCTCCACACAGTTTTCCAGACACTTTGTCCAAAGCCTGCAGTGTTGCCTGGAGTTGTGGTGGCTGAAGTACAGGATTCTGCACTTGGTCTTGTTGAACTTCATGCCATTGACTTCAGCTCATTGACCCATCCTGCCCAGATCCTTCAGTAGTGCCTTCCTACCTTCTGGCAGATCGACACTTCCCCCAAATTGGTGTCACCTGCAAACTTACTGACGGTGCACTCAGTTCTCTTGTCCAGATCATTAATAAAGACATTAAACAGGACAGGCACTACTGACTCCTGGGGATCACCTCTCATGACCGGTCACCAGCTGGATTTAACTCTATTCATCACCACTCCCTTGTCCTGGCCCTCCAAATGGTTCTTTACCCAGCAAAGAGTGTATCTGTCCAAGCCCCAGCCTGCCAGTTTCTCCAGGAGAATTCTGAGAGAGACAGTGTCAAAGACTTGTCTGAAGTCTAGGTAGACTATGCCAACATCCTTTCACTCATTTGCCAGGGGGCCACCTGGTCATCAAAGGAGGTGCTGATGGTCATTAGGACGTGCTGGCTGGGCCTGATCTACTGGCTGTCCCCTACATGCCACGTGATGGCACTCATGATGATCTTTAAGGTAAGCTTCTCAAGAAAATGAATCAAACAGCTAATTTCTTGTTGGAAAATTGTTAACATGAGCAATCTGAGGCTCGCTGAAGTCAATAGGATTAAGTGGGGAAGAGAGGATGAAAGTGCCTGTCAGTACATCTCTGCTGAAATATCTGCACAGTCAGCAGCCACTACAATAACCTTTTCAGTAATGAAAGTAGTAATTAGGATTACCAGAAGGAATCAGTCATTCCAAGGAAGTTGATTTTCACTGTTTGTCAAGGAAAAGATTTGGAACGATGGATCAGTTGCTGACAGCACCTACTTAGAACATCTCTGCCCTCTCTCAGATCTCCTCTGTAAACCTGAGAGTGCTTGGGGAAATCTTTAGGGAAGTCAGCACAGAATGTGAAAATCCATTCAAGTCATGTGTATATCACTAGATGCTGGGATGCTGCTGGAAATTGGATCTGTGCACTGTGCACAGCTACAGTTTCTCACTTGGGCATAGCAAAGCTGCCCATTCAACAGACATGTCAGAAACAGAGATATTGCTTGTGAATATTATACTAGCAGTGTGATGCTAGTGTAGCAATCATACGAAAGGGGAATAGATACCAACAACCTGCCCTCTGTACACTGACTCAACTTTGGAGTCAAGACCCAAGGAATGACATACATGCCCGTAGACCTCACTCATCCTTTCTGAGGGCTGACAAGCACAGGGGCAGCGCAGGCTCTGAACCTGAACATCTCATGTTTCATGTAATCTCACTGAAAATATTTTGGTTTATGATCTCAATTATCTGTTAACTGAAATCCCACATCTCAGATATCATGAAATTAACCAATAATGAATAAGAAGCTGTGCTGCTGAGGCACTTTATAGAGTGATTCATATTAAATAAGAGATTGTGTAGCCAATATAATAGTTTGCCAGATTAACACATGCCTCGTTGAATTGTAAATGCTCTTATTTGTGGCTGCTTTGGAAACATCATTGCATTCAGTAATTAGCTAAGTGTGAGACAAATAAAATTTTTAAAAAAAAAGGAGAAAAGAAAAATTTGGGGTATGAGTGGATCTTGTGCCTTATCCAAGCCTGAAGGAGAATTTAAAGATTTAATTACAGCTAATGAGAGCATATTTCAAAGCTGCAAAGCTCTATTTGCAGCCTAGTAGTGCACAGAAGGAAACAGTGAAGCATGATGCTCTCATGGGGTCTTGAAGCACATTGCTCTGGGAACACGTTCAAAACCCAAAGGGAAGTAGAGAGTGATCCAGAAGTCAGAGGGCAAAGGTGAATACTGCCATGAGATGGTCACTTCTTTTCCAGCTTCTGCATGTTAAAATTCCTCTGTAGGTCTTCCGAGAACTACCACACTCAGACAAGCTTATGGTGAGCAGAGAATCTGAATAAATATCCTCCAAAGAGCCAATATGGTTTGCAGAGACTGTTTATTTATGAAATATTAATGTGGTACTGATGACAGCTGCTAGAGAGCAAAGACCTCTGTAACATGGTGGGGAGGAAGCTGGAGCACGAACGGCAGCCTGGCCCGTGCGGTGACCATTCCAAAACTCCACGGTTAAAAGTCCCAGTTGTATTTCCCTCCATTTGTGTTTTCTTTCTCTTGCTACTGTATTTTGAATTCTCTTGATATTTTTAAGACCTCGGGCTCCAATCTGGGCACAAACAAGACAATCAGATGTTTGCAAACTTCTCCACCCTGAGCTTTCGACTGGTATAAGGGTTGACATCTCCATAAGATCAGAGACCCAGCTCACATTGAAACCTCTCTCAAAATAATTCTTATCAGTCATTTCCACAGATTGTGGACATTCCTCTTTCTAAGCAACTGTGGGATACATCAAGATGTTTCCTTCTCACTGTGTATGTAAAGAAAGCCTGAAGCAGTGGATGACATTAAGAGAGAACACAGTAGGTGAGGATATCAAAGGTCTGGATTGATCTTGATGCCCCTAGAACAGGTTGCCCAGGGAGGCTGTGGATGATCCCTACCTGGAAGTGTTCAAGGCCAGGCTGGATGGGGCTGTGAACAACCTGGTCTAGAGGTAGGTGTCCTGCCTATAGCAGGGGGTTGGAACTACATGATCTTTATGGTCCCTTCCAACCCAAACCATTCCATGATTCTATTCTGTGATTGTAAATGTGAACCAGCTGCTTATACAAACCTCCTTGGTGGAAAGGGAAATGTAAGATGCAGTCAGGATTCGTACAGTTCTTTATGATCCTTGTAAGAAAGGCATGCAGGCCTATTTATCTCAGATTTTAGATTTATCTAAAATCACATCATATATACTACTGGTGTGAAATGTTCACTAACAAAGGAATTGACCACCAAAATAGCTACAACGTGAATTACTTTCTACCTGGAAACTACCAGAGGCATTACATTTCCACTTGTTGGGCAATGCTCAAATGCATCTCAACAAATCTTAGAATGAATTTGTTGCTTGACATTTCTCTGCATAGTAAGAACCTGTTTCAATGGATACCTTTGCAAATAATCAGTTGCACCCAGTTCACAGGAAATTTAGATCATCATTTCATGTTAAATAATTACAGAGGCCCTAGTATAGCATGTTCCATATTTTGGTGGTCATGGATGGACTCACAGCTTGCAATGCAGACATGGTTTTTCAATGCATCATACAAAGCATTCAATGCTGAGTTCAGATTTGGAGGCAATTTGAACACACGCATTTCACTTCCTTAGAGAAAATCACACAGTAGAAACACCGCAGTTGCAGCGATGATGGAAAGGTGGAAAAGGTTACAAAGAAGGTAGAACAATACATTCAAACAAAACATTCATACAAAAAGCAAAAACATTTATAAGGTGCTTTGCCATTTAGTTTCCAGACCCAGTTTAAAGAGTGAGGGGTGCTGAATGTAGGAAATTATTTATATTTTGAGGGTTTGATACAAATTGGAGAACAATTCTCATGACATCAATTAATAGATTTTTTTGGAAGCCAAACATAAAAATCAGTTCATCAGGACATCCTTACTGCAGTAAAAACGACTGTCTCACAGGTGCCCCTCATAAGCTTTCTAATATAAAGAACATTTACATCTCTCCAGGCTTTTTATTCAGTGCCCTCAGGATGCTGTGTCCCACACAAATAGCAAACCCATCCCTTGCAGCATGTGGTGCAGTGGATTATCTTGGAAAATCCTACCTCTGTGGAGCATCAAGAGGTGATGCATGAATCCATGAGTCAAACACCAGCAGCAATCCCTGCCACACTCATATGATACTCTGTGCTGGAGGTGGTGATTCAGAGCAGCTTGTCTCACAAATCCAGCCCTCAGGTCACCCCTCAGGATATGGTTTCTGAAACCAAGGTAAAAACCCCAACTTCATCAAAACCCTAAAGCTTTGCTTAATAGACTGCTAAGTAGAGCTTTGAATCACCTTTAAAACCAAAGAAAATGACTGGCTAGACTTCTGTTCACTTTTTTGATCTTTCTTAGGACACACATTTGACAATAATTTTCTCTTGCCAACAAGTTTCTACTAAGGTTGAAGGGCAAAACCTGAAATTTATTAGTAGCATAATGCCATTTGCTTAAAAACAAACAAACAAGCAAAATTAGATGCCAGACATAATAAATTGCCTTTCCTGCAGCCAGCGGAGTAACCAGCAGTCCCTCTGCAAGGCTGTTCTGCCAAGCCCAACAACGGCCCTCCCAGTTCCTACCAGCAGCACCCATTGCCATTAGCAGAGTGGACCCAAAAGTACCCAAGCCCAGTCTTGGTGCTGGGATGTTTCACACTTCCATTCTGCCTCTCACCAAAAAGTCTGGTGGGATACAATGTATGGGAGCCTTCAAAACACTCTATGAGCCTTGCAGAGGAGAGCTGGATGCTTAAGTATTGGAGAGCTTAGCAACAAATGCTGCGTACACAGAGCGGGTAAATCATTTAACAACTTCTCTGTGTTTATTAGCCAAAGCAAATATTCACAGTGTTATCTGCCAACAGCAGAAGGTGTATTTTTCTGTTTGGACCAGTCAAGAATTCTCTACTTGACTACAGCATAACTTTATTTTTTTTTTTTCCAATTGTGAAGAGAAAAAAATGATATTATATCAAACTGGTGTCTACTACTCAGCTGTCCCTGAAGCCAGAGGCCAACCCAAGCAAAGAACACCCCTGGATTTCCTGATGCCTTCCTGTTCCCCTCCGGTTTGCACTTCAAGCAGGTGCCATTCCTTAGGAAGCTCACAAATCTACATATAACTTCTTGGAGCTCAGCTTCTCGTGGTGATACAGAAAAATATTTCCTGCTCCAGAGACTGATTAGGTTGAGCAGAACTTGTCCTTATCAGTCTGCTGCTCAAGTGTGAAAATAATTATTCCTTTGACACTTTATTCAGCTCTATTCTGCTCCTTGTTTTAGACATCTGATCACCGACATCAGTTCTTTGCTTCTATGAAACATTAGATGCCTTAAGCCCAATGAAGAAGGAGGGAATTTAGGACATACCCTTTTCTGAAGCCTTCATCACTGGCCAGCTTGGATGTCCCCATATGTTGAAAATTGTCTGTCATACCTATGTGCTTCACATATTGGAGGGCAAAGACAGTTTTAGGGCTACAGCCTTCACCTTAGACTCAAGTCTTCCAGTTAGCTGCTGCAAGACTGAGGTCTCCTGTGCCTTAGAAGAAAACTATCACCTGATACAGACCAAATATACCAGGGACATCACAACCATCCTTCACAGCATGCTGGTTCACTTCATCTTCTGGATGAAACACCTCAATTGGCCAACAGCTGCTGAGTCCCCCTCACTCACAGACATCACACCATTGCAGATCCACATCCACTGCTGCTGTACTATTTCCACAAGAGTAGCAAAGCTGTGACAGATCACAAGATGGAACGTGGGTCTGTGTCTCATAACAACACTTTGAATATGTTTTCCACCTGCTACACCATACAGTTTCCAAGCATTGACCTATGAAAACTGTCTCAATTGTCCACCAGTCCACCAGAGTGTTTAGCAATGTGCAAGCACAAATCCTGATGACTCCTTGGTGTTGAGGGCTGCCACATCATTATGGGCTGGCCTGCTGCTTCTGATCAGTTACCTAGTAAAACAAAAAGGATCTGCCTACGTGCTCAGCAGCTGGTGCGCACGTAATTAGCTGCCTGACCTCAGCCACTGTATATGAAGGTTAAACACAAGAGCGGATATGAACTTTGGACACTCATCAAAGATGTACTTGTTAACACCAGAAATGTTGAGAAAGGATATAAACATAACTGCAAGGGAGGCCACAGAGAGGAGTCCTAAAACCTCTACTCCCATAGAACCTCATCCAAATGAGCTTTACCCAAAGGGGCCATGACATGAGTTTTATTGCTCCTATGTACTTGTTTTGCATTTGAAGCTACTTTACTGAAGAGCTGCTTTTCACACTGAAGCTAACTCAGGAGCAGGCAACACTGCAAGACGGCAGTGTATTATTATTTCTACTTTATTACTTACATTCTCACTAAAACAATTGCTTACACTAAGAAACCTCCTGGACTCCCATTTCCACTGATTCCTTCTGCTAAGGGATTTCTTGTCTTTCAATCCTCCTTCCCTAGGAAAAAGGAAATCAATGTGAGCAACGCACAGATAAACTCTCCCCATAACTCCAGTAATGGGAAGCAAACAAAGTAACGTTGTTCTGAATGACTGTGGGATAAGAAAGTGGACAAATGTTTTAGTCTGATATGTTTCAAAGCCTAAAAGCTCTTCCTCCAACAAACTCCGCATCTGCCACAATTGTCTTTATCTCATCCTTCATCCACACAGAGGAAGGAGTGCCAGGCCCAATGCTTCCTATGAGCATACATCATTATTGTTAATGTACCACATCCCTCATTATGCCTCCGCATACAATGAGGGGTTGACGTGATACTGTGTGTGTCTGTTCTCCTCTGACATCAGCTCCAGGCACTTCCACCAGCACCAGCCCCACCTTGAACATCTCCAACTCTGCGAGAAATGTGAGCAATGGCCTGCAACAACTCACGTAGCTTCTCATTCCAGTTGTAATCTAAATAGTGTGTAAAATAAACAGGTTGTGCCTTACATCATCACCACATCACTGTGTCCTGAATCAGTTCTTATGCTGGGAAAACTCCCATGGAGTGACAGAGAGTTTGCCTTGAGCGAGGGCTTTGGGATAAGAGGACAGAAGAAGTTTCAATCAACAGCATTTCAGGGCAAACCTGAAGGGGGGAAGTCCAGGGAAGTGTTGAAAAGGGTTTTTTTTTAGCTGAGTGGGCCTGAACCCATAGGCAGAGGATAAAATCTGACGCAGCAAAGCGGTCACCCTTAGCCAGAACTGAAATGGATCAGCTGCAGAGATAAGGTCAGCTTGTGTGTGGCCTTTGATCTCCTGGTTACCTCACTGCTGAGGGTGTGTTGAAAGATGAGAGCCCTTAACCAGAAAGTCCTCTGTCAGCTGCCTAAGCATAAGCATACAGAGCTTTATCTTCCCCTCCAGAGGCCTCATTCCAGCACCGCAGAGCTACATCAGCAGTAGCCTGTCAGGATAAAAGCTATCCTGATGAGATGACCGCATGTGCCACCTCCTAAAAGAAGGGCCTTCACTAGCCCTGGAGGTACAGAGTATACAGAAGGTTTTTCTTCTGTGCTTATGGATCAAACAGTCAACCTTAAATCTCCAACACAAGTCACCAGCACACTGCTGAGGCTTAGAAGTAAGGTACAATAGGGACAGCCCACTCTTCCCTACAAGGCAAGCCATCTGGACAGAGAAGCAGATTCTGTCTTGCGCTGGAAAAACAGAGCACTGGTAAGAAAAACACAGTAAGCAGCACTTTCAGGCCCAAATACAGTTATGGAGGGTATTTATTTGGTTATTTCTAGCAGCTCCTGTTCACTTAGTATGAAATTTCTGATGCAAGATGCTTTCCTGAAGGGACAAAGGATTGGTGAGCTGCCTTTAAACAGAGTTGTCATGCTCACGTTGCAATACTGTCAATTTATCTGAAAGAAGTTACAAACTCATATCTCAATGGCACCGAGTAGAAAAGGAGGTCTGAATCCCAGCTGTGATGAAGCTTTGCACAGAAAGCTCCCTATGCCTGCACACCCCACGTGGACAGCCAGCCAACTTTCCGACGTCCTACAGGAGAAGGATCTGCAACTGGAAAAAATAAGCTACAGTAATATTTGCCTTTCTAGGCCAGGTTTGAAATCCTATATGGCAGACTAGGAGTTTCATGAGCTGTTATCTATTTCCCTTGCGTGGGGATTTTACACAAAAGCTTTATAACAAAATGGAACTAAAGGGATAATGAGTATAACGGTAGAAGTCTATCACCTTGCAGCTTGATCCACAAAGTATTTCCTCGCTCTAACTGTTGGTAAATCACTTCTTATCCTCAGTTAAAACTTCCCAATAAGAATTTTCAGAAGCACTCTGCCACCCCATTGTAAGCAGCATTTAAATGCTTCTACTGACAGAAGAGATCTGGGTGAGTAGGTCTTGTTAGCAGACATCCAAGAAGATCAGGCAGCCAAATGATCTCCTTGCCCTCAATCTCCCATACTCTCTCTTCTCGGTTTGGGGTCCTGTGTACTGATGGGTCTGTCGTTCTCAGCTCTCAAACTATGGAGAATAAATACTGTCTAGCATTTGCAGCACCAAGGAAGAACAGTGTGGCTTTTCAAGGCTGTGCCCAGGCGAGATGCTGTGTTTTGCATAGTGCAGCTGTTCCATTGTGTCTTTCAGAAAAAAGTTCCCATAGTCCGAAAAACTACAGAAACATTTTGCTGGGTCACCTACAGAAGTTTCATCTGCATGCCATAAATAGGAGTGACTGCAATAGGTTAACCAAACAATTTTGCAGACCTTAATATGCAGGACACACTCTGTCTTGAAACTCTTCTATTCCAATAACTGGCAGATGGCCCAGATATAAGTTTATTTTTTTGATGCCTTTTCACTGCAATAAGCCATTCTTTGCTATTGTAAAGTTGCCTCATTGTTTTCAAGTTGCTGAAATGATCCCCACATCTCTACATGATCCTTTAAATACCAAACCAAAGGACAAGTTAAAAACAAACAATAGTATTCCTCTGGAATGTGTTGGTTGGTGCCTTCAACACGTACAATTTTAACCTGGGAAATACTGGCTGCAATTTCCAGGAGATCTGCAAGAAAATCCAGTAATCAGTAGAGTTCTCTTCAAAATAAATTCTCTTTCAGACCAACTACTTTGCTTGAGTCATTTTAAACAGTTAGAAGTAAAGGACAAGCATATTTCGAACTGTAATATTCCTTCAGATAAGAAGGACTGAATGCTTTGTTTTGTAAGTGTCCAAACAAGATACTTTGCTATTTCTGATTTTTTAAGGGAAGAAAAATGAATGATGGGTGAAAATAACTTTTTCAGGGAGGAGACACCAGTGAGCCCAGCTCCTTCTGCAGCCATGACCAGTTTTTGCAGGATTAGTGACAAATGCTGACCTCCTTAATTAGAGTGATACATAAAGGATATTAATTGCCCAGGATTTTTTTACCTAGGACTCAGAACGAGGATGTTTAATTTCTACTCTCAGGCCTGCTTGCTGTCTCAGGACTTGAATAAGGTGGTTTTACCTCTTGAAGCCTTCATGTCCCCCTTTTACTTTTTCTCCATCCCCACTGTCCTCAGATGAGACTCCAAGCCTGGTAGAGCAGGAAGTCTCTCCCACACAGCGCAGTGTAAAGTTTCTTGCCTGGATGTCAGTGTAATGTCATTAATTAACATAGTCAAATGCGAACACGTTTCCTTTTTATGTCTGTATTGCTAAATCTTGGTGGCCACCCAGGACTTTCAATCTGCCACTTGACACAGTCCATCGACCAACTTTGGGAACACAAGTATTAGAGATGAAAAAGGGGGACCAGGGCTGCAACTGAGCTCTTCCTTTGCGGCTGTCCCACAGCAGACAACACAGTAATTTATTCATCCCCAGGACACGCACTCAGTAGCCTCTTCATTGTGGCATGACGCACTATTAAATACGGATAATGGTGAATGGAACTGCAGGCAGAAAACAAATAGCTATTGGGAGCTGAAACCGGCTGCTAAATAGGCCCTTATGAGGCCAGTGCCACTGGGCCCAGGACTTGGATGCCCCATTAGCTCCATCACAGGCCGGAGAGCTGGCCTGCAGCCCGTGTTGGAGGGAGACAGATCTTTCGTCAGTGCACAGAGGAGGTTTTGATGTCTCCAGTGATGCAGATGACATACCCCCACAAATCCATCCTGGCTAACAATGTGTACAATTCAGCAGCAACTCTAATGAAGCCTGATTTTCCACTCATTCACGGCGCTTGCTCCTAGACTGTAATGCAGCAGCCAGAGTCCTTCCCTCCACACTGTGACAGTCTCCCACCTTTCTCTTCATTGAAAACACCTTGCTTTCCCTACATCCCTGCATTGCCAATGATAAGATGTGTGGGACTAACTCGTCATTTTGTTTCTGTCTCTGGCCAGCAGCCAGCAGAAGCCTTCCATCACAAAGCACGTTTGTGCCAGCCTCACATGGCAGCAGCAATACAGGTTTGCTCCGTGTCCCCATCCCCAGGGTCCCACACAGCTAGCTGCCTGAGGTTGTGACATGTCCTACAGCACCAATGGCTCATTCCACAGAGGCCGCAGCTTCATTCATAGGCTCTTGTGAGGGAAGATTCAGCGAGGGCTCATTTGTGCAGTTTGCTTCACTCCGTGCATGCCTTGCAGCTATTAGGGAGCTTACTGCTCCATGGGACAGTGAAGCCAGACTCTGCCAAGCTGGGCCAAGGGAGGTTTCCCACCAGAGAGCAGAGGCCACAGTCTTCTAGCTCGAACACCTGGGGAAAGCCTCCCTGCCATGCACACACCTGCAATGCAGACCAGACCCCTCAGGGCAGCCTGCAAACCAAAACATCACTGTGAGGCCTACTCCTCTCACACTGCTTGCTTTTTTCTCTTCTCTGATGTCATCTCCTGGTGCCATCCCAGAAATAACATGGACAAATTCTTGGCTTGCTATTTTTGGCAGCTCCTCCCACCTAGGAAAGAGGGAGATTACACTGTGGGCTATTCAGGCAAGCTGGCATGCCGGCCACAAACACGCTTTCTAGCCCATGCGGCTCTAATGATAAATCCTGGCCAAGCTGAACAGACTGTTTCAACTTCAGAGCGTGCTTGGAACGGCCAACGCTGTGCTAGACAAACCGCCTATGCATTTGGAAGGTGCTATTTATTTATTAAGTCTATTTAATGAGTAGAAATAGAGCTGTGCGGTGGGCACGGTGACCAAGGGTGGCTGGCGTGGGGTGAGAGGCCCCTGGCATGTTACCTGCACTTCACCTGGCACTGCCACCTGCATGGCAAAGAAACCAACCTGAGTGACTGATCAACTTTTAATTGGCACGTAATTAGCAAGAGGTAGATGTCAACTGGCAGAGAAATGAAATGAGGCCATTTATGGACACCGAGCCGCAAAGGAGCCTCCTGTGTCCAATCTGGCATGTCCCAAAGAAGTAAAACTTGGAAATAAAAACAGGCAGTGTTTCACTGGATTCCCAGAGGAGCTGCATGCTGTGCATGGAGCACATTAGTGCTTAGGCTTTAAAATGCAACTTTGTGTAAATGTGGTAAATGAAAGAACATTTTCTTATTCTAGGTTTACATGGCTTTTACATGGTTTCAGTTCTAGGAGTGTCTCCAGTGACAACAACAACATCCTTGGATTTTACTTTATACAGTGCCCACACAAAACAGCAAATGGTATGGAATTGAGAAAAACAAGGCTGGTCTGAAGAAAAAACTACAGATTGCTTTGAAGTTTATAAGTATTTAAATGGCCAAAAGCCCTTGTTCAAGAACAGCTTCGGCTGCAGCTTCCCAGGGAGGGAATCTCTCATTTAAACACTGTCCCCATTTTAAGACATATTGAGATGTGGTATGTCTGAGCTCACTGGCTCTAAAACCCTGTAAATTAATCTTTTGAGTTCCTTCAGAGTCTGTGTCTCAAGTGGTTGGGTTGGAAGATTTTTATGGAAAGTACACGGGAACATTCATGCTCATGTGTAATAGATGGGTTGCACCCAAACAAATCTTTCCAGGCCTAAAGATGACATATTAAATCATCCCTTTCAGGGCAGCAAACCTACAGTTTGTTCCCAAAGGTCTACCTCTATCCCAGATGAAACTTGTTTAGACAACAGGATTAAGCTTGAAGTAGAGCCATTTAGATCCTACTCCAATTTCACATTTTTACAAATACCAGCACTGCTCAAACCCAAGAATTTGGTTCACCTGATTACAAATATTCAAGCCAGACATAACACATTTGGATCTGGATACAGGCAAGAATGTCCCCAAAGAGGAGGCTGGCCAATTTGCAGCTTTGATTCAGAGCCTCCTCGTATTGCAGCTGGTGTTATAAACAGGATTAATGACTTAACATCTATAACACTTGCACAAACCAATAAATCTGTATCTCAGGATGCATGAGTCCTAACAGCATCACAGAAAGTGATCTGGGAAGTCTGAGATCTTCAGAGCCAAACAGGAACTAGGGACATGCAGGAGAAATATCTGTGAGGTTCTGGGTCCTGATGTGGACCTGATTGTCGCTCAGGTCCCATCACTGTGGATTACAGCTGAAAAAACTTTCTGCTAAATAAAAAGCAAGCAGAATATGTATGTCTTACTCTAAGACATATTTCCTAGTCCTGCCTTACAGAGCTCATATTTTCTGCAGCACAGCCAACTGTGGATAAAAGAGCAAAATCCCCAAAATATCAGGGAATGATGGAAAATTCAGACAGGCATGATGAAGTGGTCCAAAAAGCTGCTGACCTGAAGACACTACTATGAAAAAGGCCCAGATGTTTGTATGTGCTCGTAGGCCAGAAAATCACAACACAGCTCTCCCATCTTCAAATACTTAAATTTTCAGCCTTCTGAGTACTTTTGAAGATGCTGAATCACAATGACCAACTGGGCTGCCAGCAAGTAATTCTGTTTGCTTTGTGAAAACATTACATTGCCCAAAAAGAACCACAACTCTGCACAAGAGTGATAATCCTATTGAATACTGCAAACAGTTTCCTATGAAGGAAGGCTGCAAGGACTTTCATTTCAGTCCTCTGCTGCAAATGCCCATAATATTCCTGAATTTTCTGAGCTGCAAGTTTTCACACTGCTTTCTCTGCCAGTGTTGGCTTTCATTATTTCTTTTAAATATAAACTTGGAGCTAAACCCCTTCAGATGTTTTAAGTTACAAATGTGTGGAAAAGATACAATTTCCTACAGTAAGAATAAAGTTCTCTGTGTGAGTGTGAGAGAGACACAGAGAAGGAAAGAAGCAGGGAATAGATCAAAAATGGCAATACTTTGAAACCTGAAACTTGGCACAGGTACGGGTCCTGACAAAGTGTATGTTCTGCTAAGTTTAGAAGAAACTGTGGTTGTAAAATACAGCTAGGAACAGTTGAGAGTGTGCCATAGTGCACTGACAGTAGAGGATACTGCTTGGATTTAGCTGCTACATTAACCCACGCAGGCTGAAGATGTGTGCTGAAGGATTGCTCTTCTCATCTCAAGCAGCAATTGCAAGGACCTCAGAGGGCTACAACCAAACTCTTCCAGCAGGAAAGGGAAGGGAAAAGGAAAGAGAACGGGAATAGGAAAGGAAAAGGGAGAGGAAAAGGGAAAGGGAAAGAGAAGGAGAAGAGACAATGCATATCCTTCTACTGCATACCAAGACTGTTGAGTCATTTAGGATGTATTAAACCAGGAAGGCTAAGATTTAGAGTTAGGCCATCACTAATCAATGGCTTCTGATCAAACAACAACTTATTGCCTCTTTTATCCAAAAGCCAAAAACACACAGTGAACGTGGAAGCTGCCTCACATGTGGAGCCAAACTACCAGGCAGAAGGTGAGCAACGCCATCTCATTCCCAGTGACTGCCACTTAAAACTCGTTTGGCAGCTGACAGAGAGAATGTCAAACCTAAGGCTTGCTTTGCCATCCAATCCTGGTTCAGCTTTTTCCCTGTTTCAGTTCACATTACCTATGGAGCTGTTTCATAGCTGACCAATGGGCTCCCATGTGTAATCACATCAGTCTGACCTCTGCATGTCTTCTACCTTTATAACATCAGCCTCTGCTTGGGGCTCTAGACATTGAGCACCGACACTGAGTTTGTGTTCAGCAGGCAGAATCCCAGCATTTCACCCACCATTCTCTTATTACCCTTAAATCAAAAGCTATTGCATGATAAAACAAACACTGTTGACCTAAGTACAAGGTTGTTAAAACTGCACAGGTACTGTGTGAGATGTTGTTGACCAGCTAACAGCTCTTGAACATGCTGGCCTGATATTTGTGCAATGTGCTGCTGCTCACCAGTGCATCTCACAGCACCATCCCAGGGAAAGCAGATGAAAAAAGGAAAATTGAGCTATTCCTATTTTAGACAGGATGAAGTTCAAGCACACAGAGCAAAAGGAACTTTTCCTGCTGCAGCATGCTGCAGGTGCAATGCAGCTCACTGCAGCAGCATCAGCAAGGAGTGGAAGAGGGAAGACAGCACAACACCCCCCACGTCAAAAAAGCAGGGTTTTAGTCAGCAGTTGATGGAGTTTTGCAAGTCTTTTCCTCGAGAGGCATTTGATCAAGGACTGAAGAAACAGCAGCAAGAAAATAAACTAGAATGAAAAGTTAAAATGACTGGAATAAAAGCATTTTGACCCAGCCCTCCAGGGAAATGGCCTTCTATTGCAGCTCTGCTTTGGCATGACAGTTATATCATGCTTCATGATGGGTCACAGGGATGCTGACAGTTGCTCTTTGCAGGACCAGAACTGGTGTCAGAGGGTGTGGAACAGCACAGCAGATGCATCCATCCCAGCCAGGCAGTACTCTGACTGCCACAACCCCATGCAACATCTCCACTGAAAGTACAAAGCTGTGGCTGCATGTGAAAAAACAGAGAAGCAACTCTGAAGTTTTGATCCAACTGAGCACCTCTCATCAGTAATTGCACCCCATCCAGATGCAAACCACCTGGGGTCCCTTGGCCCCAAGCTGCAGTGGCACCTAAGATCCCTGCAGACAAGAAGGGTCTCACCTGGAGGCCAGGAATTCTCCCAAACCTGAACGAGAAGGCTTTGCTTGACAGGCAGGGCTGGATAGAAGGAGCATCCAGGCCTGCCATTTCCTCCAGAAAGCTCTATTTGTGTAGTTCGTGAGATGAGCGCTCTGTTTGCCTACCTTTAAAAGCTGGGCTCAAACAACCAAACCAATTTCACTCGGGAAATTCTGTCTGGACATACAAATACACAGACAAATACACAAGCTGAAGCTCAATGTGTACCCTTGTAAACACCACATTTCCTTTTTTATGTGTACATGTAAAAAACTTGGAAGGTTTTGAACAGTCCACGTTCAGAGAGATCTTTCATTTTAGTTAACCTCGGTCAAAGCAAACAACATCACATGGTACCCTAAGGTGGTTTCTTTTGGCTCTTCACACCTGGAAAACACTGAGCACATTTTCATGGATCCAAGTAATGTCCACACAGAGACTGGCAACACTTTGTATTAGTTCCATCATCCTCTGGATTGCAAAGATGAAAAATAACAAACCTCAGGCACCGTGCAATGACCTGAATTTTGATCTGAAACAAAGCTGTTCAGCAGATTGGGGATAAAAATCCATATCTACAAATTATTTTTGCATTTGTCATTTTACAGCATCCTTTTTTTTTTTTTTTTTTTTTTTTTTTTTCCCCTGTTCTGTGGAGAGGCAGGAGTAGAAAATCCCAAATCCCAAAAGGACTATCATTAAGACAGATTATTTGGAAGGAAAGTCGGGAACAGCGTGCAAAAGGCTGCTCTAATGAGATTTCTAGTCTAGTTTTGTCAAATGTAGGACATTTGCATGTTAGGAATTTTATAGGCATCCAAACCAGGGCTAACTGAATACAAATTTTGCATCAGGGAACCTGAACCACAAGTTGAACACACTGACCTTATACAACAGTTAATCAGACTTTAAGTGCTAGAATAGTAGGATTTGGAGAACATTTTGGTATATCAAAGAAACCAAGGGCTGCAGGATCTCAAGCTCTACAGCTAATTTGGGGAGATGCAGCATGGAAATGTCTCCTTTCAAGATGGCATGGGCAACTGGCTCCTGGCTCATCCTGGCTCACAGGCTCCAGAGCTAAAGCTTGCATCAGAGGTAAAATGCCAAAGAGGATTATGGGGACTTTGGTAACACTATGGATTTGTTTGTGAGGTTAAAGGATGTGAAAAACAGATGTTTTTGCTGATACTTTCAGTTCCACAGCCATGATCCCCCAATCATGATTCCTGATTGTGAGCTACTCATGGCAGAAGCAGGGAGGCAGAGGACTATGTGACCATAAATATATTGAAAAAGAATATACATAATTAACTTGTAAGTAAAGCCAGTTTAAGGCAGATGCCTTTTCAGTGGGAAACTGGGTCACCGGGTGATTTTGCAGGTGATTGAAGAAAGTCAACTGACTGCTGGCAAGCGTCAAACAGCCAATGCAATTTTGAAGTACAGCTTCATTTCAGAGTTGCTGTAGAGAGATGGGACCACACAGTGCTTCTCTTCTCCCATCAAGGACCAAACTCATGTGGCTCCTCTCCAGCTGTAATGAGAATAATGTTCCTGAGATAATACCAAGGAGACAAAAGCAGGCTGGATTCACACCACTTCAGCCAACCTGCATTTCTGTCAGGGGACCAGTATCTCAAACTCACATCCCATTTATCAACCTCTCCTCTCCCATGGGAAAAAGCCTGTGGGGGAAGCAGAGGAATTCACTCCAGGTCTCTCACTCTTCCCTGCTTCCCTTCAGCAGAACCCTCTTAAAGAGAAAAATGAGGCAACAACAGATGACGGATGCACAAGCATTTCTCCCAGCACAGCTCTACAGATAGCTGGGGCTCCAAGGAGATGTGATCCTTCACTGATGGAGCTGCTCTGGCAACAATCCCATATGCTGATACGATTATTTCAGCAAAATGTCCTTTTATTTTTTAAACAAAGACAATGTATGTTGTGCTGCACATCTATGTCCGTACTCAGGTGTATTTTTCTCCTGTACTTTTTGACAGCACAAAGCATAGCTGTGTCCAGAGGAGGAAGCACTTGGTAAGTACAACAACCTTTGGCATTCTGTTTTGTGCAGGCTTTCCTGGCATAGCCAAGGCCTCAGAGTTTTGGAATAGATGAACACGACTGAGATTCATCCCTCGAAACATCTCAAAAAATTTTACTGAGAAGATATGAGGAAGAGAAGATTTTTCAGAGGTCTAGCTTTACACAAAATTGAAAGCAGCTCTATTTTCAGACTGTGTTAGCCTCAAGAAAAAGCAAGCAGTAGGTCATGTTTGGTGGGATTATTGTGGATGGATGGATGGAGACAGAGAAAAAGTGCAGTCAAAGAGAGAAATAAACACAGCTGAAAGAAATTCTGATTTTTGATCAAGGGAGTGTACTCATGGAACATGACAGGCAATACTTGCCCAGATGAACATATCCTAGGAAAAGCCAGCATGACTCACAGCTGTAACATGAGAGAAAGCTGCTGGCAGCAGCAGACCATAAGGAGGATGCAAATAATTAAAGTTCTTCTAAACAAGGTCAAGTTTCAGCTGCTGCTTCACTTCCTCTACTTAATAGAGAAGGAAGATTGTTCAAAATGATTCAGTGAGAGCTTCTGTCCTTGTAAATCTCTGAGTGAAATAAGAGGATCAGAGCCTAGCCCTTCACTATAAGCTTTGCTGTTCACTGAACATGAACTGAACCATGACCTGGAATATAAGCCTGGTGCATCCTCAAAGCAGTTCTCCTGATGGGAACTCATTTGTTGACACCTTGAATTGCTTTATAGATGCTGTTGCAATTTTCACATTTGCCTTGCACTGCAATGGGTTCCCTGGAGCACTGAAGCACCGTGTTTTTCCAACAGTGCTGCCTCTTCCACTTCTTACAGAAGGGGAAAAAGAAACAGCATTAGAGATTATTTTTTTCAATGATTCAAGGCAATTTAAATATCTCTCCAGTTAGTGCTGTTATGTGAGCAATTCGTTTGGAGTCAGTTTGGGGTTGGCTGGGAGATAATTTCGGTTCTTAAGTACCATAGATACGTTTGGACATTTGTCTTTGCGTTGTTTTCCTAGAAACAGCCTTGCCTTCTGCAGTGTAAGTGGAAATACAACACAGCAAAGAAGTCAGAAAGCTGGTGTAAAGAAAGTAGATAAGATTATGACGTTAAGATTTTTACTTTGTGTTTTAGTGGAACAACTCCTTGAAGCATCTGACTGATCACAAGGTCTCTTTCCTCCTCAAAGAAATAATTTTGTTCTTATAATCCTTATTTCAGGTAAGGAAACATCCAAGAAAAATAATATAGTGCTCAGCACCTGGGCCCTCATCATCTGTCTTCAAGCATCTATGCTCCTTCAGAAGACAGCACAGAGCAAATACATTTTCTTGCTTGCTTGCTGGTATCATACTTAAAATCCCCTCAATTCCCCCCCATCATGAAAACATCAGAAGGAAAGCTATTTTAGATTTGACAGGCAGTCAGGATTAGAGCAGGACTGTTACATAAAGTGTCAGTGGGAGTAAGAAGGAACATTACTTATGGTCAGAAATGCTGCCATCTCAAGGGACCCTCACTGCACCACACAGTCTCTGGAATTCCTCAGAATGATTAATTATACATACTAGGTCTTTGGCAGGTATTCAAGTCTTCGTACCACATACCTGCCCTTCTTCCAGCATGCATTTTCTGTTTGGCTGTGCTTCTGCAGATGCTATCAGCCTACTTCCACAGAACATCAAGCACTAAGCACACGAAAGTCTTCTCCATCTGTAGCCAAATTATGGAGTAGCAGACACAGCTTTGCTTCCAAACAATAACAGTTAAAAATTTCTCCACTTCAGGACATTGGCCTACTGCAGTGTCATTCTGTATTCTGATCTGGGAGCACCTTGTACATCTCTGGCATTGTTCTAAATGACAGCTGATGCCTGGTTATAATGACCTCTAAGAGGAAAGACACTTGCACCAGGCAGCACTATCTCTTGGACTAACAGTTGTGACACAGAGTAGAAACAGGAGGGATTACCTGTCCTCTAGTCAAGTGATTTTTCAAGCTCTCGCTCATGGTACAACCTCCTGTGACAACAGCACATGAAAGAACCATGTTGCCTTGCTGACTAAAGCACTCATGCACCGTGCCAACCCTTCCAGATGAAATCAGGGCTCCATAGGAAATAACCAGTTTGCAGGACCTTTGGAAACACCAGGTTTCCTTTTCTTACAAAGCATTATTCTCTTGTTGGTTGATGGCACCTCTTGGCTGGGCAGAAAAGTAGAAGTGCTGTGGAAGGGCAGAGATGGGTATGAGGTTGGGAGGGGACACAGGTAGAACCAAAGGGATATTCCAAGCCATGCAGTTGCATGCTCAACAATAAAAATCTGGAGACAATCTTCCCAACGTAGTCCTTGCTTGATACCTGGATGGCCATTGGTCTGCTGGTGCATCACTAGTGGTTTTTCCTTTTTCCTCTTTTTCTGCTTCATTTATTGAACTGTCTTTAGCAAGATTCACAAGATATTCTCCTTCTCTCCCCATCCTGAATTAGTATAACAATACAACCCAACATGCCCAAACCGGTTGCCCTTGCTGAGCAGCTAACACATCTGCTTCCCTCTGAATTGCTTGTGGGAGCATGAAGAGATCCCTAAAGCAACACAGGGTGGGAACATGCACATCTACAAGCCCTCACCAGTAGATCTATGCTTATGAGTGGAGCAGGAAGGAAGTTAGTCACTAACACAAGAGCTAGCTATAGTTCTAGGAGTATTTGTGAGCACTTATTCAGCCCTCAAATGCCATAGTTCAATGACCAATTTCACGTCCGTCAGGCAGGTCTTGAGGACTTCTGCTAAGGTCATTCATTCAAGGTGTATCCTTTTCCTTCAAGCATAGTTAAACACACATCTGATCTATCATCTGCAATGAAAACACTACTCAAGTGCTTTCAGTGCTGACAAATATATTCTCCCACCATTGCTCAATCGCTATTTAGTCAGTTTAACTCTATATGTATTATAATAGCACTGAAAGACAGACACAGCCTTCAAAAGCAGATAAATCTGAAATCAGCAACAGAGGCATTTTCATCTCTGAGGTCTGGATGAGAGCACAAAATAACTGAACTTTGTTCCTGTGGCTTATTACATCATCTGGCCCCTTTTTGCCTGAAAATATTTCTATTCCTCATTCCAGCCCATCTGTTCTTTAGAAAACTCCTCTCAATTTAGAAGGAGTTGCCTGGAGGCAGGGCATTTCTTTTCAGAGGAAAGTATGTTCATAATCAAGCAAATGATATTATATGTTTATTCTCTTTAGTGCACATGCACATACATACATGTGTGCACGCCTGTCTATTTTTAGTTACACTGCCAAAAATGGTCTTCAAGAAAGGAGGTCTTCTTAATCCACAAGAAGAAATACATTACTTTTAATTAGGAAATAATAAGAGTAAGAATAAGCACATAACAAGTAAACCCAATACAGAACTGTCAAAAAAAAAATCTCTCTGCAGGGGAGCTATGCTGCCAGGTGACAGGACTTTTCCCTGCTGTTGTGTTTTCTTTAGCTTTAATTTACTTTTGTGTGAAAACTGAGCCCAATGACACTTGTCAGCCAGCAGAGAAGGGCTCATCAGTCCTCACCGTCTTAAATGGGTTGAGAAAGGCATTTTGGGTCTTCTCTGCCGATGGAAGAGTTTGCTCCTCTGATAGTAGTGTCTCTCAGTCAGTACAAACTTGTCTGCCTGTACTGCATTCAAGCTGTTTCTCCAATAAACCTTTACTCACATTGGAAGAAGACTAACTGAAAGCAGTAGAAACTCTTTTCTATTGGGGTAACCCATGCTGTCAAAAAATGGATTATTTCCACTAACATGGGTATTCTCTGCCCAATGCCATCTATAAAGTGGAAATGACAAATTCCTTTTTGTCTTCATTTTCCTTATTGTGATCACTTCTGGAAGAACCCTGCTGTACCATTTTCCTGGTGAGTGTCTGGAACACAGTGGCTCTTGACTGAATTTCTGGTCTCAGGGCACACAGCAGTGGGAACATGGAAAAAGAGCCTCATTCACTGTCCTCAGGAAAAAAGTCCATGTGCCTCACCCAGGCCACTTGGACACAAATGTTTTGAAGAGCTCCTAAATGAGTCAGTGCTGAGCTCATTTGAAACAATGACTACCAAACCACATATGAAGGGGTGAACCCCCCCTCTAACAACCACACTGATGAATTCTCAGAAAGTGTAAGCTGAGGGGAAATGCACTTGCAGAACACGCTGTATGACACGGGTAATCCATGGGGCAATACCCTCTCTCTGTCGGGGCCACTGCAAGAACTGCCTCTATATTGCACAAGCTCAGATTCAGCCATTCACAACTTCCTTTGGAACAAACTTCTTGTTCTCAAGGCAGGGTAGAGGCTGGGTAGGGGATGGAGATGCTTGGCCAGGTTCTTCTTTTCAGCTATGTTTCCAAGCTAGACAAGAAATTCCACTACATGGGACACGAGATGCTGCACACCAGCCCAAGCTGGCAGGGTTTCTAGGTAGGGCTGGAGGAGATACTTCACACTCACCGTACTCTTGGTATCTCTGTTAATATCTTCAATGTCCTCCTAATTTTGTCTCTGATCCCTACAGAACTGTTAAGGGACCACTAGTAACTGTATTACAAGAAACCCAAGGCAAGTCTACTTTGTTGCTTGTGGTATACAGAAAATTATTTCTTTCTAGATAGTGATCTGTTCAAGAGCTTCTGGATTGTAATTCACACCAGGTTAATCTTGGAACATAAAGATTTCAGTGCAACTACTCCTGTAATTTTGGAATACAAGACTACAAAAACACTTGAGCAGTAAACCACTGAACATTTGATGCATCTGAAGTCTATATAGACATGGTACATGAAGAATGGGAAAGAAAGCAGCGATATAGAGAGCTGAGATCACTGGATCTCATGGAAGTAAGCATTCTTGGGGTCTGCTACCCCTAATCCCCACAGTTATTAAGCAAAAAAAAAAAAAAAAAAAAAAAAAAAAAAAAGGTTCATACTTTAATTCTTTACATAACAAAAGGAAATAAGGAATAATAAGAGGAATAAAAGCAAACCCCATTCCAGTTTCTGGAGACACTGCATAGTGCAGAAGCCAGGCTTAAACTCCAGTGCATCTTCTGCCACATTTTGCCAGGCTGGCTGTGGGCACCTACCAGTTCACTCAGCATTTTGTTAGCCACTATGCAAAGGTGCAAGGACATACAAGTCTGACATTATGTGCTAGTGACAATGTTATCTGGTCACATAGCTTGTCTGTGACACACGTTTGTCAGAGAATGAATACACATAAACACACTACTGTCTTCTAAAAAAAAAAAAAAGAAAAAAGAAAAAAGAAAAAAAACCCCACATACTAGCTAATATGCTTTAAGTTTGCCTTCATGTTGAGAATGAAATGAGCTCACCATGCTCTGCTTTATCCACAGGGGTACAAAATGCAAGCGTCTTGCCTTTCTTCTCTTTTTGACGTGGTCAGAAGACTCCATTAAGATGGAGGAGTACATCAGGCAGATAATTGCACTCAATCCATTTAGCTCCATGTGGCTAATGGATTAAGTGCCTGGGCTTGCTATAAATTTAATTTCCCATTCTGAATGAAACACATCTTGCAAACTGTATTATTTCAGAAAATAGAGTTTAAAGAAAGTACTTGCCTGCAACCGCGGGCAGCACAGGTACAGGCAGCAGGCTTGTTTTTGTTTCACAGCAATTTGTTGGTGCAAAAGATGTAAGAATTGGGTCTCTAAATTTTCACATCTCCTTACAGATGTGGTTTCCAGATAAAAAGACTTGTGAAAGTCTTTCTCTTATTCTATGAGAATACCACTCGACTTTAACAGGAAGCAACCTGGTAGTCAAGAAAGATACTCTTCTACAAAGCTACAATTTATGCTTGCAAAATAGACTTGATCCTGAAGTCTCTAGACCCTTCCTTTGACTTCTGGCATCAAAGTGTTTTGCTGATTTGCCTGACTTGTTTTCCCAATTCACCACCCCCTGCTGCAGGGTGTCCTGCCCTATGTAATTGCCCCCTCCAGCAAACCACTGCTCTGGACTGATCATGGAAGCCCAGATCAGAGATAAGTAATGCACAGCAGGACAGAATATTTTCTTCTTGCTTTTCTGTAACTTCATATTTCTACTTGCCTCTGGATAGTGTTACTGAACACTGACATTTTTTCAATATTAACCAGAATGGGAGCAATTGATTTTCTGATGTCCTGGATCCCACCCAAACCATCCATTAGCCATGAGTTTGCAAATTTGGGGGAAAGAAAGGCTCACAGGAAATGTTATTACCTCTCAAAAGAAGTTAACTTAGGGTAAATGGAAATCAGATTTACTGCTTGAGACAGGTAGCATGCAGAAAATAACTCAGGATTTACAACCTGTCACCCATAAGACTCCATTGACTTGCTGTGATAAGGGGCCTTATGAGCACTCAGAGCAGCAGCTCCCCATCATTTACACACACTGCCACGTGAGGACTGGATGTAGATGAAGACTTTGTGATGATAGGGGCTATCCAAACACTGTGGCAGGTCATCATGCTCACATCACTCTGACAGTGGTAATTGGTACGAATGTGGAACATGACCATGGGTAAGGAATTCCTATCAGCATCTCCTCCTACAAACTCCTTGCCATCTGGCACCTGTATGCCAGACAGGTTACTTGAACTAGGGCTTGGTCTAGTGAGAGTTCCTCATCACAAGGTTGAGACTTGGCATAATGATCACCATCTTACTGAATTCCTTTCAACTGTACCTATAACATTGCATTGCCAGAGATGGGCAGGTATCTCACTCCCAGATACCCTGCCAGACCCTCGTGATTCACCATACACACCTGCTATATGCAGTAATGTCACAAATACATCTCGCAGGGAGTGCTAATAGAAGTATATCATCTCAGGCTTGGCCCTGTGGTTTCACTACTTCAAAGCCCTCAATTTGTCCAACACTTGAGCTACTGTTTAGCAGTTTTGTATACCACTTCCAGAAAAGTATTCTTAGTAACACAGATGAAAAAGAGCCTCATGGAACCAAGTGTCAAAAAAGGCCAAGCCCCACAAAGGGACTCTACTGCTAGCATTCCCAGTGCATGCAGTGCACGAAGCCAAGCTATCTGCTGCTTGGCATGTTGAACAGAGCTGAATTCCAGAAACTCTTGGTCCTAGGAGCTACTGGTAGTGTGCCTTAGAGGGGAGAACTTTACTTCATGCTTGTGGGTTTTTATGTCATGGTCAAAAAACTTTCTGAGTCACCATGTGTTTTTCAGTAGAAGACACTGATTTTTTTGTGGCAAAAGGGGCGTTAATGTGGGACAGAAACACCACTATAGAACAAAAGTTGCTTAGAATTACCCAATACCACATTGTATAAAACTCGTACCACCAATTACACATATAGATCAGTGTTGATTGTGGTCTGGTCTCTCTCTCTTTTATTTTTTCCTTCCTTGAGACTTCCATACTGACTCAAACATACAGATATTTATGTGGTGGGTTAATAACCATTCCAACAATATGAAAATTACTACAAGCAAAAGTACTCTGAGCCAGCAGTGGAAAAAAAGCTTTTACCATAACCACACAAAATGGAGAATGCAAGAGAAGCAGTTCCAGGATAGCTAGAAGCAGCCCTGGGAAAGCAGGATCCTTAGATGCTCAAGCTGGTTGAAAACTTCCCCACAGTGATACCCTATGAGGAGACCCACCTGTATCCACTTGCTACTAGTTATGCTTTACCTGGGATGGTAACACTGCAAACTTCATCAAAGCTCTATTCAGAGCCCCACCAAAAATGAAAGTTAAGTTCATATTCTTTTCCTAAGTCAGATGGCTCAACTGACAGCCTAATTCTGCCACCGACTTTGCACAGAGGCATGGAAAGTTATGCTGTGTCTTTCTCTGTCAGCTGCAGGCAGCAGTGGCTCCAGCACAGGCTCCACTTCAAGAACTGAAAGGTTGGGCATCGTGCAGCAACCAGAGAAAAAAACATGCAGAAGGGTCTGTGAAGGATCTTTGACCTTTGAAGGTCTGGTACCTGGGAGATCTGGTTTTCCCTTCCACTACCAGTGCTGCCATTCCTGTGAACTCTCAGCCTGCCACACAGTGTTCCTTTTGAAGAGAAAAGTGGAAAAAAATCCCTTTTTGCTGGCAGTCTTGGCTGGTTAAAGTGCAAGATGCTTGCAGCAGGGCTTATCTCAGAGGGTGGAGAGGCACTGGAACAGGTTGCCCAAGGAGGTTGTGGATGCCCCATCCCTGGAGGCATTCAAGGCCAGGCTGGATGTGGCTCTGGGCAGCCTGGTTTGGTGGTTGGAACCCTGCCCACAGCAAGGGATGTGAAACTAGATGATCTTTGAGGTCCTTGTCAACTCAAGCCATTCTATGATTCTACGATCTTTACTATGTACTCTTGGCAGTCAGGGTCTCCAAACACAACTGTAGACAAGCAGTGGCTGCTAAGTTGTGTGTATGTGCAGGCAGGCAAACAGAAAGGGACAGGTTACTTTTTTCTCTTATTTTTTTCTCTGTGGGAAGGAAATACTAAGATGAAGGTGTGCTAATAAAATGTCAAAAGGAGGTCCAATTATTAAACATCTTTTGGAGACATTGCTCATAATTAGTCTCTTTAATTTACAATTGCTCCTGCTTGCTGGGACAATGCTCACAGGCTTCGCTTTCAGTCTCACAGCTGGTTTCATGGGGCACCAGAATGATGCTGATAGCACCAGTGTTTCTCAGCCCATCCTTATTTTGTCCTACCATTCCCTGCTTATACACCGAAGCCCCTTTGGGTTGGGCTCTTCTTCCTTTGGAATGGTTTGCTCCTTCAAAGTGTTTGAAAAGACGTTTAACTTTTCATAATTTAAGGAAGAAAAACCTAGGTGTCATAGCCCCTCCTTCAACCCATCCCACTCTTGCACACCCCACCTGCAGCACAGACTTCTGCTCCTATGCATTTTTGAATGCTTATACGGAGCAAGCAGAAACCCCAAGGCTTCAGGTGTTGGACAGGGCCTGGCATAGGACGAAGTCAAAGAAGTCAGTGGATTAACAGCCATTAGTGAACCTCAGCCAGCCTTCAAATATAAAACTAAATACTTCCTGTGTGGCTGAGGAGCTCATGCCTGAGGGACAGTGCCCCTTTATACACAGCCTGCTTCCAGCCATGCAGCGTGCACTTGGGTCTCAAGAGTCCAATAAGCTTCATTCAGCAGGAGCAAAAATAGACAAAGATGAGATCAAATACCGTGACATTTTCTCAGTGTTTCTAGTCAAACCGAAAATTAAACAGGCTCAGTATTATTGCCAGAATGTTAATATATGCACCACTTTTGGGAAAGCATACACAGAAGGTCAGGTTTAATGCTGTTATTAGCTGTTCCCCTCCTTCCTGCTAGAAATACTCACTGAGATACTTTCTGACCAGAAGAGGAAGATTTAACATCAGGATGGGTGGATGAAGGGCTGGAGCTTTATATGGAAGAAGAAAGCAGGGACATTTCACTTCACTTGGCAGATGGGGAGGACACTACTTACCCAAAATCGTGCCGACCTCTGCCCACTGATTTCACAGCTACTACATAGAACAATGTTGTGGATAAATAGCACTCGTGTTTTGTTTGTTTTTTTTTGTTTGGGTTTTGATTTTTGTTTCCTTTAATTACCTAGTTACACTAAAATATATTACCCCATGCCCTTGAGCAGGTAGCGGGAGCAATTATCCTCTTCAAAGTCTGAATTAATAAAACAAACACTGAATTTGGATAAAAATTATAATTACTCAAGGTAAAGGAGTAGATATTCTTCTATCGTGCCCATTAAAGCACTGCAGGAAGGCAGGAGAGATGGCTTAAAGAATTAAGCACTTACACATGACAAAGCATTTCCCAGTATGATCCTCACTTCTTGAAATCAGTTTCTGTGCCACATTCATGTGTTTATGTGAGTGTGGAAACCACATACGCCCTTTGAGCTGGAATTATCTTCCTGTGACTCAGATCTCTGCTTTCATACAATTTTCATACAGTGCAGAACACCCCCAGCAATGCAGAACAAGGGCTGGCTCCTCTGGCCAGCACTGTGTGCAGAAAAGAAGAGAATTTGGAAAAACAACAACAACAAAAAAACCCCCTCTGTGTCCACAAGGAATAGAACACCAGCTGTGGCTGGGACAATGGATCTCCAAAACCACCAGCATCATTAGAGGAAGAGAGATCCTTTCCATCCTGAAACCATGCAGCACAGAGATCACAATCACAGATTTACCTGCTTACAGCTGATGTGCTGCTTCTCCATTGAGCTGTGATAGACTTGAACTGATTTCAGGTTGTCTGAATTTGCTGGCAACAAAAGAAGCTGCATAGGAAAAAATTGGCTGATTGCAGATGAAATGTGAACCCAAAACACTTGCTGGAATGAACATTCATTACATTCAAAGAGACACAAGAGAGTTGAAGGCTGTGATGATTTTTACAAGTCTGAGTGAGCAGAAGGCACTGCAAACACTTCACAGAATTCCCCTCCTGAATTCACATTTACCAGCCCTTTGAAGTATCTTTCTCTTGGAAGATCAAACATACTGACTCCTTCCAACTAATTAAATGGGTTTCCCTGGGAATAACTTGTAGCTGTCACCTAATCAGATGCTGTATTTTAATAAGTGTTGGCTTTCTGGTGTGAGTGTCTGATTCCCACAGTGTTTTGGTCAGACTATTTACTCTGTTTAGTACTCATCAGTCTTGTCTGCTAACAAATGTTTGCAGTGGAAAAAATTATGCCACCAATTCAAGCCTGCACTCCAGAATCTTTCACTGCTCCCTTCCTATCCTCCCAACCTGCACAAACCAATGCAATGCTCAGAAACATAAGCCAATGTCTGTGCCTTGAGAAAGGTGGGTGAGAGGCAGTGATCACTAGCAATGTGCTTCACGCTTCACAATTTACACCCAGAAACATAGGCCTTCATTGGAATAAAGTTTTAAATTACATTATGCAGGTCTGGTAAACAGCTTCAGAGATGACCTTATGGCACAATGTTGCCTGGGCATGCTGCGTGCCAGCATCTGCTGCTCCTTTGCTCCATCCTGACACCAGCACTGAGCCCCTCTTCTTCTTGAATCACACAATGACTGTAAGAACGAGATGATGGCAGCAGCGCAGATGCACCCAGGACTGCCTTTAGTTTAGGTAGCTCAGAGATGTAGCAGAAATGCACACCCAGCATCCAAGCATCCACACTGCTAATAAGGGCTTGTGCATGCCCTGCTGCAGCTGGTCCCAAGGCAGTGCAAGGCTCTCTCCTGCAGCAATGACAGTGTGGACATTTATCTCTGGTTACATACCAGCCACCTTCTACATCCAAAAAACCTTCAAGGGTGTTCATATCTGCTAAATCAGCTACTGCTGCTTTATAGTCATTCAATACTCCTTTCCAGAATTTCTCTACAACCCCAATTCAGAGAGCCAGGATTTCCACTGTCACAGACAAAGTGGAGTTTGGAGTTGGCTGGAATCTTTCTGCCACTTGAAAACTTATTAGATTCCTATTCTGCCTGCAGAAAAACTAGTGCTGCCTTGAGGATATAAGTTAAAACCAAATAATAGCCTAATGGTGCACATTCTTGTCAGTCAGAAGAACCATCATTACTTAGGATCCTTCTGTTTTTCTTACTTCTGAGAAAAGTGAAAATTCAGCATGTCATCAACATTCCTTGTTTCTTTTGGGGACTATCAACAGCTTTTGGATGTACCAAGAAGCTTGGTGTCCCTCAGTTTTGTCTCAAGTCCTATTCCAAATGAGATATAAATGCTGAATTAAAGCTGTGGCAACTTACTTAAGAGCTGGTAAGAGTTTCCAGAAAATGCAATCAGCAAAAGAAACAATGGCAATTTCTGAAGTTGCTCACTAGAAAGGGACTTAAGTTGTCCTGGTATGTCACAAAGCTGTCAGCAATACCACTGCTTTGTCACTACTGCACATGATGGAAAAGACAGCTCAAGTCAAATCAGGTGGAAAAAAACATCCATTTACTGAAAGACCCTTCACTTACTGTTTAAAATTAGTAATGTGTTGTGATCCAGTGCTTTCAGTGCTTTTAGGATGGATGAAACCAAAGTATAGAATTTAACCACAGCAGAGGTAATAACCTGGACTGAAAGAATCAGCGTGCCTCTGGGTTGGTGGGCCTCTTGGGAGTGCTCTCGTGTCTGGTGGCATTGCATTCATTTCCCAGAGGGTCTTGCAGGGACACAGTTCCTTGCCTGCAGCATTTTAGGGTGATCACTAACCACATCCTAATGGCTTACTTACAGCCAGGATCTCAGTAAGAAATATTACCACAGTCTTGCAGCACAAGTCATGAACACACTGAAGTCACTTTGGATGACATTTGCAACGCAGCTGTAGATACCAACTGTGAAGAGCACTGTTCAGGGCTTGAGTAGGAAGACTGAAGTAGAAGCTGGACATATTAAGTTTTCTTGTGAGGAGGTGTCTCTGTGCATGCAACAGTGTAGAACAGCTAAAGGAGGCATGACAATAGTGCTAAAATTGAACATTAATTGAAGGAGGCTTAGGGCTCACTAAGGATAAGGAGACCCGCTTAGAAGAGCTCTGATGAACTTGCAAGGCATAGAAAAGGCCAAGGAAGACACTTGCATGACCAAGAGTTCAGTACAAAATGTGTATCTTTAACTAGCTTTTCAAAAGTGGATTTCTTGGGAAGTAGATTGCCTTGCTTCCACTCAGCTGTCTTTTCCTGTAAACTGATATGAACATAATATGGCTAAATCTTCTAGCTCTCCATCTAACAGTTGATATGGCAGAGACATAAATAGAACTCCTAGGTCCCTCTGTTAGAGAAAACCAGTCAAGTAATTGCTCTTACACAAGACAGACTTGGAGTGTGACTTTTTTTCAGGTTAAGTGGGGTTAATGTTTGGATGAGAAGCACATTCCAGTGTGATTTCACCGATGAAATTGAATGATTCCCAAGGTGGATCCTGCAGCTGCTGTTAGCACACATGCATTTTGCTCTGTATATCCAAAATATATTGCATATATACTATATGCAAGTGATCAAACAAAACAGCTGAGGATACATCAGCATTAAGGTACAACACTGAGGTAAAGCATTCTTGTTCTTGCTACATGCACCACGGAATCAAGGGACTTCTGCCTTCCCTGAGAACTGGTATTTTTCCAGCCATATTGACTAAAAGTGGAAAGGAGAAGACATCCCCCATCCAAGACAGGCAGTAGGCTGATGGCACCAGTGAGAGAGCAGCTCTCCAATGTAATCTGTCCTACTCTTCTTGTGCCTCACTTGCATGTCTCTCCATGCACTGTGCAGCACTGCATTGCTGTGTGCCTGCATGAGGGACCACAAGTGCCAGTCATGAAACTCAGAGGAACATCAGCATGTGCTGATATTCACCTGGCAGCAGCTGAGGCAAGAGAGATGCCCTTCTGCTTCGCTTCTCTCAGGTGATGACTGGGCACCTGATAGCTGTAGAGTGGTATCAAGCACACATAGCAAGACACCAGCTATTAATTTCTCACATTTTCCCCCCAGTCTCCTCTACTCACACCTTGCCAGCTTGCTTCACCGCTAGCAGGCTGAAAGCATTCCATATCCTGCTGGCTTTATTCCAGCTGTCTTGACAAAACACAGTTTCTCCTATTTCTAATTGCTGGAAATATCCAAATAATTTACCAGGATGGTATCTCTGATTAAGCAGATTTTATTCGCAATTGGAATGGCAGGCCTCCTGCAAGCAGGAGAGCATGCAGGAAACAGCATTCCATCTTTTATGCCTTATTACTCGATGCTTATCTCTTTCTCCCCTGGTTCCTCATTGGCTGAGTGCTTCAGGTTCACAATCTTCCCGATGCTCAACTAAACATATCAGCTAAACATCAATTCTTGCTAGCTAAACATATATCACTAATTAGTTAACTTCTCACATTTGCTCATTCAACACTCGGTCATTGTTTCTGGACATCTGCTCGTCCTTGTATAGAGATAAGCTTGGAAGGAGGACAGAGGGGAATATCTTGATGCCTGCGTGTTGCATCCCAGTCTACCCACAGAGCGAGGCATGGCAGCCTTGTGTAGAGGCCCTGGCTTCTTTGATGTTTGTTAAGTCTGTTTTTCTTTTGCTGAGGGTCTCTTATCCAAACAGAATAGACCTACAATATGCTTTCTAGTCCATAACACTATACCTACGCTATTTGGAACATTTAAAAACTACTGCAGTTTTGCAAGGAAGAGTTAATCACAAAAATCAGTAACTATATTTCTAAAATATGCTACTAACATATATGGTATTTCTGCTTTTCCACATCAGCTATTTCTAAGGACAAGTTACAAAATACGAAAACATTGTGCTCTACTTCTTCAGATCAATTCCCCCTTTCCAATATCTTATGCAGAAACAACATTCCATTCCTACACTAACTGTGCATTTCCTGGCATGATTCCCATTGGAAACCTCCAGTTCTGATAATGTTCAATGACCTTTCCTTTATTATTTCCCCACGGTGCTCTTCAGTCCCTGATAAGTTCTAAAATTGGGATTTGCCTTCCTGGAAAGCCAGACACTCAGGGTGAATGACTCACAAGCCTTGGCATGTGGCTCCAGCAGCCTGGGACACAAAGGCAGCACCTTCCCCCACACTCAGCTGAGCTAACAGTAGGAAGTATTATTTTGCAGGGCTGCGCTCAGTGATTTCCTAGAAAAGCAACAAAAATGCCACATGTGTTTGTGTTTCCATGTGAATGGAGCACAAGGAAATCCAAACAGGCCACATGCAGTTTAGAAATTGTAGGTGTTAGGAGCCTCGTGCCTGCATAATGTCTTGCCTTTGGTATGCAGTAAACATTCCACATCTTTAGGGGAAACTCCCACATTGCCAGGAGAAAAAAAGATTTTTAAAATCCAAGATCCTAACTTCAGCGCAAAGGCACAGGTGGACAATAAATTTTACATCTGCTGAGGGACCATCCAATTATTTTGATATCCATTTTAATGGAACAATTACGCAAGAGTAATCACAGACAGGCCAAAAAAAAAAAAGACAGCAACAGTGTACGAGCTCTGAAGAGAGAAGGACACCTTAGAGGTAAGGCACGGATAGAGACCCAACCCCGCCAGCAATCACAGTGATCACACTGCAGGAGTCAAGGGGACCAGATTCCTACTGAGCCTGACAGCTCGCAATCTCCCTTGATCAAGAAGAAAAAAACCAGCTCTGATCTCAAAACAAAAAATCAATTGGCAGAGCAGAGCACTCAGCTTGGAGCAAGACACTAAGCAGTTTACAATCACATTCCCCATGTCTGAGTGATGGGCACTGCCTCTCTGGGTTCATCATGATGACCACATGCATTTCTTTGTCCCATAGTATATGTGCACAGCAACACACACCTTACTCCCCATCTGTCCCCAGTGGCCAGAACAACCATGGGAGCTATAGGAGTTCTGAAGCCACCGGGGAAGTATCAGAGCATATCTAGCTATCCCAGATCTTGGACAAACCACACATTTCAGACCAGGCAGAGAGAAATACCATCAAAACTTCCACTACAGCACTACTGGTGAAAAATAGCTTGCATCGTTCTATACCGCTTTGAAGGAAGAGTCATATGGAGGAGCAATATTTGAGGGAGGAAAAAAAGGAGCCACAAAGTCACTGATACTGATTTCAGGCCGACTCTTGTAGATTAATTATGGGGGGAAAGTATGCACTGACAGCTCAATGCTGACTCTAAGCTGGTTTTTAGAACAAAGCAGGTCAAGAGTGATCTTTAGAGGAAACAGCTTCTGATAGGGTCTTAGTGCTATGTTTCTTAGGTAACTGGACTCCAGCCAAACCATCTGGCTTTTCTGCATTTCAGGCTAACAAAGACTACTTCACAAACCCTGAAAGAAAATCCTGTACGAGAAAGGTAAGAATTATGCTCAGAAATGTGTCATCGAGAAGATGTTTGATGTATTTTAGAAAGATTTGGAATTAGAAGAAAAAAGGTAGGGAAAGAAAAAAGCGGCTGAGAGAAATGCTCCTATCTGAGGGGAAAAAAAAAAAGAAAGAAAAACAAAAACAAGACAACCTCTGCATTGTTATCTGTGGCTCTGCATTATTTGATCCTACTGAGAAAACAAGCATCTTACCACTGAAGTAGAAAGACTCTCCTGCTGCAGAGAAGAGCAGGATCACAGCTCCTGTCTTGGCTCAAGAGACACAAGAGAGCTTTGCAGCTTTCTTTCCATCACAATGAATAATGAGTAATTTAAACTCAAACATAGTGATGGTCTCCTCTAATATAAAACTGTCCAAGCTCAAATCACAGCCTGCTCAGACATCGGGCAAAAACACAAGACCTCAAAGGTCGCCTTCTTCTACTTCAGGCACTGCATTTAATCCCTAAAGCAAACCTAGATATGTCCATTTTGTGGAGTGGAAACATGATGATGTCCTTTTGCACCTTTGCTACAAGCACAGTTGGCACACACCAGAGTTGATTGAGTCTGCCATGACAAACCTGTGTAAAACTGACAGCCACATTTGACACGAAAAAGGATAATCAGGGTTCTCAGCAGACACTCCTAATCTGCTCTTCACAGCAGGTGGGAGCTTACTGACTAATTCCTTGACTTCAGGTGGGTGTCAGAAGGGTTTATTCCTTTCTCAGTTCAGACAAGTGCTCTGTCACTGCATGCACTGCTATCCTGGGAGAGTTCTGGGGGACTCTAGTCAGTTCTGAGGGCACTGGGAGCGTACTCAGGGTCTCCAGTCAGTACTGAGGGCACTGGGAAGCTCTGAGGAGAATTGGGTGTCTCTAATCAGTACTGGGGTGATCTCAGCAGTGCTCTAGGAGGGTGCTCAGGAAGTTCAATGCAGTACTGGGGGTCACTGCAAGAACAGGCTGGATTTTTTTCTTTGCCAGCAAGGCATAGGAACAAACAACACTGGACACAGCAAACAGAGATTGACCTTTGGTGGCTTGTAGTCCTCCTATGATAGCTCATTTCTGTGTCAAAGCTCATCTGAGTTCATCTGGGTTTCTACTGGCAATGAACCTGCAGCAGCTGCTCCCATGCAGAGAAGACCCCTGGCTTGATGGAGTCTCCATTCTGGCTCTTGTGTTGGTGGAAGGGCCTGCTCCCAAAAGGAAATCCAAGAGCCTGCAGTTCAGAGGTGGGCAGGAAAAGATCTAGGACTTCTCCAAGGAAGTCATAGGGTTTGCTCTGCAGAACAGGAACCTCTTCGGTCCTCCATCCAAGAGAGTTAGAGTGCCCAGCTGTGTCTCTCTGTATGCACTTTAAATAGCAAATATAAGCAAACATAACACTGTGAGCACATTCCATGCTAACAGTAGTTCTTGGAGCTTTGATTATTTTAGGAACCTTTCTCTGAACTGTGGACTACAACGTTATATACCATTATGTTACATGATGTCAATGGGCTGGGTTGAGCAACCAACGCTGACTCCACTGCCAGGCTTCCTTTGGATTTTTTTTCTCTTCCAGCCTTCCAGCAATATCAGGAATTACACTCTGCCCTGCCAGCATTCAGCACCCCATGCATGAGTAGGATTTGCGAATTGCCATAACCTAAAAAACACAAAATCAATAGAGCATTTTGTTAAAGACAGAGCCAATGAACACCTAGCTATAGGGCTCCACTGAACTTATATTGAGCTCCTGAAATTAAAGGCAGTGAACACGATAGAACTGCAGGCCTACTACACAACCCAGAGTGGATGTCTGCCCAGGTAAGTCATTTCCAGTAGCCCTCATTTTAGACCCAAATTGAGTAGGGTTTCTCACAAGCCTGCCATTAACTTGGTTTTCTTGTGTGAATTACAGGCAGGGGATATCACAGGATTGAGGTGGTTCCCTGGTTTACACTCACTTGCAAATAGCAGGGAGACAGCCTTGGGCAGAGGCAGGAACCTGGCTGGCCTGCCTTAGTCTGGGTCATGGCTGCAAATGTGAGGCCATGGGGGCTGCTGTGGATCCCTGCTCTCAGCCATCTCCAGAACCTGCTGTGGATCTGCCACTCCAGAAAGACCAGCAAAGCCACCTCTTATTTTAAACAAAACCACCATTAAATGAATGTGCTGGAATACTTTAGTTAAACATTCACACACATACAAACAAACAAACAAAAAAAAACCATCCAAACCCAAACAAACAAACAAAAAAAAAACAACCAAGATTCAAAACGTCTGTTTTGACATTTTTGATGTAATGAATCATCAGGAATACTTTGGAGTATTTATAAAATCTGTGTTTAAATAAAGGGTACAAATAAAGTTTAGGCTTTTATTTAAAGTGAAGACAGGGGGAAGGAGCTGTAATTGCTTGTTTGGTTGTTTTTGGGTGTTTTGGGAGGGGAACTTTTGAGATTGTATCTAGGTTCAGGTAAAAAAGAGAGAATGAAACTTACTCCTGAAATTTTCCACAGAAAGAAGATGCTTTTGCCAATAATCTCTAGTCACCACATCCATTGCTTGTGTTTCCCCAACAAAACTGTCATATATCAAGCAAGCTTATGTTCCCAGTCAGCTAGTTAAGGCTGCAGAGGCCTGGATTTAAAGGAAAAAAAACATGCTAATGGTTGCAAGCAATGAAACCCCAATGGAACAGAATCTGGAAAATTCAACATTGCCTTGGCCAAGAGCTTTCCCCCCGTGTAACATTTTTGGAACAGACGAGACAGTAAACAGCATACCATACTGATGTGCACCATATGACAGAAACCTACAAGGAGAAAGCTCCCCCTGCCTCAGCCTGCAGGGACACAGATGTAGGCACAGCACAGAGGAGCGGGGAGGGCAGACCCCCAGGTTTGGTTATGAAAAATCCACTTATTGCCTGCTTCACAGAGAGAAGATGTAGGCCTGGGAGTGGAAAAGGACAAGCCATCCATTCTCGCTGCAAGGACAACAGTTTGGCTCCTCCTTCAACTTCTCTCATTCACAACCCAATAGTTCAGCCTGAAATCACTGGCAAGAAGTTGAGTGAGTGACCAGGACTAAGACAGCATGGCACGGGCTGTACATCATTTGTCTGGACATCAAGACTGAGAACAGGCTGAGGTCCCTTGGTTTGTTCAGCGTGGAGGAGACTGAGGGGAGGCCTCATGGCGGCCTGCAGCTCCTCATGGCGGCCTGCAGCTCCTCATGGCGGCCTGCAGCTTCTCATGGAAGCCTAGAGCCACTTCTCAGGGGAATGGAGTGGAGCAGTGATGAGCTCTGCTCTCTGATGACAGCAACAGGACCCAAGGGAACGGCATGGAGCTAAATGATCCTTGTGTGTCCTTTCCAACTCAGGATATTCTGCCATTCTGTGATTACCACCTGCTGAAGATGTCCAGCTGGACACGAGGGACAGCAAGGTCACCATAACGTGTCCTGGGAGGCTTGCTGTGCTTCAGTCTGTTCTATGCTTCATTTTACTGCAAAAACAAGGACTGCATGGCTCCCCGTGGAGAATTCTGCAACCTGCTTGAAGGATTTTGGATCTTGCAGGTCTAGAGGGTACATGGTGGTGGAAGTGAAGGTAGCTCAGATAGGTGCTCTCTAGCAGATAGTTGCTCACACCATCAATCAGACAGCGCAGGTCCCCAGGCAAGTACATCTGCTCTGAACACAGCGAGCTCCAGATCTGCCTTCCTCAGACTAGGGATTTCTGAATGGTGTATGGAAATCAGCACCAATTTATGGCAAACAGACCCGATCTGCCTGCAGAATTAACCTCATCACCTGTGACAAGCTGAACTCTAGAGCTCAGCCATGCTTTTAGGAGAATAACAGAAGGATACGGCTTTTTGCATTTATCTTGCAGCTTCCATGTGCTGATTATAAATCCAGTTGGCTGGATTTTTACCTGCCAGCTGGTTTTCTGGAGGTGAATGGGAGGGATCTTGCAGGGAATATCATCTGGGAATAGACATTTAGCTCCAGAGCAGCAAGCAAGCATTTGAACTGCTCTATCTACAGGCTTGGAGTGGTTTCAGGAGGTGAATGGGAGGGATTTTGCAGGGAATATCATCTGGGAATGGAGATTTAGCTCCAGAGCAGCAAGCAAGCATTTAAGCTGTTCTGTCTACAGACTTGGAGTGGTTTCAGCCAATCCCCCAGACCAGCAGGAAGTGTCAGAATCCACCTCAGTGGAGAAGGCAAACATTGGACAAAAGCAATCCCAAGAACTGAGGCAGTAGGACTTAATGGATGGTATTTGAACAGGGCAGGAAACAATGTTACTGTCTGACCAGAATGTGGTATTTTGCAATGTTTTCCTGTCCAAGATCAGTGCAAGAAGTCTTACTAAGAGTTTTTGGCAAACCAAGTTTAAAAAAAAAAAGATCTTATTTTAAGTATTCAGTCCTCAAGGGTGTCTGCCAGTTCTCCCTCCCCCCTCTAGTTTGCTCTTAAGTTTAAAGGATAGAAGAGCCATTTTAAATTGATTTATTTTTTTTTCCTGAATGTTAAACAATACAAGGATAGACGATCAACCGGTCCTGACTCCCACAGGCATCTCTCTACCAAGCTGCCCACCTGCTTCCATAGGGGGGTCTGACCACAGCCATCACTTCTGTGCACCCAGCTTTTGGCAGTCAGTTCTTCTGTCACTCCTGCTCAGCAAGAGAACAACTGACTAGAGAACCACTCAAGTGATAAACATGCAGAAACCATAGGATTTCTGCTATAAAGCCTGACAGATAAGATCTGTGAGGCAGCTGAAAAACAATCCATAGCTGCACGTTGGTGGCTTTGTCCCTGCACCCTAATCTAGAGCCCCCAGCTATGGTGATTGGAGCGCCCACAGGACAGTCAAGGAATTCAATGAATTCAGGGCCAAACAACTGAATCACTGTACATGGAGCAGACAGGTCCTGGGGAGATCCCGAGCTGCAATCTGACATTAAACAAATCCCTCACCTTTACCTGTTTCCAGTACCACATATTTGCAAGCTTCTTTGATAACCTTCAAATGAACACCACAGCACTTGCATCACATGCAAAATGAAGAGGTGACAATCTGAGACAGCCAGCAAGTTTTCTCAAGGGTAGATAGTGCCTGACCAATCTGCTGACCTTCCCTGATGTAGTGATGGCATCAGTGTACCAAGGAAGGGCAACTGATGTCATCTACCTGGACTTGTGCATGGACCCTCACCACATCCTCATCTCTAAATCAGAGAGATACAGATTTGAAAGTGGACTATTCAGTGGATAGAGTTGGATGGTTGAAGCCAGAGGGTTTGGCCAATAGCACTATGTCCAATGAGTGTTGTCCTCCAGGGGTTCATCTTGGGACCAGTGCTATTCTGCATCTTTATCAATGACAGATTGTGGCATTGAGTGCACCCTCAGCAAGTTTGCAGATGATAACAACCTAAGTGGTGCAGGTGGCACAACAGAAGGAAGGGATGCTATCCAAAGTGACCTAAACTGGATTGAAAATTGGGTTCACAAGAACCTAAGGATGTTTAACAGGCCAAGTGCAAGGTGCTTGCATCCCAGAAGGGCAACTGCATCTTGGGTTGCATCAAAACAGGAGTTGGCCAACAGGGCCAAGGAGGGGATTGTCCCCCTTTGCTCTGCCCTCATGAAACCCCATCTGGAGTGCTGCATCCAGGCCTAGAGTCCCCAACACAGTAAAGATGTGGAATTGTTAGAGTGGGTCCAGAGGAGGGCCATTAAATGATCAGAGGGAGGGAGTAGCTCTCTGATGAGAAATGTTCAGGGAGCTGGGCTTCTTTAGCTTGTAGAAGAGAAGGCTCCAGGCACACCTCATTATGGTTTTCCAGTATCTGAAGGGAGCTTATAAGCAGGGAGGAGGGAGACTTTTTACACGGTCTAACTGTGATAAGACAAGGGTGAATGGCTTGGGGAAATTTAGGTTAGATATTAGGAAAAAATATTTTCTCAGAGGTTGGTGAGGGACTGGAACAGGTTGCCAAGAAATTGTGTATGCCTTTTCCTTGAAGACATTCAAGGCCAGCCTGGATATGGCCCTAGGCAGCCTGATCTGGTGTGCTGCAACAAGCACACAGCAGGGGGGCTGGAAATAAATGGTCTTTAAGCTCTCTTCCAACCTAAGCCACTCTATGATTCTATGATTGTCCTACAGTTCCCATTTCCACTAACAGACCCAGGCTATTTCTTATGTAGCTACAGATCAGTAACTCTCGGTGAGGAGAAAAGAGACACTTGGACAAGGGCTGCTCTGAAACTAATGCCTCCTATTTTATGATCTTGACCCATGACATCAGAGATGGATGTTAGTGGTATGGCAGCAGAGGCTGAACCTTCCAGCCTATATTCTGTTATAGTTTGTTGCCATGTAACAAATGGCAGCAGGTGGGCAGACTGACAGAATGACATCTGATATGGAAGTAGGTATGAAGATAAAGGCTAAAATTCAATTTCCTCCATGCAGAAAAAATGGCACCCATTGACATTCATCAACATTTGCTGAATGTTTATGTAGACAAAACAGTGAATGTGAACACAATGTGGGTTGGGTGGAGGTATTATGTCTGCCTTCAACAAGGAGCAGTAACACTCTTGTGCTATGCTAAAGAAAATCCAATAAAAGCTGAACATGAGGATGGGTGGAGGAGACTGCCAGCATCTGGGGGGGAGGGAAACGTGCAGAGCCAGGCCCCACACTCCAAGCGTGTACAAGGCATCACAAACTTCATTGCTGCACGGGAAGAGCACCCACTTCTGCACGAAATGAGCAGCAAACAGCAGGTGTCACACACAGAGACTGACAGGAGAGGCTAAGGCAGAAACTGGTGCTGCAAAGCCAGTGGTCGAGCAGAGTAAGGTGGAGTAAGGGGTAGTTGCTTAGATAACTCATGTAGGGAGAGCAGAAGGCCTAGGAAAAAAGCCAGACCTGATGAGTTAAAGAAAAAATGCACTTTTAAGGGAAAAGCACTCACAAACATGTCTTCTTAAGGAAACAGATGCACATGTAAATTGCAATCCAATCCTCTGCAAAAATAACGCGCTGATGTGAATTGGTAGCCTTCCTTTGTGTAATGACAGCCAGACTGACAGACAACAGTGGACAGATAACCCAGAAGCAGGAGGCGACTCTCAGCATGCTACTGATGTTTGTGCTTTTTTCCATTCTAGCCCCAGGGCTGGGGGAGTCTTACTGTAGCAATTTCTATATCACGGAAACAAATTTCTCTTTTCATCCCATCCACAGAGACAAAACTTAGATGTATTCATCCTGAAGATTAGTCACAGTAAGGAAAAAATAAATTCCAAGCTAGTGGCTGTTGAGGGCCCCAGATTCAAGGCTGCTACGTCCCTGGGAGCTACAGCAGCTGAAATAGAAATTAGGAAGACAAGTGCTTTTGACCCAGAAATGCATTTTACTTTTTCATGCTCAAAGTTCTGAGCTTGCAGAAAGAAATATAACAGTGAAATGTTCATCTGTGCCCCAGCCCTGCTCCAGCAGACCTGCAAGCAGGTTAACAGCAGTGTGAAGGGAAGGAGGGCAAGTGCTGCAAAGCCTACAGAAATGCACTATGGCCAATCTCTGTCAAGCCCCGAAGAATGCTTCTGGACTGGGGCTCCTGACCTCCCCTCTACAAGCCCTGCTGCCAGAGTAGCCTTTTCCTCTCCATTCACTTCAACAGCACAGCCATCACCCTTGGGAAAAAGAAAGAAAGAGCAGAAAGATCAAAGCTCTGCACGTCTGTAATATTTTATTAGTTCCTTCCATCTGTTATGCACTGATGAATCACTGGGAAATAAGCCCCCTCCTGAGAACTGCTACCTTTTTGTGGTTGGCTTCAGCTAACAAGCATCCTTTATCAGTTATTCATTCAGTCTGAATGAGTTTCAGCTCCTCATTCACAAACCAGCCCCTGCTCCTTGAATCAAAGGGCAAGGAAGGGGAGGGAAGGAGGAGGATCGTGCAGTGCTTCTGTCATCCCTTTTACACCCTGCTCAGTGTCTTCTGCATAAGTGGAGATTTTGAAAATCTGCGGGCACCCTGGCAGCTGTGTGTGGAGGCTTTTCCTGTTGAAAGAGCAGGTAGCAAACAATAACCCAGATTCACTGCTGGGGTGAGAGAAAGATGTGGCATGCTGCTTTTGGAGAAAGGAAAGCACTTTGGGGGAGTGGGGGAGAGAGTCAGATTTCCTGACTACTCCTGAATAAGGTAAGGCAGAGGGAGATTCTTGTAATGGGGCAAACTGCCTTGCCCTTCTACTATCACAGAGCAAACAGGCATCTGAAAGGCTTATTGCATAGATAAGCTCCAGAAAAATGCTGTGCTAGGGAAATTGAGGGAATTTCATGTATCAATGGCCCTTCCCTCTTCAAAGGCATCACCACAAGCATAATCCTGCTTTCTCCAGAGCTCTGAGGGCTCTCTCCCTTCATAAGGGCATGACAAGTACAGACTTCAATAGCCCAGACCTCTGTCATCAAGTGGAGTCTGTGGGTTAGTCATATTTTAAGGATGACCAACTGGAAGCATCTTAAAATGTTCACCTTTATGTTGAACATCCATTTTCTTTAAATAAACAAATCAATCACTCAATGGAAATAACTCGAGCACACTAAAACATTCTCACAATTCACTTGTCTTTAGCCTTGTCTCATTGGAGTTGAGCTCCTTGCTTGAAAATGGGCTCAAGCAGACCAGGAGAACACTTTGTACCAAAGCCTCTTCCCACCAGCATGCGAGACACCAAACACAAGAGCATTTGACCATGCTGGGCAGAAAGCCTTGGGGTCATATTATTAACTGCTCCAGAAAGTCCTGCTCACAGCATCCTGGGTCTGGATGGCCAATGGCAGAGCAGGCCCTCATTTTGTATGAGGACTCCACCTAACTATTTGGGCAAGCTCTCCATCTATCTATAAAATGCAATGTCAGGCACAACAAGCTGGAATTACCACCTGTAATCTCCATATCCAAACCAGAAAGGACGAGCCAACTGGGGAAAACTATGAATTTTCCTGATGCTACCCCAAAGGAGAGGAATGTTCTCCCATTCTTGATGGAGCACGCCCTTGGGGGGACCTCTCCTTTCTTGGGGGATATTTTGCTCATCCACAGGATGGCCCCTGCTGGTTGTCCCTTGGGCAGCCTGACTTCAGTATGTAGCTCTCACCAAAGGCAGCAGGAACCAAGGAAGTAGCTAAGAAGGATTTTGAAACCAGCACTCTTCTGAGGTCACTCTTCCCTAAAGCTTCATCGCTTTCACTGAGTAATTTCAAGGACCACCTTCAGAGATCATTTGGTACCACTGCCCTTTTGCTCACCATTCCTCCCACCTCCATCCTGACCTCTAAGTGATCTTCTAAGCACTGGGTACAGAAGTGCTTTTTCTTTCCTCTATTATCTGCATGGCATTCAGAGGGTGGAGGACAGCTCCAAAGCCATCCCAGGTGGTCCATTTTGCCATAAGTATTTCCTAAAGGTTGTGCTTCTGGATTGTCTGGCAAGCACAGCAAGCCATCTACCCCTCCTGCTTCATGAAACTGTCTTTTAAAAACAAGATCTGCTGCTATCACTATCATTGTTAACCCATATTCAGCTTTACAGAACAGCAACAACACTACAAGTGCTCATGTCCCTTCTTTTCACAAAGAATTTGAGCCATAATGAGATTCAGAAGTGTTTTAAAACCACCTCCAACCTGCAGTGCACCAGCCACAGCCTCATCACAGAATAGCTGGCTGGCCTGAGCATCAGAGTGGATTATTGTCCTGAGGGTGCAAAGTCAGAGATGAGGCTGCTGCGCGTCATTAAACAAACAGATGGAGAGACAGCCCCAGAGGCTCAGACACAGCCTGATGCTTGCTGGCTCTGTGAAAGCTTGTTACAAGAGCAGAAATAGCTCCAGAGTGAAAGGAAAAGAACTGGTCATGGGCTGCAGTCTCAGAGACTCAAGCTAATTGATGATGGAGAATAGAGGCAAGAAGGGGACAGAAGGCTCTTTCCTTAAAACTAGCTCAACAGGAACGAGCATGCTGCAGGGCTTTGCAAATAGAGAGTGAAGCCAAACTGCCCTAGATGGCCTCACAGGACCTCAAGTAAAATGAGAGCACCTCTCAAGAGGCAGAAGCAACCACTCAACTCATCCACTCCAGCTTATCCTATCAGGCTGAGCCAGGAGTCCTTCCTGAGCACATGCTGAGCACACTTGCCTGGATCGCTGGCCAGGATACCCTTCTGGTGTGGTTGCTGCAAGCCCTCTCCTGAAACTCTGACCTGAATTGTGATGGGAAGTTGCTCCAGCCATTCCTGATGGACCTGAGCTGCCACAACACACTGCTGTGTGTCATGCCCCTTCTTCCTTTCACTATATTCTTGTTTGACAGAAGGACTCAAAGCAAAAATGGTTCCCCATCTCATCTATTTATCTTCCTCCTGATAAGGCTGTCCTGCTTTGAGCTCAGCCTGAAGGCAGCATCGTGTCTAGGTGAGAATAGAAGTGCCTCCATGGTCTGAGCAGCTAAACATTTCACCACTGCTTGGGACACAGCAGTTAAATTCGTTGCTACTTCAACAACCCCTTCCTTCCTTGCTCTCTCATTTCACTCTGCATCACTGCTATTCTGTGTTTGCTTTAGCCTCTTCCAGTATGGATTATTCTCTTTCTATCACATTCCAGAAATGAAACCACATTGACATGAAAATAAATACCAGCTCCCACAAGGTTTTCATTTCATTTCTAACTACAGTCATTAGTTAGGATCTTTTCAATTTTCCCTGGACTTTGTTTTGGCCTTTAGAGTTCACTTAGAATCAAAGGCAGCTTGATTGTTTTGCATCTAAACCAGACTCCTGAAAGAAGGTGAATGACTTGATTTGTCCTAAATCCTGTTCATTCCCCAGAGCAATGGAAGCCACATCCTCCACTGAAGCATCTCGTGACTGGACCTTGCTTCTGAGGTATTTGGGTGCCTGTTGCCATCAGGACTTGAGGAGGAAGCATCAAAATCTTCAAGTATAGCATGAACCTGAAGACCTAACTACACTGAACTTGAGGAGTTTTCTTCCAATCAGCGTGAGTGAGTGTATCACCTCCAGCTCCAGGGAAATCTCATGAATAAACTCTAAGAAATCACTGCTTAAAAAGATATTGCAATTTTTAGAAACAAAAGAATAGTAGAGTGCTCTAGAAGTTTCCAGATGGGGATGTTGCAGCCCATGACTTGCCAGAGAGACTTTTTTTTTTTTTTTTTTAATTTTAAATGGGAAGCATCTTATTCACCTCAGGGAGAATGATCTCATCCACCTACCTGCTTCTGGGCAGCTTTTGTCATGGTTATAAACCAAGTGATGTCTCTGGGATGGCAATGAATTTCTCACAGAGCTGTTCTGGTTCAATTCATGCTAAGCTGGTATTAATATCACTTCCTTTATCTTCATTTCTGAAAAAGGCTCCAAGCATTAACGGCTTCAGTAATGACTCAGGGGTTTAAATTCCTAAACCTTTTGAGAACAGGAAATTAAAGCCAACATGAACAATACCCACAGATTAAATATATTTAGCTGCTGTGATTCTTGCTGAGAAACTCAGAACTGTTTAGTGGTGCTTTTCATGTGGCTTTTCCATGTGGGAATGATGGCAGCCTGCATTTGAAGTCAAACCAGAAAATTAAAGAGGGTGGGGGACACAGGAAGACATTTTATTGTTTTCTTTGTGCTTTCTGCTCTCCAGCAAAGCTCCTCCAGGCAGGAGCTTCACACTAGACCCTTCAGCATCAGAAAAACAACTAAAGGAACAGCCTTTCATTAAATGGTAGGGGACAGGCCACGAGGAAGGGAAACCACACTTCTGTGAGCATGTTCTTTCCTTTCAGAAGGGAGACTGGAAATGTTGGCAGAAGTAGATCATGCCTTCTCTGAGTAAGCATCAGCAGACAAAAAAAAAGCTGTTCTCCATCACACATCATTGCAGTCATTCCTCCCAGTGAGATAAACAGGGAAAGCAGGCACCTCCCAGCATCTTCCTCTCTTTTTGTGCTGAGGCATCCTTTTCTGCACTTCATCCATGACCCTCTTGAATCAGGAATCAAAACTATCCATGGAGCTGCAGTTCAATACCCTGGCTGCTAGGTTCCTTCTCCTCCTCTCTCTCAGGGCTGCCCAGGATCTCAGCTCTTTGTTTTTTCCCACTTCATTAGCGAAACAAACAATAACACCATGTAAAATACCAGCCTGCTAGTCCATCTGGGTGACACAAATGTATACAAAGGATCTTGGAGACAATTTTAGAAACAGGTTGTGCCTTTGCCAAATGCAAGCTCTCGCATTAGAGTGGCTGCTAAGCATGCAGCTCGAGCTCTGTGAGAGCCACTGGCTCAGGTGGATGAAGAACTGTCATTGAGATATAAAGACCTGGGCTATAATACTGCTAAGGCTTTCAATTAAAAGGCTGTGGATGACAAAATATCTCAAGTAATTCAAAGACATTATAAGGACATTAAGGCAAACACTTAAATGTCTGAGTGGGAGACTCAGATTTCCACATAGCTCTCAGCACCAGATGTTATTTCTCCTAGAAGACATGTTAAAGCACATGAGGAATGAGCAGGTGATCGGAGACAGCCAGCATGGCTTTACCAAGAGAAGGTTGATGTCCCTGCCTGTGGCAGGGGGATTGGAATTTGATGATCCTTGGAGTCCCTTTCCAATCCAAGCCATTCTGTGATTCTATGTTTAAACTTAAGTTCCCACAGGAGACCAAGATTGACTGCAGTAAAAAGTGGGGAGAAAGGCATTTGTGTAAAGAAATCCTTTCCCCACACTCACACTGGTCATCCAGCACTTAGCCAGAAAGGCTAAGCCCACTTGGAATTAAATCTGTCAAGAACAGCAAAAAGGACTTCTTCTTTAAGTATATCAACAGCAAAAAGAAGACTATGGAAAACGTGGGCCTGCTGTTGAATGAGGTGGGTACCATGGTAATGGAGGACATTGAGAAGGCAGATTTACTAAATGCCTTCTTTGCTTCAGTCTTTACAGCTAAGACTCACACTCAGGAATCGCAGACTCTGGAACTCTGGACATAAGAGAGAGAGTATGGAGAAATGAAGATTTCCCTTGATTGAGTAAGATGTAGTTAGAGATCATCTAGGCAAACTCAACACACACATGCACTCTGATGGGATGCTGAAAGAGCTGGCAGAAGTGATTGCCAAGCCACTCTCTATCATCTCTGGGAGGGCATGGAGAATATGAGAGGTGCCTGAAGACTGAAAGAAAGCCAGTGTCACTCCAGTCTTCAAAAAGGGCAAGGAGGAGAACCCAGGAAATTGCAGATCAGACAGCCTGAACTCCATCCCAGGAAAGGCGAAGAAACAACCTATTCTGGATGTAATCTCCCAGCAAGCGGAAAAAAAGAAGGTTATCAGGAGTAGTCAACATGGATACAAGGGGAAATCATGCTTGACCAATTTGGTAGCCTTCTATGTTGTCCTGATTGGCTAGGTAGGTGAAGAGAGCACAAGATGTGTTGTACCTTGACTTCAGGAAGGCTTTTGACATTGTCTACCATAACATCCTCATAGGTAAGCTGAAGAAGCGTGAGACAGATGAGTGAACAGTGAGGGGGACTGAGAAATGGCACAACAGAGTGTTGTGATCAGGGGCACAGAGTCCTCTTGGAGGCCTGTGTTCCCCAGGGGTAGGTCCTAGATCCATTCTTGTTCAATATCTTCATCAATGACTTGGATGAAGGAATAGAGTGCACCCTCAGCAAGTTTGCTGAGTATAAGAAGCTGGGAGGAGTGGCTGGCACATCAGAAGGCTGTGTTGCCATTCAGCAAGACCTGGACAGGCTAGAGACTTGGACAGAGATGAGCTGCAACGAGAGAAAGTGTAGAGTCTTATGCCTGGGGACGAATAAATGCATCAGTACAGGTTGGGGGATGACCTGCTGGAGAGAAGTGTTGCAGAGAAGGACTTTGTGGTGTCCTGGTGGACAACAGGTTGGCCATGAGCCAGTGGTGTGCTCTTGTGGACAAGAAGGCCAATGGGATCTGGAGTGCATTAAAAAGAGGGTGGTCAGCAGGTCGAGGGACATTATCCTCCCCCTCTGTTCTGCCCTGGTGTGACCACATCTGAAATACTGTGTCCAGTTCTGGTCTCTGCAGTTCAAGAAAGATGGGGAATTACTGGAGAGAGTATAGAGGAGGGTCCATGGTTAGGGCCTGGACCATCTCTTGTAAGAAGAAAGGTTGAGAGACCTGTGACTTCAGCCTAGAGGGGACTGAGAGGGGATCTTATCAATGCTTATAGGAATCTAAAAGGGCAGGTATCAAGTGGATGGGGGTAGGCTCTTTTTGGTGGTGCCCAGCAATAAGACAAGGGGCAATGGGCACAAGTTGGAATACAGGAAGTTCCATATGAACATGAGAAAAAAACTTCTCTACTTTCAGGGTGAGAAAGCACTGGAACAAGCTGCCCAGAGAGGTTGTAGAGATATACAAAATCTGCCTGGATACCTTCCTGCACAACCTATTCTAAGGAACCTGCTTTAGAAGAGGAGTTGATCTCCAGACTTCCCTTCCAGCTCCTATGACTCTGTGATTCTGTAGGTTATGGCTCCAGAACCCACTAGCAACCCGGACAGAAGAATGCAAGGGGTGGAGCCCACGTATACCTCGAGGATGAGAAGAACTTTTCGCTTACTTTGCACCAAATCCTCTAAAAGAGCATAAAACTATCTCATAAGAACTGCTGGCATAGGGCGACTAAGTTGTTCAAATGAGCAAAATTTGTCATCTAACACAGCCTGCAAGAACTTCCCAGCTGCAGAAGAGACTGTTCTGCAAAGCAAAAAGACCCTTGAGAAGCCCAGACGCACACAGCTCTCCAACTTTCATATCAGCTTGAGCCAACATTTGTTGTTAATGAGAGCTGCCTCTACCACTCACAGAAATCCCTAGGAAACTTTTATCAGTTTCTGGTGGGTTTCAATCATATCTCTGAGGTTAAAAGCAAATGGTTTTTCTACACCAAGCACATGCTTGTTCTAACGTATGTACGTGCCAGAACAGACGTCACGGAAACACTCCATGCCAGATGCCACTGCCAGAACATCCCCAGCTCCATGCAGCCCAAGGCACTGTGGTCACACCACATCCACGCTGCACCCACTCATCTGAGACCTCTGATGTATGACTCAGAGCAGTGCCACCATCGTGACTTATAAGTAGGACGAGCAACTTATTGGAGAGAACCAGATTTTCTGTAAGCAGAATAAATAATTTAAATGCTGAAGCAGCTAGCTTTAGTACTTTCCTGTGGCCTAGTCCTACTTTTAGGAGTCTTAGGGAAAAACATGACAGAAGCTGGAAAATTAGACTTTCTATTCAACATCTCCTTTGAGTTCAAATCTCCTAATCAGAATCAGTGAGCAGTTTGATTTGTCCCACTTTGCTTACAGAGTCCAAGAGAGCTATTCAAATTTGTTTCACATAACTTTAGGTCTCAAGTCACAACATCTCTGCGGAAGAAAATACTCAGAATGATCCTGAGAGACTGCTTGACTCTTTTTTTTTAAAGAAACAACCTTCCCTGCTGCCTCCCATACCATTAGCCAGGCATGCCATCTTGCCATTGGCTTTAGAAAGCTCTGTTCGTTTCCAGGAGAAATGTGAGCATGCAGAAATACCTTGGATGTGCAAACTGCTCTGTGTTGAAATCCAGTTTAACTACTCCAGGAACATACCTCTACCCTCGGTTGCATTGCCTTTACCTCAAAGGATCCTCATATGGCTATAACAGGGCTGTGGGCTGATAATTGAAGCTAGCTGTGCTGGACTGGACCTGAATGACAAGAGAGCAGTGCCACATTGCCCTTGTGGAGGAAGTGGAGAGGCTGCAGCTCATGGGCTGCTGAAAAAGCATGGCTCTTTGGCCAGGCCTAAGGTCTCCTCCTTAATTGACATGTCAGAATTAGAACATCCTCCTTAATTGACATGTTGAATTAGAACAGCCTATTCAACTCGTTATGGAAGATGAATGCAAGAACAAGCTTAAAACATGCCTGGAAAAGCCACTCATGAGCATTGAAGATCAAGAGCAGGTGTCGAACTACTGGGATGACCAAGCAGGTGGCATCAACTTTAATGAGTGACAAAGGAACTTGAAGTGAAGTTAGGCCAGTGGTTCCCACCCTGCTGGAGAGCTTTCTTTAAACCTGCTTGCTCTTCAAACTCTTACTGGGAAGGCAAGAGGACACACAGAGAGCAAGGGCTCCAGAACACCTGTACCATCAACTAGCTGCAAACACTTTCTCTTTCTCCTATCAGCAGACCACAAGAACTCAAGGCACAGACAATTCCTCTCAGCAAAAGACCCAGGAGAAGAGGGAGAGAGAAGGTCTTAGTTGACCATAACTGTTCCACCAACTTTAGCTGGCACACTTGCTTCAGATTTCAGATGGCATTGGTCCAACACTGATAGTATTGGCATTGGTGGACAAAGAGAAGGCAATGGATGCCATCTACCTGGACTTGTGCAAGGCCTTTGACATGGTCCCCCACCACATCCTTATCTCTAAATTGGAGAGATATGAATTTGAAGGCTAGACTATTTGGTGAACAGGGAACTGGTTGGAAGGCTGCAGCCAGAAGGCTGTGGTCAATGGCTCTATGTCCAGTGGAGGCCTGTAATGAGTGGTGTCCCCAAAGGGTCCATCTTGGATCCAGTATTCTTGAACATCTTGATCAACAACAGGCTATGGGATTGAGTGTACCCTCAGCTACTTTGCTGATGACACCAAGCTGAGTGGTGCGGTTGATACAACAGAAAGAAGGGATGTCATTCAGAGGGATCTTGACCAAATAAAAAGTTGGGCCCTTGTGAACCTAATAAGATTCAGCAAAGCAACATGCAAGGTCTTGCACTTGGGTTGAGCTAATCCCAGATATGTACACAAACTATGAGAAAACTCCTTGAGAGTAACCCTGCTGAGGACTTAGGAGCCCTAGTCGGTGAAAAACAGAACATGAGCCAGCAGTGTTGTGTGCTTGCAGCTCAGAAGGCCAATGTTATCCTGGCTTCCATCAGAAGAGGGGTGGCCAGCAGGGTGACAGAGGTGATTGTTCCCCTCTACTCTGCACTTGTGAGGCCTCAGCTGGAGTACTGCATGCAAGTCCAGGGTCCCCAACACAGGAAAGATGTGGAGCTTTTGGGGTGGGTCCAGAGGAGAGCCACAAGGATGCTCAGAGGGTTGGAGCACCTCTCCTATGAAGACAGGCTAAGGGAGCTGGGCTTGTTCAGCCTGGAGAAGAGAAGGCTGCAGGGAGACCTCATTGCAGCCTTCCAATATTTAAGGGGAGTTTAGAAACATGAGGGAAATCAACTTTATACATGGGTAGATAGTGACTGGACAAGGGGGGATGGTTTTAAACAAAAGCAAGGCAGATTTAGATCCAGCATTCCAGTCAAGGGGAAGTTTTTACTGAAAGAGCAGTGAGGTGTTGGAACAGGCTGCCCAGAGAAGTACTGGATACCCCCTCCCTGGAGGTGCTTAAAGGCAGGTTGGATGGGGCCTGGGCAATCTGATCTAGTACTTGATCTAGTGGCTGGCAATCCTGCTTGTGGCAGGGGGTTGGAATTTGATGATCTTTGAGACCTCTTCCAACCTAAGCCATTCTGATTCTATTATTCTATGATTTGGTATATCATCTTGTGCCCATGCCCTTGGGCAAGTTCTGCTCCTTCCCTTCCCAAAACAGAGACAGTACTGCCCACTGATTTGAGAGCCCACAAGAACAGCAAAGTGTTACTTCCTAATGGATGATTGTTCCAAAGCAAAGTCTCCTTGTGGAGTTAATTGCCTACAAAGGCACTTGCCACAGCCAAGCTGAATCACATGTTCCTAACTGTAAATAGGAGCTTCTGCCTGGCTCCAGCCCTTCCTAGCCCCAGCCCAGCAATGGTCCCTTCTGAGCTTCTTCCCTTCTTTTTTTTGATAAACAAAATAGAAGGTGCCTTCTCAGCACTGCTCGCATCCCCACCACCTCCTCCAGTCAAAGGACTAGCAATTCTGGATAAGTTTTATACAGTTTCCTTCCCTTTTAGTTGGAACAGAAGAGAACAACATCTGATCTAGAGGTCCAGCCTCACAAAAGTCAGTTCTCTGAGGAAGCACAGAGTGGTCAGCAGGTAAATACAATGGGGCTGTTGAGCACAACAACACACTCCCAGGTCCCAGGACCTCTCAAAGCCTGATTTAACTCCAGTGCCAACATTAAAAATTGCTGCTAAACAGGCTGCAGCAGGACAAAGGCAAATCATCAAAACCACATGTTTTTCAGAAGGATGACTTTACATTTTCACTGAAACCATCTATTGGGCACACATGTAACATAGCATGCGTTTTTTTGTATTTAAATTTACATTTGTTTGCTTCAAAAAAAAATCAGAACTCTCATGATTCCCCATGAAATGTGGTTCAACTTCCCTTTAAAACATAACTTCAACATCTATGTGGAAATGCTATGCCACAATGGGGGTCTTGTGTGTTCCTTCCTATCAATGAGCAGCCACCAAAAAAATGAGTATTTTGCAGAGAAATTCCTCGCTGACCCAAACAGAGAACAAATTCCTCGCTGACAGCAGAGAACCTGTCTGTGGTGGGTATTCACAGGTTGTGGCTCCAGAAACTTGTGGCCTTCCTTGACTGCCAGTGTAACGTGACCTTTATGAAAAGTCAGGGGTGAGGCTGGCTAAATCAACAGGAAAAAAACACCCATTTTGTTCCTGATGTAACAGTTGAGATTGAAGTTTGACATCGACTTATCTCCAACCCAGAGCTTTAGGTCAGAGATTGATTCCAGTTATGATTTCCACTCTACTTTTAACCATCACGCATAGCAATCTTCCCATGGTAACAATGCATTTTCTAAGGAGGAGTCCAACATTCTCTGTGCATGTGTCCATTCACCCCACTGGATACATGTGTGTATGGGGCACATGCCTCAGGGGGCACTGATGCTGCTTGTGCAATGTTCAGAGTACTTGGGCTCATGCTCTTGCAAGGGTTTTGCAGAGAGAGGACTGCAGGAGCCTTGGTCTGTACGTGAGCAGCAGCCAGCTTGTTGAGTGCACTGTGATTTGATTCAGACAGGAGCCAGACTCATCCTTCCAACTTTGCTCTGGCTTTAATTCTTGGCATAATTTCACGGCTTCTGTCAAGTCCCCAGAAAATTAACTTTATGGGAAGCCAATGAAATTACCAGATCACGTTTCAGCCTGCTCTATTGATAGTCTTCTGCTGCCCTGCACCTGCAGCAGTGTACTAACATTTTGAGGGAAGAGCCATTTGATGCAATTCTACCTTATACAAAAATTCTGTAGGAGCTATAACACAAAATACTGAGGCCAACAGATAAGCATAACTGTGGTACATTCAGCATTACTTGGTAGAGAGGAATTTTTGTTTATTGACTTATTCCTATCCATGGGAAGAGCATTTTCTGGCATCGGTGGTATCCTGAGCAGTTATTTCAGTGTAAAACACAGGCAGGGCAGAGCTTTCCCAGCTGTGTCTCTGGGCAGAAGAGACTGGCTTGCTCCTCCACCAGCTTCCTGCACCTCCCTGGCCAGGCAGAAATGATGCAGTCGGCAAGGTGATTCAGCACAGCGTCTGTGAGATGGTGGCAGTGAGATGGGATACTACCACAGAAGGGGGTCAGCCAGGGATAACCAGTGCCTGGGTGCTTAGAGAGAAAAATCCAAAAATTCTACCTTGAGTTCAGGAACTACTGCTTGGAATTAGGAGCTTCAGAAATGTGCATCAGTTTGAAGAGTGATGATAAGTCAAGCAGGATTTGTACAGACACCATGAGAGGTGAGTACAAGCTCTAAATACATGATTTTTAACCACTCCAGTTGGATCCTTTTGGCATTACAGTGACAACCTTGGCATCATCACTCCCACAGTTGTCTGCAATTAACAGTTGCACATTTGAGCCTCCTGGTGTTCATTCACATGCAGGTTCTGCCTGAAACCCCACTGAGGCTGCAGATGAGACCACGGAGTAAGCTCTGAGACGTTTGATGGGACGAATTTCAGACCTTCTTTTTCTTTTGTCCCTGATCATCAGAATTTTCTTCCTAGAATGAATAATCTCTTTTCCCTTTGCTCTGTTTTTCTCTCACAGCACTGTTAGTGCTCTCAGAAATAACAGCAGTAGGTCAGACAGCAGTGTCCTAGTGGCAACATTTTGCTCCCTGACTGCCCCAGCTGTGAGTTTATCAGCACTTATTAGTGCTGCAGCTCCCAAAAATATTTAGCCTCTTCAGCTGGAAACTGAAAGTCTATCTACAAAGAAAAGCCTGATGATTTGGGAGGCTGTCGTTCTCATTTGTAGCGTATGGGCAGTAAGAGAGAAAGCAGAATCTGAATCAATATCCTGCTTGAAGGACAGGATTAGCTTTAATGGAACAAAAGTATAATCCAGGGAAATTCATAGTGAAGTACTTTCCCATACCGGGGAAGCTTACTTGCTGATGTCACATATTGTTGCTGGCAGAACTGAGACTCAGAAAGTGACTAATGGCCAAACTTGCCTTAACCACAAGGCATTTCTTGGCTCTTGAACATTAGAATGAGTAGTTCGTATTTTATCTCAATTAGAAGTGAGCTGTGTGTATGGGGACATTGCACTCCACATTTAAATTGCATTTTGAAAGCCATAGCTTCTTTTCCATGAGGAGAGAAGAGGAAACCAGAAGCATATACCTGTTTGCCAAGTTAATATGAAACAAATAGTTGCAGAACTTCTTTCTGCTAGCTTATGGTTAACGTGACTTCCTTGACTTCTCCAGAATGAAAGATGTTTTACTGAGAATCCTCATGTTTTCACAGATCTTTATGGAAGCTTTTTAGATGCTTAATTGCCAAACCCACCCTGTCACTAGTACTCCCATGCCACTGGCTCGAGTATTTCAGTACAGAGCAAAAAGAAATAGAGGCAGTCTTAAAGAAAACACCGTAACAGAAAAGCCTAGAACAACAGATGATCGAGGAACTTTTTATTACTTTTGGTTCATTCAGGGCTAGCTTAGTGCAAAGTCTTCCAAGGCAGAAGCTGGATGGTCTCCGTTCCAGTCCATTTTCTAGGGTTTTATCCCCAAGCAGCCCATACTTAGTTGAGATCTTAGTTTTGCAGAGCCCTTAGCTTGCCAGTACCCCTGGGAGACCTACTAGACTTCTATTCTAATGATCACAGCCTGGCCTTTGAGACCTCCTTGCCTTCTTCCTCAGACCCCTGATCATAACTTGAAATTATTTCCCACAGTGTCATGAAAACAAGTGAGAGAATTTCAGTTCCATCCTCTCTCTATTACTAATAGAGTAACACCTTGAAATCCCAGCTTCTAAGTTCTAACAGGCTTTGGAGAAACAAGCAGAATTTCTATTAGTTCAACAGCACAAGCTATAGCACATATTCATAATACTAGCCTTGCTTTTCGTCCCACACCACTTTCTTCTTCCATAAAATAGCTTAAGTTGATATCTGCAGCCAGTTCCCTACACCCTGTGGCATGAACCCTAAAAAACTGTCTTCTGTGCTCACTCCAGCCAAAGCCAGAGAATAGGAGATCACTTGATAACTGAAGAGGTTCTGACTTGATATATTGAGAAGATCTTGCTACAGCCTCACTCTTCCATTTGTTATTTATATAACAAAAGCAGTTCCTAGACCTAGAGATCATAAACTCTGGTCCTGGCTTTGCATTACAGCATGTTCTATTGCTCAGAGTTTGCCAAAGGGAGGAGCTTGGAGGAAAAGGAAGAAGACAGTTTATCCAGTTGACAGACCTGTCTTGCTCACCTAATCCACTCCAGCCCAGTAGACCTTCATTCTAAAGAGAATCAGCTTAGTTTTTTACCAGGTCATCTCATTTCATTGGCAGCTGAGTAATCTTTTTGGTGTTAACAACTGGGAATAAAATCACAGAACCACTGAGGTCAGAAGGGTGCTCTGCAGATTATCTAGTCCAAACCCCTCAGAGCAGAATTGCTCTGAGAATCATATCTGGTAGGGTTTTTAATATTTCCAAGAGTAGAGACTCCACAGTTTCTCCAAACAACCTATTCCAGTGTTTGCCCACTCTACAGTAAGGGTTTTTCTATTTCGAAAAGAAATTTCCTGTGTTTTATTCTGAGGCCATTGATAACCTCCAACCCCAGCCTTCCCTACTCCATACTAAATAACTCCAGCTCTCTCAGCCTCTTCTCTTAAGTTAAATGATCCAATCTCTTCATGCTCCTCTTGATCCTTCACTTGGTACATTTCAGTGTGTCCATGTCCCTCCTGTACTGGAAGCCCAGCTGCATCTCACCAGAGCTGAGTGGAAAGAGGATCATCTCCCTCCACCTGCTGGCAACAATTTCTCTAATGCTGAGAATGTGCCACAAAGGCACACTGCTGGCTCCTGTTCAACTAGGTGCCCACCAAGATGCCAAGGTCTTTCCTCTTCCAGTTGCCTTCCAGCTGGGGGTTCCCCATCCTGTAGTAGTGCCTGGGTTTGTTTCTCCCCAGGTTCAGGATTTGGCATTTCCTTTTGTTGAGCTGAAGGATGTTCCTGTAGGCTCATTTCTCCAGCCTGTCAAGGTCTTTCTAAATGGCAGCACAGCCCTCCAGCGAATCAACTGCTACTCCCAGCTCTGCACTGCCTGGGTCTTGTATACAGGAATTAATCTGAAAGACCGTGATTAATTTTTAAGTAAAAATTTATTTTTGTTGTTTTCACCAGCGATATGTTCTTACAGGATCTCATGGAGCTGTGCCTGAAGCACCAGGGATGTGCATTTCACCTGTGCATGAGTAACTCATAGCTCAAACACCTGATATCCAACATTCATGCTGGAAAATGGAGAATTCTACACAGTGACGATGGCATGCGTCCTATCCAGTCATTCCTTCTTTCTTTATTTGTCTGGTAAACTAAAATTATAGAATTAAAACTTAGCAGCTGCAAGTGAGAGAGGCCAATATCCTCTGTGGATGACTCATTCCTCTTGTGTTTCTTGGGGGTTGAGTTCCTGAGGAAATGAAAACATGTCAGTGTCTTTTTTTTCTCTCACTTCCTTACACAACACACTGTTCTGCTGCGTAGACTCACTGGTGCACAAATCTGTGGCTCCTCTCTGTGTCAGGCTATGTGTGCTGCCTGATCTTCTGTACCACAGAGGCAATGGTGAAGTGGTGTCATGGCATGCCAGCTGCTGTCTCTAGTGTGTTATGTATGACCAAGGAGGATGAAAATACCCATCAGATGGGCAGAGATTGAAATGAGAGTAAGGGTGAGAAATGGAAGAGTGGCCACATGATGTTCCAGCAGAGTGATGACAGCCAAGTGATGTTTGATTTTCAGTGGAGGAGCGCTGAAAACTTCAAGTGTTACATGGCCTTGCAAGACCATGAGAAACCAAACAGAGGAAGTCAAGTGGTGGTTGGTTTCAGTCACTTCATCACTCGTAACCCGTGGTGCCCTGCTTTCCAGATGGCACAGTATTCACTGAGAGCCTGCAGCTGGTAGGAGTAGCAAGGTTTCACCTCCTCCAAGCTTCCTTGAGGTGAGGATGAAGAACACAGCTAGGGGCTGGGGCCACTGGAGCAGTATGCCAAAAGAAGTGGTGCAGCGTGGTGGCAAACTCCATGAAATGATGTGAATTCTTCTGGCCAGCTGAGCTGAAGAATTAAAGAAGCAGGTTTTATCTGCACTAAGCTGACAGATCAGTACCCAGGAGTCCCAGTCCTCTCCTTTCATCCCTCGGCTACGCTGGGATTGCAGAGCTCTGGCCTCTTAGAAGGAGCTGTTTTGCCATAGGGGTTTTCCTGCCCTCTGGTGTAGTGAACCCTGCATCGAGTCCTTGGCTTTCTGATCTTAACATGCTGGACAGGAAAGGGGCTGACACATGCTGAGCTTTTCTGATGTTCTATGTTTTTAAATGCTTTTGAGACTTCTGCTCAAAAATGCTCTGCTTTGATTTCCATTTAATTTCCTTAAAATTGTCACTGGAGCTGTTGATATCTCTGACATGTGTCAAACGCATCCTTTTCTCTGCTCTTTCTCCTCTACTACGCAGTACATATAGAGATATATAAGAGAAAAAGGGTTCAGCTCAGCACTTCACTATCCTCCTCCACATTTCTTTGAGCACTCGTTCCGTTTTTTTTTAATTTAAGAAAAAATCACATAGCATAGTGCATCTAACTCAACATATAATTGTTACATGTAGAGTTTCCCCAGAGAATTATATGATCTCAATCTGTCTTCCTTAGGCAGCATATAATCATGCAATCTACTTGTTCTTTGCTGCTTTTTTTTCTTCTTCTCCCCAATACTTGTAGTAAGTCTTCCATCTTGTCTAGACGTTTTTGACATACACTGCCTGATCTTCAGCAGCTGCAGCAGTTCTGTTCTTCATATACCTCAACAGGTGTATAAACAGGTCCAGCACCTCAACAGCACACAAGTCCTAATTCCAGTGTGCCAGCATTGGGCACTATTGGGCAGCTATTCCTACCCCTTTCAGCCACATCTTTCGTCCCAACAGGGGGGCATTTTAATTTTTTTTTTTTTAAATACTGGGACTCCCTCTTAATGGGAAAACACCCGCAGTGACCAAAATTGTCTGTGATTGATGATCACTGGCTCTGGATGCTACAGTAATTGCTGTTAATAGATAGGTACGATCAGAATTTTTCCACTTCAGTAGGATTGAATAGGAAAAGTAGGGCTGACACCTTTTTTTCTACTTTTTTTAAGGAAAAAAAAAAAAAGAAGAAGATGGTATTTCCATCCAAAACCTCTTTGTAAATGGAAAGATGGCTGTGATATTTCTCGGAAACTGTGGCTTGCCTGCCTTGCTTTTCCATTGCCTCTCTTACCAGCCTGCATCCTCCACTATTACAGCACAGCTGGAGCTCTAAACCACCTGCCCAGTATGGGAAGATCTGAGACAATAGAGCATCATGTTGGCTGACCAAATATTCTCCCCAAATTCCCACTCAGTGCTGCAGCAGTATTTCGAGCTCCCATCAGAGGCCTGGACAGCACGCCACTACTGGAACAGCTCCGTTTTCTGTCAGCAAAAAGCCCTCATCCCATCCCCAGCCTGAATGGTAAAAGTCCTTCAGCTAACAGAGACAGAGGTTAAGTATTGCCCGAGTCTGGCAGAAATCTCCTTTCCTAGTTTGTGCACAGCTTATACTGGGGCAGAGAAGGGAGAATGAAAAATTATTTGCAGTCATGTATTCAAAAAGCATAAACAAAATTCCTTGGTGTAAGTTCACATCCCATCAGCTCTAGCTTTTTGCCAGCTATCTAGCAAACACGTTCCAAGGCAGGAATGTTTGCTGAGACAATATATTGCATTTTTTAGACGTTTGTACAAAGTAGAATTGAAATTCGTAACGGTGAGTATTTACCTCTCCAACCTGAACAACAAAACTGCCCTAATCCACTTGAAGATTAGAAACATACCAGGGTGCTGATGTGTCCAAAAGGCAAAACTTTGGATCCACGTAACAGATTTGAAGATTGTGCATACACACCCTGAATGCCCCAAGTACATACACCTTGCACAGCAACTGCAAAGCCCTGGGGCACTCCAGAGAGGAGGAAATAGCTGCAAACTGTGTTTTGTTGAACCCAGGGTTCCTCAAAGGCAATAGACCTCACTCCCATCTTTGACCACACTGCTGTGAGAGCTGTGCCCGACCTGGCAGAAAGCAGGGAATTGCTCTTTTCTGGTTTTGGGGATGTGATCAACGGAACCCAAGGCCACTGAGTGAGTTAGACCTACCCTGTGTTTCCTAGTCTCACCAGCCATTGATACTTGCAATCAATCCATTTACAAATCCACAGCAGCCTCTGCCACCAATAATAATAATAATAATAATAATAATAAAACTTGAAAAACATATATTGTAGATATGCTTTTGTTTCTCCTTTAAAAAAAACAATTATTATTATTATTTTATTTTATTATTTTGGAGCCTTCACAGATTGCATTTAACAGGTTCTTTCAGCAACTACAAAGTGTTCTGAAAAAATGACAATTCCTTGATCCAGGACTTGTCAATAAAAATCAACATTATGTTGTAGCAGAGTGATGTAACCTTGGTACACATTGCATTTGCATTTGCAGCCCTTGTGAAGAAACAAATTGCTTCTCCATGACTATCCGTGAGAAACTGAAGTAGCTAGAGATCAGCAGGCTGTACATCTATGTCTGTCACAGCACTTCTCTCTGAAGTCCAATGCAGAGTACATCAGCCCTGGGCGCCAGGAGACCTGACTGCTTGACTCTGACACTGACTCATTTGTTGACTGGTAAGTCATTGGAAATGACTCATTTTATCCCCCTGCAGATGCTGTGAGGGTTACCCTATCAGTAGAAAAGCTTCCTAAAACCCATCGCTGAAACTGGCAACAAATACTGCATCAGCACTCCTGATGAGCCCAGCTCTTCTCATACCATTTCACAGAGCTAAGCAGGGGCTATTCTGCAATGGGAGCTGATGGAAACTTATCAAAGCAGGACCCAAAAACTCCAATGGCTCAAAGCAACACATGAATAAGCCAAGTGAGAAACCAGACCAGATGAACAAAGGAAAAAAAACAATATGGCTTATCACCATTTGCTTCATATCCAGTGCTATCCACAACCAGCAACTACCACCACCAGCCCATTGACAGTGGCCAAGGCTATGCCATGATGCTTGGGCAGCAGGGCCCTGAGCCTCTACTATACCATTTGGAAGTGCTCTATTTTCCCAATAATATTCTCTGTTACTCCCTTAACTGGCAGCCCCGATCTGCCAGATCATTAATGAGAAACTAAAGAAGAGTGTCAGGCTAATAGAGAAGCAGTAATGAAGATTAATCTCACCCCAGAGAGGATAACAGGCCTTTTTGGAGACTTAGTGCACCACAACAGCATTTGGAGGGTCAAAAATAGTGCAATAAATGTTAATTAATAGCAAACTTCTCTTTTGCTCTTAATTATGAGCGGTACCTAGGGATTTCAAATAAGCCTCTCATTCCATTCTAGCTACTGCTTTCCCAAACCAGGACAAAAATATGATGGCAAATGGGAGCACAGGTCTCTCAAAGCGAGCCAACAGAGCCAGAGAGACTAGGATTGCCTACGCTTTATTCCCTGGTAGCAACTACACGTCTTCGTTTCTGAAGATGAGTTGGATGAGCTTCTGTATGCACCTGGAGTGAGGTAAGACCTTAAATGAGCAACTCCTGCACCTTGGGCCACATCAGGTTGCTCTCTCCATAACAAGCTCCTGGCACCTTCTGGGAGCCCCTGGAGTTAGTTCTCCCATGGTGCAAATTCTCACTGCATCACTTTTTGACAAAGGACGCTGCAGATGGTAGAAATGTATGTAAGGCTGCTACATGCACAGATGTTATTACTGGCCCAGAGAGTTCCTGAAGGCTGAAGCAGCATGGCAAGACCATGCATCACCACAGAGCCTTGCTATTTGGGAATGTGACTGAGTTCCAAAGCCTGCTGCTCACTTCCATTGTAGCCTTATGTCACTTCAGCCCCTTCACCTCAATTCCTCGCCCACCACATGAAGGCACTTTGGTGGCTGAGATCATAGTATCCCACATAATGCTACCACCTCTGGTGCTCATGTGTCCATGCTACCTCATGCAACTGCCTTCAAGACATAACTGTGGCAATGGCCTTCACACACATTTAATGAGAATGCTACAACTCCTCCTTCATCCTCCCTATGTAAATCCATAGGGGAAAAAAAAAAGGCAAAAAATACCCATAGATCATCCCTATACCAGAGGAGAAAGCACCAAGTTTTGCTGCTCTAGGTGATCCATAAAGCAGTAAGCAATTAGGATTCCTGTCTTGCCTGGCTGGAGCCCAAATGGAAGCAAATCCTCTGCAAGCAGGACAGTCCTTCCAGCTCCACAGTCCCACAGAGGGGAAACATACTGAGTCTAAAGAAAATCAATGACTTTGCATATGCTGTATTCAGAGAGGTGTCTGGCAAAGAAATTGCCCTACTTACCACAAAAGCAGCAACAGTGCCACTGCCACAGCAGGGGACAGACCAACTCCAGGCCTTGTTTCAGATCTTGTTTTCCTAATTGGAGCAGGCTGTGCTGCCAGAAAGAAAACTCTTTACAAGAGCAGAGGTACATATCTCCCACTACATTTTCGAAGGTGAGACAACAGCTCCATGGCAGCGTTTAACTCTTACCCAGTTGATATCCACTGCACCAGTCCATGCTTTCTACCCAGGAAAGATATAAAGGGAGAAATCAGTAAGCAAAGATGGGTAGTGGCTGCTGCAGTCAAGGACAGGGCTGCATGTTCTGCAAAGAAGTGCTTGGGTTGAGCACTTTGCAGCTTATTTTTCAGTAATTGCCAGGCAACTTTACAAAGGCAAACAAGTTAGTTTTCATATCAGTGGAGCAAAAGGAAGCCATCCTAATTCTGTCTGAACTCTTGCATAGGACTAATTGCCTGCTAAGCATTTCAAGGGGAAGCCCTGCCATTTCTATTACATTTACATGTCCTTTCAAAATGGTGTTGGCAAAGACTCTGGATCAGATGCCACCTCTTCCAACATGCACCCTCTGGTGAAGAGAACATTGGCAGGACCTGTTCAGGCCAAAGTCATAGATGCCCAACCTTTTGGCTTCAGTCACACATAAAAAAATAGTTAATGCAGGAACGGTGTGGGCCACGTATAAAATAAATAGTTAATGTACATAAGTAACAATTTTTTTTTTTTTTTTTTTTTTTTTTTTTGTTAAAAAATTAAAAGACAAGGGCAACAAAAACATGAAAGTAACATACTGGACACACATGGTCTAGAGGTATTCTGTCCCTCTGCAAGGAGCATGCTGCCCAGGCACCCACTGGAAATGCTGCTCCCTCAGCTTCTCAATAAAACGCCTTGGGCATTCTGTTAAGCTGAGCATTTAAAGGAAAGATGTACCCACCTCCCATCGACAGCAGGAGGAGGCACCTAATTCTGGTAAACTCATTTGAAAGCCTTGCATTTCAGGAGGAATTCCCCCACAATTCAGGAGGAAACAGTTACTGACATGATACTTCATAGAGACAGTCACAAATCCATGGGGACAGATGGGATCCACCTGAGGGTACTGAGGGAGCTGCCAGAAGTGATTGCTGAGCTGCTTTCCATCATTTAGCAGCAGTCATGGCCAACAGGGGAGGTCCCAGACCACCAGAGATCTGCCAGTGTGCCACCCACCTACAAGAAGGGTCAGAAGGAGAATCCAGGAAACTACAGGCCTGTCAGCCTGACCTCAGTGTTGGGAAGGTCACGGAGCAAATCATTTTGAGTGCAATCACTCAGCATGTTCAGGACAAGCAGGAGCTCAGGCCAAGCCAACATAGGTTCAAGAAAGGCAGGTCTTGCTGACCAACCTGATCTCCTTCTATGACCGGGTGATCCACCTGGTGGATCTGGAAAGGGCTGTGGATGTGATCTTCAGTAAAACCTTTAACCATCTTCCACAGTATTGTCCTAGAGAAACAGGCAGCCCGTGGCTTCCAGGGGTGGGCTCTTCACTGGGTGAAAAACTGTCTGGAGGGCTGGGCCCAGAGAGTGGTGGTGAATAGAGCTAAACCCAGTTGGTGACTGTTCACAAGTGTTCCCCAGGGGTTGGTATTGGTGTCTGTCCTGTTCAATATCATTATCGATGATCTGGATGAGGGGGTTGAGTGCATCCTCAGTAAGTTTGCAGTAGACACCAGTCTGGGGGAAGTGTTCATCTGCTTGATGTTGGGAAGGCCCTCCAGAGGGATCTGGATTGGCTGGATCGATAGGTCGCACTTTGAGTTCTGTGTTCAGTTTTGGGCCGCCTCACTACAAAAAAGGCATCAAGGCCCTGGAGAATGTCCAGAGAAGGGCAATGAAGCTGGTAAGGGGTCTAGAGCACAAGTCTTATGAGGAGCAGCTGAAGGAACTGGAATTGTCTGAAGAAGAGGAGGCCCTGGGGAGACCTTATCGCTCTCTACAACTCCCTGAAGGGAGGTTGTGGTGAGGTGGGCAGTCAGCCTCCTCTCCCATTATCTAGCAGTAAGACAAGAGGGAACAGCTTCCAGTTGTGTTAGGGGAGATTCAGGACATTAGGAAATACTTCCCTGAGTGGTCAGGCACTGTATCGGGCTGCCCAAGTAGTGGAGGTGATAGAGTCACCATGCCTGGAGGTGCTCAAGGACTGAGGGATATGGTTTAGTGGGAAATATTGGTGATGTGTGGACAGTTGGACTGCATGGTCTCAGAGGTCTTTTCCAAGACCTCTATTCTTAATCTATATACCCAGATTCTATGATTCTAGGCTGAGACCAATGGGATGAAGTTCAACCAAGTGTCGGGACTTGCACTTTGTTCATCCAGGCAATGCTACAGGTTTGAGGCAGAGTGGCTATAAAGCTGCATGGAGGAAAAGGACCTGGAGGTGTAAGTCAACAATCATCTGAACATGAGCCAGCAGTGTGCCTGGATGGCCAAGAAAGTCAATGGTATCCTGACTTGTATCAGAAATAGTGTACCAAGCATGAGCAGGGAGGTGATCATCCCCCTCTACTCAGCTGAGTGAGGTTGCACCTCAAGTGCCCTGTTTCACTTTTGGACCCCTCACTACAAGAAAGACATTGAGGCCCTGGAGCATGTTCAGAGAAGAGCAACAAAGCTGGTGAAGAATTGGAGCATAAGTCCTTTGAGGAGAGGCTGAGGGAACTGGGACTATTTAATCTGGAGAAAGGGAAGCTCAGGGGAGACCTATTACTCTCTATAATTCCCTGAAGGGAGATTGTAGCAAGGTGGAGGTCAGTCTCTTCTCCGGGTAACTAGCAATAGGACAACAGAGAATGGCCTAAAGTTGTGCTAGGGATGTTCAGGTTCGATATTTGGAAGAATTTCTTCTCAGAAACAGTGGTGAGTTATTGGAACAGGCTGCCCAGGGAGGTGGTGGAGTCACATCCCTGGAGGTCTTCAAGAACCATGTAGATGTGGCAGTGAGGGACATGGTTTAGTAGGCACAGTGGTGATAGGTTGGTGGTTGGTGGCACCAGATGATCACAGTGGTCTTTTCCAACCTTAATGATTGTATGGTTCTATTATTTCAAAGTTCTGCTCTAATTAGTCAAGTAATTGCCTGTCATGTCTGTGCTCTTAAGCAACTGGCAGTAGAGCTAACTTGCACTGATTCACCTTCTGACTCAGAGTCATTTATTTGCACAGTTTCCACCACTGGGAGTTGAAATAATGACACATGTTTTCCATACGTTCACAGGATTAATTCATAAACTATGAAGAATATATGACTTCATGTCCATCTATGCCAGGCTTTTCTAGCTTCACGACCAAATAAAAGCAACCAGATCTATTGTCAGTTCTAGGTGTGCTTAAATAAGCTTGGGGATATATTAATGCAGGCAGATTCTCTTTTTCACCATTTTTAAGACAAATTCCAGCACTAAGAGAGCTCTGAAGGCTGTGAGGATCAAAGACAAAGCCAATCCTCTACTGCAGAATTAGTCCCTCCTGCCTGATTTTGGCTGGTGTCTCCTCACTGTGCATGAGCAGCCATTTAGGGGACTTGAAAACCCTCCTGGCTCTGTGATTCGTCTCTAGCTTTGACTTCCACGTTATGTTTGCCCGACAGCTGGCAGCAGCTGAAATATGGTGACAGTGCTGCCCAGCACACAGCACCACAATGCTCTCATCAGGGTTAGTGCAAGCTACCTCCAGCTGCAGCAAGAGCCTCTGAGCCGTTTGCATTTATTCCCTCTTCTACTGTCCAAACTCCATCCCAGTGGCCTCATCTCCCACAGCCCATCGAGGTTCCCTTTCCTTCAGCATTTTCATCCTCCAAGTGGGATACCTGACTAAATTAAAAAACTGCCTGGTACTGAAGTGCTGTAGGAGTATAGGAGCTTCTTACAGCTTCTTCCACCTCGTGCCCTCAGGCCCGTTCCTTAACATCAGCTCTCTGCCATTTCGAAGGGGAGTGCAGCATGGCCACCAGTCTGATGTGGAAGTCAGGCTCAGCTCAGTGAGGCTTGGCCTGGGCCACCCCACAAACAAACGTTTTTAAGATATGTAACTGAACAGAATATGCAACAATTAGTGAAATAAGAGGATAAGTATTAATCTGATTAAAAACTACCCAAGCTGAACAGAATTAAAAAATAAATGAAACTCAGATACAATCATAATGAACAACTACTTACTAACAATTTTTAACAGATCCTTAAAATAGAAAGAATCGTGCTGAAATAAAATTAAAGATTATTAACAACAAAAATGGTTGTCAAGAAAAAAAATGAAATAGGGCCTTTTAAGGATTTGTTCATGATGTGCACTGGTTGATGGTAATCTCTCCCCTCTGCTGGCTTGCACTATGCATTAGTATTTTGTTTTCCATATTATGTAGGTTGATCTGAATGTAATGCCTTCTCTTTATTTCCATGGAAATGACAACAGATGCAAAGAGAACAATAACACTATTTAGTAGAGCAAATTTTCAGCTACAAAACACTATTTTTCAACAAAGTCACCACCATTAGCTGTGTATTTTTACCAGCAATGACAAGAGTCTGCATGCCATGCTCATGCAAACCAGAGGAGGTGACCCTTTGTTTCACACCAGGTATGATGGCATTGTTACTAGGAAAATGATGCCCATGCAGTCTATCTTTCATTGGCCCAAACAGATGATAGTCAGAAATTGCCAAATCTGGACTATACAGTGGGCATGGTAGGATTGTAATTGCTCCATGGTCTTCAAACTACTATGGGGCCTGGTGTTATCCTGTTGCAAAAGAAATGTTGTCTTCTTCTCTGGCCTGACTCTGGATGTTCAAACCTTCAGCTTAGTCAGCACTGCAACATAGCGTTTAGGACTGATGATTTGTTCAGGTTCCAGAAAATTCAGAAAGATCACCCTTCTCTCTCATATCCCCAAAGACAGCACACATCTCTTTACTCACTGAGAGCTACATCTTGAACTTTGTCTTCGAGGAGGAATTCACATGTGCCACACCATGGACTGCTGTTCTGACTCCAGCCCATACTGGTGATATCTTGCCAATGGTAAAGATGCAATCCAGCAAATTGTCACTTTCAACCTTGCACTGGTTCAACAAGTGCATGTGGTGTTCTTTCTGTTCTGGTGTAAGCATTTGTGGGAGCCACCTGGTGCAAACTTTGCAATACTCCAACATTGCCACCATCACTTCCAACGCACTGAAGCCAACATTTCTCTCCTTACAGTTCCCTGGTCATAGTTTGCCACATTGCTTGGATCAAGATGCTCTTCATTTCGTGGTGACAGCAGTGCATGGACATCCACAACATGGCTTGTCTTTCATGTCACTGTTACCACTGCTGAAACACACCACTCAGCACCTCACTGTGTTCATATGCACTGTTTGGTCTTCACAAACATTCAGCAAATGTCAATGAATGTCAATAAGTGCCATTGTTTTCTGCAAGGAGGAAATTCAATTCCAGCCTTTGTCTTCACATGCACCTCCACGTCAGACTGCCCATCTGCTGCCATCCATTGCATGGTGACAAAATGGAATGGGATATCAGCAGGAAGGTACAGTCTCTACTGCCATACCACCAACATCTGTCTTTGATGTTGTGGGCCAACATCATAGAACAGGCCAAAATACTTTCAGAGCAGCTCTTGTAAGCTTCAAAGTCATCCTTATATTGTAAGCACACGGCACCTCATGGTCAGGCCTTGGCTGATGTCTTTTGTAGGGATAAGAGCCTCAGTTTAGCACAAATCTAATTTTAAATGGAATAGCAGGCTCTTAAAAAAAAATAACCACCATCAAGGTACCAGACTGCATAATGGATATTAGCCATGTTCCTAAGTGCCTTCCTGAATGAAGGCCATGGCCTATTGATTACAGATGATGTATTAACAGCATAATTTTCTCAGAAATGATGATAAAGCCTGCATCTAGGCCAAGGTTATCCACCAGGTACAGCAATGCAGATTGACATGGGAGTTACAAGCAGGCTGTTGGACAGTCACACTGACAGCACGTGGCTCCCAGAAGCCCACACTAACAACCCCACTCCCCTGGGCTGCACACACCTCATGTGCTATGTGAGTCCAGCACAGTGGGCTCATCAGCACCTTGTCCTGCCTGAGGCAATTTTGAGTGGTGAAAACTGCTGCTAATTGTACACGGGCTGCCATTCATGACAGTGTGCCGTGCAGAGATTTACAGCCGTGCCTAATCACGCAGGTCTCTAAATGAGAGGTAATTAATAGAAATTAATTAGCAAATGTTAATTGAGTAAAAACAATTAGAAAATAGCAGCTGTATGGTAGGAGTGCAAAGGATAGCTCTGTACCTGTGTTAGGCTGAGCAGCCAACAGAAGGCACGGCTAGCAAGCATAGGATGTGGCACTTTTCTCTGTAGTGTTTTGCTGCATGATGCTGCAACCCTGGGAAGTGGTAACAGAATACATAAATCTCATGTCATTTTTCCTGAGCAACATGAGGTCTACTTAACAGGCTCTGAGGTTCTTCATTTCCTGAGGTGCAAGCCCATGCTTACAGCACCTTGCAATTAGCCAGGGGGGCTTAGAAAATGAAATCCCATGGGTCTGGACCTGTGCTCCCAGTTCTAGGAATGGAAGTTTTCTTGGTGGTAGCTCCCTCTTCTTGCATGAGCCTACAAAACTGGAGCCTGTAGTGCAAATAAGTAAAATATTAGTGCCATACTGCGCTGCAAATGCTGCAGGAGCGGAACAGCACAGACTGTCATTTCAGAGTTGCATTGGCAAGAGCTGTTTTTATTTACATCTGCTGTTTTCATCGCTGCATGATGAAACAGAAAGGAGGAGATGTTCAAAAACATTATCTAGGTCGGGGCCATGTTTTGTTGTCTCCTACCCAAGGGACGGTGATCTTTGGCAGCTTCCACAGGGGCTGAGTTCCCCTCAAAATTAATCCAGGCCAAAACCCATGCCCTTCTCATGACCAACCAGCTTCACCATTCACATCCCAGAGGCTGCCCTGAATTAAAGCTGGTTCATGCACAGCAGTGACATCCAGGCAGCTCAGAAGTTAATGATGCAGGAGAGCAGTTGGGTGTGACTGCTATGAAAGGGGAGAATGTGCTTCCAGCTTTTCAATCACAGTTAATCATTAAAATGTTTCATGGTCACAGAAGGTGCTGGCTTCCTTACAAGCTCCCCTTATCAGCTATAATTATTTCCTGATCTGCTTTCACCTAACTACCTAGCAAATTTATGCACAACACCCTTGAATCACCTGACTGCACTTATTGCCCTGTAATCCAGGTCAAATGGGCCACTGCTATGTCAGCTGCAACACTTACAGCATGTTATTTCTCCCAGCTCATACCCAAATGTAAAAGCTGTTCTGCCCACCGCCTTCCCTTTACTCCTCTTTCTGTGACAAAGCAAAACAGAGCAGTAAGCTAAACATTTCACAACATCTACCTTATCTTCAAAACACAACTCCTGCATAAAGCCCACAAGAGTTCTACCCCCCCCTCCCCCCCAAATTCCACTTCACTCTACATTTTCAATCATTTTAAATCTACAGATATTGTCTAGACAACTGAATTAATGCATTTCTGTTTACACTCCTTTCATTTTTTTTCTTTTGTTTTCTGACAAAGACTCGCTCACTTCCATAGAGGAGTGAGATCTAAATCCCCTGATAGACCCAAACACATCACAGTGTGTTATTTACCATGTCAGAACCAGCAGAGCTGGGACTCAGCTTTCTGCTGGGTACAGTCCGGAGTTACCAACTTAATTCTTTTAATAATACAAATAATAATAATAAAAGAATAAAAATGGGTAGAATAGCCCTGCCCAACGTTATAGGTTTGAAGACATGAAGTCAGATCCTGAAGCCGTATGTAAGTGGAGCCAGTGGAAATTTCCAAGATCAAAAGAGGGCCTGCACTTTGATAAGTATGAGCAATGTACATAAATAAAAGTAAGAACTGGAGATCCAGTTCCCATTGCAGCTCTGATTAACAGGCAGAAATTCACCTGCTCTCAGTGAAGCAGAAGAAGCTGTCCCATCTACAGGTACTGTGAACCTACATGTGCACATATACCTGTGCTGTACAGCACCTACCTGAGCTACCAACAAGATCTTTCTATGACAACATAGACAAAGGGGACAGAGGTGTCTAGGCAGGGAGAGGAAGAGATGAGAAATGGCAGCATGGCATTTCATGATCAAATTCATCTTGGTGAGACAGTAACGTCTACAAAAAGGAACAAAAAAGCATTGAAGGGGGATTTTGTTTTCACTGCTTAAGTTCATGAAAATACTGTTTTAGGGAAATTCAAAACCACGTAGTAAGCAGGGGATGTACATGGAATAACCCTAAGGCCAGATTACACTGCTGTTGCTTAATCCTGGTGTTTGATACATGGTTGACTCTGCTTGCAGGCAATTGCAGGGTCATTGTGAAACAGTAGTCATCAACAATTGAAACCGATGCTTCCTCTTTCTTTCTAGCATAGTATTCACCCAAAACAGCCACTAATTCAGAGAGCTCTCAAATATGAACAAGAATGTGAAAATGATCTGCTCTCCTTGTCTTTTCCTGCTCGCTGCTGTCATGTTTCTTCCAAGGCAGAGCAGGGCACTGCAGGGACACTGGACTGCTCTGAGAGCTGACACCAGCAAAGTATAAGACAGCAACTCACAGAAATGTTTACCCACACGTGCAGTTCTCTGCTGTGTGAGCACACCTTTCTGCTCTCACACTTATCTATCGTTCTGCCTGTAGCCACTGCATGCAGGGCTTTAAAAATGCCAGCTCAAGGCTCAGAATGAAGGCATGCAGGATCCCTGGAAGTCCTACAGAAAGACTAGGGGAAAAGATGGTAAACTTTGCCGTTGTGGAAGAAGCCCACAATGCATCTATGCCATATTGCCTGTGGGGGGATCTCATCGATCTCTCTTGGAAAGCCCAGGCAATAAGTGTGGAAGAACAGACGAGGTGATTTTGCATACAGCACAGCATGTAGGTGGATGCCACAGCTCAGAAAAGCGACATCTGGGGAACGTGACAGAGGTCTGCAGAGACACAGATAGTGGTAAGGTGATGAAGTGTTCAAGACAACTGCATCCTGGGCTGCATCAACAGAGGGGTGGCAGCAGGGAAAGGGAGGGGATCATCCCCCTCTGCTCTGTCCTTGTGAGGCCCCATTTGGAGCACTGTATCCAGATCTGGGACCCCCAGCACAGGGAGGATATGGAGCTGTTGGAGTGGGTCCAGAGGAGGCCACAAAGATGTTCAGACTGCTGCAGCACCTCTCCTATGAAGAAAGGTTAAGGGAGCTGGACTTGTTTAGCTTAGAGAAGAGAATGTTCTGGGGAGACCTCATTGTGGCCCTCCAGAACTTGAAGGGAAAGCTCATAAGCAGGAGGGAAAGCAACTTTTCACACAGACTAATAGTGACAGGACAGGGGGGAATGGCTTTAAACTAAAAGAGGGGAAATTCAGGTTAGATGTTAGAAAGAAATTCTTTACCCAGAGGGTGGTAAGGCTCTGGCACAGGCTGCCCAGAGAAACTGTGGGTGCCCCATACCTGAAGGTATTCAGGACCAGGCTGGATGGAGCTCTGGGCATCCTGAACTAGTGGCTGGCAACCCTGCCCAGCGCAGGGGTGTTGGAACTAGATGGTCTTCAAAGTCCCTTCCAAATTAAGCCATTCTATGATTCTATGACACAAGAGGTAGAACCACTGCACTTACAGGGTCCACTACAAATTACCACAAAGCTAATGACAGACTTTGGGTGGGTATGCCAGGGTTATGGCAGGGGAAGGATCACACTACCTAGAGTTTCTCTCTTAGGCTTCCCTCAGACACTGCAAACTGGATGAAGATGGGCCTTTGGCATTAGCCACTACAGATCTCACTATCAGGGCACACAGTGAGTGTTTATATTACAGAACAATCTGTCTTCTGCTCAGAGCTATATCCGGGCACATGGCTCTTGGAAACTGCCTTTTTGTTTTCTTGCAGCTTTCCATTTCAGACTTTCACACTGTTGCCTTCTTTCAGCTTTTTTTACCATTCTATGTACACCTAGATTTTGAATGAGAGTGAAATATGCTGCAATAACAGCCTTGCAGCCTGCTGCCAGCTATCTGTCCACAAATACTTACACCTTTTCCCTGTGTGCCTTGACCTTTAACTAAAGAGGCCTCTTTCAGAGCTCATTCCTCATGGTGCGTTCAGTCCTCTGCTGAGACAGCCAACAGCAGTGCAATCATGGAAGTCACTCATTGTGGCATGATGTCCCATCCCAGGACACTCGTGTCCCACTGCAAACCCACAAGGCTGGGGGAATCACCGTGGAGCAGAACCAGCCCTGTCTGCCTGTACACAACACGTCTCATGCTTTCATTATGATGTCCCTGCAGCTTGGCTAACAGCTGAACTACAAATTGCCTACAGTAATCAGCAGCCACAAGAATTTTTAACACCTTCTTTTTACTTTTAATGATGTTTGAAAGACCTTCATCAAATATGATGACGGGTAAGGTAGTCACTGATGGAATTACACAAGAGGGAGGAGTACATCACCTGTGCTGTGGCTGTGCCCTGTGTCAGTGCTCCTAAAAGTCTGCTACCAGAGTAACTTGAGCAACCACTCAGCGGTCATCTTGGCACTAGCAGATCACACAGGGCAAGCTACAGCCATAATATTTTGAGCTGTGCCATTCTTTTATCCAAGTTCACTCGCCTGCTAATTGACACCTTGGTGGATGGTGTAAAACTTTCCCCATAGGTCCAAAAAGAATGCTATTTCCTTTGTTTATACTGGATTTCTGTGCCAAGTTTCCCCTGAAGATGGAATTAAGACTCTGGCATATTCCTGTTTCTTCTTGCTCAGGCCTTACTTTGCTGCTGCTGGGGCATGTTCCCAGTCCTGGTTCACTACAGGCATAGGTGGGAGTTGCTGGCTTCTGCCAGCTTAACAGCAATGCACATAAGTCCCTTCTCTGTCAAGCTGCATCTTGCCCATCCGCTCGGCCTTGTTTAATCAGAGTGAGGGAGGCAGGGGATTGTTTCTTGCCTTCTGAGAAATGTTTTGTGAAACTGGAATTTTTTTGAGGTCTTTTTCTGAGGTTGGCTTCTTGGTAAGTCTTCTTTCCTGAAACCCCAGTGAAACACGCATAACATTCCAAGAAATCACACCTCAGGCTTTGGGGTAGAGGAGTGGGATAAGCGTGGATTTGGTTAGCAACAAGTAAGCATTTTGCATGGTTCCCCTTCAAAGAAAAAAAAAAGCTAAGCTAGAAATAGCTTCCTGTGGGACACACATACTCACCAAAAAGCCCCAGCTTCCAACAAACAAAAGAAAAGAAAAGAGAAAACACTTCTGAGTTTCTTTCTGATCTGAATGTGGCCCTCTCACAGACCAATGCAAATCACTGCCCTTTGCTCATACTGCCCCACGATGCCTCCCAGCTACTCCTCTGCTCTGAGGACACTCAGCTCCAAGCCTGCTGTGCTCTGTTCTAGGCTGGCGGGTCCACTTGCTCCCTGCCACCAGTGTGATCTCATGCCACCAGTCATAGCCATTCTCAATGGCACAGTCAAACTGTCAGCCCCAGTGTCAGCTCTGCTTCGTGACACCTCTTGAAGTGAGCAGCTCATGAGGTACCTGGGAGCAGAGTCGAACTCTTTGATAAGATGGAAGTATATCCATCGCTTTAACTCCACTTTGTGGGGTCTGTATTGCCCATTTCCCCATATCTATCTCTGTCTTGCTGCAAAAAAAAACAAACAGCCAGCACCTTTACTGTTAGCCATAAATAACAGCTGAAGTTCAAAGCCCTCTGCCTCTAGCTCCCAGATCACAAAACCAGAAGGCAAAAAGAGGGAAACAAACAGCATTAACATGATATATCTTTTGCATGCTGACTCCAGCCTCTCTTTCAAGGCCGTGCATTTCAATAATGAGAAACAGGGCATTCCTACCCCTCATGCACAAACCCCCTTTTATTTCCTACACAGTAAGGACTTAGGACATGAGACTTGCACAAGTGCTTCCCACCAGAGCTATCTCTGGCTTTGACTTTGATAACTCAGCCCAACTCATCTTTGGCAGTAGCATCAGTAGTCAGAGCAACGGAAGGGCTTTACAGATTGAATGGCCTTTGGGACAGCTGGTGGAAGTGCCTAAAGCTCTCAGTTTTTGCTTCCTCAAGGGTATTCATGAATGCCATCTTCCTTTATTGTTAGCTTTGAAACAGGAGCAAAATAATGAAGGTGAGATTCTCAAGCAGCTGCATTACACCAATTGCTAGAGGAAACTGAGTGATGTGATTCGGAAATGGTGGCAGCTGCCCAATTTTTCTGCCGTCCCAGTATCCTGATCAACTCATATGCTGATGTTTTTTTAAGCTTCTCATCTTGGGCTGAGGTTTTCATTCCATATTGCTTATACCAGGTGTGACATCAGTGAGTGCTCCATGGGAGGATCGAAAGGCCATCAGCCAGAAAAAATATTAGCCTAGTCTCTGTGCATCCCAGAAAGCTGCACATTACTGATTTACATTTAACCTCTGTCGCCATGCCCCAGTTTCAGCTAAACTCATATTCTGCTAAGACTTTCTGAAGTTACCTTCAGAGCATCTGTGATCATCCAGGTAACATAACTATGACTGAAACTTTGAATGGAGTCATGCTGATAGGCCCCATTAAGATTCTCATCAAAAGCTACTGAGAAAGCATTGATTTACGCTTACCAGCAGGAAAATATTGTTATTAGTAGTTACATTTTTGTTATGCAGCTCTCAGAGATGCTTTAGTATAGGTTTCACTGTTTAAGAATGTAGGACTTAATGACTATTCAAACAGCTGACTGGTTTTAAACTTTCAGAACTGCTGGTGGTGACTGAAGTTGAAGACAAATTTAAGCCAATACAAGGAGGTGAGCTCCAAGGCTCCTATGGATAAGTACAATTTCATGACCAAATTACCAGATAGATACACACTTCAGCTGATGCCAGCAACTATCTGGGCACATTCTCGTAACCCATGCAAATACTGAGAGATTCAAGTTTCATAGACATGTATGTACACAGAAAGAAGCAAGCAGCAAACTGGCTGAAGACCCAAACACCCTTCAGAGTAAAAAATAGAAAAGATAGTTGTTCATTTCATTCTTCCATACTGATGGAGACCTAGGTCCAGGGCAGGAACTGAGAGGGTACTCCCTGATATTTTGTTTTGACATAAATGTAATTTGAATTTCATGTTTTGGAGCTCAGATCCCTGAGCAGAAGCAGACAGCAAAACTATGTTGTGTTTCAAGCCCTGATGTTGGGACTGACATGCCAAACAGCTTTCTCATTATAAAAGCAGTAGGATTAAGTTTTTAAGAAGAAGACAGATTTGTCTTCCCTTGTACTTGAGGACTTTCCCAACCACCACACAACCAGAGAGTAAACATACGTAACCAGGGTGAATGGGGGTGTAGTGACTCAGGCTTTCTGAGGCAGCATCAAGTGCAAACAAGACCTTTGACATGAGTTGCTGACTGCCTCAAAGTGAAACAACACTGACAGCTGCAGAGTGCACCACAGGGCAGTCATCACTTTCCCTTCAGAGATGATTCTTCCTGAAGATCAGATCTATGAAAGTGGCACCTGCCACAGAAGGGCTCTGCAGCCATTCCTCCTAAGACACCAGGATCTTTTTCCATGTGTAGTTACACCACGTGCACAGTTGCCTCTCGGAGTTGTTGGGAACTGTTGCATATCTTCAACTGGAATTTGAAGGAAGGGCCTCCAAGATATCAAGTTCATAGGAATAGCAAGAAAAATAGTGACCAAATAGAGCAGAAAATCTCTGTTAGTGCCCCTGTTATGGCAAAGGCTGATGAAGTGAGCTCTCTCTAGGCCCTGGAGAGCTCCCAGAAGGACATGTTAGAAAGTAGATCTCACTCCTGCTGCTAGTTGTGAAACTGCTGCCTTCTTTCTTCCTGGTAGCAATACTTCTGGGCTTTGGAGCTCAAACTCTACCAGCATTCAAGCTTTTCCTCCTCAACTCTTTCAAGCCAGTTTATTCCTGTAAATGCTTTCAGACTCCTCCAGCTTCTAGAGAGCTCTCATTTTTGGTATCCTTTGGGGGCAGCTCTGGAGTATGCTCAGGTAACAACCCTTCCCTCAGTCCAAAGCCTGACTGTGCAGGAAGTTGACTCCCGGTTTCAGTAGGCCTCCAGAACAACTCATGTCTCCACTACCTGCGAGAGGAATGTTTAAACCTTTGCTCACAATGAGTAGCAGCTGATGCTCTTAATCATCACCGAGAGGAGAAGGAGGGATGGAAAAATGTGTGCCTGCCAGCCCTATTACCAAGGCTTCAGAGTGAGACCTTTTCTTGGGGGTTGGAGCAGTGGTCTGGTTCTCTTCTTTGTTCATTTGAAGCACCCTAGTCTAAGATGCTTTTGAAAAGAAGGTACTGGTAGTCTTGGTGGGCAACTTAATATGATCTTCCCCAAGCAGCTGAGAAAACAGCAGAAAAGTCAACTGAGAATCATTCCCGTATCTATTATGAAATGACCCTGAGACTGGAAATACTGCAACAGCTCAACAGTAGGATAGTATATCAGCACAATATCAAAGGCTCTAAAACAGAAGCTCCCCAGATTTTTCAGTCCTCCCTTGTTGTTCAAAGACTCCTCCTCCATCAAAGCTCAAGCCCTCTAATCACGTGAGAGGCATCAGAGGATCATTAATCTGAAAGAAATTGGTTGAAAGCGTGTAAAGCACACCCAATCTTTGAACTGAGTAGTTTAGAAGATCATTGCAAAATAAAAGACAACTGTATATTCATTTCCCTTCAGAGAGAACATACGGCACAAAGCCACAAAAGTTACATGACCTTCATGTGAAGGAGAACAGAAGGACCAATCTTCATTCATTGCAAAATGACTTGGAAAGGCAACAAAGCAATGCCAGTTTTCTTCATCTGAAGATTCAACCAAATGTCTGAGGTACTGAAACTATTAGGCCTATTCATTGTGAATGCTTCTGGGCATATGACAGTGAGAAATTTCTTTCCAGAGATGATTATGGCACAAATAGGAGCCCATTAATTTAGCCTGTTACGAAGACTGTGCCTTCCTGTAAAGCATGCAGTGGAGAGTGGGATCTATTAACATCATCCAGCTGCAGAGAAGCCTGCAATCTCAGAGCTGCTTCTGCCTGGTGGCTTGTATTTACCTTCAGTATCATCTTTGTGTCCTCTCCAAATCCCTGCCCAGAAGACAGGCCAACTGCACAACCATTTCCTGTTGCCATTGGTTGGTCCTGCAGCAGTCAGAAATGTGAGAGGAATCTTTGCCTTGACCACATTCTGGCAACATGTGGGAGAAATACAGATTAATGTCTCTGAACTGAAGCTTGCCACTAACATTCCCTTAGAGGAAAACAACAGTGGCCATCAGCCTAGCAGCCATGGTACAGACAGCACTGCACTCATTTCCTTCTAAGAGTGGAACAAGATGCTCTGTATTTTCTACAGCAACACAGAGACCTGAAAAGACAACTTTCTGTAGAAGAGCTCTTCAGCTCCTGCTGTATACTAGATAGCACATGAAAGAATGGTGCACAACAGTACCATCCCACTTTGCAACACACACATCTCAAAAACATTCCAGAATTTGTGGCAACATAACAAATCTAAGATCTTTCAGGACAGGACAGCCTAAGCAGGACACACAAAAGAAATAATCTAGTTTCTTTGCCAAAAAATGCAAATAAACAAAACAAAACAAAAAACATGAATGCCAGTTAGATCCCTTATTTGCTCAGGAAAAGCTTTATGGGACCAGTGTTGATCTGGTCCCATAAATTGCACCTGAAAGAATTCCTATTACTTTTACTTTTCACAAGGAAGCGAGGAGATATTCTGTAATCAAAATTACACTTACACACAAATACTTACCAAGAGACAGTCACAACATCAAATGGAAACAGATTTAAATATTTTTTATTTCATATAATACAAGTAACTAGTACAACTCCTCACACTTATGAAAGCACTGGGAGCTATGGGACAGAGGGCTTTCTGGTGCTAACCTCAGCAGAAGTGAACATTGACCAACTCTTTGGGGCACCCAACACAAGAAAGATGCAGACTTCTTAGAGCAGGTCCAGAGGAGGCCACAAGAATAATTACAACCCCTCCTAGAAGTGACCTGCCAATATCTAAAAAGGGCCTAAAGGAAAGATGGAGAGAGATTCTTTGGCAGGGATTGTAGTGATAGGACAAGGGGTGATGGTTTGAAACTAACAAGTGGGTAGGTTTAGATTAGACATTATAAACAAGTTCTTTACTAAGAGGGTGGTGAGGCCCTGGCACTGTTGCCCAGAGAAGTTGTGAGCGCCCATCCCTGGATGCTCAAAGGTCAGTCTAGATGAGACCCTGGGCAGCCTGAACTGGTGGGGAGCAACTCTGCTCATGGCTGGGCTTGGAACTGCATGAACTTTAAGGCCCCTTCCAACCAAAGCCATGTGCTATTATTCTATGATCAAGATAGGATACTGTATTACAGAGACTTAATCAAAACAGCATTTCAAAATAGCATTTTCTTTCCCTGAAAATGAAGATCATTTTATGCAGAAGTTTGGCTTACTTCATGGCAAAGATCCTGGTCTGTTTGATAAAGTCAGCTCTTGACAGCCTAAAATTCAAGAGCAAGGCTGCTTTGCTGTTAGGGAGCTGACATGACACTGGCTGTGCTGAGGAACAAGGGCATGCACCTCTCCATGTGCCTGACCTCTACTCACCCCTTTCACGCTGACCTTCCCAACTGGATTCTGTATCCTATGATTTTCACTGCAGATCCCTGAAGTATTTTCTGTGCCTGTGGCTCTCGATGAGAATTTCCTGCTGAAGAACCACCACCTATGAGTTGTTAGTGTGCATATCTTGCTTTTCTTAGCCTGATGTGTGAAGGCTTGTGGACTGGAAGAAGCTGCTTACTGGACATCTGAAGTTCATAGCATAGGTGTGATATCTCATCTCTCCAAGTACAAGCAGCACATCTTCAGTTCTGCATTAACAGTGAGCAGCTACCAAATTTTGGATATCACTGAATCAGATGTCCTTCACATCCTTTGTTCTTCCCCAAAGGTTCACAAGATGACAGACCTAATGCATAAGATAGGAAAAAAGAAAAATGTGCTAGCTGACGTACACGCACTCATCCACACTGTCTGACCATGATTATCAATTTACTTAATTATGGGCCTAATCGTCAGTCTTTGCCAGCAGTTTCCATAGTGTAAATTGAGTCACGAAGTTACATCACCCTGACACCTTCCATAGTGGCCAGTGGTGAGCAGCCAACATGGTGGCCCAGTGCTATGTGGGCTCTGCTGGCCAGATCCTCTGGTTTCCACTTTCAGACAGGCAGGCTTGTGTTGGCACAGGGTGCAGAGGGGCTCATACAGTAATGAACTGCTCCTCTGAAAGAAAACTCTTGAAAGTGTTTGTAGGCACAGGGAGGATTTCCATAAAAACCATTTTAACAAGTTCTCCGTGGAAAGTCCACTTCTAGGTGTGCGCTGCTCCAGATCAGATCTGTGTTGTGAAGCCATCAAAATGGAAGAAATCAGGTATCTTTTCCACGTGAGTTCAGCAGGAATGGAGGCAAAGCACATGGCAATGGAACACAAGTCACACCTGGTAGGCAAGTGCTTTAAAAATGGCATTTCCAAAACAGTCATCACAAAAAAGTGACAAGGAAATTGGGTCTTTAAATGTAGCAATCCCCATATAGAATCTGTCCAAGGTTCTATAGGTAATACTTTAAGCCTTTTTTTATTGAATAACATTCAGTAACCCAATAGAGTCAGAGATTAATCATCACACAGATGTCATGCCTTCCTGTTAGGATTGCATGATTATTAGAGGTTAAACAATGAAACCACCTACATGTGGACAAGGTGTGTCCACAGATTAATACTGAAGTAAGACTTATTCTAGATCAGAGTAGTGACCCCTTTAACACTACCAGTCTGTCTAGGAAAGAGAATGGGGAAGAACTGTGCTCGACTTCAGTGTTGCAGTCTAACTCAATTCCCTCCTGCATCTGAAGCCAATTCTGCCAGCACAGCTCCTGTTGGACAACACATCTTTTGGAGTACTGCAGCAGCGGCCTGTTTGGAGTGAGCAAAGATGATGCGATCTGTTTCTTGTTCTCCTTCCCCAGTCATATCCCAGCAATGTTTTGTTGCTACCAAATAGACTGTGACTCACTGAGATGTTCAAAATCACACTGGTGTAATTTTCATTTTTACTTCTCTCGTTCAAATCCAGCCTGTTGTGGCTCGCCCAGCTCCTGTGCAGCAAATGCTCCCTAGCCAGCCTCATGAGTCTGAACATCAGCTCAAAATGAGGCCTAGGCTGGACACCATTAGAATACACCAGGTTTGATGTACAGACAAAAAGCAAACTGAAGAAGTCCAAATGGAGCAAGGACATGAAATATCCAGGTCTTCCCAGTACCAGTGCATATGTCCCTGCAGAACTGAAAAGCAAAAGCTCGAGACAGCAAGACTATCACAGAGCCTGTGTCAAGTAGCAGCCAGTATGAGACTTCCCATGAAACACACCATTGGTTTGTCCCATCACTACATCAGTGCCTCGGGAAAAGCCCTTCTCTGCTCAGCCAGGGATCAGGAATGAGACATCCAGCAGGATGCCTGGGCTGGGCTGACAATGTATGCGTAGCAAGCTCTAACTTAACCTTCCAGATTGTACTCCAAATCTTGTGATATTTACACTCTGGGAACATCAGCTGATCACTCAGAAGGACACCACAGGGCCAGGAACAGCTTCCCCAACATGCAGACTGCTTCAGGACAGCAGAATGCACAGACAGGCACTTCAGGAGCTGGGTAAGGGCTAAGATACTGCTAAGATAAGTCAATGTTTTTCCTGGTATCTCTCTCATCAGAATATAAAGCTTTTTAAAGTAAAGAGATCTACTTCCACCATTTTACATTTATGAGCAGGTTTAAAGACTACGTTATTCTTAGAACATACTTAAGAAGTTTTATTAATTCTTTTCTCCAAGCTGATTACAAGGCTTTATCCAAAGCAATGTTCATGCTTCATTATCATGACTGATACACAAGCTTTCCTGGCTTTGCTTAGTAGCTTTCACTGGACAGTGCAGTGAAAGAAAACATATTTCACCTTTCCTGCAGTAACACCAATCCTAACGATCATTTTGGAGCCAATGGGATTGCCTAGAGGAATCATTCAGTGCTGTTTCCTCATTAGCCTGACCATGGTTCCAAGCAACACTGCAGAAACTCAATTAGCCAGCTACCCATTCAGACTTCCTCTCCCACTCCCAGCTCTCTTATCCATGAAAATGTCCCAGGAGAGGTCACAAAGCCTTGTCTAAAGGATCACAGCTCTCAAATTCCTTGCTGATGTAATTCTCAATTAATGTGATTAGAGGTACCACTGATCCTACAGGTGGAAGAGACAGAGGAGAAGACAAAGCAATGCTAAAATCCCTGCTTTGCAAGGGATTTCAGCAGACAGAAGTGATTTGAGGAAGGAGGAGGGCTGTAGATTTCTGTCAAAGAAGATGATGAAAATACTCATGACATCATTTCAACTAAGTGACTTCATTTTCTAGGAAATTTTGTAGAACAGAAACAGCCAATAAACATAATCATAGGTGACAACGTAATCACAGAAATCATAGAATCACAGAACGACGTGGGTCCAAAGGGACCCTAAAGATCATCTAGTTCCAACCCTCTTGCCATGGGCAGCGTTGCTGCCAACTAGATCAGACTGCCCAGGGCCCTATCCATATCCTAGGACCTACACAAGAGTAAATCAGACTGCCCAGGGTCCTATCTATATCCTAAGACCTTTACAAGAGTAAAGGTATCTGGATATCCAGTTTTCTTTGTCCCATAGGTCCCCAGAAGAACATTGCCTCAATGTTTGAGGTTTTCCATAGCAATATTCATCTGCCTGGCTTCCTAATCTAAACACCAGTCATGAAGACAGTCCTCCAACATCCATTTACAACTTCTCCAGAGTAAACACACTAGGGGCTGCTAATGTTCTTTCTCTATACCTATCACAAATTCTCGGCTATACTTCACATTACAAAAAATGTTATGCTTACCTAATATGTATATTACAGGTTTTATTACTGCACAGTCCGCCCAGGATATTTCAGCATCCAGCTCTGGTTTCATGGAGAAATGCTCACATCCGTATGACTTAGAACAAGTCCACAACATACATTTGCACTGTCATCTCATGGAGCAACACAGAGCTATAACAGAAAGGAAGAAGTCACCGAGATCAATACATAAATCCAATCAATCAAATGATAAACCCAATCTCTTCTGTATGATTTCCTGGGGCCCGCAGTGCAAGAAGGACATGGAGCTTTTGGAGCAGGCCCAGAGGAGGGCCACAAAGATGATCAGAGGGCTGGAGCACCTCCCTTGTGATGAAAGGCTGAGGGAGTTGGGCTTGTTCAGCTTTGAGAAGAGAAGGCCCCAAGGGGACCTCATTGTGATTTTCCAATACTCGAAAGGGCCTTAGAAGCAGAGGGGGACCAAATTTTTACAAAGGTAGACAGTGATAGGACAAGAGGGAATGGATTTAAATTTAAACACGATGCCCAGAGAAGCTGTGGATGATCCAACCCTGTAGGCATTCAAGGCCAGACTTGATGGGTTCCTGGGCAGTCCGATGTAGTGGTTGGCAACCCTGCTCACACCAGGGGGTTGGAAATAAATGATCTTTGAAGTCCTTTCCAACCCAAGCCATTCTGTGATTCTGTATGGTTTCGTGCTGCTCTGCAGATGAGCCTCACGTCTCTCTGATGTAGTTTCATTGAGTCAGTCTCCAAGCTGCCCTCAACAGAGCGCCAACTGTGTAGTGGTTTATTTGGCTGAATTTAAACAAACAAACAAAAATAAATAAATAAAACACCTGTAGACTCCTAGGAGTTGTTAGTATTCATTTTATGCTGTGACCTAAGTCCCGTGCCTAGGTATCCAGAGTATACTCATCTTTTAAGCCATTTTAAGCTTCCAGTTCCTTGCTTACAGATCATTCCTCAACACCAATGCAACTGGATGGCATCTGGTGAATAAATCAGTAACTAAAGTTTCTGTCAATTCTTCTAGGAATAAACACTGCCATTTACAAAGTGGCAGTCAAGCTTGTAAAAGGAAGGAAATAAATGCCATTTGCAACCCAAGTGATTATTTCTGTTAAGCTAGACTTGAGCTTTTTGTCTGATAAAGCCGCTTATCTGACTGTATGAAAGGTCTTACATAGTTGTTGGAAGAACTGAAAGTCCACAAACAGGGTTTTCTGCCATCCTGCAACTGTTGTTTATGCTTTTGATTGAATCATTATTTCAGCTCCCAGAGCTGAGTCATTTCATCTGCGTGAACATGTATGAAGCACAGGACAAGCAAGCAGTCTCGGTTGTGTCAGAGAGTCCACGCAACTTCATTTTCAGCTGGCATGCTTATTTTTATGATCTCCCACCTCTAGAATCCCAAAGGTCTTCGATGAAGACCTCTCCACTGGAGGCGATGGAGGCACATTATTAACAACCGCTTCTCAAACCACCACCCCACATGCTATTAAGAGATTGCTTTGGCCTCTGAGCGAAGGTTGGCTCTTGCATTTGGGGTCAGGGAAGGAAAGCAGCACCATCAGCTTGCCCACACTGGTTCCTGGCTTTGTGCAAATAGCCTTTTGTACAGCTCAAATCGTTGATTAAAAGAGGTATCAATTCTCTGAAGGTTTTTTTTTTTTTTTTTTCCCATGGCTGCCTTTGTATGTCATTTGCTGAAATAGTCTAAGACCTCATAAACGTCAAGCATTACTAAAATAGATTTTTTTCTCCACTCTCCCTCCCTCCCCCTTCGCTATTTCAAGTGTATGTCTTTTGCTAAAGATCCAGATTCTCCCACAGAAAGCATGTGACTGTTGTCTGGAAATAGATCTTCTCTCTGCCTCTAAAAGCATCCAGAGCAGATGGGCAGGGACAAGATGCTCTGGTATCACCAGCTTGCACCGTCTCTCTGATAACACATCAAGGGAATGGTTGGAGGAGAGCACACGCCCAGCATGACCTCTTACCAGGATCCCTTACTGAAGGGACCAACATTTGACTGAAATGGAGACGAGAGCAATGCACGTCAGTATTGGGGATGCCACAGAGGACTTGAGTTGCCTTCAAAATCTCCTAACGCTCAACCTGGTTGCCAGCCAGAGCAAAAGACAAAATGCTTCTCAGAAGAGCTGACCAGGAACAGGCATGCTCAACTAAGAGTAAAAATCTTTCCTAAAGAACTGGAAACTGGGGATGTCTAAAAGTTCAAGAGCTGCAGACCTCATTTCAGAACAGACAAGGGCTGCTTGCATCACACTTTATTTTTACAGAACATGAATCATTTCTCACTTGAAGGTAGCTGGGATCACTCTGCTGTCAGTATCTCTGTCATCAGCAATGCTAAAAATACAAAAAGATCCAAAGTCAGCCACGGCACGTTGTCAGCTCTGGACCTGTGCACATGACTGCTGGGTCTCCTTCATGGGCTGCCAAAGAGCAGCAGCAGTGCTGGCACCCTTCATATCAGGCTCTGTGATGTACCAGGCCCACCTCCTGCGCATGCACACACACATGCACAAAGCTTTTGCTTCTCAATTCATCCCCAACAGTAAATATTTGATTGCTCTGCTTGCTCTGCCAAAGAATGGCAGCCTACAATTACAGTTAATCCTCTAAAGGTTGCCATGCTGTCAAACACTTTGGCTCTCAGCCTTGCTTGAGGAACCATACGGCTGCCTTCGCTGCAGTGCACAGCTGGTGAGCTTACATCCACCAAGGAAGTAGATTACCCAACTTTGCCTATAAAACTGCAGGTAAAGAGCAAGCCAGTAATGAACTCCTGATTATTTGCATATACTTTAACATCCATTTCCTCCAGAAAAGAAATTATCTTGTACCATATGAAGATAGCTGTGCTAATTAGGATTTTAGGTGTCATGAAACAGCCTTCAAATGTGATCCTTTCCATCTTGTCATAAACAAGGCCTCAGGTGTGGCATGCTCTACAAGGAGCAGTGCCTGCAGTTGCATGAGCAGTGTACTTTTTCGTATACGATGGCATTATACACCTGCATGCCACTAGCAATTTTAGAGGCTGGAATTGTTTTTTGCATTAACTTAAGACAAATTCACAGAGAAAAAGCCCACTGGGTACAGGCTCTGCTTCTCGAAACCTTTAAACAGCTGACAGAGGGAAAACAAAGGAGTGCTGAGGAATCGTACTATGCCAGCCATCTCCTGAACCTAGTGCTGCTGTACAGCTGAAATGCAGGAGGTGGGCCCTGCTCTCACCTGACCTGCTGGCCATCAGAGTTCTGGACTTGGAATAGTAATACCTTCACTCAGGAGTGGGACTCAAAGATCTTGATGGGTTTCTTCCCACTCAGGATATTCTGTGATTCTATGATCTTTGGTCTGGGTTACTCAATACTTATTTCACACAGTGGCATTGGAATCTCATTTTATTCCTCTTGGGAGAGTTGCTGCTCTGTCTCTTGTAGCATAGATCTAACTAGGTGCTAAGCTGATACATGAAGGTGTAAAGGAACAACTTGCTTACCCAGCAAATTTCAGCATGGCTTGAGCTACAAATGAGTTTCTCTGCCATCGTGGAACCAAAGCCAGGACATTACATGCCTCTCAGAAGACAAGGAACGTGACCCTTTCAGTATTTTCATTTACCTAACTCAGCAAGGGCTCTAAGAGATGGCCTCAAATTCATTATGATACACCATCCTTCTTCCCAATGGAAAATGGAGCTGTGCACAGGGAGTGACCTACTGCACAACAGTCCAACCATACCACAAGGGATATGGAGACACCAGGCCTGGCTTCCAGAGGACACTGGGGCATGCAGCTGCTGCTCCAGCAGTGGCCATCTGAAACAGCAGAATTGTGTTCAACTCCATGCCAGCTCTTCAGCATGAGCAGCCAAGATCTCTCATGAGAGAGTTAAAAGAAAATGTTGCCAGACTACAGAGATCACTGGCAAAGACACAGAGGGCTCTTGTACTTCTGATGTCTTTTGTGCTTATGCATGCAGGTTTCAATGCAGAACTTTGTTCAGTGGTGGTAAACCACATGGCCTCAATCTCAGCATCAGACTGCTGAGTACATCCCCCTTTTTTTTGTCCCTGATATTTGGAAAGATTCATATAATAATTTCATCAGATCACTTCAACACTCTGAGTTATGTTCTGCAATAACTGTGAAATCCATGCATAGCAGGTAGACATAACAGAGACATCACTGCAAAGGGGCAGCTGCACGCTTTACCCAATGCCTGTGCACCATAAGTGATGCTCCTTCTTAGTGTAACTCTGCCAAGCCCATGGCAGTTTCATCTTGGAGGAGTTTCTCCAACAAATTGAAAGAATAGTTATGCTTCCCTGCCATCTCCCAAGGCAAACCAACCCAAAACACAAGACTTGAGGTCAGTACAGAGCTCTCCCAACTTTCAAGGTAAAGACTAATATATTTTTAAAGCAAATAACAATTTGTTGTCTGTGTTTCTCCATTGCTTCCAGACAGATAATAAAGCAAAAAAAAACAAACCAAAACAAACAAACAAAAAAACCCAGAAGGGCTGCAAATACAAATGCTAGAGGCTTCTCCTTACACTGCTCTTTCATAGCCACATGCTTCGTCCTCCTCACACATACTTTAAAGAGAGAAATTCCTATCCTCAAAGCTGCCTTTCTAAAAACATTCTCAGGGTTGAATCCTTTAGTTGCAGGTGAACTAGCTCTCACTTATAAACACCTTCAAAAGGTAGAAGGCATGTTGTGTGCTTCTAAGCAGAGTTCAAAGAGCAGTGGCAAGGAGCTGGACTCTGGAGCCCACCAAAGCCATTGGCCATGGTATATCTGATGGTGAAGCAAAAGCAATGCCTCAGACCCACAGAGGTCTTGGACCTGAGCTACCTCATTTGATTTAGTCAGTCCCTGATACAGTTAACAGTGGTCAACTCTGCATTCATATTCAAGATACAGTCCCACATTAACAGCAGAGGTATCTCCTGAAAGGGGGTTTCAAGAAACACCGTTCTCTCGGGTCCATGGGCTCCTTCAAATCAGCACAGCCCACTGATGCCAGCAGGGGTTCAGTTCACACCAGCTGGGACAGGACCAATTGCTATTCAGCTTGTGACACTGTGTTTGAAATGAGCTGATTGTGCCTGAGCCATTAAGTGCTTCTGGAATGCTGATGGACTGATGTTATTGATTGGGATGATGCTGCTGCCAACAGAGAGGCTGCATAGTGCATTTCAGAGCCCAATTTTGTTGTAACACTAAGCTGTATTGTTCACAAAAGCCTAGGAAAAAGGTTGTGATCAGAGCTCTGTTAAAGTTGGAATCAATCACCTAGAAACACTGCCAAAAATGCCTCCTTCTTAGGTAGCTCCCACCACTCTCATCTCCTTCCTGTGTCCTGGAACTGGCTTCTCTCCTCCACATCATATCTGTTTGCCTGCACTGCCCCATTCCCTGCCAGTCTCCAGCTTTCTGAGCTCCCTCCATCTCTACCACCTCCCAGGTGAAGGCAGAGCCCAGCAGGTACCAGCTGGGCCTCTCAGCACTGCCTGCAGCTGGGGAATGCTGGCACTGGCTACAGAGCACATCTGCCATGCTTACAAATTATTTCCCTGCAATTTCATTATTTAAATTGTAAAAGACTTACTTAATGCCTCTCTGAGTTTACCTAAAGGCTGATTCTTTGCTATTGCAAATCCTTAAATAACAGTCACTCAATCAGAATTTCCTTAAGGGTGAAGATAGAAGGTATGTAATAGTAAACATTTACACGATGTTTCTTTTCACGGGATCCCCTGGCACTTTACAAACAGCACAGACATAATAAACCAAGAGAGTAAGGCACACAAACACCTACAGTGAAACACTGACCATCCAGTGCCCAGTTATGTCTCACCAATAGGCTCCAGCTTAAACAAATGAAACTGGATTAGTCCTACAGAAGTGAAATTGCTTTAACTTCATAACCAAAACAGAAGGAATTAGGGAGATAAGGGCAAACCCCTTCTGCTGCAATCAGCTTTAAAGCCATGCAGGCAGTGGCTATAATGCAAATACCTCCTTGCTCCTAGCAGACAGCAGCTCCAGCACAGTGCTTTAGCCAAGCAGGACCACCAGAAGAAGGAAATTTAGTAAATGTTACCAAAAAGCACAGCTCAAGACTTGAGGCAAGACTACCACTGGTGTTCCTCCATCATCCCAATGAAGCCTGTCTCTGTTTCTGACATTGGAAAGGCTGCTGTGAAAATGACAGTCCGGATGACACAAGATCACTTGGCACTGAAAAATGCTTGTATTCAATCTTTGTTTTGGTTAGTCGTTGGACTTCTTCATTTTGACAGTAATGCTTGTCATGAAAAAACAGTTCTAAAAGCTTTTTCTCTTTTTTGATTTCTTTATATGAGTGCCCAGCATTTTAAAAGGCAGAAATCTGACTGGGGTGGGGAAAGGAGGGATGAATGTTTCCCAGTGGAGGATCTGAGGAAGAGCTCAGCACATGCCTGTGCTGCTGCTGTGCTGTTGCCACAGTGGTGTATGGACAGTCCAGCCAATTAATATCTCTCTGCACTTTAGCAGTTTCTATTTCAGAACAGAAGATCTCCAGGGCCATTTCTTTAGTTTCATTACCACCTGTAGCAGCTGATTTGTTCCGAGATATTCTTCCCACAAACCTTGTCTTGCTGGCCCTAGTAGAGACATGCATCTGTCCCACTATTTCCAGCAACTCGCATTTTGCCACCGACTATTAACAGGCACAAGAGCCAGTTCACTATCCCAGACAGCTTCTCAGAAACTGATACAGGCCCTAAGGAGGGCAACAAGCATCCAGCCTGGGGGCAATGATTCTGGTCCCACACCTGAGCCTGTCTCTACCTGGATAAGAACATCACTGGTTCCCGTGCTGCTTCAGTGTCAGAACATTTGAGATTTTATTATAAGGTCTGGGAACAGAGATCATGTCATAAAGCAAGAACCCTATTTCCATTCATGCAGTTAAAAAGAAAGAGGAAAAACTCCATGTCACTAGATTCTTAATTGCCAGAGGCTTTCAGCACTGCTGGTCTCAATTAACAGCTGCCCAGCCATTAACAGAGGCTTACCAGCTTGCTGCACTTTCTGAATGAGCTGTACGTACAGCACTGCCAAACTTTGACTCAAAGCTATTTCTGAGATGGCAGATGCAGCCTGGGGGACAAATACAAACATTTCTCCTGCTCAAATCTGTCTCAGAAGCCACTCAGCGTGACTTCACGAGATTTGCCCTTCAGGCAGACTTCTGAATTTTGGATATCTGTCTTTGAGGGACTGAGATGGATGCCAGCAATTCCTACCAGCATCAGGAGAAGCTAATCTCAGATTTTTCTTTCTCCCTGACTTTCTCCTTAAAGATTCCCCAGGTCTACATCACAACACTGCGTTCTGGTTTCAGCTGGGGCAGAATTGATTTTCCTCACAGCAGATGCTGCGATGCTACGTTTTGGTCTTAGGAGAAAAACAATGTTAATCACACACTGATGTTTGAGCTGTTGATGAGCAGTGCTGCACAGAGGAGGTTTCAGCTTATTCTGTCCCACCAGCAAGGGGCCAGGTGGCACAGGGAGCTGGGAAGGGACAGAACCAGGACAACTGGCCTGATGTGGCCAAAGGATTGATGTGGCTCTGGGCAGCCTGGTGTGGTGGTTCACAACCCTGCCCATAGCAGGGGGGTTGAAACTAGGTGATCATTATGGTTCTTTTCAACCCAGGCCATTCTACAAAAGGATATCCCATATCATCTGACATCATATGAAAAAACACTCTAAAACTGGGGGAGCTGCTGCTTAGGGGCTGGTGGGCATCAGTCGGCTGGTGGTGAGCAACTGCACCATGCATCATTTATTTCGTAAAGTGTACTATATATATATATATATATATATAGAATGTATAATCATTCCTATTATTTCTCTCTTCCTTTTTCTATCTTAGTCGATTGTTTTTATCTTGACCTACGAGTTCTACTGTTTTTTCCCCAGTTCTCTCTCTCATCCCACTGGGAGCTGGGGGTGGTGAGCGAGTGTTTGTGTGGTGCTGAGCTGCTGCCAGGTCAAACCACAACACGTTGCTATCAGCCACCTCTTAAAAACAGCCTCAGAGCACACAAGTGTGAGCCTGCTCACAGTTACCTCTGTTAAGTCAAGAATAAAATTTAATCCTTATTGCTAAAAGGGGAAACAGAACAAAAATGAAGGTGCTGTAAATAAATCAAAGGCCAATTGCCACCCTTCACCCTACATCTCATGTAGCCCTGCAGCTCATTCAGATGAGAGGGCTTTAAAGAATGCTTGTGTGCTCCACACACACATACAGAAAAAGAAAAAATACAGCCTCAAAACATTTTGTTTTAGGAAAACATCTCTGAAGTGCAATATTGGGAGGATCAGTTCAGGCCACGCTGACACAACCCAGCCTTTATTTTGTTCCTCCTGGCATCACAGTGTTTCTCTGAGTTTCTCTCCTTGATGAATTACACCTCACAGAAGCCTGGCCTGGCTCTCAGCTCCTCTAAAATCTGAGCCAAGCAGGAGCAAGGCAGGCTTTAATGCAACTTGATGCTTTCATTAGCTAAGGGTTATGAGAGACTGTACCAGTCCCAGGGTGAGTCAGACTCTGCTTCTCATTGTCTTGGCAACAGAAAAGGAAACATGCTCTACCAGCAGCAACAAGGGAGTAGGAACAGGGACAACATTTGGGCTTCCAGGGAAAGCTCCCACAAGTTCATTACTGGGGACTATTTCACTCTTTTCTGCAACAGTTCTTCCTGCCGTGATCAGATGCTACAGCCACATCTCAATGAAAAAAATCAGATGAGAAAAAAAGATCAGAAAAAAGGTAAGAATGGGTGCATTATTAAGAAAAGTAGAAAGGAAGACCAACATATCAGCCTCACCTCTGTGCTGAGGAAGATCATAGAGCAGATCTTCCTGGAAGCTATGCTGAGCACATTAGGAAGAGAGGTAAAATGAGATACCAGCATGGCTTCACCAAGGGCAGGTCCTGCTTGACCAACCTCGTGGCCTTCTCTGATGGCATAACTGCATCAGTGGACATCAGCGAAGACCCACTGATGTTATCTATCTGGACTTTAGGAAGGCATTTGACATGGTCCCCCATAACATCCTTCTCTCCAAATTAGAAAGATAAAGACTGGACAGATGGATAGCTGAGAAACTAGTTGTGAGATTGCATCCAAAGAACGGTGGCTCAACGTCCAGATGGAAAAGTGGTGTTCCTCAGGGGTCAGCACTGGGACCACTGCTCTTTAACATCTTCATCAGTGACACTGACACTGGGATGGAGTGCACCCTCAGTCTGTGGATGACACGAAGCTCTGTGATGCATTTGACACACCAGAGGGAAAGGATGCCATCCAGAGGGACCCAGACAGGCTCAAGCAGCAGTGGGTCCAGGTGAACATCGTGGGGTTCAACAAACCCACGTGCAAGGTCTGCACCTGGGTTGTGACAACCCCTTTCAGTACAAGCCAGGGGATGAAAGGAGAGAGCCCTGACAAAAAGGACTTAAGGATACTGGTGGAAGGCAAGCTGGTCATGAGCCAGCAACGTGCCCGTGCATCTCAGAAAGCCAACCATACCCTGCACTGCATCCAAACAAGTTACCCAAGGGATAAAACTCTCTTACAAAGACAGGCTGAGAGCTAGGGCTGTGCAGAATGGAGAAGAGAAGGCTCTGGGGGAAACCTGAGAGCAGCCTTGTGGTTTCCTAAGGGGGCTGTAAGAAATAAGGGCACACCCTTCTTTCTGTGGTCTGTGGTCACAGGATAAGGGGAAACGGTTTCAAACTACAAGAGGTGTGATTTAGATTGAACATATGGAAAAAGTTGTTGGTTTGGGGTTTTTTTTTTTTAGGGTGAGGGTGGTGAGGCACTGGCACAGGTTTCCCAGAGAGGTGGCAGCTGCCCGATCCTTGGAGACATTCAAGATCAGGCTGGGGAAGGCTCTGAGCACCTGATCAAGCTGTAGGTGTCCCTGTTCATTTCAAGGAGCTGGACTAGGTGACCTTTAAAAGTCTCTTCCAAATCAAATGATTCTATGATCTATTGCAACACACTGGAAAACCCATTTTCGTAGAAATTCAGGTTTGCTGGAGGTGAAGAGAGTTGTGCAAAAAGAGCTTGTTAAAATGTGAACAGTCATCGGATGTGACAGTTAATCATTTACATGGAAGCTTGTCCCCTCTGATAATAATTTTCCAAGGCAGCAAAACTAAAGCTTACCTGGTCATTGGCTTCTAAAGCGACCTTGTCTGGCAGGGAAGAGAAAAGGGGAAACAACAGTAACATGACCCTCCTGTGTCAGTTCCAGGTGGGGACAGGAGGGGACAAAACCGCTGCTGGCACGTTTCAGTTATCTGGCTACTCACTTCAAGCTGCCAGAAACCTCCTGCCTTCAGGGCCAGCAGGGTCATGCCAGCTTAAAAAGCTCAGCAGGGTATTTTTGTTGAGAAGCCTACCAACAGGATATAATCAGATACAAAGAAACACTTTGGAGAAGGCCCAGAAACATCACAGCATTCGGATCTGAATTGCCAGGAGGGATGGATGCCTTTCTGCTCAGCCACCCCCAGTTGCAGGGACAAGTGATGGAAGCACCATAAATAAGCATTTAAAAATCCAAAGCACAGACAGGAGAGAGCTTTCAAACAGATACCTCCCTCATGGCATCCAGGAGCAGCAGAAAAAAACATGAGGTTAGAACATTCATTGCACCTGTGGTGTTAACACAGTTTTGCCACTGCATTGACTGCAATTCCAGCACCACGTATAGAACTATTTTATCATGCTAGAGGTGGGATAGAAATGAACCCTAACCTTTTCCAGACAGACTGTCAAGAAAGCAACAAAGTGAAGACAAAAATCACTAGATGTGAACATTTCTACTCCAAGTCAGACTTCATCTGGCAGCCCGATGCACTCTGACAAGATACTGGGAAGCCAGGGCTGGTCCCCAGCCAGAAGATCCATCTCCTCTACTTGTGGTCTTGGTTTCACTAAATGCTTCCAACAACAGGCTTGGAAGACAAAGTCCTTGTCAGGGCTGCTGAAGAGTGAAGGTTTCTGAGCTCTCCTGGACCTCTGACTCAAGCCAGAATCCCCAGGTAGATTGCTCAGTGGTTCCAGATCCACCCAGCTGTTTTGCCAGCCACTCAGTGTGGTATTGCTGTGTGGTATTGCTGTCTTGGAGACTGTCCACAATGAAACCTGGAGCTGCACTTCAGAAAAGTTCAGAGCCTGAAATGCCATCATCTCATTGACCCTGGTTTCACGGGAAATCTTCCAACCACCTTCAGGGACACTACCTAGAGGTACAGCTTGAGATCACATGAAAGAAAAAAACCACAAAGGTAGAAAAGATGCTTGGAGGAGAACTGCAGATGTGAGGCACTGAATATTTGCTGTTGCATACCACATGAATTCTCCAACAGCACAGAGAATGTGAAAATGCTGCTTACATTCACTGCCTGGATTCAGCAGGTTGTTTTGTACTCAATTTCCCAGCTGATCCAGCTGCAGCATGATAGCAGGTGCTAGAATCAATCATGTTATTGCATTTTTCCCTTCCAACTGCAGGTGGAAGAGACTCAATGCATCACTATACAAGAGGAGAGGAAGAAGACACTGCCAAATTCCCCACTGGATGCAATATTTATCCTGTAAGCAAGGATTAACTGAATAACTTGCTAGCTTTGTGTCAAGGCTTGTAAGAAGCGGTGACTAATCCTAGCTCGTGGGGATTAACAATGTTTGCTGTGGGAAATGTGCCAGGCTTTTCAATTATATCATGTCTTACAGACTGCAATAGCTGCACAAGAATACAACTGCATTCTTGCCACAGTGATAGCTGGGTATGTCCCTTCTAGTTTTTAATGCCACGCACTGCAGTGCAGTCATCAGCAAGATCCTCATATGGACAGACAGCAGTAGTCTGTCCTCCTTGAGCAGGGTAAGAAGAGGGAAAGATCAGGTGTGCAACAAGAGAGTCATTCAGTCATATTTTGGTGTACCTCCCTTTGTGATCCCCTAGGCAGACTTAGTTACAAGAACACAATTGAAAGTAAACGAAGTATCATGGTAAATTGCTAACCTACTATTTAGGCAACAGGTTTCCAATGGGACCTCCTATGCACTCAATGCAAAAATCCAGCACTTGCATTTAAGCCACCATTTTCAAGCTTGTGCCCTTTGCAAAGCTCTGGTCTTGGACAGAGCTGCTAATCCATGAGAAAGCTCCTCTCCATACTGGGACTTCACACTCAAGCAGACAGTTCAAGACAGGCACAGCCAGAGCAGTACAGGATAGGGGCTGTTCACCTTGGGGAAGAGGCACTGGGAGTATGGATAGAACAACAAGAGCAGTAACTGGTGGTATTGGTACCACAGGACAAAAACAGAACTACAAAAAAGCTTTGAGACATTTTTCCACTCGTTTTTAGTCAGCCACAACACCAGAGCAAAAATAAATTGTACCCACTAAGCAGTTCCAGAGGTTCTTGCAAGAAACTTTTTTGTGTGTGTCCTCCTCCACACAACATACCATCAGTTACAGGTCATTTTGGATGCCCAGCATTGCACCCAGCACCACACCTTAAGCAGTTTCTCCATCTTCATCCTGCTCTTAGAATCAGAGTCATGTAGGTTGGAAAAGACCTTCATGATTGTCACATCCAACCATCAACAGAACCTCATCTCTAAATCCCATCCCTTCATGCCGCTGTATGCGTAGCACAGATTTAAATTACTGACCTTATTAACTCGTTAAGTCATCAGCTTTACAGTGACTTGAATACTGTCAGGTTCACCATGCAAGTAGCTAGAGGAAAACCAAACATGGCAGGCTATGGCCTACAAGAATCCACGCACCAAAATAGTATTTTTCTGGCCTTTCCTGTGGTGAGGTACAGATGAGAGCATCACTCCACTGCCTTCTGCACAGCACTGGGAGGTGCAGGGCTTGTTGCAGCACGTGGAGGAAGCCTATGCCTTGGCTAGGGGACAGCTATGTTTGGTTAGATGTGTGCCCCACTCCCATGTGCCCACAGCCAGATGTAGAGCCCAACTCAGAGCCTTTCTGGACCTTCTACCTCGTTTCAAAGACCTCTGGATAAAAAGCAACCCAAAACAAATAATAAAATGAAACAAATCACAGAGATTCAGCTTGCAAATATTACTCTTCCACTTACTGAGTCGACAAGAGTCCAATACCCAAGAACCAAACCATTCACCTCTTAACTCCTCTGATGCAAGCCTGCATTCAGATGCACCCATGAGAAGCTTTGTGTGTTGTGTAATACAAAATCCCATTCTGAGCTCCTCTCACTCTCCTAACAAGCTACCTATTACGCTCAATTTCTCCCACACGTATCAATAGTTATTACTACTTAATAGTGACTTAATAGTGCTGCAAGGTACTTGGGAGTACCAGCAGCATGGAGGTAATTAGAGATGAAGAAATATCAATTTATGACTAAGATACATGCACCTGAACAGGACGCTTTGCAGTGGCTTGACTGCCCAGGGACAGCTATTTCAGTACACCAGAGATGAGCCGGTTTGAATGATTTTAATTTTTAAACTGGAAGCAAATTATTTTGGAAGTTTGCATTAAGTGGAAACAACAGCAACTGACTAAGCAAACCGTTCCATTTGAGGATACTTTCAGCAGCCTATATTCATGAGATGCTCTGTTTGCTGTCCTTTTCTCTTAAGAAAAGGAAGGACCGTGACATGGAAGAAGTCAAAACTTCCCTTTGCCTCATTCAAAGAAGGGGTTTGAAGCAAATTGCCTCAATTTCAAGTTGTCCTGTGTTTGGAGTGGTGAGAAATAATGTCCCAGGTGAAGGACTCTGCAAGGCCTCCTGAACACTTGTATGCACCTCCATGAGGAGCTTGGCTGGAGAGGCAGAAGCACCCTTCACAAATGGCCTGCAGCCAATGGACAAGGCTGTTCCATGGGACAGAAGAGTTTTAACCCATATTCTGCATCTTAATATAGAGGGGATTTGAAACCTGGTCCTGTGCCTCTCCTATGATTGCCTTCACCAGCTAGCTACAGGGAGGAACAGCACTGTGAACTGGTTTTCTGAATATTACGTGGCATACACCATCTCTAGTTTATTTAGCTGTAGTTATTTGCCAAACACAAAACCTGCAAGGAGCTTAAAGACCATCTGAAAACACTCTGGGGGGAAAAATAACAAGCTTGAAGCAGTATGACAGACAAAGGTGGGTTTAGGCATCACAAACATGTTTACTGGCTAAGGCTCATCACTTGGCCTCCCACGAGTGCTGTAGGAAATGAGGCTAGACATCATCACCCCCCATGCCAGGGGAGCAGTGAACAGTAGATGGGAGGGAAGGACAGAAGCCTAAGGTGGAAATAAAACAGCGGGTGCAGGGACCTGGAGAGCTTTGGAAAGGGAAAAAGGTGGAGGAACTGAGATTGACTCCAAAAACACTGGGATGTCCTACTTGAGATCCAGCTTGTACAAATCTTGGGACAGGAAATCTATGGACAATTTCAAAAAAAGCTTCAGCCACTTCTAGGCTTCTGCAAAGAGAGCTGCTCCCTCAACAACAAAGGACCTGTCTCCATCTGTCCACTCCTGTCTTTCTTCTGCTGAATCATGCAACAAACTTTACTTGCCAAAGAACTGTGGATGTAGAAAAGCAATTAAGGAATCAGGATGTGACATTCATCAGTTCATGTGCCTCTGAGCCTGACTACACCCTGGTGAAACAACTCCTCACAAGTGTTCAGATATTGTGGGAATGGGAGTTTGTACAAAAAAAAATACAATACAACAGTACCAACACCATCCAGTGAAGGAGAACTTGCCTTTCCATATCACAGAGATGAGCATCATGGCATCACTCCAGAGCTTGATAGGGAAAAAGAGTTGCACTGGTTTTCACAAAATATGCTCTAACAAATGAGCTAATTACCTCCATTACCAGGTTACATTTCCAACCTGCTGTGGGACAAAGGTTACCAATGGAATAGCCATTGAGCTTTACATCTGAGGGTCCCAAGCCCAGACGTCTTCAGGATGGGCGAGCTGGACCCACACAGCTTTTTCGAGCCCCACACAGCTCCAACCAGCCACACATGGCCAATGAGGGCCACATACACAGCCAAGTCATTTGTACATTCCATTTTCTCTGTGCCTTTGCCTTACTCCCAAAGAACCACGTGGCATGAGCTGGCACTCACAAGGTGAGAAGATTGCGGGGCAGCCACCAACATCACCCTCCCTAAAATGGCCTGAAGCCTTACACAAAAACTTTTCCTCACGAATGTCCATAGGAGCATCTGCCCCAGGGCTCAGCCATCCCACTCACAGATAATTCCCCCAGCTTTACAGGAAGCTGAGCACCTGTAAGAAAATAGCTGATATCTACAGCGTGCTACAAGTAGGAAGCAGGGCAGACAAACAGTGGTGCCCACACGCAGCCCAGGACCTGGCAGCACTGAGGGATCTGACAAACAAATAGAGAGCTAAGCAGCTTCTGCTTGAGCCTTAGGCCAGACTGGCTTTTTCTTCTGCCCCGCATCAGGATGGTTCACTAACTCACCCACTTGAATCTACATCCAGAGAGCCATTCTGATGTCCTTGCTCTTACCTCCACTAGATAATGCTACTTTGCCCAGATCATCCATCCTAATCACTTCCCACGGGGATCTGATGACAGTTTGGGCTGTTTCATAGAGCAGTTCCTTCCACCCACCGTGAGTGTCTGCATACCTTCTGCTCCATTCCTGCACCTGATGAGTAACACCACAGAAACAGCTACAGTGATCATCACACCCTTCCCTGGATGTCCAAATGACTTGCTCAGCCTCCTACAGAACTCCAGCTATTGTGGATCAGAATTAAAAACTTCCATTAGGATCCTGCTGGGTTTGACAAAGTGAACAGTTACTACGCCATCAAGATCAAGAGGTGGGAAAAGATAGAGAAAGGTTCCCCAGAGAAAAGGGGAGAAGGAATGCAGGCTGAGCACTTCTATTCCTCATAGTTGTTCTTCTTTTTTTTTTTTTTTTAATAATCCTTCAGAGATTTCAGTCAAATGCAGGAAAATGTTACAGTGGACAATGTCCTACAGATAAGAGCACGTACCCACAAAGTATGCATCTCATAGAAAAACAGCTTTGTATGAAAGCCCACAACTCTTCTGGTAGTAGTAAAACAATATTCTTAAGTTGTACGTTCAGCTCCCTTCTTTATGTAAGGTTCACAGTTTCTTCATGGTGGTAGGAGAGTTCTGAAATACAAATAATTTGTTTTCACTCTCTCCTACTACAGACAATGCTGACTGCTCCCACTCACCAGGATTAGCTGTATTTTATAAACAGTAAATGCACTTCAGCAGCTTTTTTCAAGACTTTCTCAATTTTGCTGATGGACAACGTATTAAACATTTTGATAGTTCAATTGTCAAAGTGTTCCATAAATAAATTGACATTGTTCATATCCTTATCTTGTGTTGTCCAAAACCATGGGGGTTGATGGTCTGAAGTGGAACAGTCCCTCAGTAGTGCCTTGGAGAAGGCACTTTCTGAACCAAGACAACTGCCTGCCCGTCTATTGCTTTTTCAGTGACCATTTGGAATAGGAAGCATTACTTAAGCTCAAAGTCCTATCTGCCCATAGCCCCAAACACACACAATTTTTTGCAGGATTTGCCTTACAGAGCAAGCACCCTGGTCTTGTTTTCTCTTTGCGCTCTGTTCCAAAGGGAACAGGAGATGGATCTCATTACTAGCTTACACCGATTACAAGCAAAATAAAGCAGCTAGGGAAAGAGAGAGGGAAAAATAATAATAATAAAAAAGCAAGCTCGCTTTTGTTTCCCCCCATGAGAATCACAGAATCACAAAACATCCTGAGTCAGACGAGACAACACAAGGTCCAACTCGTGGCTCCACACAGGACCACCCAAACCAAAGCCTTCTCTTGTGGTTTAACCTCACAGAGAGCTAAGCACCACAAAGCCATTTGCTCACTCACCTGCAAGTGGGACAGGAAGAAAATCAGAGACAAAATAGAACTTACAGTTGAGACAGAAAAGGAAAGCGGGAACAAAAATGCAATAATGACAATATATGGGGGTTGCTCTGAAAGTAATGCCTCCTGTTTTATGATGTCGGCCCACAACATCAGAGGCAGATGTTGGTGGGATGGCAGTAGAGGCTGAATCTTTCCACCTACATTCTGTCACACATTGTCACGATGTGACATATGACAGCAGAGGGACAGTCTGACAGAATGGCATCTGACATGAAAGTGCATATGAAGATAAAGGCTGGAACTGAATTTTCTCCAAGAAGGAAAATGGTACCCATTGACATTCATCAACACTTGCTGAATGTCTACAGAGACCAAACAGTTGATGCGAGCGCAGTGAGAGGTGTGTGGTGCATTTCAGTAGTGGTAATAGTGATGTGAATAGCCATGCACAGCCATCACACCATGAAATTAATAGCGTCTCGATCAGTTCACCTGCACAAATCGGTTAAAGGTGGTGACTATGCTGAAAAACAATGTTTTGTAGCTGGGAACTTGATCTATCAAATAGCATTATTTTTCTCCTTGCATTTGTTGTAGTTTCCATGGAAATACACAGGAGACATTGCTTTCAGACTGACCTACATTTGTATCCACGATGCAGTTACTCACCACCCAGCTGACACAACTGCTTGCTGACTGACACCCAGCTAGCAACACAACATCCCACCACCCAGCCAACTCCTCCCAGCAGCCCCCATCTGTACCACACGCAGCTGTATAGCCTTCTGCATGATGTCAGGTGGTATGGAATAACCCCTATCCTAATTCAGGACCTGGCTCCACCACACTCCCTGCTGCCATGCCATGAAGGCAGTGACTCTTCCTTGCTGAGCAGCACAGACCAATCCAGCCTTGGGAGCAATCCCATTGTTCAGTAACAACCAAGACATCTCTCAACTGAAACCTGGACATTTCTAACAATCAAAGCTCTTTCCTATTATTTGACACCTTCCCAAGTTTCCATCAAGTCATAGAGAAGCAAACCAGAGGGTCGGACTGGAGCTAGTCAAATCCCTCTTTAGCCTGCAGTGGGGTTCAGCAGTACTTGATGGGAGAAAGCTGGGTTTCTCTGGCTTCAGAACAGGTTCACAAGGCTGAGGAAAACACTGGCAGAACGGCTTCCTTTCCAAAACATGCAATGGAGCATGTGTTAAGATGAGAAACTGTTAGTAATCTAGGCACTCTTTAGAAGAATTAAGGTAATCAGTTTGTAGTAAGAGGGAGATGAAAGCTCAGGATAAATCCCTTTTCTATGTGTAGACCAGTTGCAATGAAGATGCCAACATCACGGAGAGTACACAAGGAAAGAAAAAATATCATAGAGTTGTGGCTTATTCTTGGCTACTCTAAAAGAGATGCCACAAACTTCATTTTTTACATCCTGCTGCACTTCACTGTTGAGCCACTCATATGAACCTGTTTATCCTCTACCAAGACAACACACAAGCACACCATCAGCAATGCCTACCAGCCTCTCTGTCAATAACTGCACTCAAGGTGGGCTGTCTGGAAGGAAGCCACAGCAGACAATTAAAAGATACCCTGACAGCCCCCTTCATCGTGTGAATGACCCTAGCAACAGCAAGAGCTGTCTTTGGGTTTCAAAGGCAGGAGGGTTAAGATAACAGCTAAGCACAAGCAAGGGATAAAAGTCTCAAGTTATCCATTCTTTACAGCTTCGTGCAGTGAGCTCAAAGAGAGCTCCCTAATAGCAGTAATGTCATTTAAGCTATGCAGTCCTGGCAGGCAGTGAGACAGAGCTGCTGTGGGGAGTTAGGCCTGCACAGATAGGTTACATTTAGATTCATGGCAGCCTTAGGATGCATCTCTCAGGATGCACCTGAAATCACTAAAGAAAGCAGACAAGGGACAGAAAGAAGAAACAGATGAGACACTGAGAATTCTATTGTCGTTCAGCAGCTGTTCATATTTTATGGCCTGTCAGCATGCTTGCAGTCAGGAAACAAGCATGTCCTTTCCAAGCAAAGAAACTTCCTTCCATCATTTAACTCCACCTGTCCCAAACATCTCAGATCAGGTTGCAAAGGTCTGGTCAGGTTTCCAGACCCCACATGCACAGGCCAGCCTGTCCAGAAAAGGGAGACAAGTCTATAACAGATAGACATGGCAGCCACCATAAGCAACTTATCTGCTTCTATTCCTTAACCCAACTCAGAGACTGGGTGGAAAATCCTGGGATGACTGGGCAAACACTTCACACACATACAGCTTGCTTCCTCAAGCCCTTCTATCTTGTGAACAAACACGAAAGAGAGCAAAGCTGAAACACGTTTGTGCAAATCCAACCTGCATTGTTGATCCATCACACTCAAAAGAAGCCTTTCCTCCGGCTTCAGCAGCCTGCTTACCAGACCAATGACAAATGAAATCAGCTCCTGTCAATGGCTCTTCAGTGAAGTGGCCCTCAATGAAGTTTCCAGTCATGACAAGTCCGATGTTGTTGGTACATTCTCAAGCAGTCTGAAGAGAGAAACAGTCTGATGAGACAGGAAAATTAAACTCCTTCCTCCACAGGAGGATTGGTTCTTGTTAAGGTTGAATGTGTGCACGCAGGAAAATACAGGTTCATTTTCAATTTTCTTCCATGCTTCTAATATCTTGATTTGAGGAATATTTCAGATTTCTATATTTCAAGACCCTTTTAACCCTTTAAACTTTTGCTGCGAGGGTGGCTTGCTTTGAAAGATGCAGGTTTTCACTTTAGGTCAAAATAGAACACCTAGGATAAGGCTTAATCTCACAGAATTTTTAGCCACATACTCAGAACATTTAATGGTGTGCCTGAATTCACATGAATAAGCAACCTCACTAAAAGGAGGCTGGAAACCACGTACCAGCCTTATTACATCACAGCTCAGAGGGCAAATGAAGCTTTGCCTAGGAAGCATAACTGTGACTGCACAAGTGTGCAACATGGTGGTGTGGAACTGCTTCTCCCAGGTGAAGCTGCACACACCCCCTGGCTTCCATTCCAGTGCAGACCATGAACAGTGAATTGGACAACGTGTATGTCTGGGGATGAAGCAGAGATGGGGAAAAGGGAGAGGAAGCAGTACTGCTGTACAGAGCACAACATGGGATTGGGATGGCAGTGCTAGGAAGCTGGACTGCCCTATCCACGCATGCTGAGAAGTACAAAAACATAAACATATCTATTCATGTATATATACACACACAAAAAACCTAGGAGAAAAAGAAACCCTCTGGCACAGCAATATCAAAGGATGGAATCATTTTGCTCACCAGAGGCCGTAGCAAGGAGCTGGCTGTAATACACAAGCCAGCAGGAGCACAGCATTAAAAGAAAAATTAATGCAAGGAAAAGAAAGCACAGGAAGAGAAGTGCTTCCATTACAGCTTGCATAGATGAGAGAAAAGGAGCGAGGAGTTGTTACAGTCTGTAGATTGTTAGGTTTTGGGAGCAGCTCTAGTAATCCTTATGACAGGAACAATTTAAACAATAACTGCAGAGAGTTACAAAGGTCAGTTGTGATAAATAATAGGGGATTAAATCACGTAACAAAACCAAGTTCTCTGTAGCTTGCTGAAGCTCTGAACAGCCTTGGAAGCTCTCTCCAACACCCAGGAATGAGGAAAAGCACATCCATACACCTTGTTCACAGTCCTCATCCCAAGGGACACGTGTCCTTTCAGCTCCTGTTAATCACCTACAGAACTTAAGGCAGCTGCATCCTCTTACCTCCATGCCTTTGGCAGAATGAAGGAGGAGACATGGGTTGGTGCATGCATGTGGGTGCATTCACAGGGCCCTGGTCTGGACAAGGTGCCACCAGCTATGTGAGACCTCAGTGATGGTTCAGTATCCCAAAGTGAAGCACTGGAAGGAAACGACCACAAGGACCTGACACTTTACCCTTCCTTGATTGCCATTTTTTTCCAGGAACTTCTTAAAACTACAATGAAATTTCAAATTGATTCTTTCTGCCCAAATGCAGATGGGCAGAATTCCATTTGGTCTCTTGGGCATACATCTTACAGGCCAGAAAATAAAACAGTAATTGTCAGGGAAACAAGCAAATTTCTCTCACACCCAACAGGCAGGCTGATTTTGGAAATGTTCTGTATCTCACACTGGCATTCAACCTGAAGGAGTTTCACAGCCTTGTGGCAAAAGGTTGAGGCTGGTACCAGACTGTACCTCTACAGGTTCAGAAGGGAGTCTTGACATTTATACATAATTTCACCTCCACTCAAACCAAAAGCCAAGCCTAGCTGTGCCAATCTCCGATCTCTGCTGCTATTAACCATCCTCTATAATTTTGGGCTTTCTTTGCAGGTGAACCTGGTTACTTGACAGCTGCAAGTGTCTTGGTATTCTGTTCTTCAACAGCCTCCAAGCATCTCTGTTTCCCACCAGCTTCTGAAAGGAGCCAGCCCAGGAAGAACACAGACCTCACGATCAAACTCATGCCAGGACAGAAGGACAAAGTCACAGGTGTGAGAAGACAGGATTATATGCTTGGCTGCTGCTTGCTCTGAAAATCTTACAAAGTCCAGAACAGACTCTGAATTTCCACCGAGCTTGCATTTTCTGGGATGTAACTTCTCTTAAATGATTAAAAAAAGAAAAAGCAAGTTAGCTGCTGACAAAATCCCATACAGACCAGTACTTAGACTAGGCTTGTTACAGACCAGTGAGGAGCAGGAGTTCTTTGCTCAGCAAATAGAGCACAAGTCTGTTTCAAACTCAGCAAGCAGGAAGGGGCAATGCTCCTCCAGAAAGCCTACTTGCTTCACCCTTGCTCTGCTGCAGGTGTCTTGGAAACATAACAAAGCAGTTACTTCTCTCCAAAGAGCCACTGACAGTACTGTACACAGCTAAGAAGCCAAGAAGCAGATGCACAGCTGAGCACGGGCTCTCTTGCTCTTTCCTGCTGTTTGCATCAGCCACATTACCGCTGACATGAGGTTGTGCAAGGCTTTGTCCAAAGAGAAATGATATACAAGTCATGCTCCCACTGCTAACAGCACATCGGGTATGAAAGAGTTCAGAATAACTGGCCTTTGTTCAAACGCAGGATATTCTTGGTACTAAATTCCCATGGCTTCCAGTTTTCCATGTCTAAGCTACATCCCAGGCCCGAACTGAGGGATGTTCAGCTCCACTCCTGCCAGATGCAAGGAGTCTTTATATTCAGTCACCTTTAGCAAACACAGTATTTATCTCAGACTGATACAGCAACCACGAACTACAAACATGGATATAAAGATGAGATCAGAGCTGCAACCACGAGGCAGAAGACACTGGTTTTGATATGCTTAGTTTGCTGTTATCTTAGTTTACCAAATATCTTGTACAACCAACAGAAATACCAGTGTTGTCCATGCATTTACTTCTCTCATGTCTTTTGGTTTATTTGTGGCAGCTTACAAATCAACACGTCAAAGGAGTTGAAAACAAAACACGCTTTGAAGATACAAGGATGTTTGTAACACAGGCTTAATACTAACTTGATGAAGGCAGAGTCAGATACAACCCACGTTCAGTTCCCATGGACAGCTTCAGGGTAAATGCAGTACTGATGCAAACAGCAATACCACTTAAATCTGTTTTCTTACCTATAATGTAAGCAGTTAAGTACTGTCACTGGTCTGTCAGCAGCAAGGTAGGTGGAAGAGTTTATATTAAGCTACTGGAACTTTATGGACAAAGGCAGATGACTAAGGAAAAGCTATACTGGGGTGTAAATTATTAGAAGGGATTTAGCACCAGCCTGCAGTTCTGCACTGGAATGATGTTTTACTCAGCTGTTTGGGATCTTGCTTAGTTTAAAACTGGCTCAGCTGCAAACCAGCAGCCTAGGAGTAAAACTGATCCCAGATCATGAGCATTTACCCCTCTGTTCAATCAAACAAATTAAAACGTGGATAAGGGTTAAGTCCAGCGTTTACACTAAAGCATTTCCCATTTTAACTGTTTTGCACCAAATCATTTCCTGCCAAGGCACAGTTGTATCCTACTGGTCCATCTACCACAACACACGCTCTTTGGAAGTCATGGAGTAGCAGAAAAGCCTGTGTTACAATTGGAAAGATCAATGGAAGGGCAATTCGGGAACATAACAGCAAAGGGACCAGCACAGGTAGGATGGTATTTCAAACAGAAAGTAAAAGCACTCACCCATCTCTGAGGATTCAGGCTTACAGGAAAGACTCCACAAAGGAGAATATCCAAGCAGAGCTCCTTCCCCAGTGGCACTCAGCCCTTCAATGAGGTCTAAGAGAGGTGCAGCCAGGCTCCAACCCTTCCTGTCTCACAGCTGAACTGCCTTCACCTGTGCTCCCAGGGCTGACCAGGTCCTTTCCCCAGGTGCTCAATCAGTGGTTCAGGCCAGGACTCAACAGTTCCCATACAGCCTGTGATTAGATGCAGACCAATATAGACTCCTCTGAAGACAAGTTCCCAAAAGCTTAATTTCCAAAGCAAGCTATTTAAGCAGCTGAACTCAATCATAGCTTTTTATTTTGCTCCATTCCTCTTCAAATGCAAAAAGTTTAAGGCTGCTCCTTGTTGCAACCCAGAAGCGTTTCTATGGGAGTCTGAAAGTCACAGCACTGATACAGGAGCCATGAGAAGCCTGAACCCACCACTTGGGCTAGCACCAAGCACAAGACTGCTGCTTGTCTAGCCTTTAGTCCTTTATCCTCAAGGCAATACCATCATGACATTTTACTAATGGAAGGTTTCTTGGATTCCCTTTTCCCAGAGCAAATCCAGGCTTCCCTGGTCAAGGAGATGAGCTTTCTCCTCACCGCTTACTGGGCATGCTGGCACTCCAGGATTTCTTTTGGGGTCTCATCCCTCTTCCCCCTGCTTCAGGACATCAGGACCCAGAAGCCTTGTCCTAAGGGCAAGCAGTGCTTTGTTCTTCCTTCCAAAACCAGGGGAAGCCTCTCCTGCCCTCTCGGATCTAAGGGTTTCAAACCCACTTTTCAAAGGAAGAGAAAAATTTGGTTCAAATTACGTGATTCAGATTAACACAGCCTCCTGAGGAGATCAAAGTTTCAGAGAACAAGTAATCACATTCAATTAAACAAGAGTGACACAAACCAGGGAGCTCTGATTTCCTTTTCATAGCACTCAGCCTAGTGAATCCAGTGATGGAACAACACAGATCTCAGCAACCAGTGCTTGTTCCAGTGCTGAGAAATACTTTCAAATGCCCTGAATATTCCACAAGTATAGAAATTCTTGTATAATTTTTTTTTTTATGAACTAACCCATGAAAATTTTCCTTCAGTTCTTTTTCTGAATCTTAGACAAATATTAGGGAAAAAAACTTGAACAGGTATCACATAGCAATTAATCAATTCCTCAGCTGCTCAGTCTAAAAGGTGTACAGTCACACGTCCTAAGAAACAGACCTGAACTTTTAGAAGGAAGACCTGACCTCAACATAATCCAATCCAAACTGCATGCAAGATTCATCTGTAAAACTCATCTAGCCTAAGTGTTTGTCTAGGAGTGCAATTACTGTGGAATTTTGCAGACAAAAAGGTATGGCACAGAAACAGGTTCTTCAATGAGAGGGAAGAAGAGCATTTGTCCATGTAGAATTTTCTTTCCTCGTTGATAAATATTCTCGAAGCCAAACCATTTTTCCTCCCAGAGAGGCAAAGAGGACCAGTGCAACTCCCATGGGGCAGTGTGACCAGACTGACAAACCATCTCAAGACCTATCCCACGTGAGCCCCATGGAAGGAGCAGGATCTCAGAAAAATGGGGAGCTTCCCTTATTCAGACCTTTGGAAACCTTCTTATTCCTAGTAATAAGGGACAGAGCAACAAGAACACAGGCAGTGCTATCATTCCAGCAGAGGTAATCCTTTTGGTGTCTGCCAGGCCCTTCCCATCAGACAGACAACTTCTTTTGTAGCTCACAGAAAACAGATCCTCCAGGCATCTTAGCACAGAAGACAATGGGATGCACACAGATGTATGCTGAGCACAACAGTGTGGTAATGGTGCTTTGGGTATATTTTGGGAAGAACTTACAGGATAGCACTGACCCAAATGCCAAGTTACCCAAGGGCAACTGCTTGACAGAGCCAGCCCTGAGGACTCATTTCCCCACCAATAATTTCCATATGGTTTGAAATTCATACTATTTAGCTTAAACTTCAGCCCTTCTGACAATCCCATGAAGGCATGGAAAACTCCTACAGCTATTGTGCTGATCAGAATAAATTAGGCAATCGCTTTCCTGCACCTCGCTGCCTGGCACAAATCTCCTCTTATCTGTTGGCCCTTGGCAAGCAGGGCACTGCTGGCTCTCTCTGGCTAGCCTTTGCCTCCACCACCCACCTCTCTCTGTTTATGCTACTTTCCCAACACAATTGCAAATATGATAAAGGTTAACCAGGTACAGAAGGCAAATAGGGTTACACAAAGCTGGATTTAGCAGTTTAATCAGCCACTAAGGAAGACAATTCTTCAATGCAAGTGATGAGGAGATACCCAAGCCAGATAAAGGATCCGAGTTATATAAACATGCTCCCAAAAGCCTGCTTCTCTTTTGCATAAGCAGTGTAATCGTGAAAGCAATTCTTAATGGAGTCACTTGGCAGAGGCTCTGGCACAGCAAGCTGTGAGCCTCTCCTTAGCTGATGGACCAGCTCCAAGAGCACGTTTTGCTGCAGGAAGGAAAGAGGTGAAAATCTGCATCAAGTCTGCAAGCAGTGGGATTGGAGCAGGGTCAGATCTCCCCTGATATTGCTGGTTTGGAGCAGGTCACTTATCCTTTCTCTGTTCAACTCTGCATCTATAAATTGAGACCAATGATTCTCCCTTTGTGCCGCACCTCTCGCAAGGATCTTTCCTTATACACAGGTGAATGCTTTTGTTACTGCCATTCAGAAACTAGAAATAATATTGCTACTAAAAAGTGACTTTTCATTTTTCCTGAGCTGCCAGTATTTGCTCATTGCATTAAGGAAGGAAAAATTAAACAAATCAAAGATCCAGTTTCCTGCACTAGCATCCTGTTCTCTTTCACCAGCCTGTGCCAAAACCTAGGACAATACCCTGAATGGGAAACCTTTTTCATTCCACATTTTGCTATTAAATTTAGCACAGAAGTGCCCTATCTGCCCTGTCCTTCAGCAGATATATTGGCAGCATCACCCACTGCATGTCCTCCCATCAAGTGGGATGGCTGCAGCACATCAGGGCACAGTCCTCAGCAGGTTCAGTCTGCTGCACAGCTCTGTTCTTCTGGCAGTCCAGGATGGAAGAACTCTAGGCAGGAGGCAAGGGGCAGCCTCAGGGAAGTCTCACAAAGTGAAGTTTATTTCACCCCAAAAGTCTCTATTTGGAAGATAGGTCTAGCAATGGCAGGGTTTTCTTACCAGAGACAAAAGAGACCTCATTCTCACAATAAACAGCATGCACTTTGCCAGCTGCAGGACTGAATCAGTCTAGGCATTCACTCAAATATCAGTTACACTCATTTGCAATGCCACACATTAAGAGTTCCCCTCTGTTTGCAATCATTTCACTTTCATCAAGGATCTTCATTAGACTGATCTAGAAATTTTCCCTATCCTATGCAAGCCAAACAGCTGATCAGCTACTTTGAGATCAGCAGAAGCAGCTATTGGGAAATAGCTGGAAGTAGGAAGATTTAGTCCACAGCCTGCCACTGGCCCACTTCAGATGAATATCTTTACTCTGCATGCCTCTTCTGTCCTCTGAAAACACAGGTGAGTATACTTCTGCAAAGTGCTTGGTAATCTATGAGTAGAAAGCACGATATAACAATTTGGAGTTATTATGCATAACAGGATCCACAGCGGTCTGCAGAACTGGCCATTCACCAGCTTTCACCTCAGAAGCAAGCAATGCTGTCGTGAACTACCTTGGAATTATCTCCAGCTGATAGAATATCATCAGACCTTTTGCAGAAGTATGCATCTTGGTCTTGTTGAACTTCATCCCATTGGCCTCAGCCCAGAGATCCAGCCTACCCAGATCGCTCATTAGGACCTTCTTACCCCCACACAGATCAACACTTCCTGCCAACTTGGTGTCACCTGTGATTAAATAACAATTGTTATTCTGTTGATCATAAAGGCTAACTTAAACCACCACAGCTAATCCACAGTTCAGGCTTGACACTTGTTCATCTGAACAAACAACCATGAAACGTTCTTTGTCCTTGCAAGGCCTGTATAGGCAGAAGTCATGGCTTTCCTGGTTATTCAAAAGGGCCACTGTTCATTGCTCAGGACAAATGAGAGTGCTCAGATAGTCTGACCAAGCTGAATACCCCGTTTCCCCCTGGCTCACATCATGGAAAGACTCAGAGCTGCCCCACCTGAAGGTCTGAGGTGAGCTTTCTCAGGAGCAGCAGAGTGAAGCAATAAACTTACATTTTCCCAAGTTATTCCATTCCCTACAGGCAAACTCACTAGGCATGCAAGAGCCCCAAGTTAGATCTGGAAACAGAACTGGGGCTTTTAAATAATCTGCCTTTTCTTTTTTTTTTTACATTTATAAATTATCTTTAGTAATAATGGACCATGTTATGCTCCTGGTCTGCTGCTCAGAGATAGAACAGTTGCTTCTTAGCAACTTAGCAGGCATTCCCTTCTCCTGAAAGGGGCAACAAGCTCCTTGCACATGCTTGTCATGGACATCAGGCTGAAGAACTCCCATCACAAGCCAAGGGTTTGTTTGAAAAGGCTCCCAGGCAAAAGCGTGGTTTGGACTCTGTCATTTAGCTTTTGGACTCTAGCTCAAAACCAACACATTTCCCTTCTGTTTCAGCATGAAGGTGCCTGCTGTACAAATGCAGGGCCTGGAGTCGCCCAGTCCTGGGGTAATAATAAGGAGGAGAGAATGATAGAAAGCCAGTGCCTGGCATAAAACAGCATCTTAGAAGAGTTTTGTTGAGACACCAAGGCAGATCAGGGACAACCATGCAGTTTTAGCCATTGCAATGCAGCTACAGAAGTGCCATTACTTTAACCTCACATTTGTGCAAACACCCTCTCAGACACCTCTCTTTCAGACACTAATGAGATAAGGCAGCCTTTGAAATTAATAGTGCTTGTGAGAAATTGTGTGTTTAAGTAAACAGAGCTGGTCAAATACAGCACTGACTCGTACCACTCCGTTCAAACACAGCATCTCCAAACTGACATTTCAGAGTTCACCTTCTTATAACAGAAAAGCAAAAGGAGGAGACCTGACTATGAGGAGATTCAGGAGCATGGGCTTTGCCAGAAAACGTTTGATTAAAGCTTTCAGAACAGGACTTTTCAGCCCAGGAAAAGAAAGTATTACAGAAGACTTCAACCATAACCTGTAAGTCCACTAATTGTCATCAGACACCAATGATATCAAGAGCTTATGAGGGTTCACTAATCAATTTGACAAATTCACAGAAAAGCCCGTCAGAAGCTATGAAGCAGTGCATATTCACCACAAACCACATCTCCACTGGGGACCTGGAGGACACACCTCAGAAGGAAGCATCCCTGCATGCTTGTTTTACACACTGCAGCCACTGCTACTGCCAATAAAGGACTGGGCAAGTTTGTCAGTTCACTGGGTAGAGGCATGCTTCCATTCTGAAAAACAGAAAAGAGGGAATGAGAGGTAACAATCTGCAGCACTGTCAGCAGGAGCGCAGTGCACTGCTCACACCATCCAGTGAGAGGTGGGATGCTTCTTCAGAAGCCTCACATGCTGATGAAGGGAAGGACAGTGAAGCTTCTCAGTGTCCCATCGCAGACCCCAGGCCTGGGGCCCCCAGCACAGAAAGGATGGGGAGCTTTTAGAGCAGGTCCAGAGGAGGGCCACTAAGATGGACAGAGGGCTGGAGCACCTCTCCTATGAGGAAAGGTTGAGGAAACTGGGCTTGTTTAGCTTGGACAGGTTGCACAACCCAAGGAGGTTGTAGATGCCCCATCCCTGCAGGCATTCAAGGCCAGGCTGGATGTGGCTCTGGGCAGCCTGGTCTGCTGGTTGGTGACCTGCACATAGCAGGGGGTTGGAACTGGGTGAGCATTGTGGTCCTTTTCAACCCAGGCTATTCTATGATGATTCTATGACAGGACACTGAAAAAGGTTGCCCAGCGGGGCTGTGGATGCCCCCACTGTGGAAGCACTCAAGGCCAGGCTGGCTGTGAGCAACCTGGCCTAGAGAGAAACGTCCCTGCCTATTACAGGGGGTTGGGACTACATGATCTTAAAGGTCCCTTCCAACCCAAACCATTCTATGATTCTATGATTAGACCCAGTCACAGCATTCTCATCTTCATTCACCGATCCCCACATATAAAACCAGTTGATACTTTCTGAGCAGTCCTGTCTCTGCCATTCCCTGACGTGGTCAGCACACATGTTGAGTCAGATCATTGCAAGGAGAGCACAGGAATGGCCCTCCAAAACAGTCAGCCTCATCTACTTCCTTGCCCCAGGCTAGCTCAATCATAATTGCATCTTTCTAGACAGATCTCTCTGTAATCTGACTCTTGGAACCCTCCAGACACCGATGTTGTCCCTTCCCAAGTCATCTGTTCCCCCTGCTGAAAACCCCAAATCCACAGCAAAGAGAGAGCAGTTGACAAACATATCTTTGCTAGGTTAATACATCCCCAAATGAGTTGCTCAGCACCATGAATCAGAGATTAGATGTACAGTCTGCTGAAGTTTGTGCAAGTTTGCAGCACCTGGCAATCTAATTTTAGGCTTTTTTCCCCCTCTCTTTCTTTCAGCCTTATCTGAGACATTTTGCAGGTGGAAAAAATCAACAACTCAAGGTCAAATTAAGTCAGGTTTAAGGGCATTTGCTGTACTGAACTAAAAATCTGTGGAGATAGAACACTCCTCCAAAATTTACCATAGCTGTGCTCTTCCTTATTGAATTGGAAGATGATGAAGAAATGTCCTTCATTTTTTAATACAAATCTCGAAGCAAACTGTTCAAACTGCTTGTTTATCAAGAGCAACTAGAGAGATTTGGCTTATTCATAAAAACAAGTCAGTAACACTTGAAGTCCTGCTATTGTCAGGATGACCTGGCAGGCTTTCCCACTATCCCTCACATGGTAGGAAGCAACAGCAGGACTGCCCTTCCAGCTCTGAAGTCATAGCTGAGACTTCACCCAGGGCCAACGGACTTAGCCAAGCAATGTCACCTTATCGCTCAGCAGTACTGCTGCATAATCTCAGTTATTCATTAAAATAATAAACTCCACATAATAAAAATGTGAAATACTCAATATACGGAGTACCTTACTTCCTTGTTAAATGATACCCTCATAAGAGATTTATGTCATGTACACCATTTACAAGAGTACAATACTATCCAAGGTAAATGTCCTGCAAGTTCTTGATCCTGTAATCTTATTTTTGAGCACGAATTGCTGGTACAGCTTTAGAAATGAACATTAAGCCCTTATCGCATAAATTAGCTCCCTTCAAGGCAGTGTTAGTGTTGATAAGATGCCTGGTGATGGCACGTCATGCAGAGGGATGACAAAAGCAAGTGGCTACGTGGAACCCTGAGTGTACAAGGGAGCTGGGCCCTGCTCCAAGAGCTGCCCTGGACCTGTGAGCTGCTGGCAATGGGTTTACCTGGGAGAAAGCAGCTAGGTGAGCCACTGTGAGATGAAGCTGGCACTATGAATGAGAACAGGGGGCAACAAAACTGTAATGGGAGAGAGCTGCTAGCCAAAACACAAACAGCCAGCCAACATCCCCAACCCAGACAGCTATTCTTCACTGAGTTTGTTTTGCTGTTTTAGCCCAGTTCTGGTGTGTTGAATCCATGGAGTCAAAGCTTAGTTTCACATTTACTTGTACTAGTTGCTTTCTGAAGGCTTAGGCTCATTAGGCAAATGAGCATGTGACAGCTACACTGCTACTGCACAGCTATCTTGGCTCCCAGACTGCAAGTTATGTTCACAGAGAAACTGGCAGGCATCTGCAGGGCTGCAACCACAACACCCTGTGCTCGAGTACAGAGACCTAAATCTTGTCTTCTCCTGTGGGAGGGCTGAAGACTCTCCAACATGCTGAAGACGCACAGAATTAGCCCTGCCATCACTGCCAGTCTCAGCACTGACATTTCTTACTGGGGAGCTAGCTACCAATTTGTAGGTATGCTTGGCAACCCAGGCCATCAGAAAACCACAAAGCCCAGGTGAGAGCCACTGCTGCGACACACTGTGATGGGCCCATAGGCTAGGCATGGGACACATCCATTCTCCTGCTTTCAGATGTGCCTGTGCTGGGAGGACTGCAGGGAGCGGTACATGCACTTGCCTGAATCAGAGCCTGAGTTACTCATTCTTCTATCTTCCTTCTGTGCTTTCTCTCATCTCTTTGCCTCGAAGTTCCTGGTGGCGTGACACTACAGAATAGGATGAGCCATCTCTTTTGCAATGGAATTAGCTCACACTCCCCTCAGCTGAGGGACACTGCTTTTATCGTGCTATCAACATGACACATTTTTCCCTCCTGCTATTTACTGCTTGGAAATTGGTTTGATCAGAATAATGAATCATGAAGCCAGTAATAAGAAAAGTCATAAAGCTAAAATCGGGAGGCTCAAATCCCATGGCACTCTTAGCTTTCTTGCATGCCAGGAGATACAAGTCTTTCCCTTCCTTCAAAATGAAATTACAGCACTGCATTCAGCAGTCCGTTCCAGAGAAGAAGGCGATCTGTATATTCCAGTTGACAAGGAATAGACATAACTGGAAGCTGTGGAGGCCTATAACACCACAACTGTGCTGTAAAATAGCCACTAGAGATGGAAAAGGGAGGGACAGCCATTTTTTTTATGTATATTCTAAAACAAACAAAATTAAATCTCTTATTTTTGGAAAGCACGCATACCATACTCAACACATTTGGAAGAAAAGAAAAATATGACAAGAGCAGCAGGCAAACCAGCAGTAAATTTGGTAACGAGCCCATCCCCCTCCCTCATCCCAGCCCAATAAAGTGATGCTATTTACTCCCACCAAATTATATTTATTCTCTGAGTGTTTCTGCAGTTCTTACTGCCTGCCTGAGATCAGGGAAGGATTTCCTATCACAGCGACAGTCATTCTTGCAACATGCCTGAATAGCTTTGCCTTTGACTTGTTACAGCTGACACGAGATTTACTGCAGATGCAACAACACTGCAAATAAATCTGCTGTTTGGTGGCTGTACATTTTGCCCAGACCCCTTGGATGACAGGGAGTCACACACTCGACTGATGGTTTATTTCAGCAGTCATTTCTCCAGAGCATGGTATCAATATATCTTCATTGTCAGTCAAGTATCACAGCAGCCCGCACTCTCTGGAAGGCAAAATTCTCTGCCATAAAGCCACGAATCTGAGTTCAGATCCCAAAGTCTGGTGGGCCTGTAGAAATTGCACTTTTGGGATGCTCAGAGAGTACCTCTTAAAATAAAATACAAAAAAAAATCCTTGAGTTTCAAACATCAGAATTATGCAAATCAAAGACAATTTCTCTTGATTTATTTGAACTATTATCTATTATTTTCATGACATATTTTGAGAGTGGAAAAGTACTAACTTAAGATTTTTCAGATCCCATATACATATAACATGAGAAAAATCTGGAGAAGGGGGAAAACGATCAAAGAAACAAGAGCTCCACCAGCCAACAAAATGAGGCCTGATCAGGAGATGACCAGAAGGCTGAACTCAAATTGAAATTCATTCAGAAATTAGTGGGAATTCTGGTTCCCTTAATGCAGAGGAGTTAACATCTTAGCCAATATATCAAGTGTGTTATCTACATCTTGTTGTACAGAAGGAAAAAGAGAAGAGCTTTTCTATCACCTATAGAGTATATATATAGATAAACACCTTTTAATTATAACCATATATATATATATATATTAGTGAGAGTGAAATTAAGCTTCTCAAGCATTACTTTTCCAGACAGCCATTGCACTGAACATGGAGACTGCAAATCCCACAGGCTATGCCAGGTCAGGCACTCAGCACAACTGGCTAGCTGCAGGCAGAAACAATGCAAAATCCTTAGTCATCATTTACATCACCTCCCACACCTTTCCTTTTCCAGTTGGCCTCCCAGAAGCCAGAAAGCACAAATCTCTTGCTGGACCCACAACTTCTAGCACAGTGTTTTTGTAACTCCCTTCTTGAAAGCAGTTTGGTTATGTATTGCTGTCATAAATTCAGCCTAGCAACAGCTGGGACACATTTACAGAGGATGTGTTTGTTGTTTTGGTTTGTTGTTTTGTTTGGTTTTTTGGTTTTTTGTTGTTGTTTTGGTTTGTTTTTTTGTTGTTGTGTTTTGGTTTGTTTTGTTTTTACGACAATGTTATGCATGGTCTGTTAGCCCTTACATTGTGTTTGGCCAGTTAGGAAAAAAATAAAAAAAATAATAAAAAAAAAAGATAAGATATCCTCTGGTTGATTATTGACAGATATTTGGCAGCTTTCATCTCCAGGACTACGCAGAGTCACAAATAAAGTGAATGATGCAGCCTCTAAAAGCACTGATTCAGTAACTTGAGCATGAGCATGTCAGACTGGGAAGTGATAGGGACTGAAGAGGACAAGGGCAGTTCTTTGTAACAGGCACTGTATTCTTGTCTCTTAGACCTTAAGCAAAAAGCTTTTCAGTGGAGCTGTCAGCCCAGGAAACACGCAGTGAATGGTCCCCCAGAATGGCCACAAAGAGGACCCCTGACCTCGATGCAAAGCTGCGTCAGCTCTGGAGGCACTGCAGGCACAAGGAGGTTTCAGGTGACACATGGGTATCCCAGGGGACTGTGCCAGATGTCAGCCAGTCACGGATGCCCATGCAGAACACAGACAAAAAGCCAGCTTCTTTCTGCCATGGAACACCTTTGCTAACTAACACACGCTGCTCTAGCTGCCTAGGCAACAACACGAGCCTGTTTAGCTATGCCTTAGCAAAAAGACATCATTGCCTTACTGTTTGGATTTCCACCATGCAAGACATCAGGAGACACGGATGGATTCAATCCTGACTTCTCTCACACACAGGTGTTGTTGGAACACTAACTGTCCATTTCAACTTGCCTCTTTCCTGCAGAGCTCAGACACCTCTCATAACTGATATCCCTGTTGCACCTTACACACCTATAAAGTTTAAATCAAGGAGTATGACAAGCAGGGGCTGCATCTTTCAGATTCTGATTCAGGTTGGATGTTAGGGAAAACTTCTTTCCCAGAAGATTGTTCAGGTTCTGGAATGAGCTACCTATGGAGGTGGTGGAGTCACCATCCCTGCAGGTGCTCAAGAAACATTTAGGTGTTGTATTACAGCACACTGTTTAGTGGGGAATACTGGTGGTAGGTGGACAGCTGGGCTGGGTGATCTTGGAGGACTTTTCCAACCTTGGTAATTCTATGATTCTATGATCTCTCCAGAATTTTCTTTCCAGGCTCACTTGTCTGCTGCTGACTACTAGATAAAGATGAACGTAAACCAATTATATAACAGTTCTTTAATTAGCTTTTCCTTCCCAGCAGTCAGGTGAAATTCTGTTTGCTTGCACAGCAGAAATTGCACGATCCAAGGGGAGTGGATTTTTTATTATTGATCTTGCACAGTTCATCATGTTCATAGTTCCCTGACCCAAAAGTAGCACGATAATCAGAGACTGGAGATAGCTTCTCAGAAATTTCCTTCTAGATACATCCTGAAATGTTGCTTTAACTCTCATTCATCATTTGTTTGCTTTGCTCATTGGCTTGGTACAGCAAGGCACTCCTTCACATGACTTTTTCCTTTGGTTAACGCCATGCATGACTTAATTCTTGCACTGTCAAACATTAACTCTGCAAGCACCCTGGTTTCACCAGGGTTTAAAGAGGACACCAGCTGTTCAAACATCCTTACTCACGAGCCAGGCTGGGTCATCTCACCCAGCACATTTATGTGCTGTGCAGCTGCTCCATTAACAGAAATCACATGCCTTTTGGAGAAAACATAAACTATTAACTAGTACAGAAACCAGACCTCCTCTCAAACCTTTAACAAAGCATCTGAAAGCCCAAATTAGTTTCTGTTGTGTATCTCCATTAGGCATCAGTGCCAAGAGTCTGAATGTAAGCAGTCAATACGGTAGTGCAGTTTGCACTTATCACTGAGGTTGTCTGGTTCTCCAGAGATGTATGCATGTGGTGAAAGAGCATTGGAGATCAGAGGGCAGAGCCCACGTGTTTGCCCATGCCTGCTCGTGAAGCATTCCACCACAGGCAAGAAGCTGAGGCCATAGCAGCAATAGGCTCTAGAGGGGAGCAGCCAGATGACAGCAGAAGACTTGAGACCATCAATGATTAAATGAAATAAAGCCCAGTTTGCACATGGGAGGGAAACGTTTATCTTTGTTCCAGGTAAGTCCTTCTGAAGATACTGGTTACTCTAGGAAACTGCATTCCTCAAGCCCCACTTATTCAGAGATGTAGTCCTGTTGTTTCATCCACAGTTGTGATACAGGTGGGTGAAACTGCTGCTGGGGAAGGAAAAAAACCCAGAGGTCTTGTGCTGAGTGATGGAGGCAGTGATGCATCAAACAGAAGACTTCAAAAGCCTTTACAGAGTGCAGGTTTGGGTGATGATGTATCTCCTCAGAGAAAGCTGAAAGCTTTGAGATACAAAGGGCTCCTAAGACCCAGGAGCACATCACCACCATCTCCCACTTGCCTTCACTAAAGCTTTGGGCCTCGTCCCATGTGTCAGAGCTGAGGCTGCTGCCAGGGTGGTAGAAAAGTGAACAGAAGAATGAGCAACAATTGCAAAACATTTCTGTCACTCCTCCCATTGCACCAGTACATTAACCCTTCTCGCTTCCCAACTTTTTCCTCTTCTCCTCATCCACCACGATGAATATTCCCAGGTACAGAGGCTGAACAAAAGCACAGCAGCTTCCAGGCGTCACAAAGCATTCAAAAAGCACAGCTGTGCCACTCTGGGCCTTTGAAAAGGCCTTGAAAACCCAACGACCACAGCTTGCAGGGAGTGCAGAGGCATCCCAAAAACACATCAGCATCAAGCAGAAGGCTGTGAAATAATATACAGGAGGTGTTTTGCAAATTCAAACAGAAGAGAGCTGTAGCAGATCCCAGCAGAGCCCTTGGGGAGGAGTGGGACAGGAGGGCTCCTCCTGCTGTAATTCATCTGGTAGAGAATGTCCTTAGCTTCCCATTGCACAATTATCAGCACCACGTTTTTGAGCATCTTAGCTTGTGCCTCATGTAACCTTCCCCTTGAAAAGCATCAGGACCACAGGTAAAGAAGCAAAGAGGGGAGGGCTGGAGGGAGGACACAGAACCTAGCACCCAAGGAGGATTTCCTTGCAGGGTCCTGTGCACACAAGCCCAGGCTGAAAAGGAGATGCATGAGCAAAAACACAGGTGGCCAGTTTTGAATTTCAGCTAGGCAAATAACAGAAGAGGCACGGTGTGATGGCTGTGCTGTGTCACTCCTTTCCTCATCGTTCTCTCCCCGCAGTGCACTCCTCATGTGGGTGGTCACAGTGTCACAGAGCTCTCCTGCACTGCTGGCAGATGCAGGCAGCAATTCTAGGCTCTGGCAAGAGCACTGCTCCATCCACATGGAGATGGATGGCATTCCCAGCCCAGCCCCATCTGGGACACCCAGCTGACATCACGCTTTAGCCACCACAAGCTCTGCACTCACCTGTGGCTGAAGCCCTCCTTTCCTTGCAGGCTTTGCAAATAGTGAGTTACCTATATGAACCCTGTTACAGGTCTGCCCAGGCTCTGATGCCTCGGTAAGTCACGCTGTTTGCAAACTCAGCTTTCCTACTCAAGTCAGAGCTAATGACAGACTCGGGGTAGGTACAGACAGGGGCTGTTGTGGCACCTTTAAGAAGCTACGACATGACATACTCTTTATTGCCAAGCAGAGTGAGGAGATGTAAGAGAAGAGGAGGAGTGGAAACAGGTCCCAGCTTGGCATCATAGGCAACCCCTGTCCCTACCAACCTTAGGGTTCCCCACGTGCCCCTATGTAATACGGTTGAGGCTCTGGAACTTGAGGGAGAAGTAGGTGAAGTCCACCCACAAGGTTCTCTAGGACAAGGCAGTTGACTCCACACATCAAGACTGCCTCCACCAAGAAGGAAAGAAGGGTAATTGTCATAGGTGGCTCCCTTCTGAGAGGAATGGAGGGCCCTGTATGTCAGTCCATATGATGAGACTGGAGGTGAGGCAAGGGGCTCAGCTAAAGTGCATCTGCACCAATGCACGTAGCATGGGCAACAAACAGGAGGAGCTGGAAGACATCCTGCAGCAGGCAAACTGTTGCCATTACTAAGCATGGTGGAATCACTCCTGCAACTGGAGTGCTGCAATGGAGGGCTATGAGCTCTTCAGAAGGGATAGGCAAGGAAGGAGGGTCATCAGGGTGACTTCCTATGTTACAGAGTGTTTGATGTTGTTGAGCTCAGGGCTGTGAATGATAAAGTTGAGTCTCTATAAGTAAGGATCAGGGGGACGGCCAACAAGGCAGACATCCTGGTGGGGGTCTGTTACAGACTGCCTAACCAGGATGAAGAGACAGACGGGGTGTTCTATGAGCTGTGTGATTGCCAGCCCTTGTTCTCATGGGGGAATACAACTTCTCTGATATATACTGGAAATACAATACAGCACAGAGGCTGCAGTCTGGGGAAATTTCTTCTCTGAAGGAATGTTCAGGTGCTGGAATGGGCTGTCCAGGGAAGTGGTTGAGTCACCATCCCTGGAGGTGTTCAGGAAACATTTAGATGTTGTACTGAGGGACATGATTTAGCTGGAAATATAGACAATTGGGCTGGATGATCTTGGAGGTCTTTTCCAACCTTGGTGATTCTCCAATTCCACAATTCTAAGAACAAGAGTGTTTTTGAACTTTCTAGCCAAAGAAATTTCATAAGCTACCTTTGCTGTTTAGGCAGCCAAGTAGCAAAGCTGGAGTTTGTACTGCCTCAGAATGGTCAAGGAGACAAACCACAACAGTGTCATGCAAAAGTATCCAAGAACAACCTCTAAACCCATTCACACTTCTGATGCATTTCAGAACAAGCAGAGAAGAGTAACTGCCCAGCTTGGGATTTGTAAATAGCCACCTTAGAAGGCCAGCTGCACAGAGTAAGTCTGGATATGGAGCTTTACATGAAAAGATCAATGAGCCCTTTTCTTTTAATTGCATCATTAGTAACTTTCAGGGAGAATTCTGGGTGCTTAAGAAATACAGCTGGCTGGCAAATGAAATCACTGGCCACTATCTGCTCTCTTAGCATTTGCTTCTAAACTTCAATCCGTACCCTAAATTAACCCCAGAATAATTGCTTTTCAAATAGAAAAGGAACAGGATTGGTTTGGCTTTTCTTGGTGCTTTCCAAAGTCCCAGAAAAGAGATGATATCAGTTCTCTGTTCTACTCTTACAGAAACCTGTAAGGCATCAGTGCCTGGAAAGCTCCAGACTTTTAGTTTTGTACCCAACTGAAATTCTTGCCGAGATTTTTTGACCAGCTAACACAGCAGCTTGAAACTAACATGGGCGGTGAGTACTTTTGATGGAACTTGATGAGCAGATTCAATAATTATATTTTTTTTTATCTTTCACTCTGAGAGTTTCTTTGAATCCAAAAAATGAAAGCAATAATGCTAGGGCTGTAAAATCCTGTTAGATGTTTTAAAGTGATTTGAAAGGTCCTTTATGAGTCAAACCCTTTGAATTTCTCAGAAGCCACGCTGCTACCCCTTTCTGATTATAACAGTCAGGTCCTGTGCACAATAATAGAGTAAAAGCAAATTCCAGTTCTTCAAGTCAATACAAAGAGCAGAAAAACATGCCCCAAATCAATGGGTGGGCTGCAGCATTGGAGAATCCAGCAGAATGCTTCAGGCCCTCACCACCACCTCCAGACTTAGGCTTAGGCTGTTTTCTAAACATTCTGCAGGGCTGCCAGCACTGCTCATCTACCAGGAGCACTGCAGGGCCCAGCACAAACTGCTTGCTCATGGCTGTTACTTGCTTACTGCAGTCAGTTTGATCAACTTATGCGTACTTGCAGCAGAGATCAGCATCCCCACAGTGGAAGCTGTGCAACCTGCTGACTCTAGTGATGCAAATGGGGTTAAACTGTCCCGTTTCCGGTGAAATAAGGCCTCTCTCTCTCTCTTTTTTTCTTTTTTTTTTGTTTAAACAAATAAACTGGGCCTGGACACAGGGCATGCAAGGCTAAAAGGGAGAATGGCACGCCAAAGCAAGAGGGAATTCCATCCATCCTTCTGTTCAGACACAGCCCAACTCCCTGTTCTTGTGGTCGAAGCCCATAAAAATTATTTTTAGAAGTCCATTTTAAATATTTAGAACAAAACACAGAAATAAAGCCATGTCAACTCCTAGAAAAACTCAGCAGAAAAGGAGGACTGCTCAGAGGAATGGAGTCTTCTCATGTAAGAGAAGGTTTCATCCTCTACAGTCAGGGTGATTTTGAAGCATACAGAAACACACCGGTGCAGCACAGCACCACATGGAACCTGCCTCAGAAACATGCAGTCTGCAGGAAGAGTGTTCAGTGAGTGGCTGCCAAGGCACAAGTTACAGGTGTATCTGAAAGGGTACCCACAAAATGGATTTTAGAAAGCAGACCAGATACTGTGAGATGCATTAGGATGCAAGCAGTATTTGAAGAACAGCATTTTATCAATGTGTTCTCTGAGAATTACGAGATAAACTAAAAGAAAATGGTGTCACACTTAATCGCTCAAATAATTGCACTGAATGCAGTCACATCCAAGATGAATGTAGCTTTTTAACTCTCCTAGAAATTATATTTTTCTTTTTTCTTCCATCTCAGATCCTCTTTGTTTGTATCCATTCGCACTCCCACCACAAATGCACTCCTCCAAGTGAGTGAAACGCTCTAAAAATCCTTCAGCTTTGCTTGAACTGCTGGGCTGCTTTGCAGCTGCTGTTTCTTAAATTGGTTACTCACAGGACAACCTTTTCATATTTAGCATTTCTGCCAACACCAACAGGGAAATGAAAAAAAATAAGTCTATGCTACTGGGGAACGGGGGAAGGATCCAGGTCTAATTGTTGGCTCTCCTGCAGGAGCTCTATATTTGGCCAAATCAGATTGACAGAAATTTTCAAAGCATTCCACATTTGAGAAACAGGTCAATGACCAGGTCAAAACCCAGTACCATCAACAACCTGAAATCAATACTTGTTGTTTATGGGAACATTACACCTCACCATACACCAGTCTCCTGACTCTGCCTACAGACTACATCTCATCTGTCTTCTCTCCACACTGGGTGATCCAGATCCTCAAGAATCTAGGATCTAGGAGTACTGTTGGCATTGTGGTCATTTTAGTATTACTGTACCAGTTTCTGACTTTGAACCTCATATCAGTAAATGCAAAGAGTTTACAACAGTCTCTCAGCGAATTTAAATGAACCCAGAAAGGATGCACTTTTTCATTTCATGAACACCCCTAGAAGGCAAAGCTGAACTCTACAACCCTTGTGCTGAGCTAAAGTGCACACTAGCACTTGCAGATTGCTGAAGTGTAAATCCTTACTCCCACCGAATCAAGGCTAAATAGACTTCAGCTGGTGCAAGGAAACTGTCCCACGTAACCTCAAAAGGGGCAACAGCAAACCCCAGCCAGGCACTTAAGATGGTGACACTGGCAGGAACGTGTGTAATAAATCACTAGGCACCTCTGGTGACACAACGCTCTACCTGATTGACATGGCGAGGACTGCAGAGCTGAAGAGGAGAAATGAACACTTCTCACATTAGCCAGGAACACAGCAACAGATTCGAGATGCCAGTGAGAGAGAACACAACCCGTTTACCATCACACCCAGCACAACAGAAATTAATCCTTCCTATTTAAGAAAGGAGAAGAGAGGACATATTTTCCTGCTGCCTGTGCATCTCAGCCAGTGAGCAGCATTTGCTTGTTGAGGCCTAAGACATTCCCCTGCTGTTTAGTCCTATTTCCTTCATATTCTGTATACTTAGATGTGAGCCCTGGCTCCTGACTCCTGCACACAACTGTCTCCTCACAGCCTTACTTGAAGTGATTATTTTGTGTTTTCACAGCATGTTAGTTTAGCAAACGCTGCTGATCACTTAGCAGCATCACAAATCACAGCTCCTTTCTTTCAGATGGGGAAATTAATGTCTTGACAGGAACCAAACAGATGGTCCCAGACAGATTGCTGTATGGACAGCCCACACCATGGTCCCTCTAGAGAACTCCAAACCCCATTGGGATGGGAAAAGAAAGTGCTTGTAGCTCCATCACAAAATGAAATGAAAATTTAAAAAGCACTTTTATACTTCAGCCTGTGTTGAAGGTGGCCAGCAAGCTGGATGGGATGCCCTCCCAGAACATTTCGTGAGGTTTTAAATATCCCAGTTTAGAGAAATTAAAAAGCATATTAAAAAATACATCCTCCAAAATTTCCCCAGGAATAAGAACACTGGGGGAGGAAAAGAGGAAGAGAACATTTTGTTTCTATTCATTTTCAGGAATTTCATTTCAGTTCCAACTTTTTTTTTTTTAATCTTCAATTAATGCTAACTATCAGAATGAAGCAGCATTTGGACCTAGAAACACTGAAACTTTGCCATTTAGAGAAAGTCAGTTTTCAAAACATTTTCATCCAATACTTTTCAGCAACTGAAATTCATCAAAACTAGCATTTTCCCACGAAATTGTTCTGTCTCAGCTGGCATTTTCTGAGGCACAGCACTTCTCAAGGGACCTCTTTGCCAGCCCAAGGGTCAGTCCTTTCTTTTTGTCACCAGTTTGCCTCTTATGTAAACAGCCTATGATACAGTTTTGGACCCCACGAAGTCCCCCACACCCCAGCTCAGAACAGTGCCTCAGTCAAAGCCAGACACCAGGCCAGGGGCTGTGCTTGTCCAGGGCTCATCCCACACCTCCATCCCCAGTTTCCCAACACAAACACCAGCTTACCAAGCAGAGAGGCAGAATCTCTTTGAGATACCGTTGTTACAGAATAAAGCTGTTTTTCTTTAGATAGGATCCAAATATATGCGAAACTTCCACTTTTTTTTTTCAAAGATTCTCAATTCAAAGATGATCTTCTAAGTAACCATGAAAGGTCAGACCTCTTGAGTCTCCATGTTTTATTTCTCGTTTTGCATCTGAAAGCTATCCTGAAGAGCCCAGGTGCCCACAAATCCTAACTACCTGCTTGTGTGTGGATGGGATTTAATGACAAGTGGCTGACTCCATGTTCAGCGTCTGGCTCACATTTGGCTGTATCCTTGCACAGGCAACAAGTTCACATTTGTCTATCTGTGTAGACATGCGTAACGTGTCAGGGCTAAGCTCACAGCCCCCTCCCTAAGCAGGTTCCAGCAGAGCTGAGCAACCCATACTAGCTAAAGGAGAAGAGACTAAAGCCTTCAGCAGGAATTTATAGAGGCTGAGTCAATGGTGGGCAGACGTACACCTGGCTGGCATGAGTACCAGGCATATTGCCAAATGACAACCACAGTTCCCCAGAAATAGACAGGACTGTTATAAATAAAACACAAAACTCCATATTCTCTGTAGGCACTGTGTCTCTGAACCCTATCAGTTTGGAAATCAGAGTAATACAGGAGTGCTTCAGTGCTTGAATAGAAACTAAACACCACCATGCCCAAACTCAGAAACTCAAGATGTGAGTTTGCAAACTTGGCCCTTCCCATTCCTCACTCTAAGGCAAGCTTTTCCTTCTTTAAAAGAAAAACACAAAGTATTCATGCAAACATAGCCCTCATACCATAATGGTCCCAAGGAGCCATTATGAGTGAGCAGCACTGGAAGCTTTGAGGGTCATCACCTGCCACACAGATCCATAGCACTGTCCCCGTTAAAGAACCACTGAGTTAGGTTTTGTTCTTCTCTGGTGCTTTTTTTGCCAGACATCTAGAAAAGAATTGGCCATTGAAAGCTTTTGGAGTGTGCCAGTCACCATTGCCTGCAAGCAGGAAAAGTGTTGTGCAAGGAAAGTTTTCATCAAGTACATGTTTCCAGTAAAAATCCAGATCTAACACAGAATGCCAGAGGGTTTTCTTGCACAAAGTGCTACTGGACTCCTCAGCACTCAGTCTTTAGGCTGAAAGGGTTGTGGCACAGTGCCCTCCCTTACAGCACCGCTGCAGAGGCCTTGGCTCCGACAGAGAGGCAGTCAAGGATACAACTTTTCTTTCAACCTGGAAAGATGATAAAAGCCATCACTGCAGGAACCTGGTGTGCTGAGAGCTGGGGCACCAGATGGCTACAGACACTGAGTGACTCTAAGGTCGCTTCTGCTTCCTTCAACAAAAACTCCAGTGAGTCCCTCACACTTCCCAAAACCAGATGCAGAGTTGAATTCACTGCTGTCATGGTTTTGTGATTTCTGGTTTTCGGTATTCCACATCATAACATCATGTAGTGCACTGGGAGTTGAAGTGTGAATGCACACACACAAAGTGTGAATGTACCTGTCCCTGTATGATGTGGAAGTCATGGGACCTGGCCTTCCTGCTGGGGCGGTCTCTTACTGCCTGGCAGTGGGTGCTGGAGGTGCTTTCCTAACCGTGCCAAGCTTTTCGGGTTTGACTCAGTCTCAGGAACTCTCTCCTATTTTATTTGATTCATTAGTCTCAATTTCAATTAGATTGCATTATGTTGTGCTCTCTTGCATCATAGTTAGTAAAATAAGCTTTCCTCCATAGATTGTTGCCGCTGTTTTTTTTCCTTCCTTGAGCCCAGCTCCCATCTCCCCATCCCTTTTCCCTTTTCCTTTCTGTTTTGTGGGGCCGGGGGGTGCAGGGGCACTGCTCCCCTGTCACGGGCATAGATTGATCTAGTTAACTCCATGACAACTGGTTATACTGTCACCAGTCCACGCTTCAGCTGGATGGGCCACGTTACTACACGAACTGCTGAATCTAGTAATGGACAGCATGATTTACACCACTGCAGGCAAGCTGCAATTCTTCTGTGGCTTGGCAAAACCCACCCCAGGGCCTTTTCAAGTCCTCCTTTCAGAGAGATGCCGTTCCCAACTCGTGACCCAAACCACACAGAAGTTTGATAGGGAACATCAATCCCAAATCAGGCTGTTTTGCTCACATTCTCCCTGCAAAAGTATTTCTTTTCTTCTACCTGAGCCCTCAGGAGATTCCCCAGAAGGGAAAAGAGTTGAGGCATTCTGGTAAGAGATACACAATAGAAACAATCCAAACTTAGTTCCCATTGACTTTTGGCTGAAGCAGGAGCAACTTAAGCTCACTTCAACTACAGCCTTAGTTTCAAGGGAGGAAGAAGTTTCTTTAATGCTCCTAAGTTTCTTACGTTGTACAGAATAAAGCCCCAAATCTAAACTGGAAATGGCATTTATAAGGAAAAAAAAAAACAACAAAACAACATGAAAGGTAGCCATCAGCTCTATTTCCAAATAAACCTGTGTTTTGAGCAGTGACAGCGAGCAGCAGCAGCCTCTCCTGTTGCAGTTTAACCTGGCAGATGGCTCAGCACCATGCAGCTGTTTGCTCACTCCTTTATTCCCAGAGGGACAGGGGAGAGAATCCAAAAAAACAAAGTAGAACTCATGGGTTGAGATAAAGCTATTAACTAAGATAGAGAAAAGGAAAAGATCATGGCTATAAATATATACACGAATATAACAAGTGTTGCACAAGCAATTACTCAGCACTCCCCGATGGATGCCCAGCTAGCCCCTGAGCAAAAGAAGAGAATGAGCTGAACTCCCACTCCTTTCAAAACTTCCACATGGTGTCATATGGCATGGAACACCTCTTTGGCCAGTTTCAGTCAGCAATCCTAATTCTGTTCCCTCTCTGCCCCTTGAGCCCTTCACTACAAACGTCCTTGGCTCTGTACAGCACTGCTTAGCAGCAACTGTAAACACTGGTGTTATCAACATTGCTTTTCTCCTAGAACCAAAATGTAGCATCACAGTTGATACTCTGAAGATTTCAGCTGAAACTAAGACACTTGTATACCTATCTGCCACATCCTGGTGTTTCTTTTACACCTCCTGGACCTCTTCTCACCAACTTGGAGGGATAGGAGATGTACCTATTCCCAATTCTGTCTTCTCTGTTTATTTTCACAAGATGTGTGGAACAGTGGTATGAGCAAGAAGTGGTCACTTTGCATCCCTATGACCAGACTAGTCATTTTGGACCATGTTTCTGCCTCAGCAAAGGTAACAAGAACCCTCTGAATAAGCCCAGCAAGCCCATGAGTTCCACATCTTCCTTTAACATCTCTTAGACACCTGACAGCTCTTCTGTGGTGCAAAAGGGTGCATCAGCAGAGATCCCACGGTTCTCAGCATGGTCACTTGCCCAAGCCATGGACATACACACTGCCTCAGTCCACAAGCACCTTTCAGCTGCTCTACAGCACATCAGGCAGAGCAGAGCAACCAGACACTGCTGGTCAAAGCCATCAGCATGTTCTCAAGCCACAGCTGGAAAAGAGGCAGTATGAAAACAGTACAAAAGATTAAGATTAATGTGGAAGAGTTCCTGGATCTTGCATCTGCACCTCACTTTTGAGGGAACAAGGCTGAACAGAGATGGTCCACGTTTATTCAGCATGTTTGCACAGAAACTCTCTGGGAAACATTCAATGTGCTCTACCACCTGGAGACCTGTGAGGCTCAGCTAGCATGCTCAGCTGCTCCCGTGCCTGATGGATGCCAGCGGTACAGGTGGCATTGCCCAACTCTCTAACATGTAGTAATGTTAGAGAAAGATTTATCGCTCTTTGGACTTCCCCTCATTTCCTGTTCCTGGACTGTGTTTCCTTCCCACCTGCCCAGGTGAGGAAGGTGAAAAAGAAATACCTGTAGTGATGGTTTGATTCTGACCCAAGGCTTGAAGGGCCTTGCTGTTTGAATGCAAGAAAAGAAGGACGTCTGTGGAAAAAAAGAATTTTTATTTGTTCTACAAAAAGGATTATCCTGCACTCCCCTCTCCACTTGATTGGGAGGAATTTTGGTGAAGTTGTTCACTGTAGTTTGGGTTTGGTTTTTAACTTGGTTTCACATCGGTTTCCCTCTTCACCTTCAAGCCCCATACCTGAAGCCTCCTACAAAATAGGAAAACTTCCTGTTCAGAGCTATGAAATCTTATTTAACTGCTTTGTTTTGACTCTTACGTACACAGGGATATCAGAACACTGCACTGCCAACACCCAAACTATTTTGTAAAACAAGCAGACTCAGAAGGGGACAGGAAATCTATGACACTGACAGCATTTTCCTCAAGCCTGCTTTGCCCTTGAAACCTTCATCCATACAAACCTAGAATCAGAGGGTGTGGGAAGCCTCATTTCTTGCAAGCATCAAGGAATGTCAGAGATGTCAGTGAGAACAGTCTTCTAAGGAAGAGACTACGTTCAAGGAAGTGCTAACTGCTCAGAAACAGGAAAAAACTGAAGACGGATGAAGTTTTGCTTTGCCTCCAGTGAGACTAGTTCAAATAAGTTCAGCACTGCTGCACTGAAAAGAGACTCAACAACTGAGATGAGGCATGCGGAAAGGCTAAGTCAGCTTTGGGTAGAGGGTGACTGGGAGTCAATTAGCTGAACTTAACAGCAGGGCTCATTATCTTAGACATCCTGTCCTTAAGCATTGCACAACCACCCACAACTGGCCGTGAGAACCAGGAAGCAGTGAAAGGAAGAAGGCAATGGCACACAGACAGCTGCAGCCTCAGGACATATAGGGATGGCCTACAAACCCATGCTGGTTTTTTTGTGTGCGTGCTCTGTGCCACATATGTTATTCTATAATGGGTAACACACCTTTGTTGGGAGGGGGAGATTTTTGAAGAAATCTCCTTTAGGATGTATATTGAAACACTGGAGAAAGGGACAACGTGATGGAGAGAAATCAGAGGATCCTCCCATCGGAAGACGCTTTTTGGCAGGTTACCATGCCAGTTGCAAAGGGTTTGGGCACTAACAAAAGGAATGCCTGCAAGCTAAGGCTGCAGCTCCAGCCATAGCAAATGACAAGCTCCTCAATCAGCAATGAAGGGCTGAGGGCAGGGAATCATTCCCAGCTGAGCCCCTGGTTGAGATGTGGCTGAAGGATGAGGATGGCCAGGCTGAACCAGACACAGCGCTTGTTGGTGCAAGTCCTCCAAATAATAAACTTTTTTTCTTTTTTGTGCGCCTTTTGTATATTGGGGCCAGATATAATTAAGTTTAGAGGAAGAAGAACAAGACACTTGAGTGTGGTTGTCCCTTGGAACTGCAGGAAAACCAGCCCAGTCTGTTTGGTTATAGTTAAACTAAAACTTGTTTCTGAAGAGAGCAGGTTTATAGGCTTTTCCAGCCATATGTGCGATCATAAAATTTCTGTATTCAGTTCTGATTTAAGAGGTTGCCTTGGTTTCAGTTGGGATGGAATTGTTTTCTTCGGAACGTCAGGTCTGATGCTACGTGCTGGTTCTAGGAGAAAAACAATGTTGACAATACACTGATATGTATAGTTGCCTGCTAAACCAAGGCCATTCGCAGGAAAGGGCCCAAGGAGCTGGGAGGGAACAGAATTAGGACAGCTGACTTAAACTGGACAAAGAGGTACTCCATACAGTACATCACACAGAAGGAATTTTGAAAGGGGGAGAAGTTTATCTATCCCCTCTGTTGTTCAGGGGATAACAGTGGTCATTTTCTCTATCTTAGTGAATGGTTATGTCTCAATCAAAACAATCAATCCCAATCAAAACAAGCTCTACATTCTTTTTTTTCCTGATTCTCTCCCCCATCGCACTGGGAAAGAGAGGGCAAGTGGGCAGACAACTGCGTGGTGCTGGGCTACCTGCCAGGTTAACCAAAACAAGTGTTTTGATATATATATTTTTTTTAAGTGTAAGACCAAATGGCGCCAAAAGATAAAAGGACTGTTGACTTGCAGAGGAAAAGCCCATGAGGGTGGGCTATCAAAGGTGGTGAATCTACCCCAAAGGAGGTGGCTATAATACATCTCAGTAGACATTGGGCAGGATTTTCAGAAGAAGCAATAGGTAACATAGGCAACTGATTGGCAGATGGAGAAGCTTCCAGAGTGGTGTGGCATTTCTGCCACAAGCATCTAAGATCTTCCCTTTACTCCCAACAGCCCAGCCACAGCCAGATAAAACATTTCCTGCAAGACGAGTTAGAGTTAATTAAAAATAGTAGGGCCAGAGAAAAAGAATTAGTGATTTACAAGGGACAGCAAACAGTGGCTACCCAAATCATTGGTCCCACAAGCTGTGAAACACCTCATGAGGGAAGCCACTGGGACTCCTGAGGATTTGATTAGCAGGAGACTTTATGGAAATCTTTGCTATCATAGGGCTATTTGCCCTAGCAAGACAAACCACAGAATGATGTGCTAGTGTAAATAATAAACAAAGCAAACAGCAAAAGGAGGCTAACCCCAGGCAGGGCAACCCTTCCTGTCAGGTACCTTTACTGAGTCCATAAAGTTGCAAGGGCTGGGCAACTTAAATGCCTTCTAGTGATAATATGCTAGTTTATAGGATGGCTGAAAGCATTTCCCCTAGCCTCAGCAACTTCAGGCTCCGTCATAAATATATTCCTGGAACAAATCATTCCCAGGTATGGGATAATAGAGACAATTAATTTAGAGGAACTCAATTCAGTGGGAAGGTGTTGAGAGGAATCATAACTACATTAGGGGTACAATGGGACTTACACATCCTCCAATACTGCTATTCAGAATGCCTTACCCAAGTATCCTCCAACTAGGAAGAGGAAATGTAGGCAAGATACTGCCTCAGATCTCTTTGGCAGGAGGCTGGCTAGCACAAACCTACCCTTGGACTTTACAGTGCATAACATCCAACCTGGAGACTGGAAAGAATCACCACTCATTCCTAAGTGAGTTAGTCCTGCTGAAAAAGACTAGTTGCCTTGTGATGTGTTTGATGCTCCAACCCTGGAGACTTCCAAGGCAGAAGTCTGAAAGTCCTGGATCAGGCCATGGGCAGCATGATGGAGCTGTGGTGTCCCTGTTCATTGCAGGGGAGTTGGACTAGATGGCCTTCAGAGGTCTGTTCCAATTCTAAGGATTCTATGATTTTATGTTTCAAACTGGAACAGAGCCTTTCTGGTGCTGCTATGAAAACTGGAACACAGATGGATCCACTGTAAGGTATCAAACCTGCACAGGCCCCAGAGAGCTGGACCTCAGTGTTGGAAGAGAATGGAGATCTACAATTAACGCTCACCTGAAATTGTCCAAGTAGCGATCCTGAACCCCTAGCCTCTAGGGAAGCCAAAGAGGATAGTGGCAAGAGAGGAAACATGATCAAACCCATCCATTTTTAGTATACAAGAACCATCGCTGATCAGGTAAAATGAGTGGATAAGTAATACAGACTTTGACAAGAATTTTTGTATGAGGGCGAAAATTCTAATAATATTACTTTGCATTTCAGGAGTCACGGGATTAGAAAATAATTTGGTCCTAAAATTAATGCAAGAATTTGGGAAATTACAAAGTCTCACTAGCATTACTACCTGTTTATCAATACCAAAGTCGAGTAAGAATCCTATCCAATGGGGAATTTTAACTCCAAGCAGCTCTAGTGAATTAACAAACATTAGCGTAATACAGGACAAAATGCGTCACGGATTGGATCAATAAAACAAATGGAATTATAAGGTAAAATATGATACCAATTTCAGATAGAAATGGGTTTCAGAAACATGATGGATACATGGCAGGCTATGGCTGCTGGTTGTAGTTGTAGAAAGGAATGAAAATTTCAAAAACCTGGGAGGTTTGCCCCTGGCAGGATGGCCTGCAAGTATCACCCAAAGAGTGACTGCTTTCCTGTTGATAGTAATAATTGTAATTATAATTTCAGATGTGCAAAACTTGTCCTAATGCAGATAATATACAGCCAGGATCATTCCACTGAATCATGATTAGTAAGAAATTTTATTATAGCTACAGACTTGTAAGAACAATAAAATTACCAAAAAAAAAAAAAAAAAGGAAAAAGGAGGAATTGAAGGAAAAACAAGGATATAAGTTTCCTTGCAAAATAAGCTGAAACTTAGGAAGAACAAAGGAAGAATAGGGGGTCCCAGTAAAACAAGATAAAGCTGAGAAGAAGAGTTTTGGTCACAAGGATCTGGTTAAACAAACTTATCTTGCAAACTCTTGCTGGCTTGACAAGATGAAGGGAAGATGGACTTCACCAAGCAGGACTCAAAGATGGCTCAAAACAAAGAACTCTCAAAGCCAGACTGCAAATCATGTATAAACCAAAAAGAAATGAAGGGGTAGCTACTGGGGGCAGTCATGATGAGCGTATGATAAGCAGACCAGAAAGCCTGTAAACTCTGAGTACCTCTGCCAATAGAAAAAAAGAGGAGGGATAATGAGGGAAATGAGGATAAAAAGAGGTCTGTGAACCCCCAAAATTTGAGAGGTCCTCCAAGGAAATGCCCCAGTAGAATCTCCATCTATTTGAACAAAGAAGATTCTCCTCCATCTCTTTTGGAGATACAGAGAATTGACAGGTAGTGGCAATTCACAGATGGCACACATGAAACAACTGCACAGCAAGTGATACCAGCCACAGGGCTGCTACAGTGCAGTGTGGTTGCTCTGGTCTTGATTGAGGGAGTGAGATTCCAAACAGGTCCAGCTTGCACCAGCAGCAGCTGATTTACAAAGGAGTTCACTGCACTCCAGAGAAGGAAACAAGGAGGAAAAGAGGCAGCTGTGGGAAGAGAAGGACTTTGGATGGGAAAGGGAGACCACTGAAGCACCCCAACTTCACTCCAGTTACAAGTGAAAGAACTTGGAAATGGAGCATGAATAAATCTGAAAGAAATCAATCAGGTGAAAGGAAAAATGCTCCTGCCATTAAAATCTAGGACAGCTCTGTTTTTCTACCACAGATTTCCTTTACACCTGATTATCACATTATTATCACATTAGCCTCTGCTTCCTCAGCAAATAGTCCAGCTATGCTCCTAACTTGCTGGACTGAAGTTCATTGATCTCCATTCCAGTTCAAACCAAAGGGAGCATGGCAGCGTGTGGAGTGGTTACCAGGATAACCAACACACCCAGGATGTGCTGCAACTACACTGCCACCCTACAGCAGCCATCAGACCACAACTTCTGCTTTCCTCACCCAACACAACTTCCAGTTGAGAAAGTAAATCTGGGAAGCAGCAGCAGTTGGGCTGCAGGGTGTAACAGGAACACACTACTGCAGACTGATGGCTACCCAGCACTGCCTTCGCTAGGTAGGACTTTCAAAGGATACTGTGCCATTTCCAGCACGTAGCTGTCATACACTGAGCCACAAGGGAAATTTCAGACAGCAATCATTTTGCAGATCTGTGCCTGCCCATGAGAGGCCATTTCTTTCCATTAGTGTTAATAATTGGAACCCCCATGGAAGCACTGGATAACCAGCTGGTATATTTTTCTGGATGGTTTTCAGACTTCCTGATGGAAATACTTGCAATTTCAGCTAAGGAATTACCCCCAAATGTTTATGTTAAACTCAGAAGTAAAGAAATCCTGTAGGGACCTGCTTTTAAGAAAATATATATTTGAAGTCCTTTGCTCAAAGCAGCGCTAGTGGTTGGTCTTGCCTTAAAAGAGAAGTTTTGCTTAGTGCTAGCAGACTTTTTTCTTTTGCTGTGGAAACAAAGGTCAGCAAGCTACAGAAAAGTCCCCAAGTGCTGGAGGTCATAGGGAGGTGTTTCTCAGCAGGGTAACCAAAACTGCTCAAGTTTCTGTTTGTCTGCTCCTTTTAGCAGGTTACTGCTGCATGAGATCAATAAAGCAAAACAAAACCCTTACCTCTGCTGTCCCAAAAACTGCAATAAGCTAAGTCATAATATCTGTAATTCAACAATGTAGGCAGACAGAGACATTAATGAATTTTACATAACAAGCAGGCAAAGAACATCACTTGTCAGAAAGCTCAAAATTCATTAAATAACCTTTAAGAGCTACAGATCGAGTGCAGAGCACTAAAATGATGACAGAAACTATTAGGGAGGCTGTTTAATTCAGCACATACATTCTGGCACATATGACTTTAGTACCAAGGTGCCTGAGCTAAGACAAAGCCTTTCTTTTGCAGGATAACCAAGGAGACTGTAGTCAAATCTTAAAATACAAAGGTAACTGACTAAGCAGCAAAACACCACAGAGTGGAAAATTTGTACAAGCACTAAGGGAATTGTGCATCTTTTCCTGTAAAGACCTAAATGACATCTGCATGTGCTGCTGAGATGACTGACACAGCCTGACTCACACTCAGATGCATCTCCTGCATCGTGGAGGAGGATGGGAAGAGCGTGTGCCAGGCTGCTCACATCAGGATCATGTAGAACACGAGCAAAACCCCTGAGCAGCGCATCAAGAAGGAGAGGTGGGATGTGCCACGTAGGCCTTTGCCCTGTGCAGAAGAATCTGAGAAGCAGGGAGTCTTCACGCGTGTCTAGAGTATGTGGCAGCCCTTCTCTGCATCTGCTCTGTGCTGCTTTTTGCAAACTGCAACATTCTGGAACATCGTGCAAGATACAAGATGTGTCACTCTAAAAGCAACAGGCATGTTATGGATGGCCTGTAATGCAGCCATCACACAGCAAGGCCTGTGAAGAGCAAGCTGCATGGGCAAACTCTAAAGAAAAAAAAAATAGTTCCAGGTGAATCACCCACGTTCTCCACATGCCCCACAAAACACAAAATACCATTTCACATTCATCACCAGAAGCATCTCTGTTTCTGGTTGGGCCCTTTCCCACTGCTACTTTCCATTGCTGATCCACTACTTACAGAAAACATCATAGCTTAATGACAAGCTACAGCTTAATCATCCCGCTGGCACTTTATGCGTGTTTCATCACAAATAACCCACCAACTAATGTGCACAGACTTAAACTTGTGCAGTATTACCAGAACACAGTATAATTTAGCACTGAAGCCAGACAGCTGAGCAACTCTAACCCTGGCATCTCCAAGGTGCTACACAGTCCCACAGACCTGTGCATCCTGCGAGCAAACGGCTACCCAAATAACTCACGGGTTGTTATCCTGCCTCTCTGCCAGCAGCATCCCACACTGCTCCCTTCAAGCCCACGTATATGCACTGAAAATGAGTTTCTTGAAGCATTTCAAATGAAAGCATGGATGGAGAAGCTGTAAACGTCATTAACCTGTGAAAGTGCACACGAACAGAAAGCCAGGAACAGCAGACCCATTGCTTGAAACAACAGAAATCCCAAAGGAAGCACTAAAGAGAATAAATCACAGTTGGGGATGGGAAAACAGAGCTCTCTTCCCAGATACACATTAGATATCAGGTCAATAAGCCCAGATCACTTGTCTGTTCTCAGTCATCTTTAACTCAGGAGCTTTCAGGGTGATACTGAAAACATGCCCCAAGGCAGATCTCAACCCACCAAGTTCTCAAGGAGCAGTATTTTTACTGAGAGGTGCCTCCCCAGCTTAGCTACAGCCTCTGAATGTAGACACTCACTCACAGGTCTGTCAGTCTCCAGGATAAGAATGACAATAAAATTAGTGAAAACCTACCAAGTAATGTGAGAAATCAGGTGCGTTCTCTTTTCGCCCCACTTTTCAGACTTACAAAGCAAGTGAGCTTACCAAAGCAGAGAAACTCTGAACCTGTTCAATCAGCACAGCTCTAACTTCACTTCAGAGCCACTCTCACTGTTCCCCAACCCAGCAAATCACAAAGGAGTGTCACGACCTGCCATAGTAACTAGCTGGCATATGCAAGCAGTCAACCCACCTCGACCCTGCCACCACTGCCAGAGAAGAACGCAGGGGAAACATGGCCCATTACCTGTTACCACAAGTTTGCAGCTGGTGTCTATAGCCAACACCACAAGCAGGACACTGGTAAGCAGGTCCAAGAACTGAAGGCGTCTGCCCAAGCTTTTGCAAGGTAGTTAGCTCACTCACCCATGCTTCTCTGCCAGGTAAACACGAGAAAGGTACGCACAGATGTTGCTCAGGCTCACAACGTCTCCTGCCATCACTTTTCCAAAAATCACTGTTCTGACACAACAGCAGCACTCAGAGCTGTGGCTTTGACAAGCAGAGTGTGGGAGATTGTGTATTGTTTTTGAATAAGTAATAGAATGAAATACTGTTTTTGAATAAGTAATAGAATGTTGTAGCTAAGTGACATACCTCAGAACCTGTGATACGAGATAAGTTTTGTCTGTGGTTAAAGAATAGAGTATGCACATCCTTGAGAGATAAAAGGAGGGTCCAGCTGGAATGTTAGTTTATGTACTCTCCTCCCTTGGAGAGATTGCTGGGGGTGGGGGAGGAGTGCCCAGAGGTAATGGCTTTAAGACATACATGTGTACTCAGAACAGCACAAGAAGAAACAAACTCACCCGACAGAGATCTGGCAGGAGATACTGGCTTGGTGACTATTCTGTGGATTCTGCTTACTTGGAAAGACAAAGAGAGATGCATTTTCTCAGCTACCTGCTTAGGGGAGGTGCTTGTGATATGCAAATCTGGAAGAATGTGAGCCTCAGAGCAGGGGAAAGACTCAGCTTCAGGAACTAGGAAATAGAAGAGTTTGTTTTCCTTACAACACGTGCTTCTGCTTGCAAACACCCGCCATTGTAACTGTGAAATAAAACACTGTTCAGTGAGATACTCGCCTGGCTGAGTTATTGGCTCGCAAGCGTTGCTCACAAGAGCGCAGGTTCACCTGCAGGAGGTTCCTGTCTGCCCCCACTCAAGTGCAGAGCAAAATGCTTTAAGACAAAGCCATACACGGTAAGCAGAAGAACCCATGCAAGGTTTGCCTAGGCAAACTTCTCTTTCACAAGAATAAGCTGTCATCTTTCTCGAAGCCATCACTCAAGAAACTCCTCTAACGATTCTGGTCTTGATTTCAATGCAGTCCTTTTATCAGGCATCACGTTATCAAAGTGCCCTGGAAGTCCTGAGGACTCTCCAGCAATTGTTCGTTATCTGAACTGCATTATCAGAACTCTCCATCTTCCCATCACCAACACTGGTGCAAATTTAATTGAATAACTGGCTTGTGGAAGTGGTTATAAAGCAGGTATTTTAATTACAGCGCTGCACACACATGCTGGGTGCAGAAGGAGTAGCCCCTCCTAGCCTGCACACCATAAAGGGACAGTTTAAGGACATTTATAGGGACAAGTTATGCATATGCAAGAATAGGAGGAGATATTACAATTGCAAGAAACCAGGCGTAGATTACTCTGATAATACAGCTGGTTCCAAGAAGTTGTTACAATATTCTCCATCCCAATTGCTGAGTTATCATGACTTGCAGCTTTTATTCCTTGCTTTAGCAGCACAGTTTGAACCAATAAGTGAGCACAGGTGCCTGGAGTGGCACAAGAGATAAGGCTGCATTCCTCAGCTTTCCTCCCCTCCCTCCCCCCAACATCCTTCTCTGTAGCATCTGTTTTGCCTTTGTTCACTTTATACCCCCTTAGCTAGTTCATAATTAAGTGAAATGCTGTTCTGAAACAATTCTAAAGTAATATGTTCCACATCATAACTAAAGCAATTCAGATGGCCTACAACTTCTTCCTATCTCTGCCTTCAATTTCCTCCCTCAAGAGCTGATTGGGGAATGTCTCACCTGTCTCCTGGTGCAAATTTCAGGTCAAGATGGACTTGTCCAGGGAAGCTGCTCTTTATCCTTTCCTCTGAAGTACAAATTCTCAGTTTTCAAGAGTGAGACGATTTTCCACCAATCACTTCATTTACCCTACCCCCCTTTTGTCTTACAGATTTCTTTTTCAGACTAGTGGATTCAAACGTTTTAAGGTTTGAATTGTCTTAGGACAAGCAGAGAAGGTCAGCTCAAAACAAAGTGGCTTTTCTCCCCCCCACCCTTACAAGTTCACCTTCTCCTTGCAATACACAACCACAAGTTTCACTAAGAGCACAAGCAGTGTAGTCATGCTGATAGACAAGCATCCTGCTCAGCAGAGATGACAAAAGACATTTTGGAAACAAATGAACAAATTTGGTTTTTTCCTCACTTGAGTTTTAAGGGGTGGAAATTATACACCTGCTGATAACATGGGAACAGGAAAAGATGCCATGCAAACTTCAAATGCATTCAAACCAATGTCCCCTGCTTAGAGATGCTCAATCAAAATTCCCTGTGAAACACTTTTGGGTACCACAAGCCTATTAATGAAACTCAGTAGTACAATTAACACTCACTGGGTCACCATCTGTGCAAACATTTTGCGAATATTTGGGTTATACTTACAAACTCCTGTACAGCTTTAGGTCTACGCAGTCTTTAAAATCATTCTTTTTTACAATAAAGAAATACCTCGTAGCAGCATCTCTGTTTCTAAATGCAGAGTGACACCTCCCAGAAACACCTTGCACATTTGACACCTTCCATTACCCACAAGCTTTCAGTTTGAACATTCAGCAATGCAATAAAATTGGCTTTCTAGAACACATATGCAGAAAGAAACAACAGAAAGCAACCTCAAAATGTTACCAGACAAACCACAGCCCAAGTAAAACTCCTTAAGAACAATGTGGTATTAAGAAGCATGCATTTTTTAATACAGCACCAGACACACGGGGATCCTTCCCCCCCAACACACACACCAATAGAACAAAAGCACATCCCTTATGAACGTCTGGGTAAGCTGTGCCCAGTGTTTGAAGAAAGGTTTGCAGCTACCTTGAGATCTCAACCCCACCTCTCTCATTCACACACATTTGTTTAGTTAAGGACAGGGCTAATTCTCCTTTTAGCAGGACAGATAGACATGCTAAAACTCAAGTTACTTCCAGAAGGCAAGATTAGCTACGTCCACAACGGGAACAGGCACACTTGAATATTTCAAGTTAAATGAATGTGCAGAGCTGCTTGGGCCTTATGTGGAAATTGCCAGGTCGTGGCCTGAACCAATCTTTGAGCACCAGGTGAGAAGGTATGGGTAACCCAGGGAGGTCAGGTGCAAGCAATGGACCTGAATGACCAGTAGGTGGGCATCCAGGGTCCACCCTTCCTCACCTTCACTTAAGGATGAGCAGCTGAGGGAGAAGTATCTCTATTTTGAGATTGTGTCTTCCTTTAGACTTCATCAGTCTTTGGAAAGGATGAGCCACTTTTAACCTGTATCACTTTCTAGACTAAGTTTTGATGAATACCTTTACGAGTGTGCCTCCCTTCCTAGTAAGGCACTATCATTATTTCTATATTTCTATTGCTGCACAGGTCTCAAAGGTGAAAATATACTTAGTGCCAAAGTATCTCCTTGGCAAAGACATCTGTGGTGCTGCCATAATCTGATAATGATAATTTCACCCAACACACAATGCTAATCTGGTTTATCTCAGTACTGGGTACCAAACTACAGGGCCCCTGGGGGCTTCTCAGGGAATGGTGGCAATTGAAAACTTCAGAATGGAGGGTAAAGTAACTGTGATATTCAGACGTAATTTCATTCTGATAAAAGATACAGGGGAAAAAGAAACCTGACCCAAATAACTTGTATTCCAAATTGTACTTCTTAGAAGGGTAGCACAGAGCTCTCCAAGATGCAATCCAGGGCTTGAGCAGGGATTTTGGTTGGATGACCTTCAGAGGTCCCTGCCAGCCTCAGTCATTTGGGGATTCTATGACTCTGGAAAGGGACAAGGACATCTCTGGCTGCCTTCAGAGGCAAGCTGTGCACAAGCTACTCCTTGATGATGGAAGAACATTAGTTTCCCTGCTCATGCTCTTGACTCATGTTAGGCAAACATCCAGCAGTACAGCCTTAGGAAATAAAAACAACATTGTGTTTCCCCAAACCTTTGATGAAAACATGCACTGAAAAAGAATTCCTAGGGGACATGGCATAATGGCTTTTGTATTGTTTTGTCTTTTTTTTTTTTTTTTTTTTTAAATAGGCAAGTGCATAGATAAGACTGTTTTACTCTCATTTCCCATAAATCCTTAGAATCATAGACTGGCCTGGGTTGAAAAGGACCTCAAAGATTGTCTAGTTTCAACCCCCCTGCCATGGACAGGGTTGCCAACAACTAGACCAGGCTGCAAGAAATGTGATTTCTTGCCGCTAAGTCACACTATTTGTGGTTTTTGGTTTTATTGTTTTCCACATATCTTCATAGTGGTATTTAATTGGGAAAATATTCTACAGGCTGCTAAAGAGCAGACGACTTTCCATAACCAAAAACATCAAGCTGTCAACAAGAAATCTTGGCCGTTTTCTCTTTCCTCAAAATTTCAGCCTATATTTCCTAATTTGATGTAGAACACACAAACAAGATCTTTCTCTTCACCCTGTAGATAATTGAGCACAGGATCCAAATTATTTCAATAGCTACTGTGAACCTATGCTGTGCCAAATAATTGCAATAATCTAGCCTACCCTTCAACAGGTATGATTTTTTTTGTGATTCAGGGGGAAAAAAAAATCAAGGATTAATAGTTCTATTAGCACATCTTATTCTGCATCACAGGACACAGTTGTTCTTCCCCAGTTAGAATCACAGAAATCAATTTCTATGTTTTACAAATAATTATTACCTTTCTGGGAAAAAAAAAAAAAAAAAAAAAAAAAGAATTTTTTCAGATTTAATTTCTTTTCTGCAAAATTCAAGGGTTTTGAAATAGCACATCTTACATGAATGAACTGGGAAATTCATATTATTCCACTCCTTCTTTCACACAGAATCACAGAACTGTGGGGGTTGCAAGGGATCACTGAGTCCAATCCCCCTGCAAAGCAGGTCCCCTACAGCAGGCTGCACATGTAGGCATCCAGGGGGCCTCAAATATTTGAAGAGATATTTGAAGATATTCTTCTTCTCAAATATGAGAAGAAGAATCCACAATCTCCCTGGGCAGCCTGCTCCTGCGTTCTGTCACCCTCACTGTGAAGAACTTCCTTCTCACATTGGTGTGGAACCTCCTATGCTCCGGTTTGTGGCCGTTTCCCCTTGTCCTGTCCCTACAGACTGCTGAAAAGAGGTCGGCCATGTCCTTTTGACTCCCATGCTTAAGATATTTATAAACATAATCAGATCCCCCCTCAGACTTCTTTCCTCAAGGCTGAACAGATCCAGTTCACTCAGCCTTTCCTCACAGAAGAGGTGCTTTATCATCTTTGTAGCCCTCCGCTGGGCTCTCCAGGAGATCCCTGGCCATTTTGTCCTGGGAGCCCAGAACAGGATACAGTGCTCCAGGTGAGCCCTGACCAGGGCAGAGCAGAAGGGGAGGATCACCTCCCTTGCCCTGCTGGCCACATTCCTTTCAGTGCACCCCAGGATCCCATTGACCTTCTTGGCCACTAGGGCACACTGCTGGCTCATGTCCTCCAGGACCCCCAGGTCTTTCTCTGCAGAGCTCCTCTCCAGCAGGTCATGCCTTAACCTGTACTAATACTTGTGATTATTCCTTCCCACGTGCAAGACTCTACACTTGCTTTTGTTAAACCTCATCTGGTTTATTGCTGCCCAGCTCTCCAATCTGTCCAGGTCCTGCTGAATGGCAGCACAGCCTTCCAGTGTGTCAGCCATTCCTCCCAGCTTTGTATTATCAGCATACTTGCTGAGGGTGGACATTACTCGCTCATCAAGATCATTCATGAAGGTACTGAACATGACCAGACCCAGCACCAACCCTTGGGTAACACCACTAGTCACAGGTCTCCAACCAGACCCCACACTGCTGCTCACAACCCTCTGAGCTTGGCCAGTCACCAGTTCTCAACCCACCTCACCATCCAACTCATCTGCCCCACGCTTTCTTAGCTTTGTTACCAATATGTTGTGAGGGAAATATCAAAAGCCTTGCTGAAGTCAAGGTAGATGACTCCACTGCTCTCCCCAGATCTACCCAGCTGGTGATGCCATCACTGAAGGCTATGAGATTGCTTGAGCACAATTTTCCCTTGGTGAATCCATGCTGAGAATTCCTGACAAACTTATTGTCTTTCAATTGCTTGGAGATGGCATTCAGAACAAGCTGTTCCATCACCTTTCCAGGGACAGAAGTGAGGCTGACTGGCCTGTAGTTTCCCAAATCCTCCTTCTTGCCCTTTTTGAAGACCAGAGTGTCATTGGCTATCCTCCAGTCTTCAGGCACCTTTCCTGTTTTCCAAAACCTCTCAAAGATGATAGAAAGCAGCTGCACCATCAACACAAATGGATGTATCCCATTCGGGCCCATGGATTTGTGCACATTAATCCCACCTAGACACTCCCAGACTCTTTTCAACCCAAGGGAAGCTCTCCATTTCCCAGACTCTCTCTCTTCCCTCCAGGGTCCAGGAGTCCTGAAGGGGAGTCTTTGAAGCAAAGACCAAAGCAAAGAAGGTGTTCAGCATCTCCACCTTCTCAGCATCCCCCATTACCAAGATACCTCCTTTGTTCAGCAGGGGACCCACGTTATCCCTAGTCTTTCTTTCTCCATCAACATACTTAAAAAAAAAAAAAAAAAAAACTATTTTCCTTTATCTCATAGTCACTTGCGAATCAGCAAGTTCTACAACACCAACTGAAGATTCTGATGAGCATCTACTCAGATGTGACTTTTTTTTTTTTTTTTTTTTTTTACAAGAGAAAAAGGCAACAGCATGCCTGATGGGCTTTGGCTTTTGAATAATACGTTCAAAGCATTGCAGAGGATCAATCCATTGTAATCACTTTTCAAGAAATGACTGATGAGGAAGACAAACTAATATGTTTTTCTGATCACACTTAGCTCAGGGTGAAGAGGAACACCTTAAAGCAGCAGCTCTTACCCAATCTTTGCCCTTTTTCAGGTAACAAGTTACAGCTCCTCTTCTGCAATTACCCAGGCTATTCAGTTGTTACATTTGCTGCATATTTGACAGGCCTGGAATTTCCATTTCACCAAGGCTGGGACCCACCTTCTGTGGGTCCCCTTTGTATACCACCAAGAGTTTCAACAATCACTTGAATGACTGAGCTTTCTCAAGTATTTCTCAGTGGTAAGGCAGGAAACTACACAATCTACAGCAAGCAGGTTCTTCTCATTGCCTCTCACTTACCTGTCTCCCACCTCAATAAGAACACAAGCTTTGTGTTTACCAGAGGATTTCAGATAGCAAAAAAGATAGGAACTGTGAGCAAGTGAACACTAAACTTCCTACTCAAGATCAACTAAAGGACGGCAGATAGTCATTTTCATACTTTGTGTCTCAAATTCACAGATGAGTGAGATGTGCTTGCCTCCCTCTGACATGTTCAGGTTACTTCAAAAGCCCAAATGATTCACCCAGTAGGGATACTGACAGAAGAGCATATGTTTCTGGGTGTTCACCCTTTGTCCTCTGGCATAAGCTCTTTGTAAATCCTTTGACAATGAGCTGATAAATAAGAAGTCACTCCACCAAGGGACAAGCTGAGCCAGCTGCCTGAAGAAGCCGTGAGGTCAATGGAAAAACCTTGACCATATCTTGGAGATAAGAACGATGATCAAACAGCCACTCATTTTCTGAGGAGCAGCAGGTTTTCAACTCAGAGTTCACATCACCGTTAAAGTCTTTTTTTTTTCCTATACTCCAGTCAATGAGTGAGATACTACTGAAGCCAAACACATTCCCTGTGAGTGGTGATCACTCCTATGCAACACCTGGATCTATAAAAGAACTAGACACACACCGAGTTAACTTCTGTACTTCACTCTGCAGTACTGGCAGTAATTACCTCCTGTCAAATAGCAAGGAGAACTGGCTACCAGTTTCATCCTAGTGCTTAACGGTGGAAGAGGAGCAACAAAGCACTAACATCAGCAATGCTAGAAAGAAAGACTGCAACTGCATCCATGAAGTTAAGAAACTGGAACCCAGGCTACACCTTCCAACAGGAGCAAACTCCCCTAGAGCAGTTTTGAAACCTTGATGATTACTCCCCAGCTGCACCACTTTACACTGTCTGCTATATTTTGTGTCCAAGTTTTCATGAGGTATAAAAATGCTTTTTCTTATTCATCTTTCTCCTACACCTCCAGCACTTCACCATATTGAAGAGGAAGAAACTTGGCTGTTATTTTAAAGCAGAGACTTCCATTCAGAACAACAATGCAAAAGTTGTGGTAACTTCTTTAAAAAAGAAATTGCTGCAATAGACAACTATTGGAACCTTTGCAGCCCATTTCAAAGATTCTTATTTATTTATTTTTACTGTTTTCAGCAATACAATCTGCTTTTAGCAAGGGTTGATGTCTGCAGTTCAGGATGCAAATGTCTTAAGGTCAAGCCACGCACACTGACTCAAGACAAGAAGCAGGATAATTCTACTCATTGCCTATTCCACAGCCACAAGAGAGGAGACAACAGATTGCTGAGGGTCATAAGAATCAGAAGATGAAAGGATTCCTACTCCACATATCTAAATATAGTTTGTTATAGAAGAGCTGTCAGACTAATAGCATCGTACAGAATTAAGGAAGAAAATAACTGCTGGTGGTCAGAGCAGAACTGCTTATTCCCAGCTACACTCCCAATGGACATGCTTCCTCCCAATGTTTTGTCATGCTTCCATGATGCATAGAAGCAAGCATCCATCACAAGTATAATAAAAGAAACAGCCAGTCGTACCTCCCGCACACATACAAAACTGTATAGACATTAAACTATTCCAAATATATCTACATTTAACTTAGCAAATGGGTAGATATACTGAATGGTAAACATCACTGATCAAGGGATGTCTCATAGGAGAGTGGCAAGCTTTCAACACCAGATCCACTGGGAACGTAAGACTTGCCATTGTAGAATCATATCATAGAATGGCTTAGGTTGGAGGAGACCTTAAAGATCACCTAGGCTGCCCACCACAAGATCAGGATTCCATCCAAGCCTTGAATGCCTCGAGGGATGAGGCATCCACAACTTCACTGGGCAGCCTGTTCCAATGCCTCACAACCTCCTAAGTGAAAAAATTCTTCCCAACATCTAACATAAATCTCTTCACTTTTTGCTTAAAGACGTTCCCCTTGTTCTATCACTATTATACCATGTAAAAAGTTATTCCCCCTCCTGCTCCCTTAAAGTTCCGAAAAGACCCAGAGCCTTCTCTTCTCCAAGCTAAACAAGCCCAACTACCTCAACCTTTCTTTAAAGGAGAGGTGTACCAGCCCTCTGATCATCTTTGTGGCCCTCCTCTGGGCCCATGTCCTTCCTGTATTGGTGACCCCAGACCTCGATGCAGCACTGCAGATAGGGCTTTACAAGGGCATAGCAGAAATGGACAATCTTCTCCCTGCTGCCACCCCTCTGTTGATGCAGCCCAGAATGCACAGGACTTCTTTAAAAGAAGGACTGCTCTCAATGAGTTCTTCTCCAATTCTGTACTCATACTGGGAACTGCCACGACCCAAGTGCAACATCTTGGCCTTATTAAACATCATTAGGTTCTCACGTGCCCATCTTTTGTGCCTGTCCAGGTCCCACTGGATTCTGTACCTTCCTTCCATTATGTCATTGGCACCAGTCAGTTCAGTGTCATCAACAAACTTGTCAAGGGTACATTTGATCCCACTGCCTATGTCGTTGATAAAGATGTTGAAGAGCAGTGGATCCCAGACAGACCCTTGGGGGACACCACTCATGACTGGCCTCCACCATTATTTAGAACAGAATAAAACCTCATCACATCTAAATCCTGTCTCTTGTACAATCTAGAGCCAGTCTTGAAGAGAAAGCATTCTCATCCCACTGACATTAAGATGGTGAGGCACTCTCACAGGCTGCCCAGAAAAGCTGTGGGTGCCCCATCCCTGGAAGCATTCAAGGCCAGGCTGGATGGGACCCTGCTCTGGTGGGTGGCAACCATTCCAAGGCAGAGTTGGAACAAGATGGTCTTGATTGCCACTTCCAATCTAAGCCATTGTATGATTCCAGTGATGCGTGAAGTAGGACAGCACGAGTCCCTCCTAGCTGTTGGAAATGATGGATAGTTTGAGGTTTCTACTACTATAGAAGAATATATGAAATATCTCTTTTCCGTAGCTACTGGCCCTATATGTTTAATTGTGAGAGCCCAGCAGCTGACTTTTTCTTTGGTCAGTTTGAAAGCAAATAATCTCAATCTTTGAACGAAAGATCTGTAAGCCAGAGTGCAGTGATGCTTGGCAAGACAGCATTACATATGAAAATGTACTCTAAGACATTTTTCAATTATAATATAGTATATGCAACTGCCAGGTGGTAATCATGAATTGTCTCCAAATAGAATTAAAATGTGAGTGAAAGCAAGAGATCATTACTACAGTCAGCTCCTACCCAAAAAATGTTTTGTATCTTTAGCAGATTCAAGATTTTCAAAGGGAACTACATCCACATCCATACAGAAGAGAGAAACAGGAAACTGATTCACACAGAGCAACGTCTGCTTCAGAGCAGATATTCCCCAAGGGGGTAACAGCTGCTGTACTGGCTCAGGACAGTCAAGCAAACTGAAGATCAAATCTGAGCAGTTCTTAAGTATTTGAAAATAAAAGCATATTCCTGGTTTCAGTCAGCACAGAACAGGAGACATCTTGCACATGCAGGAGCTCTAAATACATGTCAGCATATCAATTTAGAGGTAATAGGGAGCTTAAGGTCCACTTTAACCTGACACACATTAAGAACCCACCTTTTCCCCTGTGAAAAATGCAAGCTGAAGGAACAAGACTCAATAGAGGAACTCCGCAGTGCTGAAACACTTGGGAACGCTTTATTCTGCCAGCACGTTTGGCTGGGAACTTGAGGAGCGTAACAACAAGCATGTGTGACCTCTCTGACTCCTGAAAATTTAGAAACTGATAGTTTAAATTCCACACACCCTACAGAAACAAACTTATGACAACATACATAGATTACTCTGACATAATCGACCTAGTGAAGGTTTCTCTCCATGGGAAAACTTCAAACTGTCTTTAAATTGAATGTCTTAAGTCTCTTCAAAGTAACATTTTTGCAAATTAAACTTTAAAAAGCATCGCCCTATACAAAGCCTGCTACACAACTTTGAAACCAAGTCAACAAATCCTGAGGGAAGCTGCTTAGATTGTTTGTTGCCGAGATAAAAATGACCAAGTGATAAATCATCCTGCAGTGATTGCTTTCTATTTGTCAGGTGTTATCATAAAGGAAACTCATATACCCCACACAAAACCTCATTCCAAATGCATTTATTTGATATTATCTGTTACCTACTGTTATATCTTGGTTTGACATTGTATATGAGTTTCCTCACCCCTTTGTTGAAAAAGATCAAGGCTTTGTCATGGAGAGGACCAGTCCCAGATTTTACTCAGGCCCAGCTCTGCATCCCAAGACCCGGACAGTTCTCAGGCAGGGTAAGAGGAGATCTGCTGTGGATTCCCTGCTTTGCCAGGCAATTTGAGTAACCTAAGCTATGCCATACCCAAATCGTTAAAAGGTATCTTGCCTCCAGAGTCCCTTCCATAAGAAATTGCCAAGTCTTAATCTCTACGAACCTGCACCACCTTCTTGTGCAAATACAAAATATGTAACAGGAAACACATAACCTTTCCTTCTGTTATAAGAGCACCTAATACCCACACTTGTTAAAAGCTGCAGTGCAAATCCTAAAACATTAGTGACCTCTGACTCACAGATCATTGCCAGTGGTGTGATTTTAAAATATTGCTGTAGCAATTGAATGGATCAATACAATGGGAAAGGCATTACAACAAAGGTGTGATGATGAAAGAACAGGCACAATATGGAAGTGCTATAAAGGAAGGGAAGAAGATTGCTCACCCGTATCAGAAGATTCCAGATTTGCAGGAGAAAGGTTCACCAAAGAAGCATCTCCAACCAGAGACCCTTCCCCAGCAGCACTCAGCCCTTCAATGAGGTCTAAGAAAGGTGCAGCCAGGTCTACCCCTTCCTGTCTCACAGCTGAATTGCCTTCACCTGTGCTCCCAGGGCTGACAGGGTCCTTTCCCCAGGTGCTCAATCAGTGGTTCAAGCAAGGACTCAACAATGTCATTGTAGCAGATGTAATTTTGTACCTGAGGATTCCTCCCCACAAACCACTTCATACTGTATCTTCAGCAACTGCTTACATCTCTCAGACACATTTACAGCTATTGCTGGAATCAGTAGGTTCCAGAATACATGAGATATTGCTCAGGTAGTTTGAGAGAAAAAAAATATCAAATGTATTTTAAAAATACATGTTTTAAAAAATACATGTTTTTAAATACAAACGTATTTTAAAAAAACGACCACAGAAAAACACCCAAACCAACCAAACGCTAACCCTAAAATCTTCAGGGCAATTCAGTCTGACATCATTGAATGGTATCTCTAATTCTTTGAAAGACTCCAGAATAGCATCAGGCATCTTGTCTTCAGAAGGGGCCTTTTTGCTAAATAATTTTCCATACATCAAATGGCTCGCTTGAAAAAGAAGCACCTTCTCAGCAGAGGGTAGAGAGTTTGTAAGACCTTTCACATGGGGAAGCTTCACAGAACTCTTTCACAGCAGAGCCTCCTCAAAAGGCCATCACTCAAAAGGACAGAACTTAAGTGGCTGTACACTATCTGAAAAGAAACCCACATTCTTGATTTAAGTTAGGAGGTGAGAGGAGGTATTTTGCAAATGGTGTAGCTCTGTATACACAATAGTGTGTTGATTTAGAGGTGATAGGAAGCTTAGGGTCCACCTTGAGCTGGTAGTACACATGCATGCTAATAAGTAAAAAATATTAAAAACCCACCTCTTTTCCTGTGACAACTGTGCTGACAGGGCAGTCTGCAGGAAGATGCCTTGACAGAGGATGCCTACCGTGCTGGAACAGCTGGAAACGCTTTCCTAACACCAGCTCAGCTCCAATGTAGTTGCCACATTAGAAGCCCAAATTTAGATAAGCTAGAGATATGCTTAACATCTTATTGATAATACAGCTGGGTTGTGTTACTTTACATTTTACTTAGGCAGAGTGGTACATATACATATAGACAAGATTTTACACCTTCAAAGCAAGACCCCACTTAAAGTTCAAGAGAAAAGTGAGCCAAGTTTAGTAGCAGGAACACATTCTGGGTTTGCAGCTTTTAAGAGCCACACAACACCTGCTAGCTGTGTAAGTGAATTACGTTTCACAAGAATATTTTCTTCAGTTTTGATTCACATTGTTTTCACGTCCCCAGCTTCCTGCTTCCAGCTTAATCCAGTCCCAGATCTCCAACAACACTGCAGGATTCTTCTGCAGCTTTGTGTGGGGAAAACAATTCTTCCAATTTTCTGCAGCAGTAAGATGTTTCAGTCTTGAATTGTCTCCGCAGAACTCAGACAAGAATCAGAGGAACACGGTGTGAATAATTACTTTGATGAGAAGTATGATGGACGACAGGTTGGCCATGAGCCAGCAGTGTGCCCTTGTGGCCAAAAAGGCCAATGGTATTCTGGGGTGCATTAAAAGGAGCGTGGCCAGCAGGTCGAGGGAGGTTATCCTCCCCCTCTACTCTGCCCTGGTAAGGCCTCATCTGGAGTACTGTGTCCAGTTCTGGGCTCCCCAGTACAAAAAAGACAGGGATCTCTTGGAAAGAGTCCAGCGGAGAGCCACAAAGATGGTGAAGGGCCTGGAGCATCTCCCCTATGAGGAAAGGCTAAGTGAGCTGGGTCTGTTTAGCCTTGAGAAGAGAAGACTGAGAGGGGACCTGATCCAGGTCTATCAATATCTAAGGTGTGGGGGGCAAAGTGGCGAGGCCAGACTCTTTTCAGCAGTGTGCAGAGACAGGACAAGGGGAAATGGCCAGAAGCTGGAGCATAGGAAGTTCCGCACCAATGTGCGCAAGAACTTCTTTACGGTGAGGGTGACGGAGCACTGGAACAGGCTGCCCAGGGAGGTTGTGGAGTCTCCTTCTCTGGAGATATTCAAGACCCGCCTGGACGCCTACCTGTGCGACCTGGTGTAGGGATCCTGCTTTGGCAGGGGGGTTGGACTCGATGATCTCTGGAGGTCCCTTCCAACCCCTACGATTCTGTGATTCTGTGATTCTGTGAGAAGCCGTGTCCTGTGAGTTGCATGCAGTACATCCAATAAAGTTCCGCTGGGGCAGTGGCATGCAAACACAACAGGGGCTGCTAAGTCACCCAAATCTCCCAACTCAAAGAGAAACTAGATAGCAGAGTGTCTCAGGGACAGCACGGCGAGCCCATCTTATCTGTCAGTGACAAATGGGGATCTCCAAAAGGACACAGACATATCCCAGCTGTCCCCAAAATGCCTCTGATAGCTTGCTCCATGAGGTGCACGGTGCATGCTGGAAGATCTTATATAAAGCTCAAAGGGTAGCAAAGAGCTTGCAGACTCCAGTCTCTACATTTATAGTGTCTCATGGAAAAGTAGAAAAAATAGGTTTTATTTGCCATCAGCTCAACACAAGCTCAGCAGGGAAAGAGGGGAGCAGGAGGGATTTTGTGCAAAGCAGTGCTGACTTAAGTACACATCACAAGTGAAATCAGGTTTCCTGCAGTGTGAGTCCCATTTTTGCACAAATTGCATGGCTGCTCTTGATATGGCAGTGGCTCAGGTGAGTTTGGAAGCTACCATGTGCCAAAGGCCACAATGCCAGTGCTGCCCCTATCCGTGGCGATGACAGCTCAAACAGTCCATGCAGGAAAACATCCCAGGACTGAGTTTATTCAGCAAGAGCTGAGGAGGGCTCAAGAAGCTATGACAATTCCTTCTTTGTTGGCACATACTATTCTTGTTTAGAAGTGTGCACCCAATGAACAGGTGGGATGTGTCGCTCTAGATGTTCCTAGGCACGTGCTTCCCTGCAGGCTGTGTACCTTACAGTCTGATCTGCTGTGTCCCAGCAGAGCTCCAAGACAGAGGATACAGCGGACTTCTGGCCAACAGACACTGTCTAGTAAGTACATACAGGGTTTATCAGAAAAGAGGTAGCAGGAGGACTGGGAGGAAAGCAGACAGGGGCTGTCAGGGAACATCAGGCCACAAGAGGAAAAAAAAGTTGTAAAAGGGTGATAGAGGGGAAGGCTGGTCCCCTGTATACATCTGCCTCCATCTCTTGGAGACAGATATGGTCTGAAAAAGGTGCCATGTGCTTGCCTCTGAGTATTTACCTGTCCCTCAGGAGGAAATGTGCTGCTGCTAACAAGAACAGTGAGAGGGGTGACCAGGCACATGGCCTCTCACAGGGAAACTCATTTATCTGATCCAAGTACTTTTCTTCCCTAATTGTGACTTCTTTTCTCAGGAGACATTTCCTCCTGTCTATTGTTGATTGCTACTGTAATTCCTCTGTAACTGTATTTGTCATGATCTTTCCTTCCAATAAGCAGGTAACTATGAATTCCCCATGTTTCTCAAGGATCATATTTAGCAAGGATGCTGTAAAAGACTTTTTCTTTTGGTCCTGGGAGGTTGAAAACACCACGGTACAGGGCAGATTACAATCCCATCAGAAGACACTAGAATTATTATCCGTTTTAAACACAAACGGAAAACAAACCCCCAAATTCCCAAGCATCCTTCCCTTAGGCTGGAGAGAAATGCTTATCTCATCACCTTGAAGGATTAAGAACTACATCACATCTCAAGGCTGTAATGCTAAGAAACGTTGCAACAAATGAGTTGCTGGAAACCTACTTGTCACACTGGAGATCTGAAGGAAGGCACAGCTTCAGTGCACTGTGCCACCTTCCCCAGGGGGTAGCTCAAAGCTACTTGCAAAGGGTTATTTGCTTCTACTGACCACACGCTCTTGCTTTTTGTTGTGCATGTTGAGGAAGTGCTTCAGACTGAGATGAGACTCTCAGAAGAACCACTCCTCCTCAGAGATCTCTGAAGGGTCATGGAGAAGCAGGATATTGCTTCATGCCAGGGAACAATCTTCTTCCTAGGAGATGAGGACCAATGAACAGTCTAGATGATCATGGTGACACGACAGGTTCCTAGCCAAAAAGACAAGCTGCAGGTCCAAGTCCCATGCCAATAAACAGGGTCAGACACGGCCCAGCTATCAGCAGGCAGCTCCGAGATCAAATTAGGAAGTCAATCCATGGAAGCTGGGCACAGGGCTGTGCAGAGTGAAGGCAAGTACCATCATCAGACCATCAGAATGGTTCAGGGAGCCACTTCTTCCCACTGTGCTGACATGCCTTGAGGCAGAGCAGAGCAGCTGCAGCACTGTGCTCTCCTCCCAAAGCATCAGTGCAGTAGCATGGAGGCCAAGGCAAACAGATTCAGAAAGCGATTATAACTTCAGGTAACAGAGGTGCAAAGCTGAGTAAGCAATTGTTTATCCACTTTCATCACTAAGCATGGGGCTTTCTTTAGAGAGAAAACAAACTAAACCCGACAGCACAACAGTGGCAGTTATTCCTAACAGCAAGGGGAGATAAATAACCTGCACCAATGGATACTGTAAAAGCAGAATGCGTAGGATAAGAGTGACAGTAGCATTAGAAAGGCAGGAAACAGGCCAAGACACAACACCCACATATACCCCTCACTTTCTGGGGGAAGTTCAGCATTCCTGGAGCATCATGGAATGCTCCCATGATAGTTTTCAGCCTCCAGCCAAGAACACACTGCGCCGTAACTGGAGTTGTCCAGTAATCAAAACCAGAAAATGCTTTCAGTTCTGCTGCTGAGTTTTATCCCTGCAATGGCACTCTTTGACTCTGTGTCAGAACATACAAGCTTACATTCAGAAAGATTTAATGAAAAGCATGCAGTGGCCAGAGATCCTGCTGCCAGAGAGGGGAGAGGGGAAGAGAAGGAAAAATATATCAAATGGCTTATAAAGAAAGATGCACGTGCACTTCCTAGCAGAGGATACAGTTTTCTAAACCATACCATTTGGGGAGCTCCCCCTAACTGATGCTTCCTTGAAGGCAAAAAGATAAACAGATCGTGGGGCCAGTGTAAGGGCTGTGCTCTGCAGCTGCAGCAGCCTCTCAGAAGGTCCCATTTGTATTGCCTTGGCTTGTTCTTCAAGCTCTCCGAGCCCCCACGTGTAAAGAACTGGCTGCAGAGGCATACTCCAGCCATTGCAAAGAGAGGCAGGCTCTGCCAGGCACGATATTTTCTGGAGTTAATCTTTTAGAAGTTGAAAATAAAGAAAGAAGTCCCAGAGTTTTGCTTTCAGCAGAACAGTTATGGAAATATTAATTTCCCCGACAACTCCAAGCATAATGTTTAGGAGTTACCAGACCTGACAATACCAATACCTGGGAAGGAGGGAGCCTAGTTTTACATTCTGAAAAAAAAAAAACAACAGTCAGCACCGTTCTTTTGGATTGGTTTTGCTCAAGAGAAAGCTAACCATGGAGATATACCAACACTTTTCCAGTTTAGAGGTTCCTACAGAAGCTCAGAGCTGTACCTGTGTCCTCCTGTCCAGCCCTTCCAACCACATGCCAGTTTGTAGCCAGGTGGTCAGGGAAGGAAATAATCACTGAGACTGCAGAACATTTAGAAATAACCTAGGCATCATTTCTACAGAGACTCACTGCCCTCGGGACACTCTAGAAAGCTTTAGTTGTGCTGACATTTCTATTTGGGCACTAGAAACAAAACTCTCTCCAGGTTTAACAGTCCCAGGGCTCCGAGATGAGCCAGCCAGCTCCACAGCAGCTGCCCAGTACAGTCTCCAGCAGAGACTGAGTTGGCACCTAGGTGAGAGCAAGAGCTGGCCAAGAATATCTTGCACTTCCCTCCTCAGTCAGCTCACAATTATTTTTAGCTGAAGATTTTTTTTTCAGCTTTAGATGAACTTAGCCCAAACTTCACTAGTCGGGGTGGGAGGGAGGGGAAAGCATCCTATTCTCTGAATTAGCTCCACTTCTCTATGGTGAATTCAACTTGTACTTTCTCAAGTGTTTTTCAGCAGGTTGAGAACTAAAGTCAGAGAAAAATGCCTTATTTACAACTACTTTTCCTCCCTTTGAAATCAAAGGGAACTCTCATGAAGCAAAACTAACGCTCTTCTAAAAGCACAGATTTCTCCCCCTCAGAAGAGAAAAACAAAGATCATGTCTCAGATATGGGGCTGTAACTTCCTCCTCCTATTACTCAAAACCTTTGACCTCTAACATTTCTCCATAGGGTGCCATAGATCTAGCTGATTTCATCATATGTTGTATTGACATCAGAGACTCACTGCACTTTTCAAATACAGTTTTGGTCAAGCCAACAGCTTGCATGGCAGCACTTAGAAATCTGCAATTTTGATCTTGCAATCCTTATTTTCTTTAAAGTAGAAGGGAAAGAAGATGGCAGAATAGTGGCTGGCTGAAAAAGATGTTGTTGTATTTACAGAACACAGCCTAACAGAAGCAGGTCATAATCACCCCAGCAAACCACACATTTTAGGAACCCCCACCATCTCAGGAAAAGCCTAAGAGGTTTCTTGGCTACCCCAGATAGGAAGATAATGCTCCTACACAGATGTAAGTAGCTACGTTTAGATGCATTTTGTCATCCTGGAGCAGTTCCCTTGCTATTAAAACAACTGATATGTCCATAGCATCATAATGTTTTGATATTAGATTACAAGACTAACATCGTCATTACCTTCAGCAAGTCAAATGAAATAGTAGTTGTTCTTTATTTACTAAATTCAGTATAGGTAATGGGATTATAGGTGGAAAAAAAAGAATGAAAATTAGTATTTAGAGTAAATGTGAAGGTTCCTCACATTAAGTATCCCAACAAAAACTTGAGCAGAAAGCCAATTTTAGTATGGGCTTCTACAGCAAGGCTGTGTTGGTTACACAGAATGCCTGAGAAGGCCCAGACTTTCATTCATAACCTGAAACCATTCAAGGACCACAAAAATTCTGAGCGGTATTCTCCCCATCACTTATTTCCTATATCTAAGTTCAACTCTAGAAAGACTATGGACCTTCCATTCTCTAGATCACTGTCCTATCTCTTTCACCACAACAGCACCACTCACATGGTTATCCCTGTCCAAGGCAGTGAATCCAGCAAGGTTACCACTGACCTGGGCTTTGGCAGAGTTCTTGAAGGAGCAGGGAGGAGCAGGGAGGTGATCATCCCTCTGTACTCAGCATTGGTTATGCTGCATCTTGAGTGTTGCGTTCAGTCCCACAAAGAGAACTATTCCTCAAAGTCAGTGAGAAAGCCCTCAAGGTACAAGCTATTGCAGCTGGAAGGAAAAAAAAAAAAAAGAAAAGAAAAGAAGAAGAAGAAGAAGAAAAGAAGCAAACAGAAAAGCAGCAGGTGTGAATGGTAGATGCTTATGATAGTACTGCTACCAGAAGAAACTCTTGGCAAGCCATGACCTCAGCACAAAGCCTCTTCAAACACACAACTTGTGTTTGGTGTAAGCTACCATTCCACATTATACAGACGTATAGAAGCCTTTAATAAATACAGCTCCTGACTGTTTTTTGGTTTCATTAAGACATGCTAACCTGCCCACGGTAATATATTGGGAAAACAGGGGAAGAAGGACTGTCTAAAGACAGTGATATCTTTCTTAAGAATGCCAAGCAGCTTTAAAATGACAGGGTTTAGACTTCCAAATTTCAGGAGACCAGCCAGGGCTGTTAATGATCACTTACATTGCAAGAAATGTTCTTGAATTTCTTCTGATGTCCCAAAACCAGCTGTTTTGGCTGAGACAGAAAGATACAGTTTCTTCATAGGCTTTAAGTGACAGAAAAAAAAGCATTGTATCCCTTGGTAATTGGCACCAACTGTTAAACAGTCACCATTTAAAAATATGCTTAAATTTATCTAACTGTATGTCTAGTAGCTCACCTGTGCTAAGCTTTCATCTGTTTTTCATCCATGCTCAGGCATCACTTCATCCAATGAAATTTACCCCTGCATTTGCAGGCTGACACAGCAAATGATACTCAACAGTTTAGGCCAGGAAGAAAAGGATGCTGCAAGGCTGCTGCAAGGCTGCGCAGCCATCTGTGACCCTGAGCTTGCTTCTAACTGCTCTGTGTTTCAGAAATAAAAATAAATTCAACCTTACCTGAGGATCTGAACAGAAACTGGAACAGACTTTCCCAGCAGAACGGTGTAATCCAGTGACACTGACATTCTGGAGTCTGGTGTGGGGCACAACAGTCAGCCAGAACCAAGCTGCAGAATGAGAATTGTGAGAACATAAATTAGAGTCCTGTGGGCCTTGAAAGAGCATAGAGAGCAGAAAAGGAGATCCCAGGTCTCTCTGTGAACTGTAGTCCCCCAGTCTATCACATCAAGATAGCTGCACCGTTCACAATCACAGAAGATCACAGCAGCAGCATTGTGCACAAGCTGTCAGACCACACATAACAACTCCATGAAGGAAGCAGCACCAACTGGCATTATTTTAACACTGGGCTGTAAACTGTGTCAGAAGTGTTTTCTGAACTGATCAGTCATTCTTCCCATGAGGACATGAGCATACAGGGTAGGGGTAGGCACACAGAAGGTCCCTGCAGTTCCATACCAGCACTCAAAAGCAGCAGATCCCCAGCAGACCCTTGGACACTGGTAGAGGACTGCTCTTGTGTTAGTAAAACAGCCACCAGGCTTTGCTCTCCTGGCCACAGCCTCAAAACAAGCCACGCTGACAAGATGAGGCTTGACAAAGAGCCTGCGTGTAGGTGATAAGATCAGGAATTTCTCTTCTTCTCCAGGATTGAGATGTGCACTGATGAGACAGAACAAACAGCAAAGGGGAAGGAGCCCCATTACATTTAACTGCAGTGTTAGATCTGATCTAGGACTGCTAGGTTTCTAGCACTGATCCATATTGCTTTCTTTCCTCACAGGAAGAAACATACATCTGGTTTGTGAATCTCAAAGTAAATCATGCCACAGCCTAACAGTGAGCTTGTGGATGCAGGACATGGCCCACACTGCCAGGACTTTAGCAATGGGCAGCCCAGGGTTCCTGCAACCTAAGCATCACCAAAGCCAGAATCAACATCTCATCACACACAAACCCACACAAAGAAAAGCAAGCTCTATACACTCCTTAATGAATCGCCTCAGTGTGACACACAGCACATAGCAGAGCTGCTTCTTACCTTGTCTGTAGATCAGTGGTGTTTTCAGTGATGGATATTTGTCTGTGTGGTTTCACAGCCTACCTGAAATAATTTCAACAAATCTGTTTTTCTTGGGTCTGTAGGCAACATCTGGAGGGTTTTTGTTGTTGTTGTTGTTGTTTTTTGTTTTTTTCCAAAAGAGAACTGACATGAGACCTGTATGTCAGAAACAAGCAGCAGGTCTCTCCTCTCTTGTGCTAATTACCTTCTTAATGACTCTCTAACTTTTTAATTCCAGGTACTTCTCAGTGTAGAAGTACCACCAGACAAGATCAAGGCTTGGAGAGCTGGAGCCAGGACAAAGTCAGTCCTGCAGTTAGACTGAGCTAACCCCTAGGAAAATTCCTGCTTTCTGCTGAGCCTGAGACATGCACTTACATATCTCCCACATCCAGCTGTAAAAGTAGTCAAACCTGCTCTAGTTTGGACTTAGAATTAGCAGGCATAGGAAAAAGACAGACTTCAAATACCCAGTACTGATTTGGCTCAAGTGTTCCCTTTTTCATGCCTCCAGACTTTTTCTCCCCTCTCCCCTATCAGCAGCCCTCTCTGCAAGGCAATCATCAAGTAATATTCAACATCTTGTCTAAATAATCACCCCATGTTTTCTAGCCTACCAGGATGGAAAACCTGTCTGACTGCCCAAGCTTCTGCAGGAAACATGATGAGGTGCTAAGAAAATAATTCTGCTTACAAACTTCTTGTAGCTGGATGGAGCTTCTGGCTGGCTGCCAGCTCTCCCTACACGTTGTCTCACCAAGACTCTCCTTTTGCTTCCTGTTCCCTAGGAAGTCTCTGCAAGAGAGCAAAGAAACCAGAATTAAATATATATGGCAGTCAGGCCAAGGGACACAGTCTGAATTCCCAGACAAAATACAAGACAAATCACCCCATAATATGGGCTTACATTTAGCATGAGCCCTCTGTGAATGTGATTGGAACAGCTGCACCTTCCAGCCCAGCAGATTCTGTTAAAACATGGTCTGCAGTGCAACAGATTCCAGAGAGACAGGAGGCACGAAGCATTTAGAAAGAGACTCTAGGGATTTGACATCATCTTGAATGTCACCAGGACCACTACCTTCAAACAGCGCTTGAGGCATCAGTGTGAAATGATGAGTGCTCTGAGTCCCAACCAGAGCTGCCCAGGTGGAGCTGCAGGACTTCAGTATCTTGATTGGGAAAGGAGGAAATAAAACAGGAAAGCAATCTGAACTGTCCTCTCCCTCGACGCTTAAGGCAGGCACCCAGTGGCCCCTAACACCATCCAGAGCACCTGAGGGGTGAGTGATGCTGTCAGTGTAGCTCCAAATATACTACCTGCTAGAGATGAGCTGACAGTAACAGAGTGAAGGAACGTGGCCCAGACATGGCTGGTGTTGTATTCTTAGTTTGCCCAATGTAGATCTCTATGGCTCTGACACAATACTCTAATTTTTTTCTGTAAGATTAACGAATCTAAAGGCTGCTCTCAACTGTGAAGGTTTTGAAGTATTACCATTAGTAAAACACTTGATTGTGAAAACGTTGGGTATTTAAGTTGACCTCGGTCTTTGTAGATTCTGCGTCTGCTCAGGAGGAGCCTTAGAGTTAAGCTACTGTGCAGCCACAGCAGGACACACAGTGCTGGGGAAATCCCACCGAGTCTGGCCGCATTGTCAACCCAGCAGGGAGCTGAAATCTCACAGGAAAGGGCCATTCTAGTGATGTTTCCAGGGCAGTTTTGGAGAGCTGAGACATTTTTGTACCAAGGCCAAGGCAGACCTGTCCAGTGCCTCCAAAAATGTGGCTAAGTGGAAAATTTCCTTCAAAACGATGTGTGTGAGAGAGTCCTCTTCTGAAGTTTCATTTACTGATGGAAGCAACACCGTATTTTCTTTTTTCTCCAGAATGTTGCATTTCTTTTGGTAGTGGACAAAGAAGTGCCTCTCTCCATCATTCATGCACATTTCCACACTACTCATTGGACAAAGCTTGCAAAAGATGAAAAGGAAGAAAGCTTCTGCCACCAGAGTCATGATTTTTAATGAAGTATTTTTAACATTTTTCCTGAATAGGGAACACCAAAGCAACCGACTCCACCTCATATAGCTGCCACTTCTTCAAGAAACAACCATCAGCACCATGAGAACATTCACTGTCATACAGTGGGGAGTGGTGAGGTGTAGACAGCAGCTGAATGAGTTCTATTCAAATGCTTTGCTGAACTGGTGTTTAAGTGAGGAAATGCCCAAGAAAGCCTGGAGCCAGAGTGCTTCCTATGAGACAGTGAATCAAGATCTTCCTCTTCTCTATGACTCAGTGTCACAGGAGGCAAACTCAGATGACTTCTGGCTGGCTGAAGCCATAGCCATGGTATTAGGAGCAGGCTGGCTGCTCTGAATGCATGCATGAAGCTGGAATGGAAGCAGGACAGGAGAGCTGCTGGGGAGGCCCTGTGTCACAGCTGCCTGTGCTTCAAAGGCCGGCCAGCATCAGTCATGCTGTGAAGATGTCAAATGGGGTTTAGCAGGCACACGTGGCTTCTACTTTGTGCTTCATGTGTGAAGAGCTGAGGAGGAAACAAACAAACAAACAAAAAAACAAGACTCACAACAAAGGAAGAGCTAAGAGCTGGGAAGAGAAACACTTTCTGGTCACAAAGAATAAGCAAAGCAAAAATGAAACTTGCAGTCGCCTGCTGGAGAAAAGGCTGCAGGATTATCCCTGCTCATGCACTGCTCAAATCTCTTGAAAAAATGCAGCCTTTCTGCCATCCCATTCACTGTCTTCAGAGGTGTTCTTTCATGCCTGTAGTTCCCCTCAGTCTCTTGACTGATTCTCTTTACCCAGGTCTCCTGTTTGGCCATATGCAGGAGAGGGACAATACTGAAGAGAGAAACATCTTCTGAGTTTCTAAGAAGCCTGCACTCCTCCCTAGTGATTAAATCACCTCAAAAAAAAAAAAAAAAAAAAAAAAAAAAAAGGCTTCACATAAGAAAAACAAGGGGAAAAAGGAGATCATATCTAAAACCAGCCAAATATTAGAAAGTAAAGTGACTGCATTCACATATAAAACAAACCTGTGGATTAGTGGGACCACATCAGAGCCTGCAAGGCCTAGTAACTGTTTCTGCATGGGGTTATTGCCCACACCCCTTCAGCAAAAGGTACCCACAGCTAATGCCATCTTCTTGCTCACATATTTGGAGCTCTTGTTTGGAAGCTCAAACCCAGTATACCAGGAGCAACTACTTCCAAATACTTCTTTGATGATTATTCACCCACTTGCAATATTCCATGAGCATCTGTCACTACCAATTAACTAGAAAATACTATTTGCAAAGTAGAGGTGAACAAATGGTACAAAGACAAGTTCACATTCTGTCTTAAAACAGGTTCCACTGTTGTTTAACATGGCTGAGGCACATAGCCAGCCTCTTCCAAAAAGCTTCCAGGGACTGAGACGCTACAGCCTGCCAGGCTACACTACATCTACCCATGGCTTCGTCCTTCTCAACTACTCTACAAAGCCACTCCACACCAAAGTTTCATGCAGCCAATGTTGCATCAGCCATAATAACTTCTCTGAGAGTAGAGAGACGTGATGAAACATCAGAAAAAAAGGAGTGCACAAGGAAACTCTGCGATTCCAGTCCATTTCATGCAGTTAGCCCAAAGAAAAGGAAGTGAAACTTCAGCCCTGGAAAGAATGTAAGAGTCTGGCAACTGATTTACCAGCAGCCTCTACCTGAGCTGCTGCTGTCTCATCCTCAGAATGGAGAGTGCAAAAACTCCTCATCCATGAAGAAAAAGAAATCCATGTTGGACTAACTGTAAGCCATCAACTCTAACTTCAGGGCCAGCTTCTACGAGCAGTGCTCTTAAACATGAGCACATGTTGGATCCCATCTGTGATCCACTCACCTGGCTTGTGTATCGTTGTGCAGAGGGGAACCAAAGTTGCTGCTGTGATCTCCACTTTTTCACTCACTGGGAAGGTCTGTTGCAAACTGCAGAAACTTGAGAGATCCTGGGAGGAAATGGCACCAGGAGTAAATAAACCACATTCGTTGGTGTAATCTAACAGCTCTCACAAGAGCCGGTCTTGATTCCACTGCTGCTCTGTACACTGATGTTTCTGGCACATGCTCATGCACACGTTATCTGTACATACTCAGCACAAGAGATCTCATCTCTGATAGGAAGCTTTGCACAAAAGGACAAACAACAGCAGCAAAAGCCCTGATCTCCTCCAAAGAGCCCCATCTCTACACAGAAGCGGTCACCCCTAGCTCAATGCTGCATGAAGGCACTTTCTGCCTCCCCATGAAATAACCAGCAGAATCTGCACGATAAGTGCTTCCTGCAGGCAAAGCAGCAGCAGGTGAGCCCAGTGTCCAGCCCTGACAAGAAAGCATCTAACCATCTAACACTCCCTGCTCACACACTGGGAAAAACTAAAGTCACCCTGAAAGGCAGGGAAGAGGCACCATCGTGAGGAGACAACCAAGAAAAAGCCATATTCATTGTGTTATTCAGGCTTGAGATCCCAGAAGAGGCCTTTTTTCCTGGTCTGCAGCTGTATGAAACATCCTTCAGATGACAGCAGCACTTGAACATCCTGCAGTGCCTTTCATACTGCTTGGGGTAACATGGAAGAGGAAGCCCTGCCTGCTTGCAGCCTCCTGCTTCCCAGGGCACCTCCTGCTTCCAGCTGCCACACTGCTGGTTCCCATCGAGCCACAGCAGAGCTGGGCAATCTGTCTGGTTTAACAGAAAACAGTTCACAGAAAAGTGTATGAAGGTATTCAAATTCCCAAACAATCTGGCAGTTAAGTCTGTGAGCTAGAATCAAGAGGGGATTCCTGCATTTTCTAGCTGATTTTTTCCATTTGCCCACCAAACTGTGTGACTGTTGCTCCCATCTCAGCCAGGAAGCTGAGGAGCCCAGTCCACAGCCTTCACAGTGCTGGGCCAGTTCCAGTTTTAATCAGCCCTATGCCATTTTGAAAAGGAGTTGTTAACTGCCTTCTAACCTTACAGAGGAGTCTAAGCCAACTTTCCCTGGCTGAACCAGACAGATCTCTCAGCACAAACTGGCAAAGGTTCGTTCATCCTGTTGTTACACCAGCTGCTCTGTGGATTACACTGACTAGTGTAGGGGGAGTGTGACAGTTCCATTCCAAGCAGACAGGAGATAACTCATCCAGCCACCCTGTGCAGTAACAGGGTATTCATCCCAGGGATTTCTGTATCAAGGCTCCCCAGGACCAAAACAGCTCTATGACAGCAACACCCTTACCTGGGCCACTCAGAACTTAGTCTCCTCTGGAGGTGATTTTCCAGCAAGATCTGTGCTTTAGCTGCAGCTGGGCATAAAGAACAATCAAATCTAATTTCTCATCTACTGCTTATTTCCACAAATGAAAAAGAAATAAAATATAAATAAATATCTGGGACATCTCAGAGTCCTCTTCCACTTGATCAAATCTGGCTGAAATCTGCAGGTGGGCAGCAATGACACAGGATGCATTTTTTTCCTCAAATTAAACTAGGAAGGACAGTGGATATATGTTTCTATTGTCATATCTGCAAAGGCAACTGACTGAAGACAGTGAATAACAATCTCCTGCCTCCAACAGTCATCCCAAACACTTTACTGGGAGACTGAGGTCACATCCTCTGACTCCTAAACCAGCATTGATCCACCTGACTGATCTCTAGACAAAAAGCATGTCAGGCTAAAAGCAGGGTGCTGTTAAGTCTTCCTTACAGTTTCATGTTAAAAAAGAGGAAAGCAGCACAAGGTCCCTGTCACAGCTACGAGTCATCGCAGCATTACTTCTGCCCACGACAGCACAACTCCACTGACAGGCTGGCAGAAAAGCTAAATAGAGAACCTGAATCAAACCTGCGATGTTCCCAAAAGATGTCCTGAAGTGATCTCCTCTTAGCAGTTATTTTTAATATAGGGTGGACTGTGTCATCCTGGATTGGAGTCAAATGAAAATAAGAGATTTAAAGAACTTCACTTCCTCCCTGCTGTCCCTGCGCTCTGCATCAGTCATCACTTCCCGGTTTGTAAACTCAGTGTGATTTGCACAGGCCCAGGCAAATCAGGCTCTTCCATTTATTCCTATCCATGTATTCTGGTATTCTGGTAACAGGCTGTTCAGCTGCCAATGCCTTCTGTTTTCCAACTCATTTCATTTTCTTTAGTGGCTTTCTTTCAGAGAAGTAGACAACCAAAGCCTTAGGTTCACTCCACGTGGATTCCATCTCTCATTGGTGTCAGTGGTTTCTTTGCAGAAATGCTACTTATGTAGGAAGCAGGTACAAAATCTCTCCCAGTGCTGAATCTAGTTTATTTCCCGTTTCTGCTCCCTTTTCACCATCAATCAACCCACAAAGCACTGAATGCTGCTCTGCCCAGGGTTCTCCCCCACTGCCTTCCCTGCCTTTCCTGCCAGTCTCTCCCAAGGGTTAGCCAAGGAAACCTGTCCACACCTACACACACTGGTGCTGCGCCTTTGTTTTGGGTACTGACGTCTCTCAGGGGTGGAGGCCACCATTGTTTGAGCTCCCTGATTCCACAAAGGAGTGCTAATGATTTCTTACAACTGCAGTTAAGTTCAGTAAATGAAGGGTGGCAGCTACACCCAACCCATAATATTGTTTTTCCTCTGTTACATGTTAGAAAGGGGTTTTCTTCCTTTTGCCATGGGAAGGTGGCAGAAGTCCAAATGTTGCAGCATTGCCTAGGCAGGAGCCACTAACCCTAACAGGATTTCTGCCAAACATGCAGACTGTCAGGAGGCAGAGCTGGGGTTCAACAGCCCTGAGCCAGGCAGAAGAGCACCTGGGACCATTTGGATTGGAAGACAGAACTGGGCTCCTTCTCCCACATGCCAATGTGTCAGCCCTCGTGAGAAAGGGATGCAGTCAGTGATGGAGCAGCCATCTGTGGTGTTCAAACAAAGGAGACTGACAGCGCCAACAGAAAAGTACAACTGTGCTATGGAAAGCAGATGCTTTTTCACAAAAATAAAATGACACTCATTCAGCCTGGGAAAGGTATTTCTTGCAGAGAAATTGCAGAAGTGCCAATCTGGAATCCCCTTGTTTGTCTCAAGGAGTACCCAGCTCTTCAGGTGCTCTCTGACTTGAAGAGTGCAACCATGCACCAACCCTTGGCATCTGGAAGCAACAGATAACGAAAACAGTAGGAGGCATTACCTCCCCTTGTACAGCATGAATGTTACATGCAGGAAGAAATGAAATATTACAGTCAGAAGTCTTATTTTGCAGAAGCTGATCTCATTTTTCATGTTCAGTGCAACATCAAGCCCATGGCTTGGAAAAATCCCATCTAGATATGCAGCTTTTCAGTACCAGGGTGAGGAAATGGGTTTTGCTTTCAAACAAGGGTGGGCCAGACCCTTGGCTGAATAAATCTGCACTGACCAGCTCATAGCAGTGGCTTGTTGCTGATTCACAGCAGCTGAGGGTCTCACATGCAGTCCTGACAGTATCATGGGAATTTAAATTAAAATCACTTGAAGAAGTTGTTTTGATATTGCATTGTTGAAAACCAAACACACCAAAACAGAACTAAACGAAAATTAATCCAGAATGAGGGAGAGTAAAGGAAATGCCTTTCCACTGCAATGTGTAATCAGAGGCTAGAAAAAACTACAAGACACTATGATGAAATCCCTTGAAGCATTCTTACTAACTAGTCTCTTCGCTCCAGAATAAGGCCATTGGTGGCGTGAAGATTTCAGGGTTTAATGTGTTTCCTCATGCCCACTACGAGCCCATGGTAACTTCTGGAGCAAACAGCAGTACGGATACACAGAATGAACCTGTTTGCAAGTTAACCATGACCATGCTCCTCTTTCACTCGTCCCTTAAAGCATGCATGGCCAGGACAGGCCTGAAGCCAGTAGGCCCAGCCCAGCACCTCTCTGCCAGCTTACCCACTGCAACCAGCCAAGAGGAACAGAAGGCTATCCTTCAGCAACAGACACAGAAACAGAAAACAGCCTGGGAACCCGCGGCACATCAGAGCACACAGGGGAGAGGCACACCCCATTGGCAGAGCTTGTGCAACTCAGCTTCCATTTAGTCACAGGGCGGATGCGAGCAGTACTATCTTGGATTCACGCGCAGTGGGGAGCAACAGCCTTCCCACAGAGCACCCTTAGGCTCTCTACTCCCACTCGTGGTCTTCCCTCCTCCTAAATCTGTCCTTCCAGCTATAGCAATGACTTCGCCATCAGCCTTGCCCAATCTAATCACGCCCCAGACCTCTCCAATCCCAGACAGCCAGGCCTCCAGCGAGCGCTCATCCTCCTTTAGGATGAGAAAGGAAGATGCTAATTCACTGCTTAAGTGGGTGGAGGTCTTTATTATGTTTCGAGCCTGAGAAATCTCACTGGTGCACCAAGAGCCCCAGAGCTCCTTCCTAATTACACAGCAGAGCACCGCATGATTCATGTCAGCAGCTGCCTGGCCCCCTCACCTCAATCCTTGCTGGTGTAACACAACAAATCCGAGTGGAAGTGATTAGCAGGTTGCAACCGCAGTCGCCTGCTCCCCAGCTCCCACACGAACAAGGCGCCACGGATGAGCCACGGGCAGCAGTCAGAGGCCTGTTGAATCATGCTCTTCTGCATTGCAACACTGCAAGCTGCACTTCAAAACCCATCGCCTGGGTTGCTCTCAGATTCCCCACTGAAGGCGGGAGGATGGATGGAGAACCCAGACTGAGAGGCATTTTTAAATTCCCAGGGGTGGTTCAAAAATTAGAACTAGCTCTGGGGCTTTTTTGTTTGTTTGTTTTTCCCTTCCCATTTCTCTTTCCTTTGGGTCTGATTAACTTTGGTGATTGACTTGCACAATCTAACCAGGTTGGGCCTGATGAATCACTCATCTTCAGCAAGCAACTGTGAGAGATTGCAGGCCACAGAGGGTTTGTGTTTCAGTAACAAAAAGACAGCAAAGAAAAACAAAACAAAACGAGATAGGGAACAGGAAGGAGGAAAAAAAGACAGTGGGCCAACAGCACTCGTGGACGTCCTTCCGCTGTCTGGCCTCAGACAACTACCAGCACATTTAATTGTAAGAGTGCCAGACCTCCTAGGAAACCTAATAGGCTGCTGTTATTTTTAAAACTACGTTGTAGGTAGCTGTTCCATGTGAAAGACCAGCACACTGGATTTATAGGTACTTGTGCCATTAACACACTTCGGATCTCTTGCTTCCATAAATCTATGAAGCTTGCAAGATCTGCCTTTCAACACTACCCCTCTTTTCTGAATAGGACATTTGGAAGTGTCTATCGCTGCTGCACAGATCAGCAGCATGTATGCATAAATACAGTTCTCAGAGCCCACTTTTTTGTCAATATACTGGCAGACAGATTCAAGAATTTGTCTTCCATGTGGAGAGCACCAGATTCTGTGTTTCATATGTAAAAAATTTTGGTAAATCCAAACCACAAAAATATGATCTAAAGATAGTTTAAAACTGTCATCTGGCTTCAGGAGAAAAGATCTACAAGTCAGTCCAATGAGTCCTAGCAACCTGGACACCCAGTGCCCCCTTATGAAAGAAAAACAGTTAACCTTCCTACATTTTATGCCTGAACTGCAAACAACCTGTGCATAGATCCAAATCAGAGCTCTGCTGGTCAGATGTGAGGAGCTCTGCAAACACAGAGTGAAGCTGGGAACTTGGAGAGGTAAAGCTGTAACCTACAAATTGCACTGGGGACAGGAAAAGCAGGAGGTTTGGCCCTTCCAGTTTGTGGGTGTTACATACAAACGGGGGGGAAAAAGAGAACTTGGCTATTCTGTAAGTGAAAGATTTATTTCTCAACAACAACCAAAAAAATTAACTGGTACAGCTCTTCTATCCTACAAATAGAACAGGCAAGATCTTGCAGTTATGACCAGCCAGGCTCACTCCTATCAGCCAGAAGCCTTGAGAAAACATGGATATAGAAGTTGAAGCATCTATTGTTTCTTGTTGCCTACACTAGCAAAATTGCAAGCAGAACCATGTTCCCCACCAGTCCTAATCACAGCTTTCTATGGTGTTTCAATTTGTGCAGTGATTTTAGGCACTGATTACCAATTGCTGGATCAGATTGATTGTTTCAAGCAGTTGTCCAGGCCTGGCACAGTCAAGAAGCCACACAATGATGACAGAAAGCATTTTGGCTCACTGCAAATAGCAACAGTTAGCAGGTCTTGGGAAAAGTCTCAAAGAGTCCTCTTGGAGGCAGGAACTGCCAGAGTCCAAGCACAGATGCCATTTTTCCTGCTTAACCTCTTAGAAGGATTCTCTCCTTCTGGGTTATGAAAATAATAATAATAATAATAACCTTTCTGATGAAAACATTTGTCCTTCTGCAGTAGACCAACTATTTAACTATTTGATGTAGCATAAAGTCAAACCCTTTTAAAAAAAAAAGAAGGAAAAAGATAAGCTCCCACTACTCAGACTATACCCAACCCCGTGTGTCTGTCCAAGAAAAGTCAACAGTGCCAACACTGAAACAAAAAGAGGTCTGAAAACCTGTGGGGCTGGATCTGAAAGTAAGAGCTTTCACACAGTAGCCTGAGTGCCTGTTCCCAGGCTGCATTAGAGCAGGTATCCCTCTACAACAAGACGTAGCACAATAATTCCATATTGGCTGTGACAATTATAACTGAAATTTACATTTCTCCATTAAAAGTCATCATCTGCACTTACTAGTTGCACTTACTAACAAATAACCATCTCATCAAGAGATTCGCAACCAGTTCTACTAAGAATCTAAACAACTCAGCTTTGGGTTAAGGATGTGGAAGCTGACTCAAGCTGCTTCCAGTGGCTAAGCTGAACAAAATACAATAAATACAGAGAAAACTAGGCTTTTCCCTTGTTGTTATACATAATATTTGCAAGCAATTACTCCAGCTGAGGCAGCTTAACATGCAGGAGAATAGTTAGGACACACCATGAATTATTTACAAATCTAGTTATGAAAGTTCAGGCCATAAACTGAAAAAGAAGCTGGATAAAGGAAGCTGAATTTTAAAAAAAATCACATGATGCCTTTAGCCATTCTTTATAGTGAGAAGCTGGAAGTAGACAAATACATTTAGGGTCTTTCCTCTATGGCCTTCCATCTCATGCAGTCTTGTATCTCTGCTAGAATCACAGAATCATAGAATGGCCTGGGTTGAGAAGGACCACAATGATCATCTTGTTCCAACCCACTGCTATGTGCAGGGTCACCAGCCACCAGACCAGGCTGCCCAGAGCCACATCCAGCCTGGCCCTGAATGCCTCCAGGGATGGGGCATCCACAGCCTCCTTGGGTTGTGCAACCTTTTCCAGTGCTTCACCACCCTCTGGCTGAAAAACTTCCTCCTGATATCTAACCTAAACCTCCCCTGTCTCAGTTTAAAACCATTCCCCCTTGTCCTATCACTATCCACCCTCATAAACAGCTGTTCCCCCTCCTGTTTCTTCACTCCCTCCAAGCACTGGAAGGCCACAATGAGGTCTCCCCGGATCCTTCTCTTCTCCAAGCCAAACAATCCCGGTTCCCTCAACCCTTCCTCACAGGAGAGCTGCTCCAGCCCTCTGACCATCTCAGTGCCCTCCTCTGGACCCGCTCCAAGAGCTCCACGTCCTTCCTGTGCTGGGGGCCCCAGGCCTGGACGCAGTGCTGCAGATGGGGCCTCACAAGAGCCGAGCAGAGGGGGACAATCACCTCCCTCTCCCTGCTGGCCACCCCTTTTTTAATGCAGCCCAGAACACAGATGGCCTTCCAGGCTGCAAGCTCACACTGCTGGCTGGTGTCCAGCTTCTTGTCCACCAGGACCCCCAGGTCCTTCTCTGCAGGGCTGCTCTCCAGGAGATCTTCCTCCAGTTTGTAGAAACACCTGGGATTGCCCCGAACCAAGTGCAGCACCCTGCACTTGGCCTTATTGAACCTCGTTAGGTTTTCATGGGCCCACTTTTCCAGCCTGGCCATGTCCCTCTGGATGGCAAGATGCTAGGATTAAGAGTAGTTCACAGTTCCTTTCCATATGGCACATAATAGATTTTATTTGATCACTTCTGCCTTCTAATTAGTAACTGCAGTGGATTATGGCTCTAGTCTCACTGTAATGCAGTGATGAATCCTTGTTCTCTGGTAAATCAAGGCAGTTATTAGCTCACCTCCAGAGCTAATAACCCAGAGGAATAAAGTGCCAAAGTGTGTCCTAGGAAAATGGAAAGGCAACAATTCTTCTGGGAAAAGAAAAAAAAAAAAAAAAAAAAAAAAGGGGGTGGGAAGGAGGGGGCATTATTTTGTTAACCTAAGTTAACAAAATTTCTAGTCTTAGAGGACATCTGAGAGCTTTTAACAAGGTAGGTAACGTGAATTTACAGTCCAGAACTCTAAATTTAGTGGAAGTAAACACTGGCCTACAGTCAGCATTACCTGAAAGCCCATCAGCGACCTGTCAGTCATGGATCAGCTCCAGCAGACAGACAAAAGACAGACACACTTTCTCCATGTCAGCATGACACCATGCCTAAAGGCTGAGAAGCATCCTGTGTGGAAGTTACTTCCCCTCAACAGATCACATATGCACACATCTCAACATGATGATGCAGGTGACTTCACTGGGCTTGTGCTCAGCAGACACCCCTTAGGATGCCTGATACCTAAGTACTGTCCTGACCGTCTCCTCACGTGTTTTTAGGGAGCTGGAGACCAGCTCTGCAAACACCAGATCTTGTCCAGTACGTCCAAAGGTCACCTCACCTCCAAAGCCAGTATGGATTTTCCAAGAATCCTCTGCCCAAGAATCTTCTCTTATCCTTGAAGAAATAATAAACAACCTTTGAGCTGGTTAGTGGGGATGTGCAAAGGCTTCCTTCCTTTGCAGGAGGACTTTTAATGTTTTAATCCTCACTGAGACACCTTCTTTTTCAGTTCTGATGTGCTACAAGAAGTATCTCAAACTAAGGAAGGGCTGGATAAAAGTTTATCTGACAAACACTGAGCTCCTTTTGACGTAAAACTACAGCATCAAAAACAAACACATGCCTTTTTGGAGTCTAGGGAAGACATAGATGAGAGACAGACTGTGAAGGAGAAAGGGGTTCAAACAACACCTTCTGTCTCAGCATGGCATCTGTCCTCAAGTTTCTCTGACCTGGTCCCAGCAGCTGAGCTGAGCAATTGATGCTAGAGGCAGTAGCTCTCCCGGACATTTTGTGATCAAATCCTAGAGTATGGCAGCAGCCTTTACAATGTTGGTTCGCAGCTGGGAGAAAGATCACAGTATGGTCCAGTAATCAAGCAAAGCAGCCAGAATCACAGAATATTTTTTAACCCATAATAAATAATAGTTTCTTAAACTTTACTGTGGTCACAGAGTCAGAACCAAATTTGATTTAAAAAAAAAAAAAAGCAATTATTGTATATAGAAAATTTTGAGAAATATCACTAAATCCTCAAAGAAAATATGAGTGCTTTTTAAATGAAAACCAAGCTTATGGATTGCTGGCTGCTGAAAGCAGCCTGGTAAATATTTTTGTTTTCCAATATGCAAAACAAATACTGTAAGAGTCTCTGAGCCCTTCCTTTTATATGGCTCCAAACGTACCCATCTTTCAAAATGGAATAATAGACGACTCCTCCATTCCTCTGTTTTTAAAACCAGTAACCATTTCCCCTGCATATTGTGACCCAGAGGTGAACTGGACAGTGGAAAAAAAGCCATGAGATCCCTACTGTAGGGGTACAGTAAGGACTGTAAAATATGGACAAGGAACAGAACCTGCTCCTGACGAAATAGATTGGGAAAGTGACTAGAGATGAAGCTTATCATGTCACAGCTTGAACCACCCCAAGCAATTCACACACTCATGTCTCTACACGAAAGCAATGAGATGGGAAGGAAGCATAATTAGGGTTTTGTACTGCTCAAGACCTATGCAGTTTCAGACAAGAGTAAACATCTTATTCAAGGATGAGGAATTGTCCCTCAAGGGAAAACCCTGGGGCTTCCAACCCTCCCAAGAAGGTCACTAATGGCTACAGGAAACAAGAGGAGACTTGCATAAAGGGAAGGAGCTAAATCTCTCTGCCCATGAGTAAGGAAACTGAACAGACAGGTCCATGCACTCCAGCACTGGGGCACAGATCCCAGAAAAAGAGAATAAGATGCGACATCACTTAACCTATTGCTTCTAAGGCTTTAATGGCATTAATTTTTTTTCTCAATATGATTTCCATCAAGTTTCTAGTTTTGCAGGACCACCTAGATCAACGTAACTCCAAATCAAGCCACAGCTCAAAAGAATAGTCTTTAAATCCACTTGTCACCTCCAATGCTACCAGTTTAGCGCAGCTGAGTTTACTGCCTTTCCAGAAGTCATTTCTCATTCACTACTACCTAACGAGGCATGTGGTACAATACCTGACCCCAAAAATTCAAGCTGTAAAGACCAACTTACTTGTGGCTGTTCAGAGTGCTTCTGCAGAGCTGTGGGAGTAGTGAGGAGACAAGAACACACTCTGTAGCCATATCTCTGCTCAAGTCTCATCAGGCTTGTCAGGCTCAGACACCTTTCCTGCATGGCAGGAACAGAGAGGGCATCATGAAGTCATCAGGAGTGCTGTTCCTCACTGAGACAGAGGATCCTGAAAGTACACTCAGACTTCAGTCATTCCTTCCTTAATACGCTTACACACACACTACACAAGCTTCAACAGGCAGCTCAAGAACTGAGACGGTGGAACATGTGGCACCATGCAACATCTAGGCACCAACAGCCTGGGGAAAATCCATTGAATTCTTCCAGCAGGCTCCAGAGGGAACAACTATATAGCTCACTTGTTGCCCTAAGAACTTATTTCTCAGATGCAGGGCTAGGGCAGTCGATGCTAGGTAATTAATCTTCCTGAAAAAAATGAAACCATCTGTCTGCCCAGTAACTACTCCTGCCTGAGCTCAGAAGAACACACAGAAGATTCTGGTGAGGCCTTATCAAACATCTGTCTGTCCAATTTACCTGTTATTGCCTGACTTCTTTCACAGCCTAAAAAATGCAAATTCCTCACATCTATCTGCAAAAACAGTGCTGCACATAGACTTAGTGCGAGTTGACTGCAGGTGGAGTAAGTCACTTTTTCTGCTCTGAAAAAGCAGCACTGAGTTTTGCAAGGCAAGAGAAGCATGAGATGCCTGATCCCATTCTTCAAGGAAAGAAAAACTGGGGGCTTTTCAGTCTTCTAGGCCTCTCAAAATATTGTATCTTCCCTATGCTTCCTTAAATGCACATACCACGTACATGAAATAGCCATGCCATGTGCCTGCAAGAAAAGAACATCTCATTAGTTTTAGGCTAGCTGAGCATGTTGGCTTGCCATATCAAATATCTGAGGCAAGGAAAGATGACCGGGAATTCATGGCTGATCGTTGTCTGTGGTTGCTGACTTTTCTTCCTTGGCTGGTTTTCTGGCCTCTCAGCAAGGAGGAAGACGGAGCTTCCTGCTCTGGTGAGCTGCAGTTTGGCAGAAGCATCCACAGCCTTTGTGGTCCTGGGATGGCTGTCACAAGCCCTTGGCTTTGCCAAGTATGCCTAGAGGCACAGAACAGTCCACAAGCCAAGCCCTACAGACAGGCTCACAAGGATGATGAATAATTAGAGGTAATCACAATTTTTCCCTTTGCTAGGTGCTCCTGCTCTTCCACTGATGCTATAGACAGAGGGAGGAGAACTCAGTGGAGGGAAGAGGCCTTTCCCAGAAAGACCCCAGCTCAGTTTGATCAGCAACAAGTTCTGTTGGATGTTTGGACTCGTGGCTATATACAGGGCTCATGTAGAAGAATGATGGGTAAAGGAGAAGCAAGGACAAGCACAGAGCAGCACAGAGCCTGTTCCCGGTTACCTCACGTCTCCCTGCCCTGTCTGGAAGAGCTGGATCTCTTGGTTTTCCCCAAAGGGCAGAGTTAAATCAAGGTGGGCAGGAACAGGCACAGCTTTATTTCAAGTGTGCCTTGGTTGCTCGGGGCAGTACGACTGCAAGAACTGTGAGAAAGAAGGGGAAAAAAGGTTTTGGAGTTAACTGTGAGCATGCTAACTGTAAGAAATAGAGGCAGAAATAGTTATTCTATGTGCTGCGTTTTCCCTTCTGCACATAAGATAATGAGATATCCTTTGCCAAGCAGAAGAGTATTCTGGCAGAGGAGAGGCATGCCCTGGCTCCTGCAGGATAGAGCTGCAGAAATCAATTGTCCCCTTGCCAGCAATGGACAAAAAAAAAAAAAAGCCCAGTTTTCCTGGCAGTGAGAGAACAGAACACACAATTTACTGACTCTTCTTGGGCACCATCTAACCACTCAGTATCCCAACTTGCACAGCTGCCCAGGGTTCCCTTGGCCCAGGGAGTGACACAGAGGGAATGAGGTCACTCAGCCACATTTCTTGAAGCTTGGGCAGGCAGAAATCAGCTGTTCATGCAGAACATGGCATGAAGCTCTTGCAGTGGAGCAGCCTGCAGCCTAGGGCAGACCACCCTAGATCCTCTTGCCTCAGTGAGCCAGTGATCACTCAGTCCCCAGCCAGGGCTGCTTCTGAGTACTGAAAGCCACTAGGAGCTGATAAGGAAGCAGGATGGAATTTGCTCTTGTTTATTTACACCTTGAATCCATCCCAGCACCTCTTCCCTGAGAGCTTTTTTGCTAATCAACTAAAGTTCCAGCTAATTAGAGCATTTTTAACACCAAGCAGTAGAAGCTGAACCTTTTAACAAAGACTCCTCAACACCATAACAAGCATATTATTGCTGAGGGGAAGGTAAGAAAAAAGTTGGTGCTGAGCTGTATCTGGGTCAGCATCCATGTGTCTTTGTCACTTAAGCCTTCTTTTGTGGGAAGCATCTGGATAATAAATGCTGATCACAGAAAGTGGAAGGGAAGAGGCAATCCTCTTCGACTTCTCAATCCGAGAAATGAACAGACAGGAGAGAAACCACACTAATAGGGTATAATACAGAACCGAAAAAACGTTATGGAAAGGGATTAGAAGAGATCCGTAATTTGGGTTATTAGACACAACTACACCAGGATTTTTTTTCCTCCCCTCTCCTTGGGTGCATGACACTGTGACAGCTGCCTTTTTTGATAGCAATAATAACAGTAGAACAAGCCATGTTAAAGATGAGTACATTAACTTTTATGTTGGTATAATTTACTGCATTATGGATTCCTATCACTGAGGAGCTAAAGACGAATCGCTGTTCTTTAGGTGGTCAATAACCATGCACATGCTACATAGGAAGAAGTATTTCTTTAAGTATCTACTTAAATATGTTAAATAATTCTTTTAACTTTCCATTATTCTTGTCAGGCAACACACAGAGCAGGAGAAAGGGGTAAGCAATTTCTATTGCTAACGTATGTCAGTTGCCATTGCTTAATGTCTGGTGAAGGCATGTGCTTTTCCAGTCATGCAGACAAGAGATGCTGCACAGAAAGGGACAGACAGACTGGCCAGCACCCACTGTGCTTTAGAAACTTCACAAACATAAATATGCCATTGAAGGCAAGATTGTAATCAACTTGCCAAAAGGAAAAACAGATTACCCAGAAGAGAATCTGCTAGCAGCTCTGTACTGATGCAATGTGGTTTGATAAGGGGGAGATGGAATTCCAACCTCTACAAGTTAAATCAATGGTGTACCTGCTGCAGCACTACAGACAGCTGCACTTCTGATGCTGCATGTTACAAGCAGACCAGGTCAAGCCCCAACTTGGTTCTAACTGATCTCCATTTCAGAAGCTATCAGACTGCTAAAGGAACAACAGACTTGGTCGTTCCTGCGCAAGGCTATGGCCTAGTGGGGAAGCAAGGTGCTGGCTGAGCCTCCAGCCCCCCCAGCAGCAGGGTTCTAAGTCACTTCTCACCTGCCTTCAAGCACCTCTGCCCCCTGTGCAAGCCACTGCTTTGACTATTCCTTTAAAACAGTGAAGGCCTTCAGCTAAGCACCACAATTATATAGGGACAAGCACAATGAGAGCTTAGGGGCTGCAGTAAGAATAAGTGTTTCAAGATATGTATTCCTTTTGAGGTGGTGCGGAGTTACAAAGCAGACCAAAACTCTATTGAGAGCAAAAGCAATCCTAGAGAATCTAATTCAAAATTGCATGGAAGTAGACTCGATAGTATGGTGATCTCAAAAACAGAGCTAAAGCAAGTTTTAACACTATCTAAAAATCACAAAAAGAAATTTTCCTTCATTCCATGAGCCAGACCAAATATGCAATGTAAGGCAAGCATCACTACTTCGGCAGTTTTCTGCTGTTTTTTCCTCTCAGTGTTTCCTAGCCCAGGGCCCATGCCCATAACAAAGGTAAGACCCAACAGCTCACTGCAACTGCTTCAGTCTCAGAGCCAAAGGCTTTGCAGGGCACTGAACAAGGTGCCCCTGCTCACATTCAGCTTGGTGAAATTCAGCTCTCACACTACAAATACAAAGCCTGAACAAGCTTATGTGTCACACGAAGAACAGACACTGGGGAACTACAGGCTGGTGAACCTCATGTCTGTGCCTGGGAAGACCATGGAACAGATCCTCCTGGAAGAGATATTAAGGCACATGGGCAACGAGGAGATGATTTGAGACAACCAGCACAGCTTCAACAAGGGAAGGTTGTGTCTGATCAGTTTGGTGGCCTCCTATGATGGAGAGATGGTATTCATGGACAAAGGAAAGGCAGCAGATGTCATCTACCTGGACTCGTGCAAGGCCTTTCACATGGTCCCTCACGACACCCTTATCTCTAAATCGAAGTAACATGGATTTGAAGGCTGGATTAGGGATTGGTTGAATGATCACAGCCAGAGGATTGTTGGCAAGGGGTTTGGAACCAGATCATCTTTAAGGTCCCCTCCAACCTAAGCCATTCTAGGATTCTATTAAGTGTCCAAGCTGCGTTTTCAAATTGCAAATTACAGATGAACTTTAATGTTAAGAAAGGAGTAAATGATCTCAGTTTGTTTCCTAAATAATGTAGTGTTGTCATTACTGAATGCCATCCCATTCATATGGAATGCAGTATTTCATTCAAGCCCAAACATTTTTCTTCTACATATTAAGCTGATTAAATGAGGATTCAACTGTTCATGCATTATCACGTACTTAGTTTCGAGTTTTATTTTCTTCTCTCTTAACAATAGCTGCATTTGATCAAAGTGATTCACCTACACACATTAAAAGTGAAGTGAGGCAAGGCAAACAGGAGGATTTTCCCCCTCCTTCACCTCCGAGTTAGACTAGCCAAACATACTGAAGAGTGGCCTGAATTTATCTCAGAGTCCCCAGTGGTCCTGGAAAGCATTTTGTGTGTGTACGCCTCTTTAAAAGCTGGAGAGCTCTGTTCCTGCTGGCTTCACGGTATTATCCGTCCTAGTTCTGTGGTACCAGAGCTGTGACACCTAAGGATGCCTGTCACCTCCCTGTCCTCTACTTTCTTCCTCAGTGGTTAGAAAACGCTGCTGAGAAACTATTTACTTTTCATTTGAGAAAAGCTCATTGACTTGTAGTGTAAACTACTCTTCCCCTGAGACAGCAGAAATGGGAAACAGATCCTAATAGAGAAAATCAGCCTGGAGCCTCTCCTCCTCCGGTGCTTCCTCCCATATCCCACTCAGACAACATGACAAGGCTCTGCGTGGCTACAACCCCAAGGAAAGGAGGACATATTTCACCTCCCTCATGAAGTCTACCTCTGACAGTCCCTTGTTTGGCTCTGAGCAGGAAGCAGGGCTCGCCCTAAATAGAGCTGAGGTGGGTAACAAAACAGGAAGATTTACATCCTGTAGCATCGCAGCAACAGTTCCCCATGCCTGCTGTGTCTTCCTAGGAAAGCCTGCCAAGGTGTCAGAAACAAGCACAGGAACTGGAGCAGCAGCCAGTTGCATTTCCCAGATGTTGCCTTTGAAATACCCTTTGTTAGGTGTGCTCAACACATCCAGCTGCATCACAGCATTGCAGAATGACAGAGTATGTAGCAGAGGAAAAACCATGTTGTGCATTACAGCACAGCACTTGGTCAAAGGAAGCAATACACTTTCCTGTGCACAAAACAGTGTTCTGTGCTGATTAGAAGTTCACTTTTTGCCAGTCACTGAAGCTCCTGTGTGGCTTCATGTACACAAAGAACACAAGAGCATAAGCACTCTATAATAAAAAAATTCTCCTACTCAAAGCTGTAATAGAAAAAATAAAGCTAATAAACTATTACAGATCCAGAGTACAAATCTACCTGTACACAGTACCTCCTAGAACTGTAACCAGCTACAGAGAAAACCTGTGTCCTACAAATACCACTTTGCTTAAGTCATATCAAGCCTAATCCAAAGACTGTTAAAACACAGGCCTGGTTGTCAGTCTCAGCAGCTTTGGACCATCCACCTCAGCCCATGAATATTTTCACCATTTCTTTGCTTGAATGGGGACATATCTGTCCATTTGGAGCAGCAACAGCTGTTTTGCACACAGCACTGGAAGGAAAGAGCAAACATATCAAGGAGAATGGTGACTGAAAGAATATATGCTTGGGGAACAGAACGGGGAGAAAAAAAATGGGAATTTTAATGAGGGTGATGAATGCTGGTGTATAGATTCCTATCTGGCTTTAAGCGACTTAGCTCCAGTGCTGTAACAACACAGCTGCAGCAGCACAGCATCAGCATGTGCAGCCTTTATATAAGGGCAGGTAGTGACAGGATGAGGGGAAATGTCTTTAAATTAGAAGAGAGTAGATTTAGACTAGATATGAGGAAGAAATTCTTTACCATGAGGGCGATGAGACACTGGAAGAGGTTGCACAGTGAGGCTATGAATGCCTCCTTTCTGGAAGCCAGGCTGGATGGGGCTGTGAGCAACCTGGGCTAGAGGGAGGTGTCCCTGCCTAAAGCAGGGAGTTGGAAGTAGGTGATCTTAAAGGTCCCTTCTAACCCAAACCATCCTATGATTCTATGTTCACCATATGGGGCATTTCAAGCTCAGTGCTTCAGGCAGCTGCTCATTCTAGGAGGCTCACAGTCACTAATGGTTTTCCTTTATGTATTTATCAGCAACTAAGACTACATCACTACTTTTCAGGGGTCCCTCCCTTGTACAGAAGGACAGAACAGCGAGCTGTCTCGCTTTGCACTCCCTTTATCCAAGAGGATGAAGACAAAAATGCCAGGGAGCTTGGAGACAGGATAGCTGAGAAAGTAGCCAGAATTAAAAGACCAAGGAGACAGAGTTGGTATTGCAATGACTTGCTGCAAGGTAGAATCCCCACAGACAGCTTTCCCTAAGGACAGGGAGCGCAGGGAGATAGGAAAGCAAGTACTTGGCCTTTGCTTTGCTCCAGTTCCCTAATCTAGCACAAACGCATTTGGGGATTTATGGGTTTTTGGAAGCTGCCAGCAAAGCTCAGAGCTTATTCCTAGGGTTATTGTTTTCCCATCTGTTTCTCTTCATTTCATTCCATTGCAGAGGCCCCATTGTGGGACACAAGAATGTGACCGGAACAATAGGCAGAACTCGCTATCTCCAGGACTGCAGGGAGGGCAGAGCCATCATTGCAGGACAGGAGCCAGCAGCTTCTATATTTAGTCCTTTCTTGCTTATTCCAGATCACATTCACACCCCACACTCAGGAAGTCATGAGGTTTTCACGACACCACTGTCCCCAAGCACTGTACTTCCAGCAGCGCCCCTGAACTTAAACCATTCGTTTCCTTTCTAATAATGCCATCAGGAAGACTTCCTGCTCCCCCTTTTTTCCAAGTCCTATTTTGACAGGCTTTCTGTATATAAGCAAACTAAACAAAACCATCTTCCCCTCCACAAGGCTGCAGACTTGGAGCAGCACTAGGACTCAGAGCTCAGCATGGCACAGCGCTGCCATCAAAGCAGGGCTCTGCAAAGAAGTCAGAATGGACAGAGCCAAAACTGAACTGGACCCACAGAGATGTTCTTCAAGCCCACACCACAATGCCTGGGGCAGGCAAAGGAGAACAGGGTCTGACCACCCACCTGGACTGCTTTCATTGCTGTGACACTCGGCACTTAATTCATCCACATCAAAGCAAGGGGATTCTGCTGAGCAGGAGAAAACACATCATTTTTGCAGAAACATTTGTCTAAGGGCTGCACTCCTTGAAAACGGTTCAACAACATACATTTCCTTGTTCTTCCTTTTCTACAGGCTTCGTAGATTAGGACTGCCCTGCTCTACATCCCCTTTGGAAGGGGAGAAATGATCACAGAGCATGGCCAGAGGAAAGGATGATGCTTCTTGGCACAACAGCCACAAAGGGGAAGCTTTGCTTCCACATCACCTGCAAGAAGTGTGTACATCCAGGGTCTCTGGTTGGTCCGCAGGCTCTACAGGTATATTTTCCTTTTAAACCATTACTTCTTTCAGCAGAAAATGAAATAACCAAAATTCAGATTTAGAATATGAAACAAGAGGACAACCTGGGTTTCAGTGCCTACCCCTGGGACAACTTCTCTATTCTTGCCAGTTGGCAGAAAACATCCAGAGCAGATACTGAAGGAGCAAGTCAGGAGGCTCACACTTTAGCTACTCAGCTGAGGTTTGGAGACTCAGTCATCCAGAAGTCCAAGCAATCCCCCTACACTTCATTCACAATACCATGGTGTGGCATTTCCCACTAAAACTGAGGATGCCTCCCATGTAAGTCAAAAGTGTGCTGAACAGCTGATTATGCCATGTCTGACCAGTTTTCAGACATGTCACAGCACGGCCAGAGCTGCTGCAGGACTGGCAGTTACCTTAGACATCCCTAGTCCTCAGCAATCAGGCAGAAGACACTGTCAAGGTGGGAACTGGATGTGCACAAGGAAACATGGACATGATGCAGTCCTAGAGAAGATACAGATGCCTCACTGGGAGGTTTAACAATGCCACATAGTCACACAGAATAATTGAAACTGGAAGGGACCTCTAGGTTAATCACAGAATCACAGAATGGCCTGGGTTGAAAAGGACCACAATGCTCATCTAGTTTCAACCCCCTGCTATGTGCAGAGTTGCCAGCCACCAGACCAGGCTGCCCAGAGCCTCATCCAGCCTGGCCTTGAATGCCTCCATGCATGGGGCATCCACAGCCTCCTTGGGCAACCTGTTCCAATGCCTCTCCACCCTCTGAGTGAAAAACTTCCTCCTGATATCTAACCTAAACCTCCCCTGTCTCAGTTTAAGACCATTCCCCCTTGTCCTATCACTACCCATCCTGCAAAACAGCCATTCCCCCTCCTGTTTATACGCTCCCTTCAAGTACTGGAAGGCCACAATGAGGTCTCCCTGGAGCCTTTTCTTCTCCAAGCCAAACAAGCCCAGTTCCCTCAACCTTTCCTCATAGCAGAGCTGCTCCAGCCCTCTGACATCTCAGTGCCCTCCTCTGGACCCGCTCCAAGAGCTCCACGTCCTTCCTGTGCTGGGGGCCCCAGGCCTGGATGCAGCACTGCAGATGGGGCCTCACAAGAGCCGAGCAGAGGGGGACAATCACCTCCCTCTCCCTGCTGGCCACCCCTTTTTTCATGCAGCCCAGAACACAGCTGGCCTTCCGGGCTGCAAGCATCCAGTCAACAAATTCCAGATCCATTGAACAGTCCATCCTTCAAACCCACAACTCTCCAATTTAGAGAGCAGGATGTGGTGAGGGACCACGCCAAAGGCCTTGCAGAAGTCCAGGTAGATGACATCCACCACCCTTCCCCCATCCACCAAAGCTGTCACCCATCATAGAAGGCCACCAGATTGGTCATGCACTACCTGCCCTTGGTGAAGCTGTGCTGGCTGTCTCAGATCACCTCTTTGTCTTGTATGTGCCTTGACATCATTTCTAGGAGGATCTGCTTCATGATCTTCCCAAGCACAGAGGTGAGGCTCACCGGCCTGTAGTTCCCTGCGTCTTCCTTTCTCCCTTTCTTAAAAATGGGAGTAATGTTTCCCTTTTTCCAGTCACTGGGGACTTTACCCGATAGCCATGATTTTTCAAATATGATGGAGAGCGACTTGGCAACCACATCAGCCATCTCCCTCTGAACTCTGGGACGCTTATCATCTGACCCCATGGATTTATATACATTCAGTCTCACGAAGAGGTCTCGGACTTCTTCCATAGTTAGAGTGGGATGTAATCCGTTCCTCTCACCCACACATAGAGCTTCAGGGTCCTGGCAGACATGAGGAGGAACCTGACCACCAGTGAAGACTGAGGCAAAGCATCTCAGTTTTTTCCATGTCTGAGGAAGCCTGTTCTCATTTATCAAAGGAGGAATGCTCTCCTTGGTCTGTCTCCTCCTGCCTACGTACCTGTAGAACCCCTTCTTGTTATTTTTCACATCCCTTGCCAAGTTCAGCTCCATCTGTGCTTTGGCTTTCTTGATCTCTACACATGTGGACAACATCCCTATATTCTTTCCAGGTTTATCTATTCTTCCTCCTGCTTAAGCAGGGCCACTTGGAGCTGCCTGCCGAAGATATCAATCAGGCAGCTAATGAAGACCTCCAGGGAAGAAGATTCTACTATCTTAGCCAGTGCTTACCTATTCCACTCCATACCTTCTCCTCACAGCTCATTTTTTAGTCTGGATTTGGCACAACTAAAGTGATGATTTGTTTGTTTATGGGTAAGATAGAGGAGTTTCAGCACCTCAGAAGCTAAGGCGTAACATCTGCAGTGTTGAATATTATCATCTGCAACAGGAGTTAAGATCCTGAGGAGTCCTCTACTTAAATGAATTTACTCTCCATGCTCATCCTGGGACAGGCCAGACTCATCAAAGCTTTATAGCCAGAAGCTGCCCACTCCCACGGAGGATTGAGTGCAAATCCTCCTCCAAAGCATTTCTTAAATATCATTTCTGAAAAAGGCTGCTGGTGTCCAGCAAGAGGTTTGAGCTCACAAGTACAAGTTCTGGTCTCTGCTGTCACCCACACCACTCTCCATGTGCACAGCACACTTCCATACCCTGCCTTTCTTCCTCTAGACATTCCTTCCACGTGAGCTCCCTCCCAAAACACCCCCCCCACTGCAAGTGGTTATATCAGTGTCAGAAGGGTGATGTTGGATGGGATATAAGAGTGTGTGTGTGTATATAGATAGATAGATATTTCCCCTCAAGTATGTTTTTCTGTTGTATGTTAGTCATACTCAGCACTATCTAGGCACAGATGGAGAAATATCATCACAAGCCACATCACCAAGTTGCATTGTGGCCTCAAACTTAATGCAGGTTACCTTTTCCTCTCTGAGCTATTTGTTTCTGAGGGCTGCTCATAGGCAAGGTTGTCCATCAAGCATTTGGGGAAGCATGAACAACAGGAGCTCCCTCACAGGACTGAGCAACAGCTGCCTGAAGCTTTCTACCAGCCCCAATCCTGTTGTGCTCAAGGAATACCTTTATGCTGCTGGCACAGGCACACTGGCTGCATTCACCTGCCACACAAATCCTCTCTCTTCTGCTTTCTTTGTATCTACCTTCCCTCTCATCGTGTCAAGGAAACAGTGCTGGCTCAGCTCTTTGAATACTGCAACTAGCACATGCCTGCAAGATAAGAATGAGTCCCACGTACCCACTGGAAGCAAGAGCATGCTTCCATCCATCATTCCTACAAGTCTTGAGACAGCTGTTACTTGCTGAAGGCAGAGGAAAGAAGATGGCTGGAGTTTCCAGTGAAAGAAGCTGACAGAGAAGCAAGAGCAGCAATCACAGCCTTGCTTGGCCAACAAAGCTCTGAATAAAGGAAGTCATGCTGCTCCACTTTGCAGCCAAAGCCTTCCCTTTCCCTCACATCCCAGATGCACCTCACAGGAGAAACTAGATTAAGCTTAGACTGTTTGCAAACTTTGGCTTTTACAGACCTTGATCTGTTTTCATCTCAAAGAACAGTATTCAAGGCCACAGCAACAACACAGAACGAGGCAGGATGCTGCATGGTGCCCATACAGGCCCACACACCAGTGAGGGACTCCCTCAGCTATCAATCCAAGCCCTACCAGCAGACAGCATTATTTCACAACCAGTCCACATAAAGAAAATAATAAAAGTCTCTCCACTGAGCAATTCAGCTTCTTGCATCTACCCCACACTGATCCTTCTGGAGGCTGTTCAATGTCTTAGCTTCAGAGCAAATGGGAAACACCTAATTTCAAACTTAGATCCTCACCAGTCTTACACCACCTTCATTTTTTAGGTTTTCAGAGCTCTTCCTCTCTCCTACCCATTCAGAAGAGAAAGGGTAAAAAAAAAGTTGCTCCCTTGGAACTCGTATCCTCTGTCTCAACATGCCTACAGAAAATATACATCCTTTTAGGGAGGCACAGAGAAACCATGACCTGTTTTGGATTGCTAAGAAGACCGTCTGTGACCCCAGCCTGCTGTTTCACCATCACCAGCCAGCAGTCCTCAAGGAAGTCATGCATTTCCCACAAGCACAGCTGGGCAGCCAGACCCAGTGCTGCAGCAGTCTTCCAACTGGGTGGAAGGCACAGGAAGATACAGACCAGTATGCAGTAGAGAAGGAAGTGGAAACTGGCTTAACAGAGCCCTGCAGAACACAGAATAACAAGACTCCTAATACCAGAAGCTTTGACTGAATAAGGATTGTAACTTTACAGATAAATGCAATCAATGCATATGCACAAACATCTGTGGTCAGGAGTGCAGTTCCATCCCTAGCTGAATGATCCACTGAGTGTACCCATTAAAATACACACAATACATTACTGAACAACTAAAACTCCTTTCCCATAAAGCCACACAGTCTTTATTTGGCAGAGGCCAAGCAGCTTAAAAAAAAAAAGTCTGTCCAGAGTAGTGAGAGCTTTTCAGAGACATTTCACCATCTGAAAAGAGGAGGGGGTCTTGCTCTGTGAATACCTGGAGAGCCCAACCAACTGCAGTTAAACATGTGCTTCAACCAGTGTTAACTCCTAGATAAGAGCATCATATCTTTCCCATTGTCTCATGCAGCACAACCTGCAGTGAGCAAATGAGAAGGACTCTGCTCTGTGCTCCAGACAAGAGTGTGCAGCCAGAGCCCAAAGAGGATGGCAGCTGGCCAGTCAGCAGTTGCTTTTTAAGGAAGCCAGTCTTGCAGTATTGTTGGTGACAAACAGAAGCCATTGCTGTTAGTGCAGGCTTCTTCATTTCCTCTTATTGCATCTCCACCCATGTCACGCAGATAAAGCTGGAGGCCACTTCCCTTCAAAGCAAAGGAGTAGAGAAGGTTGTATTCAGCTTCAGGAGGAAGCGAAGTAGCAGCCAAGGTGAAAGCATATTACCTCTTTCTACCATTCCCTAAGGAGGTTTCCCCAGTAAAAGAGAACAAGCTCTTGGGGAAAAAAAAAAAAAAAAAAAAGATTACATAGAGCTGCTCTTATTCCAAGCACCTTAGTTTAGAAAAAAGAACTCCTAATTTTGACACCAAGTGTCCTGGATGTCATTTCACCAGGATGGGGAAGGAGAGAAAGGCCTTCCTCCAGAACACGCAGATGGAACCGGTGCAAGTGGCTCCCATCAGCTGAGCTGCAGAACCTGCGGTGTTATTCTGATCACAGCTCTACAAGAAACAGCACAAGGCTAGGTAAAGACAGATTACATGATCTCTCAAATCTGGCTTTTCATGCAGCACAACACATCCTCCCCTGTGTTATTAGAAGGCTGTTTTTGAACTGAATGAAGTAATGCTCTAAAGCTCTTGATTCCTACCTCAGGGCAGAAAAAGCTTCATTCCAGTCTATCTTTCTCCAGGGAGAAGATTAAATATCTGAGATGAATTGAAATGCAGTCAATCAGGCAAGGCAATCTGCCAAAGTAGCAAAAAGGAGACATGAGGGGAAGAGAAGAGTACCTGGGTACTGAAGTGATCTGTTTAAATGCTGCCAATAAATGCTGAGCTGCTCTCTCAGGCTCTGAGAGATGGAGGAAGGGAAAACAGAAATGGGAACCTTCCTCCCTATGTGGAAGATGGAGACAAACACACATCACTTTCCAAGCACCAGCTGTGCTCTAGGAAAGAGATAGACTAGGCTGGAAGAGCTGAAGACAGTGCAAGACTAGGCCAACCTAGTTCTGAGAACTCATTTCTCACTGTAATCCTCTCCAGAGATGAGAATGACACACACTATTTCAATGACTGTGGAAGATGCACTCCTCTCAGCCTAAAAGACTGTGCTGCCCTGTGTGGCTTTGAGAAGTCCCAGCCCATGAGAACCAGTTTTTCTCTCAGAGGAGAGGTGCAACTACCAAGCCTCTCAATCCCTAGGCCTTGATGGGTGCATCCACACTGGGGGCACCTCCATTTTCCAGCTGTTTCTACTGTTGGAATGAGATCCTTTGGCCACAGAAAGCACAGAACGCTGGGCTTGGAAGCAAGACAGCCTGTTTTGGTGCCTCTGTAACTTACCCTCCTCAGGCAAAAGGCAGCTAGAGCCTGGGAACAATTCACACTGTGGCACCGAGGCAGAATCCAGCTTCGAAGCTGAGCTCTTATGTGTGACAGTGCTCTGCACAGACACAAGAGACAGCATGCTCACACTGGGACATGCAAGTCACAGCATCCAAGCTCCAGCAAGAAACTGCTAGCCCTCAGAGCAGGCTGATTACAGAAAGTATTGCAGTATCTTTTCAGGGGTGTCTGAAACTCTCAACTACCTCAGAAACCCCTCAGGATTGCATGAGGTTGCGAGACCGGAGAGTACAGGTCAAGATTCTCAGAAATGGGTTGTGCATTATCAACTCCATCTTCACAGTAAGCAGCAGCAGGTAAACCACAGCAAGAAGGGAAATGGGAAGGCAAAGCAGTGCAGCAACAGAAACACTGCCGGAAGGATGTAAAAACCACACCAAGAACCAGAGAAGCAAGCTGTGGGATTCAGAGACATACATGCACTCACACACACGCAGATTCTTGGACTGTTTATCAAATTCAGGAAGGAAGAGGGATCAGTCTGCCAGAATGATCAGTGGTGTTGGGGCTGTCGTATGATGCTCCCTCTAAGAAACAAAACCCACAGAGTGTGCACACAAGTAAGAGGAAATTACAAAGCCTCAAAAACAGCAGAGGACACCACCTTTAACTAAACCCGATTTCGGTAGCTAATGAAAAGCACAGCCACGCTCACATTACTGAATTCTCAATTCTCTGCACCCCCCTGGCCCCTTCTGGCCCCCCAACACAGCAACTGAGCAAATTCTCTCTTCTCAGCTTGGCAACATGAAGAACAGAGAGCCTTGACTAGTTCCAAACCTCTCCTGGTGGTGCTCAGATCCCTTCAGATAAAATGCCTCTTTGTGCCAGAACACAAATATGTTTAATATCTCTTCCTCACTTGTGTGAGCTTGGACCTTAGGTGGTATAAGAATCAGGAGAGTCAAAGCTACAGGCTGTAGATGCCAGCTAGAAATGGAGAAAGGTTTGGCCAGCGTAATGATTGTCCCCTGGCCCAGACAAGACAATCTGCCTCTTACCCAGGCAGTAAAGCCTGACACAAACTCCTCATGCAACCCTACTCTCTTTAAAACCATTGCAGAAGAATAAAGAAAAAAAGCAGTTAAGAGGACATCAGGGCATGGCTGAGACTCCCATGCCTGCAAAAGCAGGGAAACCCAAGGTGGTGGGGACCAGAATGGAAGTCTCATTGCCAGAGCTATACAGCATCAGATGCTCTCTTGCTCTTGGTTTTCAACTGCTCACACATGAAGCCCAGATGGTTTTCAGAGTGAGGGAGAAGGGTGCCATGCCATATTTCAGTAAATACCATATGCCATCCAGACACTTTGGACTGAATCCAGCTTCTGTTAGGCTCAGGACCTGGCTCTTCCAGCAGACAGCAAACTCCTTTTGTGCTCAGTGCATGCCTAAAACAGCTGTCTCAGGCAAACACACATTTTGTCCAGATAATCCTTGTTATACCTGGCACAAAGAGATTTCCAATGCTCAGCCATCCAGCATCTGCTTCCAGAGTTGGCTCAAACAGAAAGAGTTAACTCTTCCTCCTGTATATACGATTTAAGGATAGATCGTCCTTGATACAAAACTTCAAACAATTTTAAAAAGCAGTACTCTATTCAGCCCTAGTGACTGCTTGCTGCTCCAGACAGAGGATGCTAAAATGTCTCCAGCATCAACAGCTCTGAATAAGAGAGCATGTCTGACACATCTGCCCCAGAAAAGTAAAACCCCACCTCCCAAACACAACAGCACAGCAGAGCAGGAGGCTCAGCAGTCACCTGGGCTGTCACCTTTCCAATGAAAGTTTACTCTTCCTGTACTTCATCCTTTAGAATTATTGTTCAAAATGTGTCTTCTGTAAGAAAGTGATGACATGAATAGACGTGATTGTGAAGGATATTTTTCTCTGTGCCAACACAGGGATTATGAAAGTCCGGTAAAGAGTCATGGTCATATTTTTGAGTTGAATATCTGATTGAAACTCCATACATTTCATTTGAAAATATGCAGGTCATCAACTGAAAATGGTCTTGTAAACATAAATTTTTTTTTTTGGCAGTCTTGAAACCCCAAGCTGTGGGGTGCAGTTGACACACCAGAGGGTTGAGATGCCATCCAAAGTGACCTAGACAGGCTTGAGCAGTGGGCCCAGGTGAACCTCATGAGGTTCAACAAATCCAAATGCAAGATCTTGCAACTGGGTTGAGTCAGCCCCCACTACCAATAGAAGCTGGGGAGGTAAGGATGGAGCAAAGCACTGTTGGAGAAGACTTAGAGTACTACTGGATCGCAAGCTGGACATGAGCCAGCAATGTGGCCCAGAAAGCCATCTGTACTCTGGGCTACATTGAAAGAAGTATGGCTTCTTTGGGGAGTTGGACTAGATGGCCTTCAGAGGTCCCTTCCAGCTCTAAGGATTTTATGATTCTATTCTGTGGGGTTGTAATGTTATAATGGGATGGTAACAGCAAGACGGCAACGTCTTTGGCTACAGCAAATGAGAACAAGCCCTAATGCAGCAGCCACAGACACAAAAATGAAAGAAAAGTGCCTTCTTACCTTTGAAAGACCTTGATAGGCAGGGATCTCCAGCAAGAGATACCCACACCTCCACTGCCAACCCTTAAATGAGGGCTGGGAAGGGGTGGATTCTGGTCCCATCCCTTCCAGTCACTCAGCTGCATTTCTTGCACCTGAGCTCCCCTGGGTTGGCCCTGCCTTCCCATCAGGTTCTCAAACACTGTCTCAAGCCGTGACTATTTCCACTACACTGGTACTGTGTCAAAGGCCTTACTGAAGTCAAAAGATGACATCAGTGGCTCTTTCCTTGTCCACTGATGCAGTGACACCACCACCAAAGGCCACTAGGTTGGTCAAGCAGCACCTGCCCTCAGTGAAGCCATGCTGGTTCTCCCATATCACCTCCCTTCCTTCCATGTGCCTTAGCATAGCTTCCAGAAGGACCTGCTCCACGATCTTTCCCAGCACAGGGCTGAGAGTGCCAGCTCAGTAGTTCCCACGGTCATCCTTTTTACCTTTGTTAAAAATGGGTGTGATGATACCCCAGCGCACAGCCAGCATCCAGCCTGGGTTCTGGGGCAGCTCTTACCTTCCAGGACATGTTTTAATAAGAGAACCAGCAGAAACACAGAGAAAGAGCTCCAAGAAATAGCAGTAACAGACAGGAACAGCAAAATTTTGTTCTGCTAAACTACATTTTTACAGCAGGAGATAGATCCAGCTATGGCTAAGACTCATGAGAGCACACAGAAGTCAACAGAATCTCGCCCTGGGTGAAATCCCACGTCAACAGCCTTTTCAGCTCCTGACACAAGGGTCCAGACTGTTTGTGCAGGAAGAAAGAACTCGTGTATGTGGGGTAACAAGGAAAATGCAAGTAGACAACTACAGAGAAGAAACAGCTGCACAGTATACAGCAAAACAAAACAAAACAAAAACAGAGAAATGGTCTAATTGAAGAGTTTGAGAGAAGAATTGTAAGACAGCTATTAATCTTCTCAGTCATCCAGGGACCTATGACACTCAGCTCTTGCAATGATCAGCAAGTACCCTCTCTCATAAGGGCAGTAAGAAGACAGAAAGGCCAAGATGACACCTGGCAGTACCAGCTACCTGGAATGCATTGCAGGGAGCATACCTGCTTAAACACATTAGACCTGGACTGCTCATGATCCAGTGTGTCCTAAAGAGCCTGCACAAGTAAAGCACGAATCTTTTTTAAAAGGGACGTGCTGGAAGGACTATGTAGTTCATTTGTGTCATTAAACTTTTACCATTAAGCTGTATATAGCCATCTCTTCAGCTGCACGTTGATGTTTTGACTGCTTGGGAATCACAAAACTCATTTTGTGCAGTGGGTAAAGGAGGACCAGGCTCAGAAGGCTGAGCTAGAAAGCCTTGGTTCTGAGTGCCCTGGAAAATTCTGGAAGTCATTTCTCTGTATCACAGGATGTCAGGGATTGGAAAGGAACCTCGAAAGATCAGCTAGTCCAATCCCCCTGCCGGAGCAGGAACTCCTAGATTAGGTCACCCAGGAATACATCCAGGCATCACGCTTCGCTTCCTTCATCCACCACCTGCCTCCTCATTTTGGTTTCTACTCTCCAATGCAAAGAAAATGCTCAGGTACGCAGCTTCTGTCTAGAGAGTTTCAAGATCTTATGCTGGACAAGACAAACAATAGCTGATCCAAGCATTTCCTACAGGCTTGCTCTTTAGCCAAACTCATTTTTTCAGGACACAGTGCTTCAAATACACGTGGCCCGTAACCTGCAAAGGGGCAAATGTGACTGGGAAACAAGAGCAGTAAATGAGAACCAACAAAAACGCAGGACTCATTTCCCCAAAGAACCAAGATATGCTTTCTCTGACCTGAATTCCAAAGCTTACTTCCCTTTCAGAAAGCATGACATAGCTTCCAGGCAGTTTTACTCACATTTCTCCTCTAAAAATTAAGCAAAAATATTGGGGGCTTGACGAAGGGAGTTCAGATGTCTGGCTCACAGGCAAAGATCAGGAACCGAAAGTCGTGCTCCTCTCCTACAGTCCACGTGCACAAGACACACCATAACAGACAGCTTCTTTGTTCGAGCCAAATCAGAGACCCAGTAGCCCTTCTGGCATTTGTTTTGCATTTGTTTTGGCCACAGAAGCCAAAAAATGCACCCTCTCATGAAAGAGGACAGCGTGGGTTTAACACAAAAACCAGCTAGCAAGTTTTGTCCCACTCGAACTGTCTGCTTAGTGGGAGGTTTGCCAGCATTAACATGCTAGTCATGGCCCAAGCTGGAGCAGCAGAGCAACCAGTTCCTCCTCACGCACACGTGAAGGACCAAAACAGCAGGTGGGCACTGATAAAGCCACTGCAAGGCAGTGTATTGTTTGCTGAGCCCTCGTAAGGGGCACTAACAGCAAGTCTGCCAGGTCCTCTAGCTCATTTGCTTCCTCTTTCTCTAGTGCTGTGAGCCCTTCCCCTGTGCAGCCCTTCCAGACACAGCATGCAAGGCAATGCTGCCTTCACCTTGGCATTGCAGCTAAGCTGCCAATAACATCATACTGGACAGAGTAAAGCCACAAAGAACAGCTTCTCTCTGATAGAGAATGAGGTAATTTAAAAGTATCTGAAGCAGACACTAAATACAGCAACGAACTCTTGTCAATCAGAGCTCCGGGCAGGTAGGTGAATGTGCCAGCCTTTTATACACTGCAGAGTAAACATGATCACTTCCACCATGATGATGAACAAATAAAAGTCTCTTAAGTCAGACCACTGGATCATGTGTTTTCTCAAAAGCTCTATCAAAGTTTTGAGCTTTATAGCACACATCAGTGTGCTGCAGGGCAACTCTCCAGTTACTTGCATGGCTTTCTTAGCAGCCAGGAAACTGGCTGGCATTGCTCAGATATCCTACTCACTCCTTTGCAAGCTCTGCATGTCTGCATACGTATCACCCATGTTTACTCATTTGTGTTGTGTATCTTGATATGCTACAGCAATTCACCAGTCTAATCACATGCCTTGTTGCATTACCACACCAGTGATAGTTGGTTGAACCACACACCACATCCTTGCAATTGTTCCTATTACTCACAACTGACTTATTTAAATTTCAGCTTGCTGGGCTTTGCCAAAAAGATGAACAAGGGCCCTGTCAGCCCTCCTTGCAGCTGACCAGGTGAGTAGGCTGCGAGTTTGATCTGTGAAACAGTCCCAGCAATTTAGCAAGCGCCTGCTTTCTCCAGCAGCCAAGTTTCCTTGCATCAAAACAGCAGGACTCGGGGCCTGGGAAGTAAACTCTTGAATTGGAACAGGAATCAAAAGGAAAGGCAGATGCAAATGAAGCCTAAGTTAAGTTGTGATTTTAAAGCACTTCAACAAGCAACTTCCACGGGTTTGCTTGTAGCACGATGGCAGTTGTGCCTTTTGCATTGCAGTCCTTCCTTGGCACTCACCCTCATTTGTGGATGCACTTCACAGCAACCCCTAACAAAAGAAGTGAAGCACCTCTAGCTAGATACAAGTAACTTAGCTTGTGGAGGATTTCCTAGGCGTGGAACAAACAGCCTGATGGTTCCTGGCTGCTTCGGAGGCTGAGCCTACCATCAAATGCCTCACAAACACTTCTCTGACAAAAGACTTCGACTCCTTGCTTTCACAAAAGGGGAACAAACATAAGGCAAGTTCAGACAAGGCTCGTGGCTGCTTGCCCAGCCAGGCCTCAGCTAGTCCTTCATAGTAAATATTTGTTCTTAATTACAGCGCCATTTGCCCCCAGGAGTTTGCCTGCAACATGTAGAAGAGAGGGGAATTACACTGTTGATAGGTAAATAATAGCTCTTTCATCCAAAGATGAAAGCCTCCTGAATTCTTGCCCCATGGCTTAGGGTAAGGGTTTAAAATCTTTGTCCCACTCTGGGGCACGCTGAAAACTCCCACCAGTTACCGTAGGCTGTGAGAAGGAGCTTCACTGCTGCAGCTCCCCGCAGCCCTGCTGGAAGCCAGACTGGTCTCCAGCAAGTCGAACAAACCTCCCTCCTCCAAGAGGACCAGCAGGCTGCAATCTGCCACTGTGTCACACAGTGAGGACATCCAGCTTCCAGCAGCACGAAGCACACGCTGCTCTGCCCAGCTTCCTCCTCACCCTGCCAAGGCGGTGGAGCTGGGTGGATGAGGTCTGAGGGAGCTAGATCTGTGCTGGAGCCAGGAACAGTCTTCTTCCCTCCTGGTCCACAGCAGACAGCTCTTCTCTGTGCCCAATAGAGGCCCCCGAGGGCCTGGAGCATCTCGGAGGAAGCACAAGGCAGTCCCCAAACACAGAGCAGCCGTGTGAAGCAGCCCCACAGATAGTACAGGGGAGGCAGCCAGTTCCCACTCTCCCAAAAAGCTGACAAGTTTGAGTTTTGATCTCCTCCTGCTCAGCTTCCAAAACATCCAAAATTCAAATATTTATCAGCAAGACGAAGGGAAATCTATGGCTGACTTCCACTCTGCCTGATGAAGAGGCAAGCAGTGACATCTTCCCAGCCAACCTGAGAAAACCCAGCCGACCCTCTGGGCAACAGTGAGGGAACACAAGCATTCCCCTTTTTTCTCTGAGCCACCTAGCTAACAACGCCACTGCAAGGCACTTGGCCTCTTGGAGTCAGCGGTCAGTCCCACAACACATTACCCCTTTCTTCCATAAGGAAAAACAAAACACAACAAGCAAACAAAAATCCAAGCAATTAAAACCATTATTTACTTATAGTTCCCATAGCTACTATAGCTCCTACTTCCCTCACCCGTTGCCAGTCATCAGACTGAGCACAGACAGTAGAAAAACGCCTGCAATCACCACAGAGGAGCCTTCAAACAGCAGGGGAAAGTTAAGCACACAGAAGGTGGATACTATAATGTTTAAAAAACCCTTCCTCCCACATTCAGCCCATGGCTCACCAGAGGCTTTTTGCAGGTCCTGACTAGGCTGGAACAGCCAGAGATGCTGCTGTACTTTTAATGGAAAGTCTCCAGCATCATCCATCATCTCTCCTTCCTTACTATCCTTACCATTTCCAAGCAGGTTTCCTTGGTTTTCTTTCTTTTTCCATATGCCATCAAGCCTTTTTTTTTTTTTTTTTTTTTTTAATTTTTCTTTAAGCTTTGCTCTTAAAAAAAAAAAAAAAAAAAAGTGCCATTCTCTCCCCACAGCTGTAACAGACTGGCCTGAAATCTGATGCTAGCATGCAAAAAATATTTTTGTCTTTCCTTTCTAATTTTGTTCACCTCTCTACTTCAACACTTGACTCATTTAGCATTTTCCCTCTCTTAGCCAAGGCTTTCAAGTTTCAAGAGATTTAATTAAGCCTCCAAAAACCCCCAACCTAATACTCCCTATTAACACTCTCTGAGGGAGTTGGAATTTTTTCAGCTTGACCCATATCTGAAGGCAGCTGTAGTGTAAGCACAGGTAGAGAGAAAGATCTGCTGCACACATCCTCCTCTCTGCTGAACTGCTGCCATAGTTCAGGGACAGCTAATGTGTCAGCCCTCATATCTGCTTTCTTTTTTATTTTTTCTTACATTAACTCAGACTCATGAGCAGTGAAGACAGATGTGTCTTGTGCCATTGTCAATGGTCTACAGGCTGGTTCAGCTCGGTGACTAGCAGGGTGAAGGGATCCACAGATCTGCACCTCCAGCAAGGGGAAACGGGACCCCAAATAATTAAAAACAGCAGCAACAATCTATGGAGAAACAAACTAATTTACTAAATATGGAATCGGAATGCAAGATAACATGCTATAATACAGTATAATTAGAATTGAAGCAAGTATATGAAATATAATGATAGAGTGTCTGAGAACTGAAGGCCTCACCTCACTGAGGTGGGATGCGCAGTCGGGTCGAGCAGAAGCGAGGAGAGCTGAAGGTAAGAAAAAAGGGACATCAGGTGACCTTGTCAGGGGTTTTATCTCCTCTCTGAACACAAAGTGTTCTGGGGTATGTAGTTGTTCTTCTCTTCCGGACAGGTGCCTGGAACTGGAGCATTAGCACTTTATCTCCCAGTGCACTACGTGATGCTATGACGTGGAATAACACTAATCAAAAATCATAAAACCATGACAGGCATTGTTTAGTAAAGGACTGCTCTGGAGCTACAGGACCAGAAATGTAACTGGTGTCAAGTCTTTCCTCTGGTATGTTGCTAAGTCCTACCTTCCTGAATCTCTTCATTACATCCTCTGGATGTTTACTTTGCTTCCTGCCACTAAATTCGTCAGACAGGCTTCCTTGCCTGTGGTTGTCATAAGGCGTAGAGGGGTGCATTCTACAGTGTGTCTAAACAGCGTGCCTATAAATCTATGTATATCTCCACTCTATTTGGGTGAAAGCTTGTAAAGAAACAGTACATTTCAGATGAGAAGTCAACAAGGAGGGAAGTTCTAAACCACCACTTTCACAACAAACTTCTGCTTATTCCTGGTTCTGAGGCTGATTCCTTAACACAACAGTTTGCCACAAACCCAAACCTCACCTATGCCCTCCATCTGTAAAAGCAACTTAAAACCAAAACCATCATTCAGTTCCCACTGCTCATGCAGAGTCCCACTCTCCTGAATCTCCTGAGCCTCCTAAACCCAGACCACCAGCTTACAATCTTGTAAAAAATGAAAGATGAAGGGTTTGGAGTCAATATGCCTTTTTTCTTTTGAAAGCACTGTAGGCGAAAACTGCAAGAAGCATAAGCAAATTGGCACATAAAGGGTTGAAACCAAGAGAAAAAAAATATTCCAACAAAAACAAATTACTTCCAGATTAATACTTTTTCCTGTCCTGATACGGGCCAAATGATCTCAAAATGCTAGCAAGGAGGTGAGTTTCTCCTAACTCTGTTCTCTAACAGATGCAAAGCACTTCTGGGGAAGCAGAGAGTGGGGCTGTACTGATGCCTCACAAAACCTGAAAGCCTGAAGAGCTATTGTGCAGTAACAGCTACTGGTCTCTTCTTGAATGGAGTCACCTTGAGACCAAAGCAAAACACCCTGGCTCTTGATCCTTACAATCCCTTGAAATAATGAGAGGAAGGATGCACAGATATTAAGTTAATTTATTCAAAGCACCCCACCACCACCACCTTTGGCAACACACAGCATAAATATTCACTAGGGAATGGAGCAGGGCAGGGGAGATCAGAAAGCATGCTACACAATTTATGAGTCACAGCAAGCTGGAACAGAGGATTCATTAACTGGATTCAGGTGATCCTATTAGCTTTGCAATTGTTGCACATCAGGCTGCAGAGTAATTAGGGCTGCAGTTCAGAAGGCTTAGGCAGAACATTTTTTTTTTATTAAAGTACAGTTGTTAATCACTCTGACTGAAGTCTTCAGAACTACTAGCCTGCTGCACAGGAGTCATAATTAGAATCATATAATCATAGAATCACTAAGGTTTGAAAAAACCTCCGAGATCATCCAGTCCAACCATCCACCTACCATGAATATTTCCCAACTAAACCACGTCCCTTAGTACAACATCTACATGTTTCTTGAGCTCTTCCAGAGATGGTGACTCCACCACCTCCCTGGGCAGCCCATTCCAGCACCTGAACACTCTTGCAGAGAACAGATTTTTTCTAACATTTAATCTGAATTTTCCATTATGCAATTTGAGGCCATTCCTGCTAGTCCTATCTCTAGTTACATGGGAGAAGAGTCTGACTCCCACCTCACCACAGCCTCCCTTCATGGAGTTGTAGAGAGATAAGGTCACCCCTGAGCCTCCTCTTCTCCAGTCCCCCCAGCACAGTTCCCTCATAAGATTTGTTCTCCAGACCCCTCACCAGCTTTGTTGGACACCTTCAGGGCCTCAATGTCTTTCTTCTGAACAGTGAATACAGCACTCACAGAGTGGCCTTACCAGTGCTGAGTACAGCAGGACAATCACTTCCCTGCTCCTGCTGACAATACCATTTCTTACACAAGCCAGGATGCCAATGGCCTTCATGGCTACCTGGGCATGCTGCTGGCTTATGCCTAGCCGAGTGTTGACCAGCACTCCCAGGACTATTTGTTCTGCACTGTCTCCAGCCACCCTGCCCCAAGAGTTGCCTGGGGCTGTTGTGGTCAATGCACAGCACCCAGCACTTGATCTTGTTGAATTTCATCCCATTGCCCTCAGCCCATGGATCCAGCCTGTCCAGATCCCTCTTGTAGGGCCTTCCTACCCTCAAGCAGATCGACACTTCCTGCCAACTTGGTGTCATCTGCATGGAGGGTGCACTCAATGCCCTCATCCAGATATTGAACGGGACAGGCCCCAGTACTGACCCCTAACAGTCACCAGCTGGATTTAATTCATTTACCACCATTCCCAGACCCGGCCCTGCAGCCAGTTTTTCACCCAGCACTACACCTGTCCAAGCGAAGAATTGCTAACTTCTCTAAGAGAATGTTGTGGGAGACAGTGTCAAAGGGTTTACTAAAGTCTAGGTAGATCACATCCACAGACCTTTCCTTATTCACTGGGCGGGTTGCTCAATCATACAAGGAGATCAGGTTGGTCAAGCAGGACCTGCCTTTCATGAACCCATGCTGACTGGACCTGTTCACCCGGTTGTCCCCCATATACTGTGTGATCTCACTCAGGATGATCTGCTCCATAACCTTTGCTGGCACCAAGGTCAGGCTGACAGTCCTGTAGTTCCCCAGATCCTCCTTATAACCCTTCTTGTAGATGTGAGTCACATTGTCAAGCCTCCAATCTTCTGGGACCTCTCAGGTTGACCAGGAACACTGAAAAATGGTGGAAAGCAACATGGCAATCACCTCCGTCAGCTCCCTCAGCACCCTCAGCAGGATTCCATCCAGCCCCACACACTTATGACAGTCCAGCTGGAGAAACAGGTCTCAAACTGTTCTTATCTGAACTGGGGGGGTTTATTCTGCTCCCCATCCCAGACTTCCAGGTCAGGAGGTATGATGGTAATCGGTCTCACTTTTAAAGACAGATGTAAAGAAGGCACTGAAACCCTCAGCCTTTTCCTTATCCTCAGTGGTCAACTTCCCCACTGCATACAGTAAATGATGGCGATTCTCCTTATCCCTCTTCCTACTGTTAATATATTTGTAAAAAAAGTTTGTTGTTCTGTTTTACCCCAACTGCCAAGTTGAGTTCAAGCTGAGCTAATTTTCTCCCTGCGAATTATAGCAACTTCTTTGTACTCTCCCTGAGTTGCCTATTCCTTCTTCCATTGGAAGTAGACTTCTTTGCTGGAACCTCAGAAAAATTCGCTGTTCATCCACACAGGTCTTCCCTCCAAGTTCATCTCATGGCACAGGGGGACACCTGCACCAGCATCTCTAAGACTTCCTTCTTGAGGGGCATCCAACCCCTTGTTCAGTGTCTGAACAATTCAAAATCTGCCCTCCAAGCCCAAGGCAGGAGTTTTGCTGATCCCTCTCCTGACCTCACCAAGAACAGAGAACTCTGCCATTTTGTGGTCACTCTGCCCTGGACTGCTCCTGACCTCCACATCTCACTCCAGTCCTTCTCTGTTTCGAACAGCAGCTCTAGCAGTGCACCTCCCCTGGTAGGCTCTCTTACCAGCTGCATCAGGAAGTTATCTTCCACACACTCTAGAAACCTCCTAGACTGGCTCTACTACACTGTATTGTATTTCCAGTATATATCAGAGAAGTTGTATTCCCCCATGAGAACAAGGGCTGGCAATCACACAGCTCATAGAACACCCCGTCTGTCTCTTCATCCTGGTTAGGCAGTCTGTAACAGACCCCCACCAGCATGTCAGCCTTGTTGGCCGTCCCCCTGATCCTTACTTATAGAGACTCAACTTTATCATTCACAGCCCTGAGCTCAACAACATCAAACACTCTGTAACATAGGAAGTCACCCTGATGACCCTCCTTCCTTGCCTATCCCTTCTGAAGAGCTTATAGCCCTCCATTGCAGCACTCCAGTCACAATGTTTAGTAATGGCAACAGTTTGCCTGCTGCATGATGGCTTCCAGCTCCTCCTGTTTGTTGCCCATGCTACGTGCATTGGTGCAGATGCACTTTAGCTGAGCCCCTTGCTTCACCCCCAGTCCCATCTCCAGTGAGACTGGTTTTATCCCCTTCCCCCTTCATAAGTAATTTAAAGCCCTCTCAACAAGCCTTGCCAGCTCCTGGCCTAGGATCTGTTTCCCCTTTTAAGACAAGTGAGAGCCATCTGCAGCCATCAGGCCAAGTGCTCAGTAAACCACCCCGTGGTCAAAAACAAAATTCCTGCAATTGCATCAGCCTCTCAGCCATGCATGTATAAGATATATTTTTCGAGTCCACTCAGCATCCCTCACTACCACTAAGGGGTTAGAGGAAAACACCACCTGTACTCCTGCTCCATCAACTCACTGCCCCAGTGCCTTCAAGTCCCTTTTGATAGTCCTCCACTTGGGAAGAAAGACATCAAAGAACCTGCCTGGGATCACCTGCAAGTTTAGAGGAACAAAGAAAACCTAGGGAGTTCAATGGAACAAGTCCCTCCAACACTACCACAGGCTTTTGATCAGGTTTCCAAGAATAACACCTAGGAGGCAAACAGGAAGTGTTTTTTCATTCTCTATGTAGGAAGGATTTGACATCAGAAATATAGCAAGACGCCATCCAGATATGCAATAATTCAGAATCAAATATTTTAAGTCCTAATTGCTGCCTAAAACTTCAGCAGTCCACCTGAATTACACAGCCTCTATGTGCTGAGAATGTCTAGCCACCTTGCAGCATCTCACAGAAGCTGGGCCTGTATTTCTTCCTCCAGAAGGAAGAGCATCTTCCAGTGCAGACAGACCCAGCCGCTCCAGGCAGACATAAAGGGCACACATCTCATAATAGCAGTGCAGTGTAGTTGGTTTCCCCCTACACGGTCAGCCATGGGAACAGATAATGCACACCAGCTCCCATCTCTGACCGAACTGCCACCATGTTAAGGCAGATGTCATTCAGGTGACAGAGAACTGTGCTCAACAAGTCCAGCCACAGTATTGAGAAACAGCAAGGCATTCAGGCATCCTCTGCCCTGCCTCATTCCCACAGACAGTAAACACACAGTCCTGCACAAAAGTAGGTGGGCAGACACATCAGCAGAGTTAAGAGGAGAAATGGTGTCCCCTTTCTACCCTCTCAAACCTTCTCTTTCACCAGCACTGCTCTTCCCCTTCACACCCTGCTCTGATCAGAGGATTACCACCAGTACACATTTGCCTCCCTTCCCAGTTTCATCCCTGCCATACCAGCTGGTATCTGCAGTGAGCACGTTCCTGCCAGGAGGGAACCAGTAGGCAGGCTATAGGACAACTCTTCAATAATTCTGGGTAATCCATAATAAGCCTTGCTAGAACTTCCAAAACCAAACACTCTCATGCACACTAAGTTGATAAGATGCTTATCAACAGTCAGCAGGGAAGCTCAGAAAGGAGAATACGTGAAAAGAACAAAAAGAAGCATGCATTTACACGTAGACTGAGGGGACACGGAAGTAATATTAGGGCCAATCATCACTACAGGCACTGGAAGAGGTCTGTTTGTAATTACCAGGCACTTTCAGAAGACATGCTTTGAGTTTTTGCTCTCTGGAGAGCAAAGACTGAGAAATTCTGCTTTGTCCAAGGTCGCCAAATAACTGACTTTTTGCTGCTCCATACAGTCTTGTCCAAGCCTGGGCTTGGTCCAGTGGGAAGCACATGGTGGATCTCTGAGAGGAGCTCCCTCAGAAATGTCATGTTCAAACGCACAGCAGAGAAGACAAAGGAGATTCTGATCAGTGCAGAAATGTGGTTCTGAAGAAGTATATTTTAACAACCAGGCTAAATGAAAGTGTTAAATATCTTACTATTCAAAGTGGAAACAATAGGGGAGATTTTTCCTTGAGCACTTCAAGTACTTTAGGACATATGCCCTACAGAGAAGGGATTCGTTTCCTCAAGAACTTTGGTTCATTTTCCAGTCATGCAGACTTTCTTGAGACAGTGAGCTGGAAGAAGAGAGTCTATCCACTTCTGCACAGCCAACACACCAAGGCAGCTTAGGTGATGTTCCAAAGCAAGCCCTGTTATTCTTTCACTCCACTAATGTAAGGTGGGCTTCTGTATGGCATCTAAACCTGGCACAGATTTTGCATCATTATCCTCATGCAGCACAGAGCTCAGGACTAATGATCTATATATAATTAAACAAAATCATGCTTGGCAGTTGACAGAAGGAGGGAGTTGGCTGGAACAGCTCATTGTGACAGTTTGTTCTTAGCTTCTTCAAATTGCAGAGGTGAAAATTGTTGTCTTGCCTGGCAGGCATCACTCAGAATCTCAGCACAAGGATAGCTCTGAATTCCCAGACCAAATAAACTGCCTGCAAACTGGGTTGTCTGACCAGCTGCAGAGGGGATAACTGCATGGCTCTGGCCTTTTGGCATTCTTCCAAAAGGAGTTAAAAATGGTAAGATGCTCCAAAGCTTCTATAGACTCTTCCAAATAAACCAATAGTAGTAAAAACTGATATGATCTTCATAACCCATCAATACTGACCTTAATTAAATGTTTTGCTCTTTGCGATTTGATGGTAAAGCTAGTTGTGGAATTTGGATTAAGTACTCAAATGATTTAGCTCCTTTCTCAGTTCACCTAGTAGCCATGAACAAACTCTATCTTCCGTGACTGTTCACTAACACAGTGTATGTTCTATGTGAGCATGTTTAATAGATAATTCACAAATGATTCCTTTGGACAACAAATCACATAATTTCCAAACTGAAAAATCACCTGAATTACCTACTGGATTTGTATTCCACTTGGAGACATCTTTAAGGGATCTGCTTTTCTAGGTACTGAATCACAGAATCACAGAAACACCAAGGTTGGAAAAGTCCTACAAGATCATCCAGTCCAACCATTTACCTATTACCAATAGTACTCACTGAACCATGTCCCTCAACACAAAATCCAAACGTTCCTCGAACACCTCCAGGGTCGGCGACTCCACCACCTCCCTGGGCAGCCCATTCCACTGCCTGACCACCCTTTCAGAGAAGTACTATTTCCTAACATCCAGCCTAAATCTCCCCTGGCATAGCTTGAAGCCTCTAGTTCTGCTTGTGGAATATCATAGCGTTGGTTTGGGAGAACTTCCACAGTCACTTTTCAATAATTTAGGCCACATTTCTCTAATTTTAAACCTGAAAATTATGCACAGAGATCCCAAATTACAGACTCACATTCCACAAACACTGCTGAAAATAAGCTATTAACATTCCCACTAAACTCTTGGACAGTGCTGCACATACAGCCAAAAGCTCTATGTGCTGATTTCCCTTTGAATTCTTTTTAGCTCCCCCTCCCCTCTCCCTCCCCCGAAGGCTTCATTTAGCTCCACTGGACATAAACACAAAAATTAAACATTTCCCTTTCTAGTACCTCACACCAATTGATTGTTGATTCACAGTCTCCTGGTCTAGAAGGCTTTGCATTCTTAAGGGAATGTGTGGGGTCTTTTTGGTGTGCTTTCCTGTTTACGCTTCCATGTTTGTATCTTTTTGGTTTTTTTTTTCTCTGAACTAAAAGAAGCAGTTTCAATTAAGAAATTACAGATTCCTTACTTTGGCAGAGTAAAGAAAAGGCTACTGGAGCAGAGGAAGAATAAAAACAGAATAAGGGTTATAGCCTTTTTCCTTTTCAGATTTTAGAGATTACCTCCAATCCCTCTCATAGAAGATACCTGTCTTTCAGTAGGCACAACAGAGGTGGTTATGTGAAGCTTTGAAAGATGACACACTGACCCCCAGTAGCTGAAGAGCCACGATGCTTGCTAAAAGCCATTGGCCTTAATCAGAAAGACCTGCCAACAGCAGAACTACCATTCCTCTCAGTCTGTGATTGCAGGAAACATGATAAATATTTTCACCAAAATGACACAGGACTTGCCACTTTCTTAGTTCACACAGTAGCCATTGTGTGATGCTACAGAGGAGCTGGCTGCAATGATGTCTCTGCTAACTAGCGCAGTGAAGAATGGAAAGGGAGAAAGACTGTATGATTACCCTCAATTGGTTTTCTCTGCTTATTTCGGAGCAATACACCTGAAAGCACTTTTAGAGCCAAGGAAAGAAGGAAGACATAGACTAGAAGTAGGCAGTGCCCTCCACTCAAAGCTTTGCCCTGCTCACCAGACGTATGCGACTGCAGGCAACTGAAACTGGCTCATTTCTTTCTTAGTGTTGATAACACTTCATATTCTTGCCTGTGATCCGTGGTAACAAGAACACAACAAAACTCAAGAAAGGCCTCTGCTTTCAGGAAACAGGTGATTTCCATCAAAGCCACTCTGGTAACAAGTTCAATGAATGAAGAATGCCCTCAGGAAAAAGGAGGATGAGCAAGAGTTCAGTGCAGTACATCCAGCAAACTCTGTTTATGCAACATACCAGTGCTGCAAAGAGCATTTACCTAGTCTGACCCAGAACTGAAGATCAGGCAGTCCTGAAACCCCATCCTGAGATGTGTGCTCTGCATCTGGACAACTGCCTGCAGCATCTTTCTTTGGGGCTTTCCACATGGCACGATGCTGCTGTGAGAGACAACTTCCCAGGTGTGGATGGCTACAGATCAGTGCTCCAGCAATGAGGCAGTCTGGCATGACACCTTACACTATTGCTTAGAGAAGGTATAAGAAGGCTGGGCCACAAGACTCCAGTGAAAGATGGCTTGTTAGAAGCTCTGTTGATTTCTTCTAGCTTTCTGTTGGTGGCTCAGCCCAGGGTACACTCACAGCCTACACAGATTGGACACTTCCCTCCATCCATGCCTGGGCTTAGCACAGCCAGCTTGAAGCACAGGGACTCTCCTGCTTGTAGCAGATCAGATCCCAGTGACACACATAAAACAAGTGTTCTCCAATTCATCTTCCCAGCAAGCCAATTCTCACCCCATTGGCACGGTCCCCCATAAGGCTTTAAAGGCATCCTAGGCCAAAAGGGACTAGAGCTTCTTCATTGCAGGGTCTCTGCTGATCTGAGAAGATAGAAATATCGCACAGTGATGCTGGATCGCAAAGAAGCAACACTCAAACATCCACGCTACAGCAGGATTCACCATAAAATCTAACACACAAGGATGGGATTCAACCTGACTGAGAGAGTGGAACATCTGCCAAGGAGGAGAAGACATGGAAGGCAGCAAAATTCAGCAATACCAGAGACCAGGCAGAGTACTTCACTAGAGAGCATGGAGCACCAGAGTCAGCATTTCCAGATCTCAGTGCTACTCAGGCAGGACTAAAACTCCACTTTAATACCAGCAGCAGCCCCCTGTCCCATGCCAGCATTGCAGTGGCTCTTCCCTGTCCAGCAGCCCAGCTCAGCCCTTGTGTGCACTCATCACTCAGCAACAGCCAAACAGTGGTGTGCTACTAAAACTATCTAGGCTAAAACTAGGGCACAGTGCAGGGCTAACTCAAATTATAGCAAATAATTTTATGCATTTTGATACATTGGCTAAACAGTCCTGTAAACGGCAAAAAATACATAGCCTTGCTTTCCATTTTGATAAAGGAATTTGAGAGCAGGTTTCAAGACTGCAAAAAAAAATCTTTTTTTTTTTTTTTGTATATTTGAGACTTAATTTCCCAGTAACATAATATACATTACCTGAGAATTCTCAAATGGAATGTATAAGGTTGCCACCAGATATTCAACTTCAAGAAAAATCTGTTCATGTCTCTTTATCAGACTTTCGTATGCGTCCTTTGAGACAATCTTGCTCTCTGATAGAGTTCACCTTCAACACTGACCAAACACACCTTTCATTTTATTAAAAAATAAAGAAACTTAAAAAAAAAAAAACAAAAAATAGCCACCAGAGCTAAAGTGTGCACTGTTCATAAGAACACAGACATATTATTTATAATAAAGTAGACATAACCTGCTACAATGACAAGAAAATAGCCAAGAAAACCTCTTGGGTATGTTATGGAAGGCCATATGGCACGACCCTTCTGCTGACTTTCAACCATCTTGAGAGAGCCAGAAACAGAATTGGGAAATGAAGACATGGATAGGCTAAAAGGTCTCATCCTAATGCACACTTGGGATGGGGAACTACTACTATTCTTCTTAGGTCAAGCCTGGTGTGATCTGTTCTCATGGGACTAACTCAAAGAGAAAGAAACCTTCTGAGAAACAGCAGGGGTTCTGTACATCACCTCTACTTCATTACTTGGCTTAAGATAAAGCCCGTAAAGCTTCTGAAAGAACAAGCAGCAACCAGCTCAGAGCTGGGCAATAAATAAAACAGCAAGCACGGATACAACTGAGCATCTCCAAAGAGGGTAGATAGCAAAAAGCCCAACAAGTCCAAACCTGCAAGGACACGATGGGATTTTCTGGAAACTTGCAACACTGCCTTCAGGGTGGAGATGAACAACCAGTGTCCATGCCTTGTTGCATTGTATTCATGTGTATGGTTACCAGATTGCAGTAGAACAACAGCTTCACGTGAACATATGGGTAATGAACCTCACACACCTCTGTAAAGGTAATTAATTTCTCACAAACACGTACATGCTCTCACCTTGCTTGCAAACTAAACACATAGAGGCAACTGCAGGCTTTGTGTATGGTGCTGTGATTCAGGTAAGATAGAAGATAATCCCTAATTTTTATGGATTGTCCAAAAAGGGTTATAAAAAAACGTCTGGAGAGAATTTCCCACCACAAACAGTTCCAGCACGCTCCACCCAGCCCACAAGAAATGTAAGCAGGAAGGATGGGCTGAGAGTCTGACTGCTACAGGCTCCAGTTCCAGGTTTACGTAGGAGAAAGGAACAACTCCAGACCTCTGCCAGCCCACTTATGCTAAGAAGAAAAGACTTGTCATCTTCGTATATTCAGCAACGTCCTTGCAACATTAAATGCCAAACAATAAATCCTATTAGCATGTCTACTTCAGAAAAAAAATAAAACCCACACAGCCCTTTTTTTCTTCTTCATATAGCATTTTAACCAAACCAAGCTGAGAAATCAAAAAGCACTCCATCTATGCACTATATTTCAATCAGTACAAGAATGACATGAAATAAAGCTTTTGAAGCCCCTTTTCCCTGTCCTTTTTCAGGCTACTCCTCCAGAGACATAAAGCAAAATCTGTCCCCTCCTCTGTGCTGAAGCTGAGATCAAACAGCAGCCCTAGCACATCTAAAGTTACAATTAAGGCTACTCTTAGCAAAAGATGATCTTTCCCTCACCAAATGCTAAAGATCTCCTAACATTTTCCTTCATATTATCTGTATCCAGCCACATACTTATAAGATTAGCCTAAAATTAGGACAGTTTCCTCATTCTTCCTTCACTCTTACCACAGCCTGGTTCCTGGGAATCTGATCCTATCTTCCATGTAGGTTACTCCCTGTTGATAGGAAATAACTAGTGTATGTGGGTAGGAAGCACCAACAAAGGATTATGAGGATTAAGAGAGAGTCCTTATTGTGACATATCTCCACAGTAGATCAGGAGACTCAGCAGGCCCATTTGATCAACAGGAACATTAGGAAACCATCTTACTCTTGCTCTCCCACACAGTGTCTCATCCCATTGTAGCATGGGTTAAAGTAGCACATAGAGGGGCTTTGAAGAGATGACAAGTTGCTCTGGTCCACCTAGCTACTTCCATGTCACCCTCTTCTCCTTAAGCAGAAGCACAATACTTACACAGCAATGAGAGATGAAGGGTCAAACAAAGGAAACACTTTTGGAAATGGTGCCTTGCCCCAGAGCTACTCAGAAAAACAAGAGGCAGTTTTAGTGACCAGGGCAGTGGCTTTCCATCACCTAAGGAAGCTGTTCATTTCAGTAGCCAGTGGTGGTGAGGAACAAGAACTTCAGGATGCTTGTTGAGCAAAAGCTCCTCTCCCTGCTTTGTTTGTCCTACAGTACTTTGCCCATGCATTTCAATGTCCTTTTGAGAACAGATGTACAATAACCTCAAGAGTTTTCTTCCTCCAGCCATGTACTTGGGCATCTTTCTTCTCCAGAGAGGACAAGCCCCAACCTCCTTAAAACCTCCTCACAAGCACGCAGCCACAGTGAACTATGCATAGCTTGTTCCAGGACAGAATCTTCCTAGAGTCACTGAATGCTTTGAGTTGGAAGGGACCTCTGAAGGTCATCCAGTCCAACTCCCATGCAATGTAGAGGACAGATAGATCAGGTTGCTCACAAGAGTAGAAGAATCAGAGCCACTAAGCTGGATCAAGCTTTACCCTGCTCCATCTCCAACAGTAACTGATAGCAGCACCTATGAAAGCAAGAATAGAATAACAGTGTGGCTGTTAGATAACAAACTTTTTACCACGCTCGAGCTATTTGCAGCTCCAGGACTTTCTCAACCAGGGACTGTGCACTGGTAATTCATAGCCCTCAGTGGATTTTCTTTTCATTAGTTATTCCAGTCTTCCCCGAACCTGCATAAACTTTTGTTCACTACAAATTTACACAGTGCATTTATACAGTTTGTTCTCAGGGTGAATTGTTTTCTTGTGAATTAACTGTCTGATGGTTTGGGGTTTTGCTGCTACCCAAACCTTGTTCCTATAGCTCAGTTCATTTTGTTTCTGAGATCTTATCACCAAGTGACATCATCCTGTTTAATCTAAGACAAAGTGCAGCAGGCTTAAGCTCTCCCCCCCAGATTGTTTTTCTCAGCATCCTATGCCACAACCCCACCACTCCACATTACAAGGACTTAGGACAGCTATTCAGTGTAGCTTTTGTTTTCTTGCTGCTCTGAATAGCAAGCAGTGTACTTCAGCTGCCTTTTACTCCTCTTTATCACAATCAGACCTACTCAGCAACTCTGGCCTTTGACAGGCCCTTGTCACTGCTGACCAATGTCAGTTTTCCATTAGTAAAGCTGGCTCTTCACCCTACAATCTTTACCCTTCTTTCAGCTTATTATTTACCCATTAGAGATACACTTGTGATATCTCAAAATCCTAAGAGCATAATAGGAATTCTGGCTTGCCATGGGTGGCTGGATCCTGGAGCGTTTTCTCAATCCACTCTCACCTTACTCCTCAGCTTGCAGGCCTCAGCTACATCACACATGAAGGGTCCCAGTGAGGGTGCCTGTGCCAGTAAAGAAGGAGAAAAGCTGCACCAAAGCACAGCGCAGTCATAGTATTTGGTACAGACTGACACAGTATGATGGCAGCAGCCAGGCACTGAGATTGCTCTTCTCAGGCTAAGCATCCTCGGTTTTCCTGAACTCAAACTACTGCACAAAAATAACAGAGCTCAGCTAATCCCTTTTTTACCCCCCTCCTCTCTGCAGGAGAAACCTGCAGGTCTTCACAGAAACACTACCAGGACTTCCTCCTGCAACACTTTGGGCTTGGAGCAGCCACAGGGTGAGCTGTCATCATACAGCAACCCTGCTTACTCCCAAGCCCTGGAAATTACCCAGAGGGGAAAAAAAAACAAATGCAGCTCTTTCCAACATTCTTTTCCTGGGTACTATTCCTCAATACCACAGAGATGAACAGTCTTTTCCCCCAGTGACAGCATGCCATCCTGACACCCACATCCCACTCCCATTGTTCATATGGAGTCTTCATCTCCCAGCCACATCATGCTTTTGTGTCTGTCAGAGTCCTCAGCCCAGAGCTACCCACATTTCAGCACTCAGAAAACAACCCCAAGGAAAAACATCTTCCTCTTGCTTCACAAAGAAGGGCAGTTTACTTCATGTAATGTAATGATAGTAAGTGAACAAGCTGGACACTGAGAAGCAAGATCAGTTCTCACAAAGACTGGCTAGCAATGAGCGGTTTGAGACAGGTAATGAGTGGGTGGCATTTGTCAGCTTAGTAATGTAGCTTATAATTTGTTCATTAACCTTGCTACTGCTTTCGCTGCTGTTGGAATGCAATTAAATACTACCTTTGAGTCCTAATGAGCATCTGCCATGCCCGACCTACAAACATCCTTGGGCTTCTACTGCACAGGCAGTTGCATTGGATGCATAGTGGCATTACAAAGCCAATAAAAAAAAGCATTCCAACTTTCAGGGAGAAAAGTGAAGGTCTCCTGAGACAAAACCAAATGCATCTTCACAGAATCTTTGGAGACTGAAGATGACTAACCCTCATCTAGAGTTTCATTCATAGTTATTTGAGAATAGCAGCATCTGGGAGTTACTCTGGACAGAGTCTGTCAGACACCAAAGCTTGATTTTTAACACTGAGGCAAGGAGAATGTTCCTGCACACACCTTCATCTATTGGTGGCCAATTAACATTAGCTAGGACAGCCACCATTCTCCAGGTGAGGCAGCCCCATCCAAGCTGTCTCAGTTTCAGTTGGGACAGAGTTGCTTTTCTTCATAGCATCAGGTATGATGCTGTGTTTTAGTTTTAGGACAGAAACGATGCTGGTAATACACCAATGTTTCTAGTTGTTGCTAAGCAGTGCTGCACAGAGCCAAGGGCATTTCAGTTTTCTGTTTCTCCCACTGTCATAGCAGTGGGGGGACACAAGGAGCTGGGAAGGGACAAAAGTCAGGACAGCTAATTTAAACTGGACAAAGGGATATTCCATACTATGTAGAAGGAAAGTTTTGAAAGGGATTGTGGTTCATTGGGCTCTTCTCAGCTGCTTATGAGGTTACCTCAACATTGGTCAACAGGTGGTACACTGCTTGCACATCATTTGTCATATAACAAATATATATAAATATGTATGTATAACTATTATCCTTTTTTTTCCTCCTCCCTCTTCCTTTTCTCTATCTTACTAAGTAGTTTTATCTCAATCCATGAGTTCTACTTTTTTGTTGTTGTTTGTTTGTTTGTTTTCTCCATTCCATTCCACAGGGAAGGAAGAAAGTGAGCAAAAAACTGTGTGGTGCTTGGCCATCTACTGCAACATCAGCCCCTCACCAAGCAACAGTGTTCCCCATTTAATGCACTGGGCCTTTCATTCAGGATCAGAGTGGTCACTGCTCTTGTTAACCAAAGGCTGGCATGAACATCAGAAGCTTTCCTGGTGTGCCATGTACAATAAGAGCTGCTTTCCACAAGATAGATGTGCCCCTCCTGAGAGGATCTGTCCTTCCCAACGAGGAGGGGCCCAGCTAGTCCAGTCTATGGAATGAGGCTGTGTGCACCAGACTGATGCTGCTGCTCTAGGAGAAGCATCAAGAGGCAACAAGTTGGGGATTTCCTGACTACTGTTGGTTTAATCCACAGACAGGCAGTGGTGGTCCTGTTCTGTTCTGAAAATTCTCACTCAGTGGTAGCACTATCTGTGTGAAGAACTGCACACTGGCAGACAGCAGCTTCAAACATGACCAGATTTGTTTTATTAAGAATACTGACATCTGTAAATCCTGCTACATGTATGCACATGCACTTCTCTCCACTTCTACAAGATTGAAAGCTAGACCAGGAATTTCTCTAGAACACCCTCAGCAGCTGCCGACACAAGAAAGGAGCAACTTGGCTGCTTTGTGCTTTTTCAGACAGCTTTTGTGCAGAACAGTTTGGCAGCTTATTTGCAGCCCTATTGGCCTGACACCTCTCAACTGTGCTGCAGGACCCACCAAGCATACCTGGGTCAGTGGAGAACCACTCCTTTACTAACATGCAGCAACACTCCAACCCCTCCCCAAACCACCTGCAGTTGTTCCCTTTGTAAAGAAAAACATGCTACAGCTACAGCAACATAAATAAAAATCAGCAGCAAATTTCAGCACTGAACTGTACTATCAGTGCATGTTTGGGCACAAGCTAGCACCCACTGAAGTCAGCAAAAGTTTTGAAAGAGAAAACACCTCCCACACAAAGGGGAGACAGAGGAAGCAGTCAGAGCTGTGAGGCAGATAAGCTGCCTGTCAGAACAAGCTTGGACTGTCCTCTAGCAGGAAGAAATTGGCCAATGAGAGAGAAAGCTATTTGGGGAACGAATTAATAGTGAAAATTCTTGTTTAATAAATAAATAAATCACCTTACCCAAACGTCTCTCTCAGCTTTCTGCCAAATGGATGAATGGCCAAGACATGGCTGCATGAACCTCTAATGCAGGGTCACTTGAAGGCAACAGCCTAGATAGGAGCAAAAGGAAGGTGATGAACAGTGAAAAGGACACAGACAGAATGGACAGCAGAGCTGATCATTGTGCTGTTTGAGGAGACGACAACCTTCTTTAGACAAAACACCCAGAATCCCCTCAAACTCACATCCAGCATCCTGCTTTGAACAGCTTTAAAAGAATCTTTGGCTTTCAGGAGCAATCCTGCAACAACTGCTGCCTGTTCCAAGCAGCAGGACATCAGCCATTCAGGTAAAGGAAAGAGAGAATTTTAGAGCAAGAATCCTCACCACTGGAGAGGAGCAGCCAAATAATGTGGCTCTGAATTGGACACATCTGAGGGAGGCAGGAACAAATGCCACAAGACAGGCCACAAGCATCTCTCTCCCCCTTGAAAATCTCCCATACAGAAAAATGCTGTCTTGCTAAGGTGTCTCATCCGCAATTCAACCTTAGACCTCAGTTTCTTGCCAGCACAAGACTTTCATGAACACTGGATGAACACCAGGGTCTTACCAATGCAACAATATGGTCCCTTCCATTCTGTACAGGATTTATCACAACTCATTTCCCAAGAGGAAGAAAGAAAGAAAAACAAAAACAAGACAAAACCCCAAGCCAAACTACAGCTCTCCTTACAAGAAAAGAAGAGGGGGAAAAAAAAAAAAAAAAAAAAAGACAATATAACCAGAAACAAAGAGTGAACTTCATAAAAGCAGAACTCCAAATTATGAAGAATTTGCCCTTGAGGCAGATACTGAAGATGAGAAGTATAGTGTCTGAATGCAGAGATTTCTGTTGCTACCAAAAAGCAGCGAGAAACCCCAGCAAATGACTTTACATAAGCCAGATGTTTCTCCAGGGGGAAAAAAAAAAGTAGGAAAATACTGTCGGGATTTCTCTATTTCTACTCAGACTTGGTTCCCTTACCAGCTACTTTTTAAGGCTGTACATGTTTTTGGATTCCTCATGCCACAAAGCAGCCATGATCATCTTCTCATAACACATTTGGTCTCCATTTCCAACAGGCCCTGATATTTAAGAGAAAGCCCAGATCCCAGCCTCCTGCAGAAGGACCCCATATTCATAGTAACAGCTGCCACGTGAGAATACTTCAAATCCCAATTATTTGGAGGAACAAAAAGCAGCAAAGAAGTAAGAAAGGATAATGCAAAGCACGTGCAGTTCTAGCAATGACCACCAACAACCGGAGCAGAATAGAAAGACTGAATAGGGAATGTTGGTGATCTCACTTTACACCACGTGGAGATGGGGGCCCCACCATATGGTGTAAGGTGGGTCCAAGCTGACCACACAGGCCGAGTGTCAGCAGTCTGGGTGTCTGCACCTGCCCTGTGATTAATTCCCAACCAATAATTAATCACCACCACCGACTGTGCCATCAAAGTGAAACCACAGCTTCCGTCCTGACCGAGTTCCCAACTCAATGATATAATCAAGACACAGTTGAGCAGGGGAGCCCAGAGGCACAACTAACTCACACTGCAGCTCTTCATCGCTAACCGCTCCAGCCAGTGCCATCATGGCTGCCAACATCTGCCACAGGCACCACAGGAAAAGGTGCTCAGCTGCCGCCAGCTGCTGAAGAGCAACTTCGGGACAAGTTCTCCCACGCTCCCTTTGCAAGACTCAGCTGTGCATTTGTAGCCACTGCAACAGACACCAGCAGGCCTGTCAGGCCTTCCCAGGCCATCAGACAAGGTTCCTCCACGTGTTACCCCAGGCAGCAAAACACGCATGGGGATCAGAGCAGATCCTTGAGGTGTTTTGAAGAGGGAAAGGGTGAAAGCAGAGCCACAGCCAGATTATTAAAAGGAGACAGTGCTTACTGAGGTATTTCCACCTTGCTCCAATCCCTCCCTGCTCAGGAAGAGGCCCTTGTCCCACCACTCCAGAATCTCGGGAGGTGACAGGAGGTAACAGCCATGACAGGGAGGGGCGTGCACAAAATGGCTGCCCCTTCCTAGGCTGAGGGAGATCATTCCTGAAGGAAGGGACAGACAGGGCAAAGAGGCTGCTTCTCACTCTCTCAACCTTCTGGACATTTTACCTCCCCTTCCCCATCCCATGAAGTTCAACCAACCAAGCATTCAGATCCAAAGCACTATTTGAAATACTTGAGAAGGCACAGGGGCATTTGGCTTGACGTCCAGAAGAAATCCCACTTCCACATATTTCCTAAGCAGCCCAGAACATAACTGTCACAGGCTGAGCCAATCAGTTGTAAATACAAGGATGCGTTGATGAAACAAACTATTTACGTGATGTTACAACTCTATATGTAGCCTGATTTTTCTCACACCAAGGACAGAAGATGAAAACAACCATCAAAAGTAACCTGTCTGTTTTGGAGACATCAGCCTCCACGTTCAGATGGTAGCAGGAAGAGTGTTTCCCCATTTGCATCTTTGGGTGGCACAACAGGAGTTCAGAGATGTGAAGTCTGACTTGCATCACGCTTGAATTGCATTTAATGCCACACCAAGAAGTAAGCACCTAGGAAAGGAATAAAAGTAGGCAAGAGAAGGAAAACAAGCTACAACTAACTCTGAAGCTCTAAGCTTGTGTGCTACTCATCTGGGATTCTAGTGCTACAAAGAGCCCTTCCCATCTTCATTCTGCAGTTGTTCAGAGCACAACTCCTCTGCCTATGCTCTGTCAGTGGAAGCATAAATAAGCCTTGCTGCCCTGCATGGAGAACATGCTCTTTTTACTCTCCTGTTTCACATGTAGTTATCCTCATGCTCAGGATGTACTTGCTCTGGGCCCTTCCCTCTCTGGCTAGAATGAGCAGGCAGCTCTGCCAATGAGCACTGATGGAGGCAGGCTAGGATGGGCTATGCAAAAGACTGTGGGAAGCATTCAAAAGTAGCTACTTAAACTTTTGCCCTTAATGGAAATGGAGGGAGAAACTTTTTGAAAGCACCAACCTTCAGTCCCTCTAGCTGTTCAAGAGAGAAGTCAAAGGGGTCCAATGAGGGGGAAAAAAAAGAAATTCCCATATTTGCTAAGGGCTTGTGGCACCACACATGAACACCTAATAACAGATCTTGCAGCCAGAGCAGGAGACTACCTGGTTTTGTAGAGCAGAGCACCACACAGCATCTTGCTCTGCAATCAATGGGTTAACCAAGAAGCTGCACTCTGCTGCGTGTGGGAAGCAGCATCTCCTTGCCAAATTCCACCAATCTGAACATAACCAGCTTTCTCACTCAGCCCTTGCTCCTACGATTAGCTAGTGCTTATGCCCACCTCTGCAAGGGAACAGACAAACCCCACACACTGTTCTCTCATGTAAGGTTTTTTCCAGCATTGACCCTTTCCTGATGTCAGCTCTTATCTCCTCACTGAATTACTCTGACAAGACATGGGGTTTCCAAGGAGAAATCCCGAGTAAGGAAGCCGAGATGGGTAAAACAATGATGGCTGAGGACCAGGCAGGCATGCTGCTCACCGCCATTGAGGCCAGAAGGCTTGGAAAATGCTCCTTCAGGCCCCCTAGGAAAGATCACTTTGCAGATGGCTTTTCAGACAAGCCATCTCCTTCCTTTGGCAACAGGGCTTCTAAGCGGAGCAGCAGTGGGATACTCAGACTCACAACTCCTGGGATAAGGAGTTTTTTGACTAGGGCCATTGCAAATAGCAGCTGTGGTCTTCCAGCCTGCCACAGCTCAGCTATTGCTCAACCATGCTCACAGAGCTTGTTCTGATTGCAAATATCCTACCCTACACCTTGGCAGAAAATTGTAAGGAATTAGGGAGAAACAAATATAACCATAAACCTGACAAACCCTAACAAGTGCACAACAAGCCTCCAACATTCCTCTATTCCTTTCTCAGGACCTGATCTACTATGTAATTACAGGAGAAAACCTAGAGGTCTTCTTTTCCCCACATAACAGGTAGCTATTCTCATTTGCTGAGCTACAAACAAGCTTCTAATCAATATATAGATTCCCATCATACAGTCAACGAGTAAACAAATTCTCACTGTGTATGCTCTCCAAGCTCCTGCTTTAGCTTTTGACCACCTACCCCACCCTGCAATGGCCCAAGCTCCTTCTGAAATAAAACTAGAGATCTTTTGTGCTCAGGCCCTATGATTAGAAGAACAAATACTCACAAAGCAGAAGGATTGAACAAATTAAATAAATAGTAATTTAATTTCTTGCTGTTTAGATCAGAAAAGGGAATGATGGAAGGGAAAAAAATTTTTTCCTGAGCTAGGACAATGGACTCTGCATCCAGCTCCACAACTAGAACCAGCCAGTTCTTGCCTACCTGTTTCCAGGTGAGCTGCAAATGGCAAGCTGTTAATAACCTTTCCTAACCATTCTTAATAGCCTACTTGCACCAGCACTCAGGAAAAAAGAAGCACCCTGAACACTGGCAGAGCCATCTAAGTCCTGCCCTGCTGTGAACAGAGCCACAGGACCCAGAAGTCATCAGTTGCCTGCAAGGCCATGACTATTTGCTTTCCTACAGAAAGAAAATCTGCTACCACAGCAGTTGTGAGCAAAGCTTTGCCATGCCTTCACAGGCCACCATTACAGCAAAAGTCTTTATCTATTTATTTTTGGCACAGAGGAATGGTTGGGGTCAAAGCCAGTCCCATTCTCAAGCTGTTCTTTGTTCCTTTGCTTTATCCAATATCCCATCCCTCTCCTCATCCTCCCACGTATCCATCTCCATTTTACCACAGGTCTTAAAAATTAAACTGTGCATGAAACCAAACACCACACTTGAACATCTCCCAGCAAATGCTCTTCATGGTCACAGAAGAATACTAATCAACCACTAAAAAACATGGATAGGAGAACAGCATGCCCTTATATGGGCAGAGGCCAGACAAGCATCTGACAAACATCAATTTTAAAGAAAAAATAATATTTATTTGTAATATAAACAAAGTCCCAATATTGGATCAGTATATATAGGGTCACTAGTTGTCCTTCATAACTCAGAAGGCAGAACCATTCCTCACTAACAAGCTCCATTTGTACTAATCAGAAGATCCTTTTTTTTTTTTCTTTTAAAGAAGAAAGACAACTAACAGCACAGGAAGCCTTTACAAACCAGCTTAGCTGTAATGCAATACAGATGCACTGTCAAAAAATCCCTGAAAAAGTAAATTCCTCGATGAGGTAAGATGAAATTCAGATATTCTCAGTTTGCTCACTCGCAACCGTACTTACACTCATGCTCTCCCCAGTGACCCATGATCCCAACGTTGTTACTAACAAAACCTAATGAACAGGCAAAAAAAAAACCAAAAAAAAAAAACAACCAGAAAACAAGAAAAGAAGCTCATTCCAACATTCTGGTAACATCTTTAACAAAAAACTTTTTCAGGATGTGACAGCATCAAACATTCCTCCAGATGGAGGGTATTTTTTTATTTTTATTTTTCTTGAAAAAATGTACAAAAAAATTGGATACTTAGAAAAAAATCCGTGGCTTTTTTTCAGTTACATGAGAGTTAAAGTAGCCAGGGAAGGGGGAGAAAGGAAGGACTACATTGCAGCCAATAAAGAAATCTCCAAATCCGTTCTGCTCTCCTCCCAGAGATTATTACCACTTCCTCCCCCTCCCGGCTCGGTATTAGGTGTTTGCCAAACACTAGCCAAAAAATATAAACAAGTCTTCTCAGAATAGAAGGCACAGCATAAAGTTATTTGAAAGAGAAAGAAAAAAATAAAAATCAGAACCTCTGTTGAAAGCTCCAGTCATCTCAGAATTTGCCAGTTAATATATATATTCATGTATATATATATATATATATAAAATTCTGTTACAACACTCTTGTCATCACTTCCACACCTCCCCACTCCTCTTGCACACTCAATGTGTGCCAATTCAGTCCCATTCTGCTCTGCAACCCTCGCTCTGCCCTAGGCTCAAGCCATGTCATCCAACCCCCAAACGTGAGCACATGTGAGAAAGACTCAACCATGCACCAGGAATGCCAACATCACGTCTCCTTTCTGTTCTCAGGAAGCTGGAATGATTTCAGGCCAGCTGGATGACTTTAAGTCAGTCAACAGGCAGCAGAAAATGAAGCTGGGCTCAGACATGCTTCTACCAACTCTGGAGGCTACAAAGAGTTTTCTCTCTGGGCAATAGCAGTGTTTTGGCAGGGGTGGCATTAAAACAAGCTTGCAGCTTAGTCACCTTGGCTGAATCAGTGCAGAGTTTGTGATTGCAAATGCAGGAGTGGTGAAGGGGTTGCGCTTAAGCCCAATTGGCCTTCCACACATCACAAAGCTTCCTACCAGATGCTAACAACAACAGCAGCAGCATGTATCTCTCTATGGAGTACCCAGTAATATGCCAGGACATACCAAGGCTTCACAAAGTGTGCAAAATGCATTTGGTCAATATAAACATTTGATTAAAAAAATAATGATCAAACAAGAAACAGAATAAAATATCGGTTTTGCAACATCGTCTGTACAAACAGTCAGGAACTTACATATTTAAAAAGAGTTTGAACCCAAAGCTTGAGTAAGATCTATTTTTTTTTTTTTTCTTTAAATCTAAAAAGTAAACTTGGGTTTTAAAACAGTCTTGGCCCAACGCTTTTTGTTCAAGGTTTCCAAGTGCATAAATCTCCTCACTTTCCACAGCAAGCCAACCCCTGGTAAGCTCTTCACACATGTACGTGCTCTGACGGTCCCAATGCACCCAGGAAAGGAGTTATTGCTGGTAACAGCTGCATTCAAAATGCTTTAACATCGCCCGTGTTAGATAAGCCCTGTAGAAAAGGCTACCTATTCAAACCACTTTCATTGGGATACTAATGAATGGCATTAGCCTTCTTAAAGCAGCAACGTGGCACCTCTGCCCAGAGAAGCTAGTCCTTCCAGAGCTGCCTGGCGAGACAGATTTTTGTAAGAGTTGAAATGCTCAAGAGAAGCAATTTGATGCCCAAGTTTCCAACCGGATGGCATCTTCTTCATGTGGACTCCAGCGTGTTCAGCTGAAACAGGTTGTGGTTGGTGGGGGTGGTAAAGTAGAGCTGTTCACTGGGTGAGCGGTTGTCGCATGGGCTGTTGAGTCCTAGAGTCCTCTCAAAGTCCAGCAGCTGGCCCATGAAGTTAAAGTTCGGGGAGATGTTGGATTTTTTCCTTTTCACAAAGTCATAGGCATCATTAAGGGACAAGTTGAGTTTCTGCATCAAGTAGGCGACTGTGACTGTTACGGACCGGCTGATGCCAGCGAGGCAGTGAACAAGGATCCCACACTTCTTGGAACGGGCCTCATCTGAAACAAGACAAGGGGAAGGGGGAGTCTATTATTCTGCACCAAGAAAGCAAAGCTTTGGAGCAGGGCCAGGTGACAGCTGCATACTCAGAGGACCAGGATGACTGCCAGAACTGGATCCTCTGCTCCCACTGACACCACCTCAAATCCCTTTGACACCTCATCCCTTCTGAAAGAGCTACCGAGACATTCCCACTAAGCAGCAACATGGCACAGACCCATTCGACACAGCAAGACCATGCATCTCAGACATTAAAGGGAGGGCTGATCAAGCTTGGCACACATCCCTTTCCCAGAGAGCATTAGTACCATCTAAAGGCAGACAGGGCTGGAGACAACAGCTCCAGGGAGATGCTGGGCATAACACAACCACCAAACACCTGGCTGCACACAACACAGGAGCATGGCCCAACACCATGCAAACAGCTCCTTTGCTACTCTCATCCTTCCACTAGAAAGTTATTTGAATGTAGTCAAAGCCAAGTGAAGCCAAGCCTGAAGTGCAGGAACTTCCCTTATTGTGAAATCCTTTTTAGGACTGAGAGAAGTGCACTTCACTACAAACAAATGCTTGCGTTGGAGAAGATTTTCTCGGAACGAATGGCAGCGGGGAGTAGGAATGCAGGCTGTACCAAAAAATTGCAAAAGAACAGAAACAACATTTCCCCTCCTTGGCCACTGATTGAAAAGCACACACATGCTCATTGTCTCTCTCACAGCCGGAACAGCATGACCTCTTTATGAATTGACATCTTGATGCTAAAAGAGGGACACACTGCTGAGCACACTGAGCGCATACAAGTACACAGCTCCACTTACTTCTGGGCAGCTATATTTGCAGTCTATTGCTGGACAGAGTTTGGCAGGGAAGGAGAAGGTGGCAAGAGAAAGAGGGTCCCCAGGCAAAGCCAGTAGAGACACTCTGGCACCATCAATGTGGGAGAATGCAAAGAGGCTGCAGGCAAAGTGAAATCCAGATCCAAGCCACAACAGGACCCTGTCCCAGCCTCTAAAACCAAGCAGGGATTTCCAGTGCTGTGGGCAACCAGCACCCAGCACATCCAGCTCTCCCGCCACTCTCTCCCTACTCCATATTCTTGCAAGACATTTTTGCTTTTCATCTGACTCGTGCTGCATTTCTTGGTGTTCGATTTTTAGAGTGAGGTAATCTTTCCTTTCCTGCCATTAAATGGAAAGCATGAGCATTGTGTTCACAGGGACACTGCCTGACTGGATCAGACAGCTCCCAAAAGCCACATGCCAGCAGAGACCCTGTGAACCACCCATGATGTTTAATAATGGGTTCTGCATGGGAAGTGCAGACAGATCAGACAGGTCCCTGACACAGGCAGAGGTGCCCTTTGCCCATACCTAGCACTATACTTTCAACCAGATAAAAAGCCATCAAGCTTTTAGTAGTTAGTGTTAACGATGATCTGTGTCAATTTCCCAAGTAAATCAGAACTGATGAGGCTAATGACCATCGCCAACAGCCCATGCAGCTCACACTGGAAGTGAGCATCTCCTTTCAGGCTAACAGACGCTTCCAGAAGAAAAAGAAGCAAATTAATGCCAAAGGCATCTGCCCTTGTGCCCATCTCAACACCCAGCCCAGGCTGCTCAGAGGCTGTCTTGCACAGCACTTTTCGCAGCAGAGCTCTGGAGTGTAATTATTATCCCTCATTGTGTTGACACTTACCTTTGGAAAAGTAACCATACAAGGAGTTGTTACACTAAGGAGACTTCCAGCAGGATCACAGCTAGACCAGCAAATCTCCTGCTGAGAACCCTGCTCCCCCACCCTGAGACTCTAAGCACATTCAGGAAATTGCTGGCACCACTCACAGTAACAGAGCTCGCAGCAGCACTCCCTCCTGCAAGCAAACCAGGTGCCCAGAGTTCCACACTGCCTCAGCTCAGTGATTTTACACCATAGCGAACCCTCACTGAAGGGCAAGCAGCAGCAAGGCTGCTTCCCCAGCACTGCTCACGGGAGACCTGGCTGGAGTTCCAGACAGGGAGGACTCCCTGAATCCATTCCAGCAAAGATGCACCAAAGGCATCACTCCAGCAGCGTGCCATCCAGCTGCTTAGCTAGCAATGATGCCATGGCCCAGAGAGGTAAGGCCAGAGACCATCCGCAGCACTGGGAAGCTGCTTGCCACATTCCCAGCATGAGAAGAGACGTTCTTCCAGCTACCTACCAATAAAAGCAATGGCCTCAGGAAAGAACTGAGAAAGGTTCTGGCTCCAGTGATCTGAGATGGGGATCTGCTTGTACTTGAACTCTCCGTCGTGCTCAAACATGTTTGGCAGGTTGGGAGTCACATTTAGGATGTATTTAATGCCATATTTGCCCAGGATGTCCAAGTTGGTAGAATCTTTGGCACAGCCCAGATACAGGTATGGAAGGATCTGGACTGGAAAGGCAGGCTGATTGCTGGGAATGGGGCTCCCATCTGACTCTGTTGCGCTGCTGGGTTCCCGGTCAGATTCACCATCCGAGCAGTCAGAGCTTATCCGCAGCCCTCCCAGGCCAAGGACAGACACAGGGGGAGAGTTGTTGGGTGAGGAGCTGTCAAGGTTTGTCTCGCAGTGCTCTGAATATTCAGTCTGAAACTTGTTAAAGCCACCTGGGAAAGGGAAAAGGCAGAGAGAAACGTGTTTTACTCTTCCGCACGGATGTCCTTCCACCCGAGCACACGTGCACACATTTTCAACTACCCAAAAACCGTTCTAAGGAAGGTTTTCCCCAGGCTCTTACTGAGCAAACAAATCCCAAGTAAAGAGTTTCTTTCCGAGTCTGACAAATACCAACCAAATCTCAAATGCAGGGAAAGTAACAACAAAACGAATGGCAAGAGACAGTCTTACTGCATTTAGCTCCATGAGATGCCAGGCTGGGGCAGTTTAGCCAGGAGTTATTATGCCAACCAGGCAGAAAAACACAGAAGTATCTGAGTCTGGAAAAGACAAACTAAGAACAAGAAGCAAAAATACCCAGGCTATAAAAACACCCATACTCAGCATCAAGCAGGGAAAAAGGATGTATGTTTTTCCAAAGAGCCATTCTCACCTCTGACTTATCACTACAAACACTTTTTTTTTTTTGATAGGACAGCAACACAGGATCACTCTTCACCTAAACCAAAGCAGGGCTGAGGAGGGATGGTACCCTTCACACCTGTCCCCAAGGCCTTTCTCCATCTCAACAGCATGGGAAGAAAGGCAGAAGCAAAAACGCCTACCAACCTGCCTCCTTCCAGGCAGCACTGAACTGTCACAGAGCCATCAGAAACTGACACTGACAAATGGTTGAATTAGAAAGGCCTCCTGAAAACTTTGTTAGCAGTGGGTTCGGGGTCACAGAGCAGGACAGGCAGCTCCTGCCGCATTCATTCACCAACAAGCCCTCCTCCTCCTCCTCCTCCTGCGGCCGGCAGCACCGAGGAGCCATTTTGGAATTTTAATTTGAAACAGCTCTCACGCTTTCCCGGAAAAAAAAGAAAAAAAAAAAAAAGGAGAGAAAGGGGCCGCTCAGCCCCCTCGTGCTCATAGGGGAGCGCTCAGAGCAACTTCAGCACCGCTCCTTCCTGCTGGAAGCGATGGGGACAAGCACCGCGGGCGAGGCAGAGCAGCGGAGAGCTCGACGGGACGGGCGGGGGCTGCAGCCACCCGCACAGGCGGGCAGCGGAAGAACGGCTTTAGAAGAGGAGGGGGGAAGGGGCCCCTCGCTTGGGGCCCGGCTCTCGGACACCTCCGGTCACTTCGGAAGGAGGCTCCTGGGAGCGGATCTACAAACGCCCACCTCCTCTGCCCGTATCGGGGGGAAGGGGCTACCTCCGTTCCCCTAACCGGGGGCTCCGAGAAGCAGCGGCATTGTGAAGAGCTCCGCCGGCAGCGGCCTCCCCCGCTTCGGCCCAGCTGTTATTTCTTTCTCAACGCCGCCTCCCAGCGACCGGAGAGGAGCGGGGCCGCCGACAGTTGCGGAGGCCGAGGGGTGCGACGACGCGGCCCCCTCCTCATCCCCATCCCCCCCCCCCCAGCCTCCGCGAAGGGCACGTGCGCTGTACCCGGAGACCCCTCGCTCCTCCAACGCCCTGCCGGGGGCGGGCAGCCCCCTCCCAGCCAATCTGCTGTTTCCGAGTGGGGGGGGGAGAGAGGAACGCTTTTATGGGGGAGGCGGGGGTGGGAGACCATTACTGGAAAGGAGGGGCACCCCGGGGCAGCAATGGCACGGCCGGGGTCGGCCGAGGACAGCGCGGCGGGGCGGGCACGAAGGCTGCGGCCGCTGCCGGGGGAACGGAGAAGGGCAGAAGGGAGCGGGGCGATCCCAACTCCCACCATTTTGTGCGGAGGATGGAAGCGGGGCGGGGAAAAAGGGACGAGACCCGCCGGCGGGGAGCTCACCTTTCAGGTAGTAGGCTTTGCAGCCGTCGTCGCGCAGCTTCTGGAGCAGCAGCCCCAGCACGGAGCCGGCGGCCCCGGCGTCCTGCCAGTCGGCGGTGGCCTCGTCGTAAAGCAACACGGTGTCGGCCTTGCAGCGCTTGACGAAGCGCTCCTTGTCCTCGTGGTTGGGGATAATCGAGCGGATGGGCAGGTTGCCCTTCTTGAGGCGGCGGAGCATCAGGCCGGGGATGGCCAGATTGATGGCCGTCTCGATGTGCGAGCTCTCGAACAGCTCGTGCGAGCGGCAGTCGAGCAGCAACAGCGAACGGCCGCCGCCCGACTCCAGCTCCTCCTGCAGCCACTCAGCGCTCTTGCACGGCATCGCCGCAGCCATGGGCGCCCGCGGGGAGCTCCCCCAGACCTGCGTTTTCATGGGGCTCGGCAGCAGCCCTCCCCCCGCCCCCTTCCGCCGCGGCGGCTCGCCGTGCCGGGCTCCTCCGCGCGGCCGTGGGTACGCGCTGCCTGCGGCCCGGAGCACAGCGGCCCCGCTCTGCCCTACGCGGCGCGCCTCATCCCGGCGGCCTCAATTAAAGCGGAGCTTCGCCGCCGGCCCTGCGTGTCATGCCGCGGGGGGCGGGCGGGGGGCGGGGCCGGCGCGCCTCGCCCCCCCGAGGCCACGCCCCCAGCGCTCTGCGCCAATGAGGTGCGGCGGGAGGGGGCGGGGGCAAAGCGCGGGAAGGGGCGCGGGGTCTCGCCGAGCGCTGCGGGGCCGGAGCGGCGCTCCGTAACAAAAGCGGGGCTGGCGGAGCTCCCCGCCCATTCGGGAAAGGGGCCTCGAAGCGGTCGGTCCTCGCCGTGCCCGTCTCCTTTTAGGCTAATCGTTAAGCCCGGCCCCTGCTGGAAACGCAGAGCCGACGCGGCGCTTGAGCGCGTGGTTATCTTCAAGCAGACTGAGCGTCCCGCCGCAAGGCTGCGTGCGCCCGGCGGGCCGTGCTCGGAGCCGTTTGCGGATTTCGTCGCTATCAGCAAAATAAACGCCTTTGGCCTTGCTGTTCCGTGACTCAAGCGTGTGCCCCAGAGAGCAGAACGGCTGAAGCCGGCCACTTCCCCTTGCTCGGTTTATTTTTACTGCTGGTTGCTGTGGGAAGCTGTTGTGATTCAGTGCTGCAGTAGGAAGTTACCAACGCAGCTCTTACAGCAAAGGATGTTGAGATTCTTATGCAAGCCGTGGTGAAAATAGCTGACCTTTCCGTTTGTTTCACAGCGCCTTCAACCCGTATGAAGAACAGCAGTGGGCTGTGCAAGGAAGGCTCTTCGGGGTCTAAAGCCCTCTGTGTGCTGCATGTGCTTCGTGTTCTCAGTGCCCAGAAACTTGCTCGGCTCCGCTCTGGAGGCGCGAGGGAGGCAGCTGTAACCACGGTGACAGCAGGAGGGAGAGATCTCACCTCCATTTCGTGGTCAAACTGGCGACCACGTAAGTCTCAGGACGGGACAGGCTCCAGGCTGGTGTCATTTGCGGAGGTGAGACCAGATTTCACCCGGCAGCATTGAGGAACCTTTGCCTCCTCAGCCAGGAGCCCAGAGGCGTGGGGAGAGGGCAGCAGAGAACCCCCGGCTCCTCCCTTGTCCTTCGATCAGGAGCACGCGTCATCCCGGCGAATTCCTCCGACACGCTGCCCTCCCGGCCGCGGAGGCCGTCGGTGGGATCCCGCGGGGCAGTGCTGGCCGCTGGAGCCGGTGGCAGCCCGTCGGCGTGCTGCCCTCTTGAGTCAGCTGCTCCAAAATGCAGGGCAGCCAAGAAGTGAGCGGAAACGGAGTGGCGATCCTCCGAGACAGGTCCCTTCCCTCGCCTGTGTCCTCCCCGCAGCCACCTGCTGCCTGGGGACTTCTGCAGAGGAAGAGCCGTCTGCTCTGCAGAGAGCCGTGGGCATCCCCTTCAGTCTCCTGCACGGTGCACGTCTGGTTTTCTTCTCCCCAGACAAAAAACAAAGGAGGCGGATCGGAAGCACCTGTCTGGGACGGGGATGCTCCGGCATGGCAGTGCGGGCTCTGGTTTTTTGGTGATGTTATTCTGGTCACACACACGGCTTTGCTGAGATCAAAGCTAAGCACACATCCAGACATGAGCAGCATTCAGCTCAGCTCCAAAGAGTCCCAAGTGCTTGAGAACAATACACGGTGATAAAAGCAGGTTGCTTACTTCTCCATGTTGTACCACCAAAACTGGACAGGGTTTTCCAATATGCAGATCTGTGTGTATCTTCCCGGTTGTTGTCCTGCTGTAGGACTCTCTCTTCCAGCAGCCTTTCTACTTGATGCCCACATACCGTGCCCACGCTTACATCCTGGGTTCAGACCACCTTTGCTCTGCTCTCCTGTGATGCTGATACAACCACTAGCTCAGGCCCCTCATGCTCCTTTCCACCTGGGTCTTTGTCTCACATTTTAGAAACACAGACCACCACCAAGAGTTACGGCAAAACAGGGGATAACAGCATTGTTAGATGTCTAATTAAGACTCTTTCCGGGCTTGACATAGCCCTGCAATGGGCATTGCTTCCAGCAGTGAGACAGCCAAGGGAGAGCCAAAGTCAGAGGAAAGGGAAGAAGGTTCTGCAGAAGATGCCTGCAGGGAAAGACAACAAAGGGAACCTATAACGAGTAATGCTGAATCCAGCACCCAAAGCACCATGAGGGGTCTCAAGGCTCTAGCTGCAGGGAGGAGTGGAGACAGGTTCCTGCTTTGGGTGAACCCCTCCCAGCCTACCTCACCTTCCCACGTGCCCTTGCACAATAAGCATGAGGTTCTGGGACTTGAAGGACAGGTAAGTGAGGATGCTGAAGAAAGTCCATGCAGAAGGCTGTCTAGGGCGAGTCAGCCACTCCCATGCCTCAAGACTGTCTCTGTCAGGAACAAAAGAAACACGATTGTCATAGCTGAGTCCTTCTAAGGGAAACTGAGAGCTCGATGTGCTGACAAGTTCCTACCCACAGGGCAGTCTGCTGCCTCTCTGGGGCCTGGGTCAGGAACATCACACAGAAGCTCCCTGGTCTGGTGTGGCCCTCTAATTATTGCCCACTTCTGCTAGTTTGGGCTTGCAGCAATGAGGTCATGGGGAGAAGACTGCAGGCTATCAAGAGGGACTTTAAAATTGAGCCTGGGGCAAGAGTGTCAGGGTTGGGGTGAGACCGACAGCCCAGCTGAATTGCATCGACACCAATGCATATAGTATGGGCAACAAGCAAAAGGAGCTGGAAGCCACTGTGTGACAAGAAAACTGTGACTTAAATGCTATCACTGAAACGTGGTAGGACAACTCTCATGACTGTAGTGCTGCAATGGAGGGTTATAAGCTCTTCAGAATGGATAGGCAAGGAAGGAGGGGTGGTGACGTGGCTTTCTATGTTAGGGAGTGTTTCCATGTTGTAGAGCTCAGTGCTGGGAACGGTAATGTTGAGTCCTTATGGGTAAGGATGAAGGGAAAGGGAAGTTTATATCATCTGTCTGTCCAGGATGGAGAGATAAAATGAAGCCTTCCAGGAACAGTTGACAGATATCATGTGATTGCCAGCTTGTAGTCATGGGGGACTTCAGCTTACATGATGTATGCTGGAAATACAGTGCAGCAGAGAGGAAGTAATCTAGGAGGTTTCTAGAGTGTGTGGTAAGAGAGCCTACCAGGGGAGGTGCTCTGCTAGAGCTGCTGTTTGGGGACAGAGAAGGATTGCTGGAAGATGTGGAGGTTGGAAGCTTTCTTGGGCAAAGTGACCACAAAATGGTAGAGTTCTCAATTCTTGGTGAGGTCAGGAGAGAGGTCAGCAAAAAAAAATGCTGCCTTGGGCTTCTGGAGGGCAGACTTTGAATTGTTCAGGACCCTGGTAGGGAGGGTCCCTCGGTGTTCAGTCCTGAAGGATAAAGGGGTCCAGGACACCCCTAAAGGGGCTGGACACCCCTCAAGAAGGAAGTCTTAGAGGCATAGCAGCAGGCTGTGCCCCTGTGCTGTCAGATGAACTGGTAGGGAAGATGACCAGTGTGGATGAACAGGGAACTTTTACTGAGACTCCAGGAAAAGAGTTTGTGATCTTTGGAAGAAGGCTTAAGCAAGCTGTGAGAAATACAAAGACGTCACCCAGAGGGAAAATTAGAGAGGCCTTCCAAGGCTGAGAAGGCCAATGGCATCCTGGCTTCTATCATAAATAGTGCAGCCAGCAGGAGCAGGAGGTAATCATCCTTCTGTACTCAGCTCTAGTGAGGCCATACCTCGAGTGCTGTGTTCAGGTTTGGGTCCCTCACTACAAGAAAGACATTGAGGTCCTGGAGCGTGTCCAGAGAAGGTGAGGGGTCTGAAGCACAGGTCTTATGAGGCTCAGGGGAGACCTCATTGCTGTCTAAAGCTCCCTAAAGGGAGGTTTGTGGAAAGGTGGGGTTCAGCCTCTTCTCCCATATAATCATCGATAGGATGAGAGGGAATGTCCTCAAGTTATGCCAGAGGAGATTCAGTTTGGACATTAGGAAGAATTTTCTTATCAAAAAGAGTGGTGAGACATTGGAACAGTCTGCCCAGAGAAGTGGTGAAGTCACCATCCCTGAAGGTGTTCAAGATTGATGTAGGTATGGCACTGAGGGACATGAGCGTGCATGGTAGAGAGAGGTTGGCAGTTGGACCAGATAATCATAGTGGCCTTTTCCAACATTAATGAATCTGTGATTCTATGATTGTATGCAGCTTAGGTGTGGGATAGGATTTCCAAGCATTTGAAGACTAAAGCAAAAGTATTTGCAGTCAGAAGCCAGTCAGTTAAGTAACATCTTATTCTTAAAAATGAATCTCTGAAAAAGACATCTTTCTTTGTTTATGTTTTTCTTTTTAGTATGCACTTTTTCAACAGCACTGCACCATAAAAGGGTTTTCCTTCCAGTCTCATACATTAAGTCAGCTCTGCCCCAGCAGCTCTGGGCTGTCGCTGCTAAATCTCCCAAGGGCTCATCTTCTCATTGCTCAGTCAGCTGTTTTCAACATCTAATGTCAAGTACCAGCTATTATTTACTGCCCAGATATCAATTCATAAAGCTACTAGGCTCCTTTCAGTAAATGCCCTCACCTGCTTGTGGTCGCACTTCCATCAGTACCCAGAGAAGATGCTCCTCCTTGGCAGTTTAACCACGAGGTGCTCCAAGCAGCATTGTGTGGGCTGTATTTCAGCTGGGAATTGGCTCCGAAGTCATCTGAATCACCAGGGTGACTTTTGCTTTGTAACACTCAGTGAAATTGCTGTTTTCTGTACTGCAGTTTTCCCATCTGTAGAGTAGAGCTAGTTGCGTCCTCATTACCTCTGCAGGCACTCAGGTGCTAGGGAGCCAGACAGAAGGGTTAATCTGATGCTGGCATCCTCCTTGCAGTGCTAAATTCCTGATTTAATCACCTTTTTTTTTTTCAATACAGAGGATTTTTATTTATTTTTTTTTAATTTAACTTCAGTTCCTCTTCCTATTTACTTAATTGAGGTGGGAGTTATTCTGCCAGGGAAGGGCACATGTTGACAGTTTACTCCGTGCTTCATTATTGCATGTAAGAAATTAACTCCTGGTACAAAAACAGATGCCCGGTTTTAGCAGTTAAAAAAAAAAAAAAAAGACAAAGCCCAATTTTCCTTCCTATTCCTGTACTAATTTGTGACTCTTTTTATCAACATTAGCGCTGAGCCAGGGTAGAAATACTTCCTAAAAATTTTAGAATTCATATTTGTCTTTATGCATATTCAGCAGAAATCTAGCTCCCCAGCCTCCGCACTGCTTAATCTGGATTCATTAGCTTCAGACACCCACTAGAGCAATGTCAAATGACTTTGGCCTGGTAAAGCACCTCACCCACAAGCACTGAGCGGGAGGACATGCTGTGCTCTGCTTTCTGCAGCAAAGCCATCCCTGTGCAGCAGCACCTGTGTATTTGAAGGCATCTTTCTTGGAAGTAGGAAGAGATTTCCCTGTTCCTCACACAGCCCCGCTGCAAAGTCTGCAGAAAGAAGGCACCCAACCCCTCCTGTTTAAAAGGGGGTGCAGGCAAAGCACGTGCAGCCTCCCAGTGTCTTCACACTGTGCAGTCTCTACTGGTGTTCCTCCTTCTTGCACATTACATTTGATCCCCGTGGATTTCCATCCCTGTCATCCAACTGACTCTTTTTCTGTCATCGTCTTTGCCCCTCATCAGACCTGGAAAGCATCTCCAAGGTTAAGAAAACCCCTCAAGAGCTCCAATAAAAATCTGTGCCCAGATTTCGGCCTTCCAAAGGAGGCTGAGAGTAGGAGCCTTCCCCTTGAGCTGGTTCTTGCCTTGCCCACCATGCATGTCCCCCCAGGTACAAGTTGGCGACTGCCATGGCAAAGCAAAGTTGTACAGAGTGCTGCAGCCTATGGGAGAAGTGGATGTTATCTTCCCTTTAAATGTTTTCACAGCAAAAAACAAGGCTCCAAGAACTCGGTCTTTCTGTTTTCTATGAGCAACTCTTAGCGGTTACAGACTGAGGCTGGAGATCCCTCTGGAGAGCATCACAGTGAGGTGTTCTACAGCAGGACCTCGTCCCAATTGAGTATAGCAATATCTCTGAGCATGGAGACTCCACACCCTTTCTGGGCAACCTGATGATGTTGGACTACCTTAAAAGAGAAAAAGTGTTTTCTTATGCTTAATTGTCATGTTTCAAGCTTCAATTTTTTCTCATTGCTTCTTGTCCTTTCGCTGGGCGCCCAAGAAGAGTTTGGTTTGAGGAAACGTCCACATTTTTGCAGAAAACGGTTTGCCTCTGCCTGGGTGTAAAAAATAAAAATAAAAATCCAGTCTGCAGAGCCAAAGTCTAATTTATCCAGGAAAAATTAGCCCAGCTTTTTTTCACAGTGCTTCTGGGGACAACTGGCTAAATGACAGCTTGGGATGTCCCCAAGACTTCCTATAAAACCCAGCAGAGAAAGGAGGAAAGATGAGATAGTCCTCCAGCCAGTAGGGCAGCCTCAAATTCAACCAGATGGGCACAAAATACACAGCATGTAATTTAATATACATCTGTGTGCCTCATTTCTAATCATTCCTCATTTTGTATGCTAGGAGAAGGCTGCTCTCAGTAAGCAGGCAGGCAGAGAGGAACAACCCAGGGACCCCGCGGTGCTCTCCGAGTGCCTCCCCTCTCTCCCATTTGCACCCCCGCCACCTCCCAGCTCTGCAGGCTAGGCATACGTGACCACCCACCCTTTACACACGTCAGTTCCTTGGCAGTTTCTCCCAGGCATCCGGGCTGTTTTCAAGAAGCAATTTCCTGCAGAGAAATATTTATTTTCAAGGAGGCTAAGTGGCAAGCTTCCTGGTGCAGGTTTTTCACTGGAAGCAATTGTGAAAGTGACTTCATCACTCATCAAGCACTTCTGTAAATGAGCTTGGGCTCCCAGCTTTGCTTCCCCAGCTTTTCCCCACCCTCGCTGATGGGGTGAGATTGGATTGCTCATCCCTCCCAGGCTGCTGCTGGGATGCAGGCTTGGAGCAAGGGGAACAGATATATGGGAAAACCCTGACTTGGCCAGACTGGCTGAGCAGCACTTGGAATCTGCTGCCTTCTCACTGCCTTTCTGGGTCTGATTTCAAGCAGAGTGACCAAATACTGGGGCAGAACCTCTTTCCTGGCACAGCTGGGCAGCCACAGCTCCTCAGCATGCTCCTGCATGGGTTGCAGCCAAAGCAGTCCTGGTGGCTTTGGCATAGCTATTGGGGATATACACTGTAAGAAGATTGGAATTGCACCCAGGAATGTGCTGGTGCACCACACCTCTGCCTATGGATGAAACCCTAAACTGCTCCAATTAAATCCTTGTTTGATGCAGAGATACTGTGGAAGAAGCCTGCATGGTTCTGCCCCTTTTCTATGTGTGTGGTGGTAGTCAACTGTTTTTCACAGCCTTTCATTCCAGTGAAATAGCTGTTCTGGTTTGGATGGTTTTTGGTGCTCATGTTGGTCAAACATAACCTCCTGTCCTCACCAAGGGCTCACTGCCTGTCTTCTCATTGCAAAGCTTTGCAAGAGATCCCTGAAGATGCTTTATTTCCTGAGTTTGTTTCTCCTCACTGTGAATAAATGAGACTGAACAAAACCTAAGAAGCCATTTCCAAGAAGTTTTTCATGAGCAAGGGGCTGGATCCCCTTTCAGAGCATTGGAAAATGAGTTCTCTGTTTTCCTCCTGGAGTTATTAATGCTGGTGGTGAGCTGAATCCAGCTCTTTTTTAGTCCATAAAACTAGTTTCCAGGAAAACAAAAATAATAATAGTTTGAATACAAAATGTCTCTTGGGAAAACTTCTGTCCTTCTCCCTTCCTCAGTGCACTTATCCAAAAGGCGACATTCTGTGGAAAAAAAAAAGCAACTGTCCCTTCTGGTCACTAGTCCAGCCTGTTTGACCCTCCAGGGCACACTCACAGCTCTTGGATACACATATATGACCTGCAAGAACATGATCAGAGAAGAAATCAGGCCAGGTCTCAGAAGTCTGGACTCCTCCCACTGACCCAGTCCTGAGCAGGATCCTTCCCCTTTTCCTATCCTTAGAAGAAGGATACTCAGCAATATCACACAGCTTGACGTAAGCATTGACAAGAAATAGCTGTGGCACTCATAAGGTGCAAGTCCAGCTTCCACCAGCATCACCATTGGAAATTTGCTCTGGTTTGGCACGTTCATCACCACTTCCTTACCAGGTCCCAAACCTGCATCTGCCCTCTCCTGTCCACGCAGCCCTCACATCTGAACCTGTGCAACATCACCATATGGCAAGGATTTTCTCTTGATGCTGAAATGGTGCAGCCATGTTAGTGCTCAATGACAAAGGAGGAATCAAAACTTTTTTCCTTCTTCTCTCTTAACCTGCTGGCAATGCTCTTCCTAATGCCACGCAAATGCATTGTTGCTCATGGTCAACTTGTTGACCACAAGATCCCCCAGGTCACGTAGTGGTGCACAGGGTGTTCCTCCCGAGAGCAGGACATTGCATTTCCCTTTGTTGGACTTCATGAAGTTCCTCTCTGTTCATTCTTCAGCCTGTCAAGGTCGTCTGTTTGGCAGCACAACCATCTGGAGGATCAGCTGTTCCTCCCAGTTTTGTACCATCTAAAAGCTGTGCAATTCCTGTCACCCAGGTCATTAATAAAGATCTTCAACAGTCTTGACAAACAGGAAGGGAATCAACTCTTTGAAAGGGTTGATAACTGAAGGACGAGGGGAAATGGTTTTAAGTTGAGGGAAGGGAGATTTAGGTTGGACGTCAGGGGGAAATTCTTTACAGAGAGAGTGGTGAGGTGCTGGAACAGCTGCCCAGAGAGGCTGTGGATGCCCCGTCCCTGGAGGTGTTCAAGGCCAGGTTGGATGGGGCCCTGGGCAGCCTGGTCTAGCATTAGGTGGGATGATTGGTGGCCCTGCATGTGGCAGGGGGGTTGGAGATTCATGATCCTTGAGGTCCCTTCCAACCCTGGCAATTCTGTGATTGACCCTAGAATCAACCTCTAAAGCACACCACCAGCCTCCAGCAGGACGTTGTGCTGCTAGTCACAACCCTCTAAGTAAGGCTGTTCAGCCTGTTCAATTCACCTCACCGTGCACTCCATCAGCATGTCTACGAGGATGTTATGGGAGACAGCATCAAAAATGTAAAGTCATTGCCAGCCAAGCTGGTTGTTGCCTTACAGAAGGCTGTCAGGTTGGTCAGGCCTAACTTCCTATTTGTAAATCCGGGCTGACTACTCCAAATCATCTTGTTTCCTTTAAAATAGCTGAAAACAGCTTCAAAGATTATTTGCTCCACCATCTCAATCATCAAGGTGAGGCCAACCCTGCTGTGGTTCCCTGGATCTTCCATCCTGAATAACATTTGCTTTCTTCCAGTTTTCAGGAAATCTCCTTTCCTCTCCAATCATGTGCCCTTTCTTAGGTAATCAAGAGTGGCTTTGCAGTGACAGTGTGCTCCCATCCCATCCCATCCCATCCCATCCCATCCCATCCCATCCCATCCCATCCCATCCCATCGATGAATCCCATCAGGGCCGGTGGCCATGCATATGTCCAATTTATTTAGATGTTCCCTGACCTAATCCTTCCCTACTAAAGGGTCACTCTTCCTTGCTCTAGACTTTTTCTCTGCTCTTAGGATTCCCGAAAGCTGGTCTTGCCAGTAAGGTCTGAAGCAAAGAAGACTTCTTTCCCTTCAGGTTTATCACCACATTCAATTCCAGATGAACTAAGACTTTGCCATCTCCATCCCCACATCTCCCTATGTTTCTTTCATGTCACCTCTCCCCACTTCCACCTCCTGGATGCTTTTTTTATATTCGAGTGTCGTTAGGTGTTCCTTGTCCACCCATACAGATCTCCCACCTGTGTCTGATGCCCTGCACATAGGGACAGATCATTCTTGAGCATGGAGGAGGTGACCCATTGCAGCTGAATTGCCAGGTGAGCACCAGGAAGGGGTGGCTAACCAAGGGAGCTGATGTGCAAGCAATGTACCTGAGTGACTGGAAGGGCTGGAGCCAGGATCCACCCCTCCTCACCCTCATTTAAGGATTACCAGATAAGTGAGCAACATCTCTCTGGGTAGGGATTGCACTTTTCTTGAGGGGTCTCTAGTGATTGGAAAGCCAATTCTCCTTCATTACTCGCTGCATAGTGCCTGTATCCTCTTAGAAGGCACTATCATTACCTTCTTCTGCTACACACCCTTCAATATATACTACATCTCTCAGACCTCTCCTTATCTCCAGGGCCATATCTCATCAGATTCTTCCAAGCACATCCTTGAAGAGGCCAAAGGTTGCTTTTCTGAAGTTCAGAATTGCGATCCTTTGATCTAGGGTTGGTTTTACTTACCCTTTTCTCAGGATGCTGAACTCAACTGTCCTGTGGTAGCTTTCACACTCCTCTCCAATGCACACAGCTATAAAAGGGCTGCTCTCACACACATCTGCATGAGCACAACTAAGCTGGCTTTAACCGTGCCAGCAGTCTGGATCTGTATGCATATAATATCTCTTCTAAGGAAACCAAACTCAGAATGGCCTCTTTTGGCTGGGACAGCAGCCAGACCAACGAGAAGGACACATGAGCAGGAGGAGATCTGCCCTCTGGATGCTGTGGACCCATCTTATTGTGTATACCCACCTGCTGATTCTCAACAAAGGTGTTCTGTTTGCAGCTCCTGCTCCTTACCTCTCTGGCCTCATCCCTCTCTCACTGTGCTGTAGTCTGGGGAGGAAAGTGCCACTATTTTCCCATATTTTCTCCAAGAACCGCAGTGTGGCGTCAAGTAATTAATCCATGTCACAACAGTCTGAAAGTTTTGCTGGAACGTTGGTCCAATATATTGCTCTGGAAAACAAAGCAGACAAAATGCTTGCTGGTTTTGGCAGGAGAGAACAATGCACGAGTAGCTGCGATCAAAGGCACTCGTTGCATCTCACCCAACACACCGTGTGCATTGCTGTACCTGCTGTCAGCATCTCTGGAGAGTTACTGAGAGCCTGTATCTTGCTGTGGTACAGCTTGGAGGGGGCCAAAGAGGATTTGGGGGAATTTTTTCCCCCATAGAACTATTTTCACATGCAGTTGATATCGCTGGGATGGCCCAAGGACATGCAGGGGGTGTAAGAGAGCTCACATCATTTATTAGACCAACAGATGGGCTTGGAAGAAAGGAATGGGCTTTGAAATACACATTTCCTATCTGAGAGTTACACAGTGGACCCGCATTTTCTCCTTGCTTTGGTTTTATGACCAGAAATATCATAAAAAGGGGCAAGAGTTTTGAAAGGGGGCTTATCTGGTCTTGCAGAGCAGATGACAAGCTGGGACAGCACGGCAAACCTTCTATCCCAGAGGAGATGCAGGTTCCCTCCTCCTCCTTGCCCATGTGCCGTGCTGACCTCTGCTGCAAGAAGGGAGACACACATCCTGGGGACACACAAAACCCAAGGAGAACAAGATCCTGCACACAGATCCTGCTATTACTGCACAGATGTGTTGTGTCTGTGTCACCGTTTCTTCACTCCTGGTCTGAACAGGAAGGCAAGAGCAGGCAGAGAGAGAAGTGACCAGGCAACCATGCTTAAGCATGTTCTGGGGAACAGAAGCAAGACTCATCCCTGGATGGAAAGAAGCAGGGAGGGCACGTGGCAAAATAAATGTCCTGGGGAGTTGCAGGCTGCATGATTAGAAGGCAGCTTGAACCTTATGTTAGGAGACCTGTGGGAGATGGCATTCAGAGGCATGAGCATAAAGCCCCACAAGCCAGGTGGCCACAGGGATGTGGAAGTGAGCCCTGGTGGGAGCACAGCTCGTCAGAGTAGGCTACTGCTAGGAGCTGGAGAAATTATGACTTCTACAGAGCCAAGCTTTTCTTGTGAAAGTTAGGAAAGGACAGTCTTGGGTGAAGGTGGCATTTCCCAAGGGGAATATTATTTCCTTGGAAACCATGAATATTCAGGTCAAGTAAAAGCTATTGGCGAAGTGGCAATGCACTGAAAAAGAAATCCCAGAGCCCAGATTTGTTGAGTGAAAGGTATTGGAAATGCAAAACATTCAAGAACTGGGACATGAACCCAGGGTGCTGGGTGGAGCTGTTATTGGTTGCATCAGCTACAAGTCTGGCTTGGCGTTTCAAAATAAAATCAGATTTGTGGTACATGATTTTAAATATTTAAATTACTTTCAGCAATTCGTACAGTGACATTTAAACAAAGGATGCCAAGCAAATGGCACCCAGTGCTTGAAGGAAACATTTGCAGGTAATAGTACTTAATTTAAGAGGGAACAGCTGATATCAAGGCAGGTTCTTAACTCTGAATTCAGCCAACATTCCTATTTGAACCACAAAAGGGAGCATAAATACCCAGGCTTGTGAATGCTTAGATAAGTAGAATGCTGGGATTCCAGTGCTACCATTCTGTCCCAAAAGTGGGAACAGCCAGCTCCAGGGCAGGAGGATCTCTAGGCTTGGTGGTACCACTGCTCTTGGCCTCTGCTCGTCCCTCTGCCATCCAGTCTCTCGTCACAGGTTCACCCAACTCCTTCTTTGGCCGTTCCCTGTGAGTTTGTTTTAATTACTAGAGGCTAAACTCTGCCAGGGTACAAACACAAAAAATTCAATGAAGTCAACTTACACACAGGCTGAGCATTTCTGTTGGTGCTCCCAGCCAATTTGGAGAGCTTAGCTGGGTCTATTACATCAGTCACACTGGATTTCATAACAGTAGACATTTCAATGAGGGTGACTCATTCCCTCTTGAAGAGCACTGTATGTATGAGCAAAGATGATTAACTTTTGCTGAACGGTATGATTTCTGGGATGGGAACTGCTGTTAATTAGGAGCGGATCTCAGATGCTCACAGACTGTGTTGTCATGGCCTACTTTGTATATTTTTCTCCATTCTAATTTCTTTTCTTTTCTTTCTTTTTTTTTTTTTTTAGCTTAGGTTAAGGATTAAAGTGCTCTACTCTGCTATCCGTCTCTAAAGCAACCAGATGTCAAACCAAGGCATCTGATGGCTGCAGACAGGCATAGCCCAGTGCTGTCAGTTCTAGTGGCCAAGCTTCTGCTTACCAACCCCTCAAATATCTGTTTTCACATTAAAACTAACCAACCAATTAAAAACAAACAAACAAACAAAACCAGCACAGGGCTTCCTACCATTGTAACAGGCAGCAGCAGATAAAGTAAAAGCAGCTCAGGATGTAAAATACAAAGAATTACCCTTCTCCACCCCTCCAACATTTTCTGTTTCAAAAGAAACACTCTTGGAAGGTTGTGCTGCAAATCTCATGCTTCCGATGCTTCTGACAGTTGAAAGCTGAGCCTTTGGGGTTAGCACCACCATTGCCAGCCCTCAAGCACTCTGAGATGCAGCAGTAGAAACAGCCACAAGGCTTGGAGTGCTTAGAGGGGCTGCAGGGGAGTCCCTCTTCATTACTCCTCTCCCCTGCCCAGACCTACCTGCTTTCTCCTCCTGACACTAACACCAGTAGGGTCCCTCTAGTCCCAGCCCAGCAATATGATGGACATACTACCCCAAAAAGCCAAATGCTTCACCCTTGTCCAGACCTGCTATTGCCATAGACAGTCCCAGGAATGCCCAAATCGTGGTGAAACTCTGTGAGGCTTCTTGTTTGTGGATCCTGGTGTGAATCAACTGGGACTTCCAAAAAGAGAAAGGACAGCCCATTGCTCATTCTAGTACCCTGCCAACAAGGATAAGATTAATCTACTTTGCCCAGCACCCCATCATCATATCCTCTGCTCTTACAATCGCTCTTGAAATGTCAGGCAGGAACTGCAAGCAGCAGTTATGCAAACAAGGCTCACCATATCAGCACTGTTTTCTTGCAGTGGCAGAAGCTGTGTGCAGCTCTTGGACACAGGCTGGAGGCTTGGGTCCTGCTCTGGGGTAGGGAACAACGTTGCTGCTAAAAAGCAGCAGGCGAACCTGAGAGAAGCCAACTTTATAACTAACTGAGACAAGAAGAGATGTTATTTTTGGCCAAAACTGACATGAGTTTAGGCAGTTCAATGTAAACAGAGGGTGGGCAGTCCTAACACCCCACCACATTACACTGTTATTACACTCCTCACTGGCCCGGCCATCAACCTTTCAGATGAAAGCTCATTCTCAAAGTAGGGACAGTGTGGTGGAAGGACCAAAAGGACAGCACTGACTCAAAACCAGAATTTGGCTGGCAACAAGGACAGTGCCTGCAACTCCTGATGGCCCCACAGCACTGCCGAGCTCAGTGGTCCCAGACCTTTATTTTCTGGTTCTTTTGGAAAACAGCAGTGCAAGGGAAGCACAAAGGTTTCATGGAGATGTGCTCTTGCAAGCCCCTTCTCACCAGTATCTGTGGTGTTTTGGCAACTGGGAGATTTGGGAGCACTCGGAGCTTTCTTTCAGACTTGATGGTGAAGAAGCTGCATTGGAAACACTTAGAGCTTGTTTCTCTGGCATACCAATCCAATGGCAAATGTTTTAAAGATAAACTATTTTTTGAGATAAAGTGGCATCAAGGAATAGGAAGAACCTATTTTAGCCTAAAATCAGGCCATTTGCAGTAGTGAAGCATCACTGGCAGTGTGAAGGACTCTTACATGATTCAGGCACAATTCTGGGACCTATAAGCCCCTGCCCAAACTCCGGGTGTGCAGCACAGGCTGAGCCATTTGGCCAAAGGGCTCCCTTGGAGACCAACAGATGGGGTTTTCCTTCAGAGGATTCCTTCCCTCTGCCTAAATAGGCACAAAAACATCCCTACGTTTAATCTCCAAGAGAACCCGAGGAGGGGGCAGTGCTGGCACCGCATTGGCTGGGATTCCTCCTCTCTGAGCAGTCTTCCTGCTGGCACTCCTTAGAATGTACAGCAGAACAAATATCTCCAAGGCAATTTTTATCACAGTGAGTGCAGAAGAACAATCTATGCTGCTTTTGTGCCTCACTTGCTTACACACACACACACACACACACACACACAGAAGCAGGACTCAACAAGAACAACGTTTAACCACTTTGGTACCAGCTGCTGCAGGAAAGCCACCCAGGTGAGCTGCTGTCCATCGAGGGGCATGGGAGGGCTGGGATCCCACACTATCTGAGCCTAGAAGTGTGAAAAACAACCATTGCCAAGGGTAGGAAACCACAGAAAGCACTTCTACACTGGTGAAAACTATATGGGATCGGTGGTGCCCCACCACTGCCCAAGAAATCACGGCTGTCTTGTCACTGGAAGTGCTCACGCACGCATCAGCGCAGCTAAGGCATGCAATCTTGAAATGCAGCATTTTACACAAAGTCCCTGAAGTGTTACGGTTTCATCTCAATTCTAGGAGTGCAGCCCTTGTGAAACCTGCCCAGATTTGCTCCTCCCCAGCACTTTTTCCACCTGGCTTGCTACAGCCAATATTCAGCTGCTGCCTCCGGATTTAATCACGCTCATCCTGCGGTCACCAACTTTGTATAAATCTGTACAGAGCTCAACCTGTTGTCAGACATGCACTAATTTGTGTGCCTCTAATTATTTGTTTCCATCTTAAAACCTGGTTTTCAGCAAATTGCAACTGCATTTTAATACATACTTGGCTGGAACTTGAGACACTTGTTGCCAATCTCCCAGACACAAACAGGCTGGCACTGCACAGGGGAAGTGGGGGGAGAACTGAGGCAAATCAAATTAAAGTTCCGTTTATATAAAATGAATTAAGTAAAACCATGAAGCTAGCAGCAGTTTTGCATCACAGAAGGCTCCAGTTTTATAATCTGTTTCTACCCCTTAAAATAAAATTAATCTCAGCCCTTTTGGAAATAAACACTTTCTGGTTCTCAGCCAGGCCAGGCTTCCAAAGGGCATTTAAGACATCTTACACAAATGCTTCAACTATCTCTATTTTAGATGATTAAGGCTCTTGAACTACACTTTTATCGTTATCTTGTTGTTTGTTTGTTTGTTTTTTAACTCCTATGCTTGGCATTAATAATGAGCTCAGAAGCAGATGACCAAGACAGGATCATTTCCCACCTGTTTTCTGTGGATGCAGGCACTGTCCTCTGCCTCTTTACTTAAGGACCACTCTCTGCTGGTGGCTCCAACAGTCTCTTACTCTTCCAGTGCAGGCTGGCAACTTCATTTCCTATTAACTTCACCCCAGTCTTCACTGGGTAGAAGCAGCAGCTGAAAGCAAACTGTGATGCCAGCCCAAGGTAGCCAGCATCACTGTGATGCACAGGATGACTCAAGCACTCACAAACCTATGGCCTGGGGACACTGCAGCACGTTCAAGTCTCAGGCTGTACCTTTGCACTCTCCTCTCTGCCACACAGCCTGTGAAGTGCTTGGGGGTAGTATCTTTCTGAACATCTCCCAAGAATAATCAAAGCAACTCTCGCTATATCCGTGTCTTCTGATGGAGAACCCAGCCTGGAGCAGTTTGGCATGCAGAGCCCCCAGTTCTGTTTCAACCCTCTGCTCCACAAACCGTTTTGAGCAATTTGTACCCTGCCACCCACCCACAAGACAGCTCCACCTGCAAGGACAGATGAGAAGCCAGCAATCCCACAGGGCCAGCCCTACTGTGGATGAAGTCAAGAGCTGGCAAATCTGCTGCCAAACCCTCAGGACTTCCCCTACCCTGCTCCCTGCCCCTCCCCACAAAGAGGATGCTCCAGGCATCAGAAAACATTCACTCTTTAGCACAGGGGCCTTCCTTTAGTGAGGCAGGTATGGCCTCTGCCTCCTGGTTTTGTGCCATCCCATCCAGACACATCTGCCTCCACCAGCCAGCTGAGACAAAGAGGACATAGGGTTTCATCACCTCCTTGGAGCCCTTCCTCTCTTCTGCCTGAAAACACTTTTGGTGAGACTCTGCTGCTGCTTTGCTAAAAAGGAGAGAAATAGGCACACTCAGTGTTAAGGAAACCTAGCAGTACACACACAGCAATCCAACCACTCAGACACGTACACTGCTCTCTGTACCAACAAGGCTGTGCTGTATTTAGATCTAGCTCTACCTCTTACAGACTTGACCAACTGTTTCTCTGCTGTGTCATCTTCACTTATTTGTCTCAAACTGTTGGCTGAAATTCTCAATTCGGGGAGACAGGGGGAAGATGGGATCTTGTTTTTAGTGACAGGAAAAGCAGCAAATGCCAGGAAAGCCAGGCAGAAGGTCAAAAGATTGCTTAGTGAGTCACCGCTTTCAGAGACCACCCATGTGTGCAGATAGATTTGCTTCCTAGAAATCACTCTTCTTCAGAAGCAGGCCTGGTATCCGTCTTGCTGAGTCACTTGGCTTCCTCTCCACAAGGCACTGCTCTCCTGTGACCTTGCATGGTCTCCATCTTTGTGTCCTCCCTCCCACCATTCCCCGTGCCTAAGGATGTATGAACTGCTTAAGTTTCGCAAGAGCTTTGACTCACAGGCCTGGAAACCAGCAGGATGTTGTACAAGCAGCGCGCTGTCTGACGGTGACCGCGCGAGAGGGCAGACAGAAGCGTGGCCACATGTGCCTGTGGTGCAGTGCTTCCAGGTGCCAAGAAACTCCCCCCAAGCACTTTGCTGGCCACCTCTAAAGCAAACGACTGTGTCAGAGCCTCTCTGAGGAAGAAAGGATAAAAAAGTCCTGTAAGAGACAGATGCTACAAGCAGGAAAGATGGGAAGATGCGACGAGACAAGAAAGGACATTTTCCTCAGTCTTCAATGTGCTGACCCAGCACAAGGTTACCCTGGTGTTTGGGCCTTTAGTGAATATCTTCAGGGAGAAGCAAGAGCTGTGCAGGACAGCATGGTTAGCAAAGAATGCCTGCTGTCCTCCTATCTACCAGACACCATCCTGGTCAGAAATAGTTACTGGTCAGTACGTACAAACCCCTGTTACCCATGTGAATGCGGCTCAGTCTTGGCTTCTGAGCTCTTTTTCTTCCCTGCGTTCTGCCCCAGTTGCTGTGGCCCCTAAGAGCAATGCCTGGACATTCCCACAGCTCTTCTGCTTGAAAACTCACCTGCTCCAAAACCTCAGCCTCCCCACCAGATCTGGGGTATGAAGAGGTATGAAGTTTATGGAGTATGAAGTTTCCTCAGCTAGAGGCAGATCTTACAGATTTAAGAGCATTTTCTTGGCATGCTTTGCCAGCAGAACAGTGACTTGCTGCAGAGCAGATGGATGAAATTCTAATTTGAGTTTCACATGATTTATATAAATATGCTTAGACGAGGGTTGCACATAGATGGTGCAGTCATCTGCCAGCCTAATTCCCTTTACCTTAAGAACCTCTCATTCTTCCCCATTAATCTTGCAAAGCATCTCAGATAACATCTGGTTGTGCTCGCAGTAAGCAGTCATCTTGGCCTGGGTCATTCCCTTCCTGGCCTCCTGCAAAGCACCCAGCTTAAGACTGCCCTCCCAGAAACAGTAAGCAGCCTCATAGCCACTGTGATTCCTCTCATCCCTTACAACACAGGACAAGCTATCCAGTATATCACCAAAGCCACAAGTGTTGCAGTTTTCTTAGCTCAGGAGATCAGGCAGGAAGGCATGGACAGTGCTGTCCCCTTCCCAGGAGGTGGAGACAGAAATGGGGCTCTCACATCTCCTGTAGCAGGTTGGTTTCTGGCAGAGCTTCTCCCCACCACCACCACATGATGGGAGTGAGGGAACACTGGTATACTCACTGCCACCTGCATGAGATGACACAGTAGCTTCCTCCTCCTCAACAGATCAACGAGCACATCCTTGTGGGTTTACTTTGAAGCTGAGCCTCATCCCTTCAGCTGCTCCTCATAAGGCTTGTGCTCCAGACTCCATATCAGCTTCGTTGCCCTTCTCTGGACACATTCCAGGGCTTTGATGTCTTTCTTGTAGTGAGGGGCCCAAAACTGAACACAGTACTCTGGGTGCAGCCTCACCAGTGCTGAGTACAGGGGGATGATCACCTCCCAGCCAGCTCCTGCTGGCTGCCCTGTTTCTGATACAAATCAGGATGCCCTTAGCCATTTGGGCACACTGCTGGTTCACATTCAATTGAGTGCTGACCAACACCCCCAGGTCCATTTCTTCTACGCAGTCTTCCATCTACTCTGCCCCAAGCCTATAGCATTGTCTGAGGGTGTTGTGACCAAAGCGTGTGACCCAGCACTTGGTCATGTTGTAGCTCATACAGTTGTCCTCAGCCCATTCATCCAGCCAGTCCACAATTCTCTGAAGGGCCTTCCTACCCCCAGACAGATTGACACTTCCTCCAAACTTGGTGTCATCTGCAAACTGATTGAGGGTACACTCAATCCCCGTGTCTAAGTCATCAATTAAACAGGACAGGCCCCAACACCAACTTCTGGCGAACAGCACCTGTAACCATTTGCCAGCTGGATTTAACTCCATTCACCACCATCCTCTGGGCCCGGCCCTCCAGACAGTTTTTCACCCAACAGAGTGTATCTGTACAAGCCACAGGTTGCCAGCTTCTCCAGGAGAATGCTGTGGGAGACAATCAAAGGCTTTGCTGAAGTCTAGGTAGATCACATGCACAACCCTTTCCTAATCCACCAGGCAGGCCACTCAATCACAGAAGGAGATCAGGTTGGTCAAGCAGGACTTACCTCTCACGAAGCCATGCTTGCTTGGCTTGATCATCTGGTTGTCCTGTATCTGCTGACGATTTGCTCCATGACCTTCCCAACACTGACAGGCCTGTAGTTTCCTGGATTCTCCTTCTGACCCTTCTTGTAGGTGGGTGGCACACTGGCAGATCTCTGGTGGTCTGGGACCTCCCCGGTTGGCCATGACTGGTGCTAAAAGATGGAAAGCAGCTTAGCAATCACTTCTAGCAGCTCCCTCAGTACCCTCAGGTGGATCCCATCTGGCCCCATGGATTTGTGACAGTCCAGGTGGAGCAACAGGTCCCTAACTTGCCTCCTGAACTGAATGGTAGGGGTTATTCTTCTCCCCATCCCTGCCTTCCAGACTCAGGGGGCTGAGTACCCTGAGGATAACTGGCCTGACTATTAAAGACAGGTGTAAAGAAGACATTAAGAACCTCAGTCTTCCAATAGGAAAAACTCCATCCAGGGATCGAGGTATATGGAGAGAAACCTTGATGCCAGGGCACGCCTCTAGGAGATGTACAAGATGGGAGCAGACAGCTTGTGAGATTTCTCAAGAGACAAAGTGGGTAAAAGCTCCATGTTTTGGCCTAATTTCTCTGCTCATGCATCTCTACCGGAGAAGAAGAACAATGTTATGTTGGCAGTCTGATCCACCTCTACTTGTGGAGATGCGAGCAGACCCAGCTCCCAGCTCTGCCCCCCTTAAAAGATAACATGAGTTTTTTCCGGCATCTCTGGCTTTGGATGTGCAGGTCAAAACTTACAGAAGCAACACACGACTTGGAACATCTTGGGATCATGGTCTGGTACACGCCAAGGGACACTGAGTTGAGAAGGCTTAGACTCACGCCAATCCTCAGGTATCCCTGCCCTGGTTCTTGTGGATTTGAGTCCTTTACTGAGGTCTTTCCCAGCCAGTCTGAGCCAACATTAACTACCACTCCCACATGGGTTTGTTGTTTGAGACTTGCCCCTAATTACTGGCAGCAGAGAGAAAAGAAGAGCCCAGAAGGGCAGGAAATTCAGGTCAAGGAGTGGTGGAGTCCTGGCACACCAGCAGTCCACAAAGGAGATGCAAATGTGCCAAAGCAAAGATGGGAGCCAGGAGAGATGTAAGGTACCAGGGCTGCATGGTCCATGGAGACCCACACTGAGCTGCATGCAGCTGTGGCTTGAAAATCTGAATCATTCAACTTCTGCCAAACTTAGAGACTCCCTTTCTACTGTCCTGGGAAAGAAGAGCAAGAAGAAAGTTCATGGTACTGCCTTCAGAGCAAAGTTTCCCACTGGCTGTTAGGCAAATTCTCTTGCATCTCTCCAGCACCCACAATGGAGGCAGACAAGGAGCGTGTAATCTGGAAAATATTCGGGTCTTCTAACAGTTTCTGCCTCAGTGCTGAGAGCATGCAGCACAAAGGGTCGAGTCTTCTGTCAAAACCATTTCCCATCATTGCAATTGTTTTAAGCAGAAATCCCAAGCGTTCAAAAAAAAAAAAAAAAAAAAAAAAAAGACCAAGGAGAAAATGGCATAGCAGATGCAAAGCAGCTTCTGGGGCATCCTACTACTTGTGAGAAGAATGGCAGGAGGAGAAAGCTATACCTGGAGCCTCTTGCTGTGGCACAACAAAACAGGCGTGCTAACAGCAACTGAAGAGCTACCAAGCAATGGCACCCCTGGGACATTATCCCATCATTCACTGTCATTTTCCTGCCTGAGAACACAATACTGGGCCGAAGGACAACCCATTCACCACCAGGACACCTCTGCTGATGGGAACTCAGTGCCCAGCTCAGTTGGGCATGTCTTCTTGCCCAAATAGCAAGTGATTTGTTGGAGTTGGAAGAGTCAATCCATAACCATTACAGTGCTTCAAAACGACATTTCTCCAAAAAAAAAATTTCTGGTTTTGAATTGATTGCAAAACCAGATGATTTGATTATTCCTGGATTTAATTTCAGGTTTTATTTCCAGTCCTTTTAAAAAGCAGCTGCTTGATTTTAATGGCGATAACATTCTTCTGCAGAAGTTTGCATAGCTTGTAGAGATGATGCTTGAAAAATTATAAAACTTTGCTAGCTCCTGAGACCATGTCAGGAAACATACCTACAGGTGTAGGATTTTATGAGCACGCTGACCAGCTTCAAGGAGGAACACAGTCCCTGAGCTCAGCTTTCTCTGGGAATTTACAATAAGTGACATTATTTCAGTCTCAAGCAATATAATTTCTTATGAATTAGACAAACATTCTGTGATGAAGCTGTGATGAAAGCCCTGATGAACAGCACAGTTAGTTCTCCTCATGGATTGCAAATCACTGCTTCCCCTTTCCAACCCCCTCTGGGATTGGATTTTGGGATGAACCACCAAGCACAAAACCAGACCTCAATCCAGGCCTGCACAAGGACTTGGGTATGGCTTGATGCCTCTTGCCTGAGTGAGGGGCCACCATTCCAAGCTGCCTCTTGCCTCTCCCTTGGGACACAGGGGCATTGCCTGTGCTCTTCTGGTCTCGCACCGGGTGAGATCAGCACTGCCACGGCCGTCTCCATTCACAACTTCCATTCATTCAATCCAGACCATTCCCCTTGGCCAAATATTTATTGCTCTTGTATCATCCTCAAACTATTTTGCAGGGGTGGAAGGAGTAGCTTCTGGAAGACATTAGAGCACACACACATAGATACACACTTGGGTTGCTGTGTGTTTGGACGAATAAATAAATGCAACTAAACAAAAAGAAGTGTTTTCGTGGTAGGCCAGCTACAAGCGGGAAGAGCATCCCATCCCAGCCAGAAAAAAATCCCCGGCGATTTCTGAGTGCACCCAAAACCAGCTAAACTGAGACTCCAATTACATGAGTGGGTGAGGAATTCAGGAAAATAGTAAGGGTTGTTTGTTTGTTTGTTTGTTGTTGTTTTTAAGAATAAAGTATATATATACATATTTCCTTACCATTTCCTTATCTTCGTAAAACAGTCTACACCGCCTGAAGACCAGCTTGGCTGTATGACTTGGGCATTGTGGCCTCCAGGCATTTTTATTTTTTAATCCATTTTATAAACACAGCGAGGCAGCTCAATCTGTGCGGAAGTGTTTTTCCCAGCTCTGTGGCACTGCGGACGAGAAGCAGCCCTGGTATGATGCCACTGATGGCAGTGCTTTTCCACTCAAGATGGAAAGCTGTCCCAGAGTCATTTGCTTCCACATCCAAAGCAGGTGCTGGTGGAAGCTGGCATTCACACTGGCTGCACACACTGACAGGCTGTTTCTGTGACATGACATGGTTTCAAGAAGGAGCTGAAGGATCAGAAGTGGTTGTTGCTCTGTGAGGTTTTATGGGGGCTGAACGGGAGCAAAGCCTGGACTGGTCTTAAGGTGGAGGGAGAAAGCTCAGGCAGGTACCCACTGATATCTTAACTGCTCCTCAAATCTGTCATCCCATGGGGAGCTGGCTGCTGAGGTTGACAGGGCAGATGTGCTCAGCAGCCGGTCCTGATCCCTCTGAAACCAGCAGCTAAAGTTCCCATTCAACTTCAATGGGGACAGGATTTTGCCTGGATCTGAACTAAATCCACACTTATGAGTGGCTCTGCTTGGGATGTGATCCCCAGGATTAAAGGGAGTTTACACCACAGAGCCCTGTGCCCCAGCTCCCTCTGAGAGCTCAGGGTGTGCATCCCACCAACAACACCATCATGAACAATGCCAGAAAACCAGTGCAAGGTCCCCATTTTTAAACAAACAACAAAAGGAGAGAAAGAAAAAAAAAAAAAAAAAAAAAAAAAGGAATGAAAGAGAAAAGAAGAAAATTGAAGAGGAGCATTTATTTCCTCTTCCGGACAGAGGACTGCTGTGGCAGGACAATAATGCTTCATATGACCAAGTTAAGTTTCAGTTACCTGAAACTATCAACTCTTGTGCTCAAATCATCTTAACACCTCCCAGTCAAACACAGCTTCCCTGCTGGCAAAGACTGATTCATGCTGTTTAAATCAGACACAAAGTGCAAGCAGGGCTGGATTTAAAGTGATCTGATGGGAAGTGCCCGACCCACGACCTTACTTGACCCATTGGGCAGCCCAACCTCTTCCCTTCCTCAGTGCTGAGCTCCACTCTGAAAGAAGAGGCCACCAAAATCTAGCTCTGGAGTCGGGTTTCCAATTCCCCAATATTCCCTCTATTTCTGACAGTGGTGGGCAAGCACCTGGCATCAGTTTGGGACAGCATCTAAATATCCAGCCCAGTGCACTGGGTAACCCAAATGGAGAGAAAGAGCCCTAATCCCATCAGCCCATGACAGATCCAATATTAGCAAGTTACTTAATATTTGTGTATGTACCACAGTCAGCAGTGCTAAGCACATGATGAGGCCAATGTGCATTTTGGGGCTGATATGCTAAAGATAGCAGAAGCAGAGAGGTGAAGCATTTGCCAAATGTTTCCTGTAGAGACTTTGAGGAAGCAAAGCCTTTGGGCAAGGATTTGCTTCTCTAGGTACCTGCACTCTGACAGAGACCCCAAACCAAATGCAGGGGATGGGGGATTTACAGCCCAACCTGGTTCTATGACAACAGGAACACAGAGACAAGGGGAACACCCTGCTCTGCTTTTTGCAGACATGAAAGCAATCTGTGGTGAAACAGAACGAAAACAAACTGCCTGTGTCCTGTTTGCATTGAAAGCTGCTGCTCCTCCATCCAGCCTCACCCTCCTGGCTCCCCTGTCCTTTGCATAATGTGCTGCTGCATCAGGGCTGGGGTTACAGAGAAAAGGTAAAAGCTAATGCAACCTTAGCTATACCAAGAAACCACATGCTGCTATTATCAGTCTCTTCTGAGAGCATCTGTGTCCCGTTCCTAGCAAGCTCCCTATGGCTGACCATAACTGCATCAGGCTGAAGCCTGGCTACTGCCATGTCAGCACTGGCTTCGTCCATCTGTCCAACTCCTAGGTAGGATGCTGAGATCCATTAAGAATCACATGAATGGAAGGAACAGGCAGCAGGAAAAGAAACACGCTAACAAGCTGGGGATAATTCACTCATCTAAATACCACAGCTTGTGCCCTACAACTATCCCAAAGCCTGTGCTGGTCTAAACTTCATAGCATCAGCCAGTTTACTGCTTCTGCCAGCCAAAACTTGGCTGCTCCAGCAGTCCCCTAGCACAGGGCTGGCAACCTGTCCCCAGGGCTGGGAATCATACTTGGAGAAGTTTGCAGAGCTGAAGTAACTCCAAGGGAAAACCATAGCTCTCAAGGTTCTGATGCTTCCCCTCATGACAGAAGGGAACAAAGCCCTGGTGCAAGATCTCCCATGCAATTAGACTGCTGCTCTGCAGTTTTGGCCACCAAAAGAGAAGATGCTGTCCGAGCACTCAGGAGTTATTCCACAGTCTGGGAAGGGAAAGCAACACACAAACCTGTCTGTCAGCCACCTGCCTCTGCAACTTCATCCCGTGCCTCCTTTTGGACCAAAATGGATTTTGTTCTGCCCAGGTTCCTTCCTGATTCCTTGAGATCTCAGTCCAGGACAGCCAGGAGAAAGTACAAGCCAGAGGGCCTAAGCAGAGCTTTCTCTTTTCCAAGCCTTACCAAATTCCAAGAATCTCAACAAACAGAAGCTCTATTTTGAAGCAGGCGGACACTCACAGGATAGCCCAGACTTGACCATTTCACCCATCTGATTTCCCAGCTCCCATCCTCAAATAGCAATTAAGCAGCTGGATGTAATGATTTGATTTACACCAAAGTCTCAAGCTACAAAGAAATTTGCACAGACTTGTCAGTGTTGTATAACACAGCAACAAGCAAAGCTCCCAGCAGCATCATCCCAGGGGTCCTGGTCACAGCTACTACGTTATCTCCTGCTTCTCCACTTGGTGAGCATTCCTCAACACTTGTCACTGGGTGGAAGGGCTGGCTTGGGGCCTGTGTCCATCACCAGGGCAGATGTGGTGGGAGCTGAGCACGTCCCCTACTGGCTTAGTCCTGTTCTTTGTATCTCGTGGTCACTAAGGTATGAAAAAGCACGTGGTAATTATTTTAACATTATTTATTTAATTAATTAGTTAAACATCTTTAATTTTCACTGATTATTGATCCTGTCTTCGAGGAGAAGCCATCTCTCATCTTAGGCACTCCAGCATGCCAACACAGCTCTGGGTTTCCATCCAGTCAGCATGGTGCTCATGCTGGTTTGGATCAAAGCAGCCTTCTGCAGCCCCATCAACCATGCTGGATGATCTAGCCCATGTCCAATGGGGCTAGAAAAGTTACTTAATTGTCTCACAGACACCAAAGGGTGGAGACAAAAGCCCTTGTTTTGCCTTCACAAACCAAACAGTATGCTTTAAAGCAGGCACCTCCAATCCACAGCCCGACCCAGCTTGCGATGCTGCCTGCCCCTGCTTTGAACCACCCATCACTCAGCAGCTAACTAACATCTGCTCAAGATAATTCCTCTCTATTCAGCACAGCTCAGAAAAGCCAAAAGGTTGGACACCCATGTTTTAAAGCACGGAGTGTCTCCAGTGGAGACACTTCTACTCTCACTCAAACCCATTTCTACAGCCGTCCATCCAAACTGCACCAGGAGGCTCCTGGGCTTTAGCAACAACCAAAAGCTGCACTAATGACAGAGCTGGCTGGCTCCTGGCAGAACAACGCTGCCTGTGTTTGCAACAACTACCTGTAATGGATTATGAGGATGAAAACAATCGGCAGTGCTTTGCCTGTTCTCCCTTCCAGCAGCCCTTGCTGTAGGGAGGTGGTGTCTGATTCCCGGAGCAACTCCAAGTCATCCTTCTCCTCCCTGACATCAGCCAAGGAAGGCAGATTTAACAGTGGTCCTCTGCTGCAGGCTTCTGAAGGCATCACTGAGTGATGTCTCTGCTCAACCAGCATTCCCAGGGAGGACTGCAAGCACAAAGCAAGACACAAAGAGCAGTGAGGGTAAGCATTCATGAGCAGCTGAACAGAACTTGTTACCTCACTGAAAGCCCAATGGGACTGAATATCTGCTGCCCAGAGGACTGTGGTGTTTCCCACACAAATCCCTGAGAACCCTTGGCTCAGAAGCATCCTCATACCTGCACCTCAGACAACCAGAAGTTCACGGGCTCAGCAAAGCCACCACCTGGGTCCAAAGTCCCAGGATGGAGACTTGCATGGTCCAGAGATGTGCATGTGGTTGCAGAAACCTTCATTTAAATGAGATTGCATTAGTGATGAATATCTTCCTGGGGGGGGGGAGGGTGGTCTTGCTCTAGCTGGAAGGGCAGTTCTTCACCCCCTTTGATGCCCAGCAAGACACCCAGACAGATGAGGAGTTGCTGTCCTGGGAGACAGTGGTACTCATGTGGATGGCCTAAGGAGCAGGGAATGTTGCCAACTTCCAATAGCTACTGCTGTGGTAGACTGAGCAGAAGTGCTTCTTTTCACCCAAAGAAAGGCCCAGCATCGCTTCGTCCTGTAGCCCAACGTCTGCATGGGACCCTTAAGAAAGGTTTCATCCACTCTGTATTCCCACATGCACTCACCATCTTTCCCATTTTTGAGATTGAATGTTATAATTAAAGGAGGATGAATTATGTCACGAAAAGTGGGACAAACACGTACAAAAGGTGGAATTTCTCTTCCTTATTCCAGAATCCAGCTCAGGGCACTTTCCTCTTTACAAATCCCTTAAGAGATTAACTGGAAAATCAAACATTGAGCCTTTTCATTACTTCTCCCCCCTTTTCCTTTTTTCAGTGACAAGTTGAAAAGAAATGTTGAAATCATTGGAAAGCATATGAAAAAAGAAGCAACCAAATGTTTCATTACTAAACACAACATTTTTAGTCTTTTTAGCATCCTCAAACTCTATTCTCTTATTTCTAGGATATAGCATAAGGGGGAAAACTTAACAAGAAGATTCAGGAAAAACAAACAAACAAACAAACCTGGAATGCAGAGATCCTGGTTCCTTGTGCTCTAGAGAAGTTGCCAAAACCTGCTGATACTTGGAGAGAGAATATCAGCACCAGAAATGTTCTGGTTGTGGAAATATTCAAGAGCTGGTTTAAAAATAAGTAGGTCTATTTGTACAGTTCTTACATTCACATTCAAGCCCCCAGGTTTCAAAAGCAGCTGAAAAATGTTACCTGGGCTTACAGCTCACCTCGATTTTGGTGCTTTCCTCCCCATCCTGTCAGGCAGCGACATTCTTCTGGGCTGGAGGCCAAAGTCACATCTTCAACCATGGCAAAGCTGCACGCTGGTCATTTTGCTTCCAAAAACAGAAAGGAAGAAGTGCAACTTGATTATAAACTTCCACTGACTTTTCATCATGACCAAATCTGAAGTAATGGCAGATATGTTTTCAGATGCTCTGCCAGTAAAGCAAAGTGTGTTTTTGAATGGTCAGCTCTCTGTATTTATTCAGATAACTGGCAGATGCCAGCTTTGGAAGAAGGTCTCCTTATATACTCCAGACCTATGGAGAGAAAACCTGTAACGTGAAAGTTGTGTGCAGTAAAATATGCACTAGAGATGCTCTTTAGGGACTCTTCAAGATCCTGCACATCAAACACTGAATAGATTTCAACCTAATTCCAAATACCCAGATGCCAGAGCAGCCAGCTTGCTAACAAATATATGAACATTATGCTTCAGAGAAGGAATTTTGTGCTTGGGTGGCAGACTTCTGAGAGGCACCAGACTCATCTGAGCTAAGACAGTGCTCTGAATCTGCTGCAAGGACAACAAGCAAGTCGGAGCACTGCCCAGAACCCACAGGCTTCAAACCTCTGCAGCATTTTCCAGTGCTCTTGGCTCTTTTTTTTTTTTTAACCCACACTCAAATCCTTCCCTAAAATCTTCCTTGAGCAGAGCTGTCACAGGGTACAGCCAGCTTTGCCTGCCTGATGGGATCCAAGCAGGCAGGTTTCCGTGGCCAGGGCTCCCAACACTTTACCATGATGAAGTGCTATCTTGGTCTATAATTGCTTCCATCAGCAGCCTCCTTTAACACTACTGAGTGGGGAAAAACTAAAGAAACCTCACTGAGACACATTTTGTGCTCTCAGGAAATAGCAATGCTCGCTCAGTGTCTTCTCCACCACATCAATGCCACTACGACCTCAGGACAGCTCATACGTCCAGCTCTCTAAAAAGCCACAGAACACCTAAATTCCAACAGCTTAAAGTACAATTTAGGCATTAAATAGAAATTATGCTCTCCAACACCTTCAGGAATCTTGCTTTGCTAACAGGCCAGGAAGAGCCAAGTTGAGCCACATTAAAGAGGCTCCTCCTGTTAACCAAAAGTGCTGGACACGCCACGATGGGGTAGAAGAACTCATCATTCTGCATGCTTACAAACTTTGTCACTATGCTGAAACTGACAGAAAGTAAGCCAACAACAGTCCCACCAGCAACAACAACCAGCCTTGCTTAGAAGAGACTTTCAGAGATACCAAATGAGCATTCTTGGACCAGCAATATGTATACGGAGAGGTTAGGATATTGCATGGGCATAATTTGCTGAGCCACGTAACCTCTGCTGCAGAGGAAACGGAGTCCTTTGGTCCAGCAACCCTTAGGTCTTCTACCACTAGTGGCACCTTGCACCTGAACCTGGGTTTTCAGAGTAATCAAACCTTTTCATTTTCCTCCAGCGCAGCTCAGAGGATGCTAGTAACTCTGCTGAGAGATAACAGCAGCTCTGGGCTGGCCATGGCAAGAGACTGAGCACGGTCTCATGTTCATCACTGGCCCAGCCAAGGCACAGTTCTGCCCAGCTCCTGCTCTCAGGAGTTCAGATCTGAGGGGAACATGTGAGCTCTGGAACACAGTCCAGACTGAGATGGAATCCTACAGCAAGCAAGCCTTAATGCATCTTCTAAGGAAATATACAGCCAACCTGACTGTCCTGTGGGACAGGCAGAAGCTTCAGATATCCGCTCTGTAGCTCTTTTTTGGCAGTCATCCTTTACATTGATCTCCTATTACAAGCATGCAAGACATCTTCTCGGCAGAGTGAAACAAGATCCCAAGAAACCTCACTCAAACCACAGTCATGAGCATTTCTAGCATGGCAGGAAACATCCCTCAGCACTGGAAAGTTTGTCCTTCCCAAGCCAAAACACTCCTCTGAAAGTCACTTGTGCTCTTATCTCAGCAAACTCCTTCCCTGCCTGCATGCACAGAGAAGCTGCAGTGATCTGTTCTACAGCCATGCATGTGCTGTTGCCATCAGTATGCTGCAGCACGTCTGGACACCAGAAGGAAGCACTGCTGCCCCCCTACATAGCACAGCAGGAGAACACCTCGTCCTACTCATAGAAAGAAAACAAACAACAGCCAAACCTTCTCAGTCTAGAGACAAAAGGGTTTCACTATTGTCAGGCATTTCAAGGCTTTGGCCAGGTAATGGCCAGTGATGGGCTGGGAACCATCAATGCTTGTAAAATCGCAGCTTTGTCAGAGATGCTTCCAGTTGGAGCCATAAAAGCTATGCTCATCTCCTCCATCAGGCTTGTGCTCAACACCCATGCTGGGCAGGGCTGGAGAGCAGCCCAAACACAAAGCTCAGGCCAAAGGGCACACACACAGTGCTGCACACATCTCTTCCATGGGCTGGACAGGGGATAGCTGCGTTGGAGCTGCACAGCAGCGAGGGCTTTGCAAGCACAGAGGGATGCAGACAAGTCCTTTCAAGACATCAAAGGGAAAGGGCTCTACTGCACCAAGTGGAGGTTGTGATACAAAGTCGAATAAAAATTCAAATCACCACAAACAGAGAGAGAACAAAGCTTCAGCTGTCACGTGTAGGAGTCAAGGAAACTAAAGCGCCCCTCTGAGCCAGAAGGAAGGAAGGAATGGCATCATGCACCAACCTGTCCACTAACATCCAGCTGCTGTCACCAGCAGGAAGTGCTCCAGGCTCCTCAGTGCTGATCAGCAGCACAATGAGACAGGCTGGAGGTGCAGCCTGTGTCATGTCTCCAAGGCTGGTCTCAGCATCTAGGCAGGAACGCTTTCAACATCCCATGCTGGAGCCAGTGAGAGTTATCTCCCAGGCTGGGGTTTGGCAGGTATTAAGCATGGTGAAGGTGGATCCCACATCAAGCACATACCTCGCTGCCACTCCCAGCAGCCTGGGCTCCCAGACCGCATGGCTGAGCACCTCTTCACAATTACAGATCTTCCAGTTTCTCTGGCCCTTTCATCATTCCAGACATGCAACACCAAGCAAACCCGGCAGCTGTTTCTCATTTGCCTTCAGAAGAGTTGAAAGAACCTGACCAATATTTATAGCAGCACAACAAGCTAGTAGTCCACTGGCTGCTTAAAAAAAAAAAAAAAAACAAAACAAAACAAAACAGAAAACAACAAAAGAAAAAGCCTGAGGCTTTTCTGAGCCCCAGATTATTTACTATTCATCAGATGGGATTCCACCTCCAACCTTCGATTTTCTGCATTTTTTTTCCTAAAATATGGATGTTTCTTTATTGTGACGTTTCGTTTACTGAGGACACAAAAAGCTGAAAAAGAAGAAAGAGGAAAGAAAGCAGAAAAAAACCAAAATTTTTTTGAACTGCAAAATTTTACCCAGCAGAATTTACCCTCATAGGAAGCTGCAGAGGAGAGGACATCAAAAAAGCATAATACATAAATGCACAGACTCCTCTCTTCTTGGCCACCTGGGTACTCTGCTGGCTAACGTTCAGTGAAGCATCAATCAACATCCCCAGGTACATTCCTTCCACACAGTCTTCCAGCCACATGGCCCCAAACCTGTAGTGATGCCTGGGGCTGCTGTGACCAAAACACAGGACTCAGCACTTGGTCTTGCTGAACTTCATCCCGTTGGCTTCAGCCCCGCTATCCAGCCTGCTCAGATCCCTCTGTAGTGCCTTCCTACCCCTAGGCACATTGACACTTCCTGCCAACTTGGTGTCATCTGCAAACTTAATGAGGGTGCACTCAATTCCCTTGTCCAGGATATCCATGAAGATATTGAACAGGACAGGCCCCAGTACTGACCCCTAGGTGTTTGTCCTAGGAAGCAGGGAAACTGGTTCTGACAAGCTCTTTGGAATATCAAGCAAAATATTGTAGGGAATACCAATAATCTAGGTCTGAAGGGGGAGGGGAGGGATAGCAAGCCTTCCTGTGATAAGGTGAAGGATGGCATAGATTAGAGTGACAGAACACTGTCAGGGGCGTTGAAGGACCTGCTGCCTTGAGATGTGCTGGCAACACTATAGCACATGAAATCCTATGATGATGAGGCAGGGGCTACTGGAGAAGGCAACAGGGAAAAATCAAGGGAAGGACTTAAAAGAAATTAAGGAGTTATCCTTTAAGGAGTTGACAAGACCAGCTGCCCAACTGAAGTGCCTCTATACCAATGGACACAGCTTGGGAAACAACCAGGAGGGAGCTGAAAGCCACCGTGCTGCTAGAAAACCACAATATAGTTGCTGTCACCGAAACCTGGTGGGATGATTCCTACGACTGGAGAGTGGCTCCACTTGGCTACAAGCTACTCAAGGCAAGGAAGGAAGGAAGGAGGTGTTGTTATCTATATCAGGAAAGGACCAACAACACTCCAGCATGCTCCAGTGTCCACGAGGAAACATCATGACACCTGATGGTGGACTGTTGAACTTTGGGAACCAGCAAGTTCAAACCTGAACTGCTATCAGTCCTTGAAGAAGATCTGCCTCCAGAAGGAACATCAAGCAGTGGTCCAAGAGAACCACAAAATACTGTAAACAATTGTCTTCAGTGCCCTAACGTCCTACATCATGATGGGTATTGTACATGTGTCGCAATGTGCGTTGTACTTTGGGTTGCCAAAACAGCAGGAACTTACCCCCAAGCTGCTCAGTCACAGGTCATGCTGCAAAGGGGTGCAGTGCAGTGGAACTGCCAGGTCACAGCCTGAACCAATGGTTGAGCACCAGGTGAGAAAACATGGCCAACCCAGGAAGCTCAGGTGCAAGCAACGTACCTGAGTGACCAGAAGGGATGGGAGCTAGGATCCACTTCTCCTCATCCTCATTTAAGGGTTAGCAGCTGGGGGAACAACATCTCTCTAGATAGAGATTACACTCCTCTTAAGCTGTCACTTGTCATTAGAAGGGGTGAGCCAGTTTTCCTCTTCGTTACCTGCTATTGCTCCATAGTGCTTTTATCCCATTAGAAGGCACTATCATCACCTTCTTTTGCCATTCACCAATATATATTCCTGAACTGGTGCTATAGATGTAAGTTCCCTGGGGAGGTAGGCACCCAGCACTAATTTCAGCCAGGTTTGTGTTACGGGAACCATTTTTCCCCCAAACTCCTCTACAATAGAATGCATGCCTGGGAACTGACAGATTGCTGTAAACTATAGATGTTTTGGCTCCAGTGTCGACCAGAGTCATGACCCATTGTACTGGTCCCAGAAAAAAAAGTACACTGTAAGCTCTTTGTATGGCCTCTGGTCCCCCAAGGAGGCTCTCAGAGGACCTTGGCCCTCCCTTCAAGCCGTTAATGCAGCCAGGCCTAAATCTTGTTCCACAGGACCCAGCAGTAGCCAGCTGGGCTGCCTGGGGCAGATGCCTTTGCACAGCAGAGTTCCAGAAAGTCCTCTAAATTCTGTGGTTGGGTGGGGAGTCTTTCTATTCCTCATATGCTCTCCTTTCTCATTGAGAAGGCCTTAAAACATTAAGTTGTCATAAAGCTAAGAAAATGGATTTGGAGATGGTCGTTCAACACAATGATGGGAGCTGGGGGAAGCCTACACTCCTTGGATCAAAGAGAGAAAAACTCTGAAGAATGAAGACATAAGGAGAGTGTGGACCACAACTGGAGGATTCAGAAATAAACCATGCAGCACCAGTTGCACTGTACCTGAAAGAAGGGGGAACTGGAGGGAAACTTCTTTAGGGAGAAGAAAGCCTTTCTCAGGTCTCTAGCAAACCCGTGAGGCAACATCAACCCCTTAAGGATGGGAATAAGTCACAATCTGAGTAGAGAAAGCAGTTTGTCTAGAGTCATCAGGGGAGGAGGTTCAGTATGGGAGATAGGAATGCATTTGAGAGAGGAACCACGCGCTCAGGAAATCAAGCAGTACCTGCACCTCTGTACCTGGGCACAACCATGCTCATTTTGATACAAGCTGTTTCCTTGGCCTAATATGGACACTGGTGAGAGTTGGAGGTGATTGCAGGGACCTCTCTTGAGGACATTGTTCTACAGTCTCCAAGAACAGTTCGTTCTTGACAACTCATCTTGATAAACATTTCTGCCTTTGGGACTATAGTATCAGAGAAGAGAATATGGGTGAAACTTGTAGCTTTCAGACATTCTCAGATCCTTCAGCATTACCTCTGCTCAGCAGGTCCTGTTCACTTGGTTTTTACTTTCACACCAACCCATTAATGGAAAATACTACCTCTATCTGTGGAAGGAAATGACCTGGGATCTTCAGGACTCAGTTCACCAGCTCTAGATCAAGATGAGCCAAACCAAAATCCCTCTGCAGTGCTGCATCTCCACCCAGCACCCAAACACCAGGGCACCTTCCAGGACTCAAATACATTAAGGTTTGTATGGGATGGCCTGGCCAAAAGAAAGAACACAGGTGCTGATTTTGGCTCAGCCTCTCACCAGCTCAGACACTGTGACAGAGCTTAACACCAACCAGATGCAAAAGTCAGCTGAGATAGTGGCAAAACAGCCAGACAGGCGGCCTTACTACACTTCAATGCCAGCAGCATCCTAGCAAGCCAAGTTAAAGAAACCATAGTTGAAGTTGGAGACTGCAGTGTGACTGCATTGTGAACTGAGCTGCAACATATGGTCCTAAACAAGTCACTGTGCCTCCAGTCAGGATCCCTGTCCATGAGAAGGAGTTTCAGTATCACCCATCTCACAGAGCTCCAGCTGAGATCTCCAAGACACTTGCTCAGTGCTGCAATCATGTGACTAGTTTTCTATGGGATGCTGTATGACTGCTGAGAAACATACCAGGGAGGTCTGTGAAGGACCTCTAGCTGGAGAAGAGGATTAGTTGCAGCAGCATCCAAGACTTTTTAGGGTAAGTTGGTTCGCTGGTAAGATCCACGTATCATCACATAAGGGCAGCATGTGGTCTTCTCTTCAGTCAGTCCTATTTTATCAGGTCCAGCTGTACCAAATCCATAAATGTCACGGTGTAATGAGAAACATGATTTAGCTAGGCTTGCTTCTTCAGCAGAGGCCACAGCCTCGAATGAGCAGGAGCAAACCAAAATGAAGCCCTATGGATAAGCCCTACATCTTCCCAGAATTGTTTTTTCTGGCTCTACCTGATTGTTGCACTAGAGGGTACTGAGTTTTTGAGCACATACCATGGTGGCCCCTCAATGGGATGGACTGATAGATAGACTTCCATTCCTGTAAAGCAAAATAAAAAAATAAAATTAAACACAGAGCCTTCTGTGAACAGTACACCTCTCCTCCACTTGGAGTGGGATCACCACCAGCCAACATGTTGCTTAAATTGTGCCCGGACCCAGCTGAATACTACTAGCTGCAAAACAACAAGCATTTTGTCCTACAGGGACACATGGCAGCTTTATGTCAGCCAAGACTCAGATTCAAGAAAAGAAAAGGCTCAGGGCGAAGAAGGCATTTAAGTCCCTCCAGGTCAACAGCTAGAGAGTCCCCAGCTGGAACTTCACTGCAGGCTTGAAACAACAGCAGAAATCCTTTAATTTAGGGACAGGGGCTAATTTTAACTAACCTCAGGAATTTCAGCTGATTTATTAGTTATACTGGTACAGATAGAGATGGATGATGATAGCGATGGATGGATTGCAGCAGTTGTGCTCAGAGTGCTAAGGAACTGACTTCAGAAAAATCAATGTAAACCTATTTAACTTCCATATAGAGAATTAGCAAGAACAAGAAAAATAAAATAGAACAACAACAAAAACCAACCTTCATTGATTATTTAAATCATACAGTTTCTCACTGGACAAAACAAGGAGTGTTGGCGAGAAAGACATGCGAAGAAGCAGTGTGGCCAATGCAGGGCAGTGCCTGGAACAGGAGTGAAAGGGAAAGGAAGATGATTCCATTTGGTAAACACTGATGACCAGACAAGCCATTGTGGCTGCCCATCCTTACATTTTGTGTCTCACAGCCACAGCTTGCTTGTTCAACCTAGAGGCTCTCCTGCCCTAGGGTGTGTATAAGCTTAGACCAGCAAGCTCCTTCCTCCTAGATACACCAGTATCAGGCTCCAGCCTGCTGCAGAAAGGAGCTGGAAGGACCAGCAGCATGAAGGACCAGGAGCACTCTTCATTACATTTGACTAGTGCTGCTGTCTGGTGGGTCTAGAAGCCAGCACATGTTCGGCATGGTCCCAAGAGCTACAGCTCCAAGAGAAGCCTGGAGCTGTACGAGCTACAACTCCCACCAGCTGAAACCACAGCTTGCCAAAATACGTGCGATGCTTTGTGCCCCCAGGACAGCTGGGAGAAGACGGAGCCCACACCCATGTTTAATACATTAAAATCAAATCCGCAAATACCAACTGGAAGTTTTATTCCCCCTCACTGCTTACACCATGTTCCAGAGCTCCTGACCCAGTTGGTCACCATCCCCTCTCTGCTGCAGCATTCCACCTTCTGTGGTCCCCAGCCTTCATCCTACGAGCATCCTTAGATCTAAGAGCAAGGGCATGGTCCCTCAAATGGTTTTAGCTGCTATAGAATGCTTTCCTAGACCACAGTGGTCTGTTGTACACAGTCCCCTACTGTGCATAGAACCCCTGTGACACCCAAGTAAGCTAAGGTACGTGATTGAGCGGTCTGAAGATGTAAGGGGACAGCTCTTATTAAACCCAAGATAGGTTGGGAGGGATAAAAGAGGGAGGTACACACATGCCCCTGCTCAAGTCCAAGGGAAACACAACACCTTTCAAAATGAAGTTGGTTAAAAAAGCAGCTCACCAACTCCTGTAACCTTTTAGTGTTTCCCAAGCAGCAGCAATAGCAGTGGGGGGAGGAAGATTGGGGGGGGAAGGTGCAATGCATCCCTCAAATCCTTGGACAGGAGCAGAGCAGCTTATTGCAGGGTGAGAGTCAGCTCTGACCAAGCCTGTGCGATACCATGGTGAACTAAGGAAAGATGGCTGTAGCAGGCATTTATTTCACTTTCTGCTGCTTCTTTCCCATCATGGCAAATCAGGAAGGTATTTGCATCTAAAAGGGAGACGAGCCTCTGACAGCTAGCCCTATACCCTGAAGCCAAGGCAGAATTCTCCAGGAGCCAGGCTAGAAAGTACAGATAACAGTGGTAAAATTTGCCCCTGGATCTCTCTGTTCCTCTGGTGCAGTGGTGAAGCCAGGTGGGATGGCCATGCGTGAATCCAAGGCTGCCTCTGACCTACAAGAAGTGGGATCAAGGGAAGAGAAGTGGCCCCCTGCCACCCTGCCAATTTTCACTGCTATTAAATATAATAATCTCTGCTCTCTTTCATCTTGGCTTCTCTGAGACCTGGCAGTAAAGGAAGCCCCGTAATGTGGTGGGGAAAGAGGCGGAGTAATTGCAGGGAAGAATGTGACCCCTGAGATGTTTGCTCAGAGGAAAGGGGAAACCCACCAGCTGCAGGAAGATGAAGCACTGGCACCTGTCTGGTGAGAAAAAGGGAGCAAACAGTTTCTTGAAATAAAGCAAGTGAATCTACTCCTGGCGGAGGGAGAGATTCAGCACCAACCCCAAGTTCTCCATCAGTACTTTCACTTTCTTGAATGCCACTGCATTTGTTAGCAAGCAGGCAGCAAGGTTAGCAACAGGTATAGGCAAAGCAGGCAGCTGCTTGAGGCAGCAGATTGCCAGAGATGGCAAAAGAGCTGGGTGCACAGCACAGCCCTGCAGAGCCAGTTGCTATGGCTGCACCCTCAGCCACAGCCTGGGAACGGCACAACCCCTGCTGAATTAGACAACACTGACCTTCCCTGCCTTTCACAGCACCAGGGAGATGATGGAGATAGCTGCGAGCAGGCAATCACTCCTGCTTACACCAGCATCAGCAGGGGCTGCTGGCGCAGACCTTAACAGCTCTGTCTGGAGATGCTATTGTAAAGTACCACAGTGGGGAGCAGGACAGAGCCAGGGTTTCTCTGGGGTGCTGCTCCCCACCCTCATTCCTTTCCATCCACGTTGCAGGTTGGAGTGGTTTATCACCTGATCTTCAGAGTTCTCAACTACCTGTAGAGACAAGAGGCCAGTGCCACCCTGAGCTCCTCCTGGTCCTGCAGATGCCTCTGTCTACTTCCCCCAGCTGGTACTGAAGGAACACACTACTCACTGCCTCATAAGCTGGCTCGTCCAGCAGCTTTCAGTCATAGAATCATTAAGGCTGGAAAGGGCCATTGAGATCATCCAGTCCAACCATCAATCCACACCACCATGCCCACTAAACCTCAGTGCCACATCTACAGTTCTCAAAAACCTCCAGGGACAGTGACTCTACCACCTGCCTGGGCAGCCTGTGCCAATACTTCACTTTACTGAGAAGAATTTTTTTCTAATATCCAACCTGAACCTTCCCTGGAGCAACTTCTGGCCATTCCCTCTTGTCCTATTGCTAGTTACCTGGGAAGAGAGGCCCACCCCCACCTTGCCACAACCTCTTTTCAGGGCCTCAGCCCAGCAATCCAGTCAGTCCAGATTCTTCTGTAGGGCTCCTCCTACCCCCAGGCAGATTGACACTTCCCCCAAACTTGATGTCATCTGCAAGCTTATTGAGGATGCACTCAATGCCCTCATCCAGGTCATCAATAAAGATACTGAACAGCACAGGCCCCAGCACCTAGCCCTGGGGAACACCACTTGCAATTGGTTACCAGCTGGATTTAACTCCATTCACCACCACTCTCTGGGCATGCAGCCAGTTCCTTACCCTGCAAAGTGTGTACCTGCCCAAGCCATAGGCTGCCAGCCTCTCCAGGAGAATGCTGCGGGACAAAGTTAAAGGGTTTGCTGAAGTCTAGGCAGATCACATCCACAGCGCTTTCACCATCCATCAGGCAGGTCATCAATCATTGAAGGAGATCAGTCTGGTCTAGCAGGACTTGCCTTTCATCAACCCATATTGGTTTGGCCTGAGCTCCTGGCTGTCCTGTCCATGCCAAGTGACTGCACTCAAGACAATCTCCTCCACGACCAGACCCAGGACTGAAGTCAGGCTGACAGGCCAGTAGCTCCCCTGACTCTCCTTCTGACCCTTCTTGTAAACAAAGTCTGGTCTTTGCTTCCTTTAAAAAAAGCCATGTCAGCAGAGCATGGTTAACAGCTGGTTCTTCCCAACACCAGCTTGTGACCATACCTAAGCCAATACAAAAAAAAAAAACCAACCAAACCAAAACAAAAAAGCTGTTTTCTTAACTACTGGAGCCAGGGTAGAAAGTGCTGCCTCTTCTCCAGATCACAGTACAGATGTCTTCTGAAGCAAAGCCATAGATTGGGAAGCTGCATGCCAGTTTTGGGTTTGGGACCCTAAAGCCAGAGGGCCCTGCGTCACTCTGACAGGCAAAAAGCTGGACTACTATGTTTGTGTTAGGAAATGACAGTCTTGACAGAGATGACGGACAGTTTTGTACCAGCTTTTGCAGGGTGCTGCACAAGATTGGCCCTCCAAAAATCAGATCAAGCAGCCTTATAGAGCATCAGAAGTTCTTCAGAGCAAAATAACTGTGCTCACTGCTGCCTCAGCGACAGGCATCTCAGGAATTTCCAGCATCTACTCTCCCACCTGGGCTGCCAAATTTAGAAAACCAATTGCACGGCCCACCCACTCTATCCCTACGACTACAGGTACTTGGGCAGGAATTTCTGTCCCCATCACCTGGACTGCTCTCAAGGCACTGCACTCACGGACAAATCACCCCTTTGTGCTCAGATGAGCCCTTTTCCAGCAAAGATGCCTGACTGAGGGGAAAGATGGTGCCAGCAGGCATGTTTTAATATTCTCATCAAGCACACCTTGCTCCAGACACTTTGCAGTAATTTTTCCTGTATAAGGTCTATCAGTTTCATTAAATGATACAGCAAAGGAAAGAAACATATCCTGTGATGACACAGGTCAAATAATCTCTCCCTCAGGAAACCAACAATCTACAAAAAAATAACCCAGCACATGAGCACTGATCTTCAAGCAGTTGAAGTTGACACTAAAGGCATTTCTTAATCACCTTGGCAGCACGTAGGTGCAAGCAGGTCACCTGGAAGGGTTTTGCTCCACAAGCCTGCAGGCTTTTCACCTGCATTTCTCATAGGAAAACACTTTGCAGGAGACAGACAACACTTGCATGCCTTGAGTATGTTTGTCTCCCAACACAGAAAGTCAGTGGGATGGGGAAGGAGGTGCAGAGGGCAAGGCTTCACTTGGAGCTAATCACCCCCTTAGGGTTCCTTTGAGGGAGAGGCTCAAACAGCTGTGGCAGCACCCACGGTATTTTGACACCATACTGTAGTTGTCAGTACCAAGTCTTGGGAGAACAGACTGCCTCCATTGCAAATGCAGCTGGACCTCTCCCAGATCCCTCCCCTCCATCACACACACTGGATCTCAGTCTGCTGCTGAGGCCCATCTGAGCAGCTGTTGTTGCAGTACACCCTCTGCTTCCCACAGCTTCGTTCCTTTTCTGCTGTGCCACCACTGCACAAGAGAGATAACCAGGGGAAGAACATTTTCTTAAGCACAATGCTGCCATTTCCACACCACATCTTTTCCTCACGTCAACTCTGTATTACAAAACATCACCCTAACTGGGGCTTAACCTACAGCCAATGTGAAAAGAACAGAAAAGAAGCAGTAAGTGGAGGAGTTTGGCAAAGTTTCTCCATGTTAAATGCCATCTTTCCCTAAGACCTCAAAAGGAGAAACCAAACAGCCTCTTGACCATGCTGTATTAACATATTTGACAAGACATACACTCCTTTGATAGGACAAACCCCCTCTGTGACGGCCCAAAGCCTCATTTTATTTGAAGCTGCTTTGGGTTGGGTTCCTTAAGCTCTGCCCCTACCACAGACACGTAAGACACGGCAGAATGTCACAGAAGAGAAACTGATGTACAGCTGCAAAACCAAAGCCTGCTCTCCATTTCCCAAAATCTCCAATGATCTGTGATTAAACCAGAAGAAACTTTCAACCACAGTAGCAGCCAGCAGACCCACAGGGTCTACAGATCTTTCCTGAGAAGAAACTGAACAGGCTGACATGGTGCTTCTCCTGCTGCATCAGGCCACGAGTCCCGGCTGGGGACTTTCCCCTGCATCATCCACACAGCTGCTGAGCTCAGGATGTTGCCCTTGGGTCACTGTTTCTCAGGTAGTGAGTGTGCTTAGTATAGGAAAACCACACTCAAGAGCTTGTATGATGGCATGACCACTCCTATCTTGGTAGTCACAAGAGACAGGGGCAACGCTAGTCCCTTGTCTTCTGCAGAAAGCTCTTCCTTGGTGAGGAACATGCAACAAGTACGTTCCTCAGCCATAGATCTGCATCAGAAGACAGACACAAAAAACACCTACTGCTCCAGAACAAAAGCAGTAACGTCTTCTGAAGCAACCACAGTCTTTCAGAGAAGATGGGCAACTAGAAGAAAAACAAACAAACAAAAAAGGATATTCCTAGGTTTTCATAGGATAGAAACCACCTGACTGCTAACATGATTAGCACCAGGCAGCTTGCTGCACTGAATGGACCAAGCATTTATATTTGCAGAGTAGATTCACCGAAGGGCAGAAGCTACAACCCCCCAATGAGATTTTATCTTGTTACAAGGAGCTTATCGTCCAGGGATGACCTCACAGTGCTTAGCACCCTCAGAAGCTGGGAAGGCTGAGAAGGGAAGTTTCTCCTCCATTGAGAAGATCTGCTATATTTCAGGCACCAAAGCCTGGCTCTGGTTTTCAGATGGTTGCAAATGTGACAATGGAAACTTTACCCAAAACAGTGTGTTTTTGTAGGCACACACGAGGGGAAGTCTGGGTGGAACAGCTCCCAGACAGCTGCTAAGAAAATACTGACAGAAAGGGTGGAGAAAAGGAAGTGAAGCAATGCTAGAGCTCCATCCAGGCAGCAGCTTGGTTTAACCCTTCTGGTCATCAGCTGCAGGAGCAGCTGCCACCATCAGCAAATTGCACAGCCATGAGCTCTCAGAGTAAGTGGGATCAGCCTTTGTAGTACTTTGGAACTTTGCTGAAAAAACATCTTCATGGTTGACTACAAGCATTGCACTATGCAGAACATCACCATACTCTCAGCCTGATGGGTGCCCAGAGGGCAGCAGCAAGTCATTAGTAGTGTGGAAGAGGCCTGCAAGGATCAGAAACAGCGAAGGAGACAGGCTTTTGGTCACTGTGCTGATTTAGCCTGCTTGGTGACAACAGAGCAGCGGGTTTCCTGCTGTGTTGGATTATTGCTAAGACAGGACTGAAGTGAGGATAAAAACCTAAGGGTAGTCAGCATGGAAAGACTTCCTTGCAGATGGCAAATTCACAGACTCAAAGCCATCCAGCTTGTCTCAGGTGCTGCTAAGCAGGCTATGAGATACCACGTGCCACAACATCCCCAATTGTTCATGGTGCTCACACCCCACCTCCCTCTTCTGACACATACCTCAGTTTTCACTCATTTAACTTCAAGGGATTGTTTTCTCCTCTAAAGCCAGGTCATTTGGATGTAGGATAAGCCCTTTGGCAGGAAAGCATCCTGGGAGCAGTACCTCACACACCAAGCAGGGAGTTGCAGGCTCACGCCGAAGCCTCAGGTGACAGCATTGGGTGCACTGTGTAACAGCAACGTGATCAGCGCTCACACCTCCAGAAACACCAGCTGCTGGGCTACAGGAAGGGAGAAGGTAAAGGATGAGAGACCTGTTCTGGGAATAAGCTGGCCTCTCTCTTCCCTGACACATTACAAACATTCAATTAGCTCTTCAGCCACAGAAACTGCATGGCAAAAGAGGAAGCAATTTATATTCATCTCCGGTAGGAAAGAACGGGGGATTGAAGAGTGATTCTTGCCTGCAATGGCAGTTTCTCCACAGAGCTAGAAATAGATCCCAGCTTTCCTGGAAACACACATAAGGTTTTCTAAAGCAGGCTACATCAAGGTTAAATATATAGAAGAAAATCAGTAAGAGAATATTCTTTTTCATTACACTTTGTTCTTAAAGCTGACCGGCATGCACGATTTGAGAAGCGTTTGCACTGTACCAGGAGACAAGTGATTTCTAAAAGCAAGGGAAGAAACGTAGCACTACTTTCGTGTCACAACAAACCTTTGCAAACTGATCTGTTTCCCTCCTCTCCTGCTCACTCATGTTTCAAATAACCCTTTGCTTAAGAGCAGATCTTTAAAGACATTATGCAAAGCGGTAAGTACCAAGAGACTTAGATCACAGTTGGATTTTATTTTCTAATTAGCTGACAAACACATGTAACCATTATGCAGGCAGAGGATTCTCCTGGCCATCTCACTTCCTGGCCAGAAGAATCAATACTACAGCGCTCTGGTGCTTTTGTCTGTTCAGTTATGAACTCAACTGCTGTATCTGCCCAATTCCAGCTCCCCCACAGGAAGGGAAGTGGGCAGAGCGTGAGGATTCTTAACTTTTACATTTAACGTGGTTCATGCTCATAGCAGCCAAAATCAGAGATTCATAGAAATATTAAAAAGTCATTTGCAGCAGCCTCCAGGCACAACCTGCTTCCCCAAGGGACCAATCTCAGCACAAAGAACTGTTGCTAAAACTTGAGTGAGGTCATACATCTGGCAAATATAATGGCAACAAATTAAACTACTTTTTTAAGAACTTGGCTTGGCTGCCTGTGTGCCTTGGAGATCCAAAACAAAATATTTAACTCTTTGTAGCCTCCTCCTGCAGAGCTTTCCACAAGCAGTTTTCATGCTAAATCACATCCTCACATGGTGTAGAAGCGATGTCAGGCTCCTTGTTCACAGCTGATCCACTGCTTCTCGAGTTAATGGCTTTGCAAATCAGTTACTGTAGATATTTACCGTAGTTACTGTAGATATGTAAAATAAAATTAAAAAAAAAAAAATCACAAATGTAAAAGCAGAAGTGGATTCAACTCATTCTGGAGGCTATCCTGACCTCAGTGTATGGAAACGTGTTTCACGTTGGATGGAGCTAAGCACAGAAGCCAGGAAAAGATGGACAATAGGATTTGGGCTCCTCAAATGTTTTTTTGAGCTAATTGCTCAAGAACAATAACTTAAAGTGTTGTGCTTTCCACATCTCATCTGCCTCCCAAGTAATACCCCTGTACTAGAAGCACTGGTACATTGTAAGTCCTGATATTCAGCTCAAGGTAAGAGGCAATAGGAAGGGGACACTGAAAAGAAAGCATGTTGCCAAGATATGGGACAAGGAAATGATTGAGATGGAGAGTACCATCAGAAGAAATCCCCATCTTACCACCTAAATCACACGGAACTTGATAGATTCCCCCTTCCCTTAGCTCTTCACACTCACCCATGGCACATCACTTTTACAAGAATAGGTTGCACTGATCAAATGAATACTTCTAAGAAGCTGAGTAAGGAAAAGCAACTTTCCCTGCATCCCACTAACTTGTCCTTCAGCACTTGAGCATCTCATCTGTTTTACAAGCACAATTATCTTTCAAATGGATTCACTTAATGTCTAAAAGGAAAAAGCATCTTTATCAAATGTGCCCGAGTCATCTGTACTTTATATAGTACTTTAGGGAGAATGGCAAATCACTTCTGTGGTGTCTAAGACATTAGAAATTACAAATTAAGAGAAGTTTAAAAATCGATGACTGCTGGAACAGCTCATTTTCACATCCTCTCCATACCCACACCTCAAAAGCCAGCTCACAGCACTGGGAATCAGGTTGACAAATGAAGGTTTTGTAGCTCATTTTTGTCACTGCTTTAGTGGCAGGACAGGCACACACATCTGAATCCCCTCCTCTCAGCCAGCCCATCACATCGGTTCATCTCAGTTAAAATGGTTACAATCTCTCTCTCCGTGGAAAGCCACTGAAAGCTTATAGCAACAGAATGGAAGTTTTTCAGTGAAGTGAGTCCATTATCGTAATCTGACAGAAAATAACATTACTCAGACTGCGAGGTTAGAAACAGAAAACAATCATGTGATAGAACAAAGAGAAACTCAGATTTATAATCCACCCAAAAAGCACGGAAATGAGGAAGCTTCACGCAAAAGAGAATTAATAAAAAATAAAATATAAAAACAGTCACAATGCCAACAGGGGCTTCCTTAAAGACGTGGAAAGCAGCAGAATGGAAAGAAAACCCCTTGGCGATGGCAGGGGATGCAAACAGCCTTGTCCACATGGGAAGAGGATTAACACAATCCAGACGCAGTCCAGTCCAGACTGAACAAGAACAGGTGCAAAAAACTGGTCTAGCCTTAAGGTCTGTAAAGCTGTGTGTGAAATAAGGGTGCCAGCCAAGTCTCAAGCATCTGCGATGCCCACAGCACATCTGGAGATGGGGGCTTTGGAAGCTCTGGAGTCTGGCAAACAAGTGTGACTGTCACGGATAGGGAGAGAAGCAAACTCCCAACGGTTCAGAAAGTCGTGGGGAGGGTTTGGTGAACTCTGAGACACTCAAGTTCCTATAGCTCATTTCTTGAGAATGTACATAAGGGTTTATTACAAGAAAGGAGTTCTGCAGTGTGTGTTAGCAAAAGCGATCTTGTAGAGCAGTATCTACTAGAAGTCCAAATTCTTTTGCAGCTACATACTGAACACCTGCTGAAGACCTGAAGTCTTAGAAGCCTGATGCAGGGAAGGGGGTGAACGATGAGCTATTCAGCTGTAAAATCATCTGCAAAATGACTGAAAATTAAAGGCAGTCCAGTGTGAAAAGAGAAAAGGTTCCTGGCTGCAGCCAGTGTGTTGCTATCTGGTTGCCTTTTCCCTCCCTCTACCCTTCCTTTAAATTAAGTAAATGGACAGATAGAAAACAACAGCTGCCTCACAATCCACCCAGCATCTGACCTAGCACAGCTAGGGCCTCTCCTCTAGCCTCAGCACAGCAAAGTTTTCCACAGACTGCATGAGGAAGCAGGTTAAATCCCACCACTGGGCTAGCCTCTGCACAAAGTCAGCATTTAATCCACATCATCAGATTTGCCAGGCACAAACTGGAACTTGGTGAGGCAGACCATTCAACAGGTGCTAACTAGGATCTGTGATCTGAGAACAGAGGTGAGCTCCCACTCACCTCTCCCAGGATATTCTGGGAGATTTTGCTTGTGCCATATAGCCAGCAACAAACCATTTGGCAGCTCTAGAAAGTTTAAACACTTTCACTGAGCAGCAGCTAAGGCAGGAGAGATGAAACCTTTTCACAGATGGTCCTCAGACCCCTCACTGGTTCCTACAGTACCTGGAAAATACAAGAAATCACAGAAGTCATCCATACTTATAAATAAAAATCTTTTATTTTAGTAAAGTTACAAAGCTTTGTATTTACAGATACAGTAACTGTACATATGAATTAAAAATTGATTACTCTCCAAATCATTAAAGTCACCCAGTCTGTTAGGAATACAAACCCCTGCAACCTCCAAGAGCCTTCAGCAGTGCTCCTCTTTCACAAACTCAATTCTCTTTGTTCTCAATGATTTTCTGCTGGTTCTCCAGAAACTCCTTCAGCTTGTTCTCGGTGAGGGTCAGCCTCTGCTCCAGGATGGAAACTGTCTGCAAAACAAAAGGAGCCACTCAGAGAGAAGAGCTATGTGCTGTGTTGCCAGAGGGCAATGGAGTGCCATGTTCAATGAAGTACTCTGAGCTATTTCAGAGCTGTAAAACCAGGGTCAAGCGAGAAACCCTTCCAATGTAAGGCAGCACAGTGGGGTGATGGAGGTGAATTAAAACTCAAACGGGCAGCACATACCTCAACGTATGGCTTAAATATCTCTGTGCAATCCAGTTACCTCACAAAGGGATTGTTATAACCTCCTCCTAAAGCTGAAGTCATCACGGACAGAGTATGCTGAAAAAACATTTTAACCATGAAGCAATAAAAGCCTCTCTGAAAACCCTTTAATGGACCATTCTTAGGTAACCAAGAGACCTATCTGTGGGAAACCACTGTCAGATTCCAGAGACACTGGAATAACTGATAATAGGCAGTAATTACATTTAATGCTTTAATACCCATAAACAGCAGTCAATAGCTTCATATTCTGAGCATTTTTACTGCCATCAATAACATACCCTGTCAAAAACAAAGGATGTTCAGAACCTCAGACTTTAATAAAGTAAATCAAACAAACTTGGGCTATTTGTATGGAAGTTATAAATAAAAAAATCTTTAAATAGCACATTTCATAAGCACATGACTAAGTGCTTGACAAAAGAAAGCAGGTCTCTTTATCTCCATTTTATTACTGGGGAAACTAAAATGCAAAGAAAGGAAATAGTTTGGCTAAGGTCACTTGATAGACCAGGAAACGTCTCCTGCAAAACCATTTGGGAAATGAGAGGAACAGCTGGAAGGGATGAAGTGAAAACACAGGCATGGTGAAAGCACAACACCAAGCACTACTACAAAGCCATCTCCATCAGCCACACTGCAACACCTCATCTTGACAAAGTCAGAAAGGGTTTTGCATCGTAAGATTCACCATAATACACTTCTTTTCTCCCTCCAAACACAGCTCAAGTCTTAGCTGAGGCCCCAGGCAGCATATCAGAGCTAATAGGAGCTAACCACACTGCTACACTCAGCGCAGTGGATCAAAGCACAAACAAAGCAGACTTCAGAACATGTTGAATTTGAGGAAGAGTTGCAAGGAAGATCTTGTCTGGAAGATCTTAACACTTTCACGTAATTTTCATTCCAATAAATTTGTAGTGAGCACTGTTTTGCAAACTAGAAAAGGAAAAAGGAGAAAGATAGGAGATGCACTACATTCAAAGAGCTGATGAGCACAGACCATTTTGAATACACAGTGCTCAAAATACACAGTCATACTATGGGAAAGTACAAAAATGCCATTACTGATAGCATACACACACCACACAAAGAGAGAGAGTAACTTCCACACAAAAAGGTTACTTCATTTCCAGTTGACAGTTTTACAATGTTTCTGTGGCCTTGCTGGGAAGCAAATTAAACCACACCTATTCAACTGGTGCTGCTTTTCAGCAGGTAATGAGCCAACAACCCAAGGAGACAAATGCCATCAGTCCGGGTTGACCAGACGCAGCTTTGCACTCAAACTGTTTCCTATGGCAAGATTATGGCAGGGAGGTGGTTGAGTCACCATCCCTGGATGTGTTTAAAAACCGTTTGGATGTGGTGCTCAGGGACATGATTTAGTGGAGGGTTGTTAGAGTTGGGGTAGGATGGTCAGGTTGTGGTTGGACTCAATGATCTTGAAGGTCTTTTCCAACCTGAGCGATCTTATGATTCTATGACTTTAGGTTCTCACAGTGTCAGAAGTCTTACCCATGTGTGTACTGCACACTGGAAAATGGTGAGGAGAGCCACATAAAAGAGACAGCATCATATTTACTTTTTAAGGTCCGGAGAATATTCAGCTTCGTCCTCCCCTAAGCTGACACATGAAGCAGTCTTATTTGCTTACGTGATGATAAACTTCCCATCTCGCCCTGTGTTATTGTAGTGATGGTGGCCCAAGTACAAAAGCTGAAACAGTTGCAGGATTATCAACATCTTTTCTTTAATTCAAATTAAACACTTTCAGTGGAGACAGGACCACACAGCTGAACACTTCTGTCAGCCTCAAGGCAGAGGCTTTTGCAGAGCCCTGTAGGGCAATCCAGCTGGCCTCTTTTGAGAATTACAGATAAGCAGAGCCCAGCTAAATGCCAGCAAAAACCAGTTCCTCCACTGCCCAAGGAAAACCCGAGCAGCAGAGTTCAGAGCAAAGGACATTTGTGTTCCTCAGGTGACACTCCTCATCATACTCTGTAGCACAATTTGGAGAGCAATTGGACAAGTCCCTGTGGTTAACCACAAGAGAGAGCAGTCCAGACAGAAGGCCAGTAATTAACTAAAACCAAGTACTGAGAATGGAACTGAGAGAGAAGCAGACAAGAGTATAAAAACATAAATAACACTGTGCCCACTGGGCTACAGGATGCCTAACAAGCTGGGGATGAGACAGGGTTTGACTGAATAAAGGACAGAGGACGTAATACTGCTCTGGTTGATCACTGCAGGACCCTTTAAAACATTTTTCTGCACAATGTTACTGATATCAGGTACTGGCTGTGCCTACAGATAATACAGCCAAACACCAACCTCAACGTACAGGTGCTCTTGCAGGCAAAACGTTACACACGTTTCCTCTATTCCTGACATCATGAACCATATCATAAAACCCCCTTCTCCACTGAATGCAGAAGTAGTTTCCTAGTTTTACTTCCATAAGAAGATTCCTAAAGTTCACTCCATCCCTAATGGTTGTCAGTTTTCTGCTGAGTTATAAAGCATCAAATAAGAAGAGCGTTATTTCCACCTCTTCAGTTTTTTCTTTTCTATCTGACATGTCAATTTATGAAGACAGCATTTTCCTTTCAACATATCAAAAAAACACATTTACCTGCAAAACAACAGGCAGCAAATGCAGAAATGTTAGAATGGGAAAAACTATCAGACAACCTAATAACAATTATAAAATAGGGATTTCTAATCACAAAGCATGAAGACACTGGAATGATTACATCTCTGTGCTATGAATACATCATTCTTTAATTCTTTGCATCACCTTATAATGATGTTAGGAGTGTAATATCATGTTTTAAACTTCTAGGCGTACGTTAAGTAACAATGAGAGTTGAAGAGGCTTTATGTTGCTTACCTGTAGCAGCACTCTGGGCAGGACACTATAAGCAGCTGTACTTATTCACAATGTTGATGGCAAAAGCTAGGACATTCAATCCCGTGGCTATTTAAAGCTTCTCCTTGCTCACAATGAAGCTCAGAAGTTTCTTACAGTCCTAATTCATCTGGGAACCAACTATCTACTTATCTTATGGGGAAACCATAAGAACTATCTACTTATCTTATGGGAAAAAAAAAAAAAACTCCAAAAACATCTTTCAGTATCTTTACAGATTCCAAGCAACAGCCTCTCCTTCTCTTCACCTTATGGGACCAGCAGAGAGGGAAGGCAGCGCAGCACAGAAGAGCAGAACACAAAGGGGATGGATGGCATGTGGGTTTGCAGAATGAGACAGGTAAGGCCTGACCTGGACTTGCAGGCTTAATTGCTCTGACTCCTGCCATGCAGATGGCATGCACGCTGATTTGTTTGAAGAGTCCAGCTGTGATTCCCTATGGGTTACCCAGCTTTCTATCAAAATGGGCCCCAAAGAGGCCCAAAAGTATAGAAAGTAAATTGCATTACAAAAACACTGCATCAAAGGGGGGCAGCAGGGTCCCTCCTCAACAAATTATTATTATTATTATTATTATTATTATTATTATTATTATTATTTTGCTGAGTCAGTATTGTTCTTTGAGTGGGTTCAGTGGTACCTATGCTTTCTCTAAACAAATCCAGTGAGTAAAATAAACCAGCAAAGAAACAGTTCTCATCCACGTAGCCATACATCTGCATGTTTACAGGAAAAAACACCTTCTCCCACAGATGATAGTTTAAAATACGAGACGTAAACTGCAAAAATGAAGAGGCTCATGGGAGAACTTGAGCAGCAAGTCACATTAAAGTTCAAACACAAACCTATCTGGTGAGAAACACCATTTCCACCCACTGTACAAAGCTTTGCCCTGACTTGCTGCCAGCCTCCCTTCCATGTCAGTCACCATATCCAGAGGAACCCAAAAGATGCTCCTGCTATTAGTAAGTATAGTTAAAGAAAACTAGGCTGCCCTCTTTATGCACAAATTATGCCCTAGCAACGTTAGGACTAGTTAGGACTGGAACCTGCTACCAACACTCAGAATCTCTGAAGCATTCTTAGCAAAAGCTAGTGCTTTAGACTAACCAAGGGAAAGATAAATAAAGCTCACATCCAGTAGCAGAACAAGACATGAAGCCTTCACTGGTATCAGTGCATTAAGGAGCAAACAAATGCACGTGGTGCTCTTTCTATGGCAGGACTAGCCTTATCTTATACTAATCAAAGCCTTCAACTCAGAGACCAAATACACTAGTAACTTTTCACATGAAAAAGATGATAGTGCCTCGTCCTTTCAAATTAAAACAAGATCTGCTAAGCCAGAGGTATTTTAAACAAGCTCCATATAATAAGCTCCATCATCCTACTTATTTTGAATGCAAGCTCTAAGGTAAACTCACACAGCCTGTCTGCACCATGGATCTCACAGCAGCCAGATTTAACGGCAGCACGTCAATTATTTCAGAATGAAAATGTTTCATTTAATCATTCTGTCTTCACTCCCTCAATATTTCTTTAACACAACCTCATGAATTTTCATACTTATTTTGAAACACTAATTCCACAAAATTCTCTATCTGCTACTGCAGAACACTCAGCCCTGCTGCAGGCGGACAGGGCTGTACAGGTCACAGCTGCTGTACAGCCAGGGTTAGGAAGGCCCACAAACACACTGGATGAGCTTTTCTAAATACGTGTTCCTTCCACCTCCCGACACTCCACTTTCTCAGATGCCTGAATCAGTTCATTGCTCCTTAGTGAAAGAGTACAGAAACAGCTTTGTGGTCATGCAATGGGCTTGGTACAGTGACAACAACAGCGTTACCACCTACAATACTCATTTCACCTATTACAACAGAGAAAGCACACAAAGTACCTGAAAATTTTAGCACTGTCAACTTTGCCAGACCAAGCAGCACGGTCAACACCAACGTTGCAGCAGCCAAACAGGCCCTGGAACTCAGCAAAGGCTCTTCATTGCATTAAATCAGACACGTCCAACCTGCAGCCCATGGGCTGCATGCAGCCTGTAACGCAGTGTGCCCTGTGACACTGTGCCATTGTGGTTCTTCCCTGCCCAGCTAAACCCCCAGCGAGCAACCAAAACACCAGCCCTTCACTCATTGCAGCTCAGGCAAGCCACCAGTTTGGACACCAGTGCATTAAAATCAATCCTAGAGTGCAAGAAGATGAGCTACAGCTGTGACAGCGAGCTCTGCGCAGTGCAGAGACCCAAGGCACGTAAGCTGCATCTCTAACTGTGCCTTTCAAAGCTGAGACCTCTTATAAAACGTTTCATCACGCCTCTCTGTTGATTCAGTCCTGACAGTTGGTCAGACAAAGCTAAACTGACAGTACTTGCATAGGGTGCTGCAAGTTTCTGGGGGAGAGCAGCTGCACTGTTATAGCTTCCACAGGTCAGGGAGTCCAACAACAAAATATGGCACACTAAGAAGAGCCACGATAAAATATTCAGGTATGCATGATGAAAATGACTGTACAGCATATTGTTTAGAAACCCCAAAACACTCAGAGGTCTTCTCAACCACAGGGATGATGATGTGCCTCAAAGATGTATTGTGTCCTCTACACGTTACCCTATCTAACTCTGGAAGGATGCTGAACAAACCCAGCTCCTGCTACTCTGGCTGAAAAACAACAAGTTAATCAAGCAGTATCAAGTGATCTTTCTTAAAGATCCGCTCTTAAGAAAAACAAAACAAACTGTGGGAGGTGTTGCATGTGCCTGCTCACCAACAGCTACATGAAGGGGAAGAGCCTCAGAATCTGCAGGGAAACAAGTAGTGTTTTTGAGAACCTGGCCTCAAGACAGGGCCGTGCTAACACAGCAGTCACTGGAAGTGAATGTAACTCAGGCAGCCTTAGGAAGAAACAAAATCCTTATGAGATTTTATGGCAAGCATATGTTAGAAATGCATTTCAGAAAATAACAACTCAGATGATAGTTTATTGAGAACTGGCAAGAAACAGGGTGCTTCATTTATTTTGAGCAAGAGGTCAAAGATGCCACATCTCCAAGAGATGGTTTTGAGTCATGAGAAGTAATCTCTAAGCTCTTTTAATTAAGATTTAAAAATGAAATTCATCTAGCATTTCACAGACTTTTCAGATTTAAATGCTTTTTTTTTTTTTTTTTTTTTTTAAACTATGGTTTGGATTTCTTTTGGAAAAAAACCTGTTTGCTGCTTTCTCCTACTTGCTGGGAGCTCCCATAGCCAGCAGCAGTTCAGATATTACAAGCAACATATCAACCAAGACATTTGTGCAAGGCACAGGTAGCATCTTTTGCGACCAATAAAATAATTTCTTTACTTCTAACTGCTTGTCACTGTGTAAGGATTTACTTTATTGAACATGGATTAAACAACAGGTTTAATACCTCTCAGAAAAGAGATGGCATTCTAATACACACTTTAAAGATTGTTTCCCTAAAATGTAAGATGCAGGCTTGATATTCATCATCTGTATTACATGCAAAGCACACACACTTAGTTTTAATTAGGAAACAACTCATCTCTCTCAGTCTTTTTTCATAGTAGACAACTGCAAGTGTCTGGATTGAAGGCAAGAGTATACAAACTGTTTAATATAACTATTGCAAATGCAAATTTTCCACTGAAGCCAGGATGCTTACTCACAGACAATCCTACTCCAGCTGAGCAGTTCAGCTGCAAGTACAGAAAATGCATTTCAGATACACACACCAAGTAATATGTGTTCTTAATATCTGCTCCATTTTGGTTTCAGCTGAAAACCACCTTTACACTCCATGACTTTAAGGATAAGTTATCCGAGAAAAACAAAAACACAACACCTTTGATCTTCATTTCCATCCCTTTGGATACACACAGAGATACTGAGATTCAGTCTTTAGTTTTAAACAGATAAACAAAAATCCCTTTCTTCATTTTCACATCTCTGAGATAACAGTAAATAAGAGGATTTTAATAAATTGTTTAGACACTAGCAATACACAAAACTGCAGGAGAGGAAGGAGCAAGGCTCACATGATGCATGCTCATCACTCCCATCCTTCTCATTCCGTTACTGGATTTGAATTGCCCAATTTCCTACACAATGGCACCAGGGCATTTCTCAGCAAGCCAACAACTAATGCAAATGACTTTACATCATATTTCAAGATAGCAAGATTATCGAGCATGTGCTACTCACCTGAAAGAGGCAGTCAAAGACTAGCTTGTTTATTTTCATGTGAAATATTATCTATAGACATGTTTAGAAAAAAATATGGAGCTGCTGTCAGGTCACATTAGACCACTTTCTTACTTAAAACAAAAACACAGCTTGCTGGTGAAGAGAAGAGAAAGGTTTTATCAAACCATACTTAAAAAATGCTGTCGAAACATTTAAGAATAAAATCATAGAACCATAGAATCCTTAGATTTGGAAGGGACCTCTTGGACCCTTAGATTTGGAAGGCCATCATCCCCCAGCTTGTATTGGTAGGTCACCTCAATCCAGGTGCAAATCTTACATTTGGATTTGTTGAACCTCATGAGATTCATCTGGGCCCACTGCTCAAGCCTGCTGAGTTCCCTCTGGATGGCACCCCTTCCTTCCCTGTGCTGTATTGCCCACAACCTGCAGCTCGGTGTCATCAGCAAACTTGCTGAGGGTGCAATGATGTCACTGATGAAGGTACTGAGGAGTATCAGGCCCAGCACGGATCCTTGGGAGACATCACTCATCACTTATCTCCATCCAGGCAGACACTGACCACCACCCTCTGGACTCAACCCTGCAGCCAGTTCTTCATCCATTGAAGATTCCACCCATCAAATCCACATCTTCCCACTTTGGAGAGAAGGGTGTTGTGGGGTACCATGTCAAAGGCCTCACTGAAGTCAAGACAGGTGACATCAGTGGCTCTTCCCCTGTCCACTGATGCAGTGATATCACAGTCAGAATTTCACAACATAAAAAGGAAGCACATCTTTTAGTTGTAACAGCTACTGCTCAATGTTGTACGCAACAGACACCAGTTTCTTCAGTTCTTATTAGAGAGATCTGGATGAGAAGTGCTAAGTGAAGAAACAAGCCTGTTCCATGCATCCTGCTGTGCGCTAATGCCTTATTGCTGCCGTGTTTCTACTTTCATTTGGTGGCTGGCAGGAAGATCTCTCTTAACAGAATAAAAACAACCCTGCTATCTTCAAGTGCATGACACTCCATCCAGAGATCTATTAGCAACAGAGCGAAGGCGTTGGTAATGGATGAGCAGCAGACAATGCAGCTTCAAGTGTGTGGCGCAGAACAAAGCTGTGTGCCAGCAAGAGATGACAGTGCTCAGATGATTTCTTGCTATTACCACTTCCAGCAGAAATTTTTTCTCCTTCCCTCTTTTACATTATAAAATGTTTACCACAATAAACCTTGAAATGATTGCTAAGGAAATGCTACAAAAATGATAGACTAAATAGATTAATTTTACATTTGCATAATTTTGCAGAACAGTTTATCACAACTTCAAGTTTTCTCCACACTATATTGATACAGCATTGGAAACTCTGACAAGCACAAAGAGAGCAGGAACTCAAGGTGCCACAACAGAAATGTACCCAAGCTCCTCACCGCCAACAGATTAGAAATTGTTGGTAAACTCATGGATAGCTATATCAGTAGAAATTTTCTGGAAATATTTTTGGGGTGCTGGGGAGGTATGCCTGTCCTTTCTCTTCAGCTAAGAAAACAGCTTAAAAATATCAACCCACTTACGTTGTTAGTGTTATCTTTAACTAAGCAATACTCGGGAATTATGTAGCAATGACTTTTAACAGAGCATTGGGAGACTACTGGTATAGTCTCAGCCTTTCTTGAAGGGAGAAAAATGATGACGCCTGTGATGTCTTATTTCTTCGTGCAGGCTGTTTGTTGTTTATTTGTGAAAGCATTTCTTAAAAGAGGCAGTGGTGTCCTTTCACAGAAAGAAGTCACCAATTCCAAAGCTGGTGAAACTGTAAAAATATACATTAGCTTGATCCTGCCACATGCAGGAAGCAATGCCCTGTTATGCTTTGAAAGGAACAGCCAAGAAAGACAACCATCCAATGATCACTGCTGCTGTTTCCTCTTCAGATCTCAGCTAGCAACCAGCATGTTGTGGTTCCATCTGGACAACACTTAATTGCTGTTGACCAGGTGATAAAAGATCGAAAGAGGTGATAAAGGTGCCTTTGACAGATCTGTGCTCCCTTCTCTGTTATAACTCACCTGCACAGCATGTCCATAAGGAGAAGAAAAAAAAAGTGCAGCTACACAAGCAGGTTCCTTTCTGTTACCTTCTGTTTCTTTGCCCTGCTAACTGCACCTGTGCTCCTCCTCCTTCAGGAATCTCCTCTCCTAATCTAAACATAAGGGATTCTTCCAGGTTCATTTGCATAAGCTTGACAGTTTTGTGCAGACTTGTTTCACTTCTAAATATTACAAAGTTAAAATTATAATGAAGAATTATGAAACCATTTGAACAACACGTTGGGTACATTTACTTGTGCATACGCATGGTGTTAAAACAAAATACAATAGACTAGAATCAAAGGAAAATAAAGTACTGTACAGATGGCAAAAAAAGCTACAGCTGAAAGGTTGCTGAATGCACAATTACTCCAAGCAGCTTGTACTTTTTTATTTGTTTACTTTGCTTTTTTTTCTTTTACACTATAATTTCAGGGCTAGTTTCAATTTTATCCTAAAACCTACTAATTTATTCCTCCCCCAGTGATCTCTACTTCACTCTCTTTTTGCTAGGTTTAAAATAACATTCAGATTTTTTTTTTTTCAGTTATGCAATGACTTGCAGAGATGTTTGCATTGCTTTTATCTAGTTTAAACCCCACACATACTGTTTACTGCAATGTTTGCTCCCTCTAAGTACCTATGAAGTTGAAAAGGAGTCATTACACATACTTCATCAGAACCATGGATCTGATTTGTGTAATTAAAGATAAATATCACATTCCAAACTTACTACAGAGACAAAAACAGTAAAATATTTTGTGTATATAATAGGTTGTATTTTCATCATAAAAATGCAGAACCAATGTCATAGAAAACCTTTCTTCCCCCAATGTATTGAAGATTCTAAAGACTACAGAAAAAGTGTTTTATTGCACTTCTGCCAAACGAATTTCAGTATCTTTTGGTTTTCGCCCTATTATAGACTGTCTATATTCCTACAATGCTTTATATCCCTAAATCAGCTGTTCTTCAAAAATTGTTGGGTCCTCCAGTGCATCATCTTAGACCTCTTTTTGGATAACACGTACTTCTCTGAAGTAAAAAGAGCCAACTCAAACCAGTAACTAGTGTGTTCAAACCAGTAACTAGTGTGTTCAATATTCAGTGTTAAACATCTGCTTGCTCTTCCCAGAAACAACATCCAAACTTGCAGAAAAGAACTCCCACACAGTTTTCTTCCTTCTTATCACTATGTTGTGCTCTACAGGGCGATGGTGTTTACCATCCCATGCCTTCTCCCTACTTCTCATATCCCTCAAAAATATACAATGAAATTTAGCCACAAGAAATGGTCAGAAACAAACATTTCCTAACAGAAATAATGAGTAATGACTTGGTTAAACAGAAAAGACTGCTTAAGAAGAATTTAGGGACAGAGCTAACACACTCTGATAGATGGTCATTAACAGTTGATGCCATTCCAGCACTACTTTGGGTCTCTGGGGAAGAATAGCATGTGAATGCTTTGCAAGGGATTAGTTGTTTGCTAGTTGTAGGTAAAAAGCTCATTTGAGAGATGGGGCCCAGGAGGGCCCAGACATGTAAGATGAGAAAAGAATATTGCAGAAATTGAATAGTATAGGTGAATGTTGGGGGTGGGGGGAAAGGATCTGAGTTTACCTACAGAATACTATATACATGGGGAAGGGGGAGTAACCAGCCAGTTACTCACTGAGACAAGAGTTCTACTACCTGCAATTTTAGCCACACCTTCAGTTATTACCTTGGATAAACTTTGGCTAATAACAGAAGGTACCAGAGCTGGCCTATTTAGCTCTCTCCTACACTGCAGTGTAAAAGAAATGGGGAAAGAGCCTGAATTAGAAGTTCTGACGCGAGAGAACTGAGATGCACTGATAGATCAAAAGAGATTCATCAATTAACCACTAAAACGCAGAGATTTTGGACTAGCCACATTTGTTCTATGAGGCTACTGGAAAATGCTCTCATTTTCATTATAAAATCAAATAGCACACCATACCTGAGTCAGAACGTCCAGCTGTCCTATAATATGCTCCAAGGTATCTGCAATATGGACATCCTCCTCTTGCCGTTCATGGTTCCTACCAGTATCCTGAGATTTTGTTTTCTTAAGATGAACACCACAATCCATTTCCGATAGCTAAAAAAATAAACAGATATAGTCTGCTATTGCAACAGAAACAACTGGGAAAGATTTTCTGTTTTATGGAAGTTAAACACTGAAGGACAATTTATGTTGGGAAACAGTCTGAAAGGGCAAGAAAAATTTAATTGTTTGTTCTTGCCATGGCTGAAAAAAGAAAAGCTGCTGCAAACTCATCTGTCTTCACAGTCTGGAGTGGCATGATTTTTGTTGGCAGTATGTGTGCATTTTCCTTTTAAAGCCTGCATTAGGAAAGGCAAAGCTTAGATAACAATGCTGAAGCAATCCTGAAAGGCTCAAGTTCTGTACAATCAAAGAGCTTTGCATGTTCATGTACAGGCATAGACTGTGCTGGTAAATGGATATTAAATGGAGCCACCCAAAGTGCTGTCTCTAAACTGCAGAATTAAATAAGTTACACTGACAGGAGTCAAATTATTTCCTTCCAGCAGCGTAAGGAAGAAAAGGTTTAGTGCCTTGAGCAGCAAAAGGTTCCCTCCATGGTCCATTAGTTGTAAGAAAGCAAGGATGTAGAACTGAAGCTCAGCTAAAGCAAAATGATTCAACATGCATTACAGTACGTAGCTTTGGTTTAACCCTGATAATTTTTTTTTTTTTTTAATCTTGAACCAGTTTTCTCTCCACAATGAGATTAATTGCACAACATTATTTTGAAATTTCGATTGTTTTAGTTATGCAAGTCTGAATATTTCATTCAGAAGAAATTAAGTTTTAAAAAAATATACAGATTTTTACTAAGGAGCTTTTTCTTTCAAAATGCTATATTCCTTCTAGAATAAACACTATTTGCATTAATTGTCTGCAGTATCACCAATAGAAGTTTAGAGTTTATCTAACTGAACAATTTAGCTAACCAACACATTACTAAAGCAATTGCAGACAACTTCCTTACCTTACACTAACAGCCGTTATTTGGATATAAGCCCAAGAACTCAGAGCTTAAAATGTGGTTCTCCGTGGCCTGATGCCTGGTGCAGTTCTATCCCATGGATGGGACTTACTGCTCACGTAAATGACAGAAGTTTGGAAAACTGACAAAAAAGAAAGGGATCCAGACAGACTGAAAAACAGTCTCTATGAGTAGTTTCCATCTCTACACTCACACACATCGCTGTGAAGGCATTTTTAGTGCTGCACTTAATCATTCATCTCTCTGCATTCGATGCAAAAAGACCATTTAGAATGTTTCATGTAACTTTAAAACCAAAACTGTTTAGCATAGTAAGATTTCTTTTCAGATAAAAACGTAAAGAGAGTCTACAGGCACTCAGCTCACTGTCTTTTCAATCAAGGCTGGTTGGAAAGGAAAGTCCAGGCAGAATATGCTCCCTGGGACAGGACACACAAAGCCCAACCATCATCACCACGTGTTGTGAAAGGCCACCAACAAACTGCTCATGTGCTGCTGGGTGGCACTGTCAGCCCACAGAAAGGCTCATTAGGCTGACATACAGCCCCCTAGTTAAGCAAAGTAAGCAACAAACAATGCAATAAAACAAACACTTGACTACAAGAAGAGAGAGGTAGTAGTAGGCTTTGGCAGAACTCCTGCTGCTGTCCACTACCTGTTTTTAAGATCTGCACTCCACTGCAACCAAGCCATCGAAGACTATCCAGAGTCCTTGGTCAGCAAAGGTCACACTGCAAAGCCCAGCCACAGGTTTGTGCTGCAGGTAGCCCAAGAGCCACGTGTTGTTCACTGATGCACTAATTTAACCAATCAAAAACATGATCTTGTACAGACACCACTTTGAATCACTGCTCACAAAGAGCCAGGCAGAGAAACTGAAATCAGCTTGCTCCAACCTCTTACTCATTCCACCTGCTTGGAAGGAAGGAAGATACACTCTGAAATCTGGGACCTCTCTGGGAAGGCCTCTCAAAGGGCACTGCATAAAGCACACAACAAAGGTTAAGAATCTGCCCAACACAGGCATAAGATAGTCTCACTGAAAATGCCTGCAAACCCTCATCTAGTCACACCTGAAAACATTGTAAGCAGTAAATGCAGCCCACAACATACATGGAAGAATCATAGAACAGAATCATAGAATCCTTAGAGTTGGAAGGGACTCCTGAAGGCCATCTAGTCCAACTCCCCTGCAACAAACAGGGATGTGCACAGCTAGGTCAGGCTGCCCAGGGCCTGACCCAGCTTCACTTTGAAAGTCTCCAGGGATGGGGCATCAAGCACATCACTGGGTAACTTGTGCCAGCACCTCATCACCCTCACTGCAGAAGACTTTTCACTTATATCCAACCTAAATGTACCCTCTTTGAGCTTGAAGACATTTCCCCTTGTTCTATCACCACAGACCCTGCTAAAGAGTCTGTCCCCTTCTTTCCTGTTCCCCTTTAGATACTGACAAGCCACTATCAGGTCACCTCACAGCCTTCTCTTCTTCATGTTGCAGAGCACCAGCTCTCAGTCTGTCCTCAGAGGAGAGGTGTTCCACTCCATGGATCATTTCTGTGGCCCTTCTCTGGACACACTCCAACAGACCTGTGTCTCTCCTGTACTGAGGACTCCCCATCTGGATGCTGTACTCCAGGTGAGGCCTCACAGCACAGAGCAGAGGGGCAGGATCAGCTCCCTGCCCTACTGGCTGTGCTTCTTTTGTTACAGCCCAGGATACAGTTGGCTTTCTGGGTTGCAAGAGCACAGTGCTGGCTCATGTCCAGCTTCCCATCCACCAGTACCCCAAACCTTTTTCAGCATGGTTGAGCTCAGTCCTTTCATTGTATTGGTAGTAAGGCTCACCTTGACCCAGGTGCAAGATCTTGCATTTGGATTTGTTGAACCTCAGGAGGTTCACATAGGTCCACTGCTCAAGCCTGTTTAGGTTCCTCTGGATGGCACCCCTTCCCTCTGATGTGTCTACCAAACCCCACAGCTTGGTGTCATCAGCAAACATGCTGAGGGTGCACTCAGCCCCACAGTTGATGTCACTGATGAAGACACTAAAGAGTATCAGCCCCAGCACCAATCCTTGGGAGTCATCACTCATCACTGATCTCCATCCAGACATTGAGCCATGGATCTGGACTTGATCCTGCAGCCAGTTCTTCATACACTGACCAGTCCACCCATCAAATCCATATCTTCCCAACTTGGAGAGAAGGATTATACAATCACAGTATGGCCTGGGTTGGAAGGGACCCCAAGGATCATGAAGCTCCAACCCCCCTGCCACAGGCAGGGCCACCAACCTCCGCATCTAATGCTAGACTAGGCTGCCTAGGGCCCCATCCAACCTGGCCTTGAACACCTCCAGGGACAGGACATCCACAAATTCACAGGCTCAGTGGTAAGACTGACAGGTAAGTAGTTCCCAGGGTCATCTTTCTTTTTCCTTCGTTAAAAATGGTTGTGATGGTGCCTTTTTTCCACTCACCAGGAATGTCACCTGATTGCCTCAGCATTTCCAATGTTACTGACAGTGGCTTGGTGACTACATCATCAATTCCCTCACGACTCTGAGATGCATCTCACTGGGACCCACAGATTTGTAGATGTCTATGGGACAACGGTAAAGGATGGGCTTACCACCAGCTAAACAAAAGTGTCCTGCTTCCTCTCAAAGTCACTGCACTTTCCTTTTTATTTGTTAAACCAGAGCACATGCATCCCATTTGGATCAGCTTCAGACTTCCCATGCCAAAATATGCTCTTTCTTTTAAGTGAATGAAAGCTTTTCCTGTGTAAGAAAGCACGAACAGGACATCATGGAGCAGATGCCAAAGTGTTTCTGCACCACAAAAACTGAGCAGACTTTGAAAATTTAGTCTGACATACCTTTTAGAAAGTTTCCAAATATTTAAATGAGCTAAAACTCTTCTCCATAAAAAAAAGAATTGGAAAAAGACTGCAGTGTTCAGCGTGACAGGTTACCTTCCACAAGCAGCCTACCTCTACTCCTATCACAGGTCAAATACAGAAGTGGCACTAGTCACAGCTGCTGGGTTAAGGCAACAATGCTACATCTCTATCACACCGTCCAAAGAGCCTCCAAATTTGACAGCAGTGAACATTATTGTGACACTGTTCAGGAAAGGCCTGCTCCTGTATTTTAACAAGAACAATAACAGCAAATACATGCATGTAGCAATTGGACAGATCAATACAATGGGAAAGGCATTACAACAGAGGTGTGATGACAGAAGAACCGAAACAACAGAAAGGTGCTATGAAGAAAGGGAAGAAGATTGCTTACCCATAGCAGAAAATTCCACGTTCACAGGGGAAAGGTTCACCAAAGAAGCATCTCCAACCAGAGTTCCTTCCCCAGTGGGGCTCAGCCCTTCAATGAGGTCTAAGAGAGGTGCAGCCAGGCTCCACTCCTTCCTGTCTCACAGCTGAACTGCCTTCACCTGTGCTCCCAGGGCTGACTCAGTCCTTTCCCCAGATGTTCAATCAGTGGTTCAGGCCAGGACTCAACAGTTCCCATACAATGCATATATGTATATATTTCCAATTTAGTAAAAGAACATTAAATCAGTCCCACCATTGTTCACAGAAACAGACAAAGAAACTCCCTCACGGACCAGACTACAACTATCCTAATCTTAATAGAAACCTAAACCCTGTGGTGAACCAGACACTACTGCTTTAAATTCAAACAGATATCCAGAAAGTTGCAAAAAAAAATATAGAAAGAGCCCTGAACGGGAACTAATTTATGACAGTCTGTGCTGTGAAACACTGTGGATGCATAGAAGCCTGAGGTCCCATCTGACTCAGCTGCATGGTGCAGTGCCAGCTGCATTCCACAGGCAGGCACCAGAAACAGCGACTGCTGTAGAGGTTTCATCTATCTTAGTTTGAGTTCAAGTACACAATAAATGAACAAACATATTTGCCATTAAATACCTTATCACAACATCTGCTTATTAAGCTCTGTGGGTACAGCAAGAAGCAGTTTAACGTTACAGGAAGAATGGATAAATAGTTTCAGCATGTGACACAGCTCTATGTGACAAGGCAGAAACTGAAATGATTTACCCATGGCAACTTCTTAGACAGCACAGTGCAGCTACTTGCTAGAAAGAGAAAATTCATCAGCCTTCATTCCAGAGGTCCCTTACTTAACCTTTCATGAAACCTATAAACAGCACTGTAGCCAGTTCTTGTAATGCTGATGAGGAGGTTGGGACAAGGGTTACCTACAGAATAGACTGCATCAGTAATGAAACTGCAGTGGATGATGCAAAAAAAATGCTGCTTTGGTCTCTAAATAGCGATATTTATAAAATACACTGATAAGGTAAGCAGCTACCTGTTTAATTGCACATCTACATTAGAAAACAGGATTCTCATCAATAAACCCTGTGGAAACATCCGTGTGTTTTGGGTTTTTTTCCTCTTCTCTTTGCTCCCATCCACCAGAAAAGAACATGGGAGTGGTGGGAATAAGTGAGTTCAGCTTCACCTCCATCCTTTAAATCAACATTCAGAAAATAGTGACAAGTGTCTGGGCAGTCTGTCAAAAGCATCTAAGCTGTGCATTGTCCACACATCCCAGGAGGTCCGTGCACAGCTACATCATTCCATCAGCTTGTTCTATGTGCCACCTGAGATCAGGTTGTTTTCCACATCCTGTATTCCTCATTTTATGTATGCCTCTATAGGAACAGAAAATAGACAAGAGAATCATAGGGAATGATTTCCACCAGAAATTGAGCTACTGCTCTCTGACTGCATTTAAGGTTGCTCTTGGGAAAAGTTCCCAAGAAAAACTGCTAAACACTGAAGCAAAATGTCCATCCTATCCATCAACTTAGATTCTCCTGCTACAGATTCTTCCACATCAAAAGCAACAGATTCCAAGGCAAAGTGCAAACCATACAGAGTGTTCTCAGGAAGTGTGAACAACAACTTCCAGCTCGTGCTCTTCTTCTGCACCATTTATCTCCTTCTAATGAAGTACACGTGTGTATGTTGCACAAGTATTGCCATGCCTATGTAGGTTACATACCTATGACTGTTATGCATACACACACACATGTAAACATAACTTCCCCCTACTAGACAGATAGAAAGGACATAAAACACAACATGCCTATTTGCTATTTCACTCAGTGGAAGTTTGGATTTCAGCAGAAAAGTTTGAAGTCTTATGAAAAAAATCTTGGAAAAAAAAGAAGTTTGAGGCATCTTCACCCATCTCCCTAACCTGACACAGAATAGCAGATCAGAAAAATATACAAATTTTGACTCCTCTCTTCACTTTGAATTATGATCCAAGCATTACAACAAGCCACATACAGTAGCAACTTAAGTGGGTAAATTCACCTTAATTAACCTGAGATGGTGCCAAACTAAAAAGGCAATTTTTATTCTGACCCCTAACGAGGGGGGTCAACCTTGAGGTCTGATTGTTCAGAAGTCTTAAAGAACAAATCTGTTTGCTGTAAGAGAACAAAAATTCAAATCTTACTTTCATGAAAAATCTTGTCAAATTAGAACACTAAGGAAACAGCTGGAGCAGCACAGCTGCTCACAGCCGCTGTTGGGAAAACTGCTGCAGGTTGTTGCAGCCATTCAAATCCTCTTGGAAGGCCAGGCTGGGAGAATGCAGGGAACCTGTATTCAGCTTCTTCTTCCCATCCAAGTCCTTCAAGACAAGATGGAAAAAGTCTGACAAACTGTTTAAAGTAACGCGTAAAAAAATGTTAAAACTCAGAAACAGAGAAGACATGGGCTTCTATTCATTTGCCCTTTCCTATTTTCACAGGCCAGATCAATGGAAAAGTAAACTCAAGAATTTCAGGGGAAAGAGCAACACAGAGGCAAAACTCACTAGCCTGAGAAATATATAGTTTCATATGCCAAAAACAACAAAAAGCCAAAACAGAACATTACAGGGTTATCAATGAACAGAGGCTTCTAGAAATAACTTCTGTGAAGAAGTACTGCCACTATCTGCTCATGAAGTGGGCAACAATGGAGAAGAGTGAAAACACTTGTTTTGCTCTGCTGCAAATTCACAGTCAAATTAAGATGCAGAAAATTAGAGATGGGCACAGGAAACCAATGCAGCTCTGCTTGGGTAAATTCAGGCCTCCTGCTATGAATAAACCTGGAATTGCTATTAAGTGTTACTCTCTGATCAGTTAAGAGTTGAACTCCAGAGCTCATCTGGATCCGTATTTTTCAACAATGAACCTGAGGGGTTATGTGGTGAATGTTCCTCCCAATAGATTTCCTTTCTATATTTCTGCTCCTATAGCAGCTCATTTCCACACATAATCATACTTTGGTACCGAGACCATTGGTGCGTTATTCTCCAAGAGCATTAAGACAGCCTCTGTTGAACACTTTCCATACTTAATTATTCCATCCTAAATTAAGGAAAGTCCCTTCATACCTTCCAGAAGAACTAGGGCAAGTACAGCCTCTTCAGGCACAGACCACAGCAGAGAATCCTTTTGTCCACATCAGAAAGAACAGTTTGAAAAAATAAGAAGCCTTTTCCTCTGTTCCTGCTGAACCTCTGTCTCCTTGCAAAAATGTGAGGTCACAGGTTACAATAGCTTTATGAGAGTGGAATCCCTTCAACAAAAGGGAGAGTGAAAATCAGACAGCTATGAGTAAGCATCTGCAATTGCATCACTTGCAAATGATGTAGGGATGATCACAGAATCATGGATTGAAGAGGACCTGTAAGATCATCTAGTTGCAACCTCCCCTGGAGGTGCCTTTAACTTCCCACAGTCAGTAAGATAGCCCTTTCTTATCAGGTTCTGCTTGGACAGCAGAGTAGCACAGAAAGCAGAAGCAGCTTATCTTGAGTGTTCATCATTGTTGCTCACATAAGTAAAAAATCTACCTACCTATTCCTAGAGGAAGATAACCATATGCCAGGCTGAAGCTTCCCAGAGTGGGAAAAAATCCTCAGAGAAATAAGCTGAGAAGCAAATTGGAAAACAAAACAACACCACCAACAAAAAACACAACAATTTGCAGGCCACATTTAACCCGAAGGATAACCCTGTTGAAGATATATTAAGAATTGTGAGAGAAATTCTAAGGCAATAAATAGACCGAGGTAAAGGAGATACAAACAGGAATACACATTTACATTCAGCTGAAGACAGCTCCAGCTGTGCCTTTCTAGGAGAGAATTTCACAGCAATTTAAAAAAGTACACACTTACTTGTAAGTATTAATGGATGCCAAAACTGGAGATAGTTTGGAATCCACAAGGTTAAAAAAAGAAGAAGCACATCTGGCCTCTGAGTAATTCAGGAGGAATTTATTTACACAAAGACTGAAGTGCTGCAGTCAGCATGGAGACCAAAGGCACCCAAGGTCAACACTGCAGAAGGAAGGTGGAGCTGGGTTTGGAAATTCAGTCTATAGGCTTCAGAGAGCTCTATGATCACAACACTGCCCAGCCCAAATCACTGCTCACATCCATTTTTCTTTGAAACAATTTATGACTTACCACCACTGTCAGAACTTCAGCCTTTATATCAATTTCTTGTCAAACAAACAAAAAAAATGAATTGCAGCTGATAATTATTCAGGCTCTTGTTTGTTCAGGAAGGGCTTCTTAGTCAAAGTGCAGGAGAATCATGCAGAAATGACAGCCTGTACAAAAATCTCATGGACTACACAAGGAATTAAGTTTCCAATCTGTTTTGGAAAAATAGATACTGAAGAAATAAGCATAATACAACACCTTCTGGAGAAAACTATCTACTTAGCAGTGTAAAAAGAGGCCTAAATGTCTATCATCTTAACCAAAAGCCCCATTGGAGGAGCCATGAGCTAATTATCTTTCCTTCAAAAGCCCTTTCCATGGAAGCACTGCTCTTCCTGATCCTCTCCAAATCTGGTATGTCATTAGCTTTCAACTGGGTAGCTCTGAAATTGACTATCATTTACCTTCAATAGAGCTAACCACACTTAAAAAAAAGCCCTTAAACTTTAAAAACAAATAAACAACACCACCATGAAGATTTCCTGGCAGAAGAGTGACAGAGAACAACTTTACATCTGTACCCACGTGAGCTCAGGCTCCCAGAAGACTACTCACATGGGCAGATCTCAGCACATCGGGAGCTAAAAACTAACCTGTGTCTTCTGAGAGACTGGAGGTAAATGCTTACTGCCTTTATCATTTGAACTTATCCTAGACCTTACCTCCAAACCAAGAAGCCTGCTGGTGTACAACTTTTCTCAGGAAAACTAGCATTGTATTCATGTGAAGCATTCATTTAATCATATGGCTGCAGGATTCACAGCTGAGGCGGCAAGAAAAACACCTCCAGATCATCACCTTACATTTTCTGCCTCTCCCACCAGGATACCCTGAGACAAACAAGCAAAGCACTCACAAAACTCACAGGCTTTTCACTGCCTTTTGAACATGAGAAGCCACCGTTCCCTCTGTTAAAGCTTGCAATTCAAGTTTTTTCCTTAGAAAGTTTGATGCAACAGCAAAAGGAATCAGAGGATTAGATGGAAAGTCTCCTCATTATCCCTTCTTTGCCTAGAGGAGTACTTGGCACAGCAAGTTGTAATGTGCCAAAAGAATGCCTATAATTACAGTTAAGATTGAGTAAAGAATCCCTCCATCAAGGAGTATTTCCTATTTTCCATAACTTTACATTAAAATGTTTATCAACTTGGCTCATTCAATATTTTTCTTATCATTCATCACCTTCAAGTATGAATATAGAGAAATACACAAGCACTTTCCAACTGTCCACATGATATGAACTGTTTAGCATTTGTTCATTACGCTTCACCATACATTGCCTTCTTGGAATTTGCCAAGCAATAGCAGCAAATCCATCCCACGAAGAAACAAGTGTTACTGTACACTCATGTCAACCATAGCTGCATGTACAAAGCTTTCCTCATATTTAAAAAAAAAAAACCAAACAACAAAAAACACCCACAATCAAACCCCAAAGTAAAACACGTTATTATCTACCTTCTCTGAAAAATAACCAATTGTAGATTAAGTAAATATTTTCAATAACATACCAGCTCTGAGAACATGTCCTTTGATCCTATCCAGCACAGCTCTTCATACGCACCAACCCTTTTGCTCCTATTCTGATCCCACGACATCTGTAGGAACCCATACATATGAAACAATAGGCAAAAATCTATGACTATTATGACTTCCCTGTAGGTCTTCACCGCTCAGTATTTCAGCGTAGGACATAATTTTACTTGTACCCATTAGATTGTAGATCAAAACCAAAAATGAAATCAAGATATGGGACTGTAAGACATTTCTTCCCCTGAGCTTCACACAGCACTCATCGTGTTTGCCCTTAACTGACATTTCCAGGGCAATTAGGCAATACTTCATGCAGTAGTTATTAGTTTATAAATGGTAAGTAAGCATTTCAGTTTCCATAATTGTGATCTAGCACTTAGAACCTCTCGCACCTACAATAACATATAATTTATAATTTATATCAGTTTCAGCATTCTTTATTATTACATTTTTGTGCTTTATGCTTTTACACCACAGTCGTGACTGTAATTCCTACTCATCACAGCTTTCTTTCATTTACAATCATTCTTGCACAGAGAAGTTTTGCTTTCAAAGCAAGCTGCATCACCAAAACCTCATATATTTACAGAAAACACCAGCAGGTGGACAGAGCAACTTTGAAGTCCACACCTATGGCTGCAAACAATCTCCATGCCTTGATTCACAATGAACTTGAACCACTTGCCTTAGAAGTTAGCATCTTCTACAAGCTTCAGTCTCCATCTACCTACTGAAATGAAAACTGTTTCAGAGCAAGTTTGTTTTCAAGCTCACCACCCCAACAGGGTTTTTCATACCTTTTTCATACCACGAGTTATTTAAGATTCTTTTTTTCTTCCTACTCATCTCAATGACTGACTCATTTTGAGGTCTGCATTCACTTATTCTTCCCTAGCACCTGTATGTTAGACTGACTCTTCCATGAGAAACTGGATACAAAACACTGTTTTTACACATCCACTGTTCTGATAAGCAGGCATGCTTTCACGGTACTTAAGAAAAAAAAGTTACAGAACTATACAATACATCACAAGCTGCTCTTTGAAAAATATTCTTTCATTTAGGTAAAAGGTGAACAGATTTAAATGTGTAAAGGATAATGCCAACTTACTGAAAATAAATTACAATCAACATGCCGCTAGCACATAACTGTATTATAAACAACACCTGCACAATTTGTCTTATTCCAGAAGAATCTTGCTACTACCCAGCAGAAGAGAAGAATTAAACAGTTCCTCTTTCCATTGAAGGACATCAAGAGGAGATGAAAAAGCACACACTGCTGCTTTAAGTCATTTTGTTGAGAGAGAAATGGGAAAAATATTACTGACATCTGCTGATCAAAATTAAAAATAAAAAGCAGTGCCTTGCTCAAAACAGAAAGCTTTTTTGAAAATGAACAGCAAAATTCAAGTCTTGCAGTAAGTCTTCAAAACCAGCCTAACACAACACATTTCACTTGAAAGAAAAGAAATTGGGCTGTGGACAGTTTATTAAGAAGTCAGAATTACCACGTTCAGGTTACTCTTACGTTCCTTAATAAACCAAGCTTTTCTCAGAGACATTAGTTTCTTTTTAATAGCTAAGAACATTTCATACCAATTTTAAACTTAACCTGTGGTATTCAAAACAAAGGCTCTCAGAGAACATTATTTTTCTTATTATTTTAGCAATCACAACTGTCTTAATGTTCAGACACTGCATTCTTAACAACCATAAGTAAGAGTATATGGACTAGTCACATCTTGCATTTCTATTCTCATGAAACACAGTGAACCATCTGCAGAGATCTGGTGTAGACTCTACTTCTGCTCTGCCTGTTCTGCTAACAGGCAGCCACTATTCGGGTGACACTCAAAAACTCCACTATCTTGGCTTTGGTCTCACAGATCACAATATGACACGAAACAAGAACAGGAATTTCCCTTCTCTATAGTAGGACAAAGATGCATCACACTTCCCAGGCAAACAGCTCCTAACCATGAAGTGAGAGGCAGTAACAACTGTACAGAAGAGATCACACTTGAATTGAACTGATAGACAACTGCTTACAGTCATGTCAGCTATCACCAAAGCTCTCCACTGCTACTTCCTCCATCCTGCTTGACAGATTTACTGTCAAAGGTTTAATTTACATCAAGTTTCTCTTTATGCTCACAGCTAATCTGGGACATCTACCGGATCCTTTGTGCTACTCACACCAAAAGGTAACACTGGTTACCATAAACCAAGGTATTCCTTGGTTTGGCCAAGGAATAAATATGAAGTAAGAATACCACTGACTATTGTTCTCAGTTAGATCTCTCAGAATTTACCCATAACACAACCACTTTCCCTTGCTTTTTATATTCCAGTAAAAAAAAACCTTTATTGGAAATATTACAGATACTACCACAGAGTAAAAAGGTATCAGCTAGAAGCTTACCTTTCAATTAAGACACATCATACATGCACCCACTTTTTATCTTACAGCACATGTGGAACCATACGCAACAAAACAGTCATGGTAATAACATATTTTGAAATACAGCAGTTATACTTCAACAGATCAAGGAAGCATCCAAAGATTCGTAAGCGAATACAAAAATTCAAGTGAAACATCACTCACACCAGCAATAACTTTAAAGGGTTACTCTTGTAATATCCAAGACATCTAACATAAACACTACACTTAGATCACTGCATCATACTGTATTATTCAGCTAATGGATTCATCCATTAGATGCAGTCAGAACTAAGATGTCTCCAAATATTTAGAAACAAAGCTCTAGTACAATGTCACCCTTTTCTCACCTGCATTAAGTCTCTGCAGAGAGAGCTCTTCAGTCTTTGATAGTTGTCAATGAGAAGATTTAATGAACATCTATTTTCAGAACTAATGGCATCCCTCAAGGATTTCTACCAGCTTTCAGCTGTTACTCACATCTGTGCTTTTATTTCTCGGAGGTGAGGAGAGGTGGGAGTACAGAATATTGTCCAAGCCTCTCACATCTTCTTTAACACAGACTGATAATAAAAATGCACACAAATGAACTACATTTATTTCTCTGTTTTTTAATCATTATTTCATATTATCATTTTCCAAGAAAGTACATATGTCTAAATAAACCAGAAACAATACCAAGCCAGTACATAACAGACAACTCAAATTAATACCACGGAAAAAGATGGCTCTGTAGTTCAACCACCTGAAACTGAGTCACATCTTTTTCAAGTTCTAGACATTGTTCCCCAAAAGGAGCTTTACGTAATCTGTGTGTGCTGACCTACCAGACTGTGATTGGTCCCATCCACATTAGCACCAGACTTGTGAGATTTCAGAACTTCACTGTAATCTGCTGCATTGAAATTAGTCTTCCATACCATCACCTGCAGAACAAGGTCAGATGGATAGGTTACCTTTATGAAAACTTTTCACTACATTTGCTTAGAGGTTGATTTCACCTCCACGTCAGAGAAGGCTGATGTTACTGAACACAGATGTAGTTCTCAACCTGCAAGTGTCTTCCTTCAACATTTCTTGGGTTAGGAACATCATGAAACTAGACATACCTAGAGAACTTTGAAGCAACACACCAATTATACCATTAAAACCACAAATACATTAAATACCATATGTAGAATTACAGCACTTAGTCACACACCAAACTAGTTGCTGTTTTATCAATACATTCATTCACAGGAAAAGAAGAGATCAGTACTTTGAGACTAACATTAGACATTTTGAGCTAGTTTGTCAGCTAATAAGTCTCACTTAAAAGCATGGCCTCTCCATAATGCAACATTTATTTCAAAAGAGAAGACTTGTAATTGAACCTCTAACACAAAAACCACTTCAACACATAAAGAGCAAGTCTACAGGGCAAAATCCTTAAGTGATGACACTCTAAAAAGTCAAAAGAGTTTAAGGGCATCAATCAATTATTTTGAAAGTCTGAAAGACATTATAAATCTCAATAGTTCATTTAGTTATCAGAAACATTGTTGTATACACAGCTTCAATGCTGCCTTCTGTGAAATGTAGAAGGGTTTTTATTTTTTTGTGCTTACATAGATAACCAATGTGGCCATTCCAGTGAGTAATAGGAAAACACGATGCTCTTTATTGTACAGAATAATTTCTTCACAGCTTCATAGATCAGTGACCAGCCAGAAGGCCTACTATTCTATTCAGTATTTGAATACATCTTTTTGAATGAACGACATGTCTAAATTTCCTCATACACGTTTTCTCTCTGATCTCTAGAGACGTGCTGCACTATCTTCATCAGCTCTCATGTTTCTCTTGGATCCAGAAAGCTAGTATTCAGCAAGATCTGTCCCATAGAAAAATCTTGTACATATACAAAGACCAATGTTGCTTTTAATACATGCACACACGTATGTGAAAGTTCTTCCTTTGTACACAAGAGAAAGAAGCACTGCTGGCATTTTCAGAAACAAACCTAACAGGAGAGTGGCAACTCCTTCACGAAAGCTAATGGCTGATGCTCCCAATGGCTCAGAAACACATGCAACCATGAGCTGCAATGGCACTGATCACCAAAAATGTCAGTATGACCAAATGACAAAAACACACCTTCACAAAGCACCTTTCTGAGAAAGCACTGCCATGCAGTGTCTCAGTTAAAATACCCAGAGGGAGATATTTTAAAGAAAACGAATGAGTCTCATCTGCAATGAAAAGAGGTCCCAGTAAGAGGAAAGACAGAGGACCTGACAAAATAAAAGCTTTTTACAGGAATCTGCACAGTGGAAAAATGCAGGTAATAACAAAACCTCTCAAAATAAAAGTTAAAAATCGTTAAAAAAAGAAAATCAACTTCTTAGCTATGCCTAAAAATCAAAGACAAAAATAGGACCGGTGAAAATTTTTGAAAATAAATAACAAAGAATTGCTACAGAAGTCCAACTTCCAGCAACGCCAGGTGTTCTTATGGGAGAAAGAAACAACAGCAAAGATACTTATTTGCTTCTTGTGTTAGATAGCCATCAAGAGCAAATCTTAATAAATTGATGCTAGTATAATTTTATAGGAAAAAACTAGATGAGTTTCACCTCTTTAAAATCCCTTTAATTTTTTAAAGGAAAAAACATGGTATTAAATGGACAGGATGATAAATTACACCACCTATCTTAGCATAAAATGGCATTAAAATGCAGCTGATCACAAAACTGACATGAACTACAAGCAGGACTGATTTCCTTCTCAATAGTATGCTAAAAATATATATTGCATAAAGAAGCTAACAAGGCATTTCATTATGGTCCAGACATCTCTGCTACGTTTTTGCCTTCTCACACAGACAACAGAAAAGAAACCCCAGCATGTTTTAAACAAATGTGAACCTGGATTATAATTCAGGACCAGAAGCAAAAGGAATAGAGAAGTGCTTCATCCACAAAAACCCTTCACTAGCAGTACGATATGCTCAGGTTCTCAATCCCAGAGTACATATCAAGCTCAGAGAAAGGCCCAGCTCTGGCTCCAACAGCCATGTAATTGCAACATTTGCAAAGCTTTGCTCCAGGCCCCTACTAACAGAATGATCTCATGTGTGATCAGAATCAAATTCACCTAAGGAGAGAGCTTCCTCTCAAGTAGAACTGAAAGGACAGATTTGTAGGAGGATAAGAGCAAAGCAAATTGCAAAACATAAGCTCCCAGCCAGTGGAGCAGTGAACTCTGGAAGAACACTGAGGGAAGCATCACCACCTGCTTCCTCATCTCTTTGCCCAACTCTCAGAACTAGGCAGAGGCAGATCAGGAGACAGACTCAGGCAATAAGAACAGATCTTCAGGCTGTCTCAATGCAGGCAGTTGCACACCCCCCTAGCCTATTCTCCATCAGCAGCCAGAAGACTCAAAAATGCATATCACAAGGCCTGTATGCAGGGTAATATTTTCTGTTGTCCATACTACACTTCCAACTAGCCTACCATAAGTGCTTCCTCAGTGAGAAAATATTTATTGTTACTTTTCAACATTGGTTCTCTCTCTGAAAGCAGTAAGATGCTTAAAACAAACAAACAGTAACAGGGCACATAACCATAAAATGAAACCAGTCACCCACCTGCTCATCAGATCCTCCAGAAGCAAAGAAGTCTCCTGTTCTGGAGAATGCTACACAGGTGGCTGGACCCTGTGAATAAAATTTAAAGACATTTAAAACAAATATGGAAAAAAAAACAATCTCTATTGATTACAAGGTATTTCTCTTGTGACATCAGCAAGATGTCAAAAATCCTTCTCTGTCAGGTAAGCAGCCCACAGTTACTGCACTAGAATAACTGGCACTTGGTTATCCTTTCCTCCACTTTCACTTGCAATATAAGATACTAGCTCTTCATTATCCATAGCTTTAAGATGAAGTGAGGAACAAATCAGGTTTTACAACTCCAGGCTTTGTCTTTTTCACCCTCAGTCATCCCCTTCCCTTTAGAATTAGCATTTCCTAAAGCTCCTGCTCATTTCTTAAAAAGTGGAGAAAATGCTGAGTTTGTTACGGGCAGCCTCCAGTGACACACCTGAAGAGATGGCTGAAAGAGGAAAAGGAGGTTTCAAAACATACTGATACAGGTAATGCTGCATCAAATGGTGTGTTGACAGTTAGAAAAAAAATACTGCCACTACTGACAAGTCTGAGCATTCAGAAATCATTCACTGTGCCCCATAAAAATACAGGGTTTCTTTTAAAAAATGTTAAAAAGGATGTTGATTCCACACAACCTCTGAAGTCGTGGCAATTACAGCCTATGTTTTCCAAGTTTCTCTTCGCACCATCAATACTACAAATGTGAAAGAAAAACCCACTAAACTAAGATTTTCCACATAATCACGTATACCTCCCAGGTCTATAACTCCAAGAGTTACCCCAAATCTTCAGGAGACTGACAACAAGAGAGGACACATTTCATGGACTGCTATGAACAACAGAATCACTACAGAAAATAGCACCTTCCCTCCATGCACCACCTCAACAGCTGTCTTTCAATAATATGTAGTTGCCAATAAGGGACAGCATAAAACAGTGGCTAATGACAAAAACAGTAATAAGTAGTACTAAATGAAAGAGGTGAAAGGCAATCAGTTCTATTATGATAGAAAAGGTTTTGTTTCCCTCAGCCACCACGTGCTCTCATAGATTACTCTGTATGTTCCATGCAGACTGCTCATTACAGAAGATCTTGCCAGTCCACCATGAAATACCTTCACATCATGCCTGAGCAGTTACCAACCAATGCAATCAATTTGCATCAATCTGGCCAAGGTTAGAAGAATTTCCAATCTAGGAGTCTGTACAATCTGGATAACTGCGGAGGATTCAAGGCAGGATACAGTTATTCATTTTGATGACCTAGTCATCAAGGTCCATAACAAACAAGCCCATTCTCAGCACAGGAGGAAGAAAAGACAAGGCTGTCTGAGCACCACTGCAAAGAAGAATAGGTGGCAGAAGAGTGGTAGATGGAGCAGCATCAGCAGAGCATATCTGCCTTTGCACACTAGCTTCAATTTAAGGAGTACTACAGTACAATTTTGGAGGAGGCAGCAATGCTTCATATCCCCTCACACGTGGGATGTGCAGACAAGCAACAAATGGACACCTGTAGCAGCAATGGAGAGTGCAAGAAGCAGGCAGGTGTTCCATACAGCACTGTAGTTGGCCACTGTTACTAACCACTTCACTACAATGTGACAGTAGTTGTCACATTAAGTGAAGAATAGAAGACCAGCTTAAAACAGATTCCTTCTTAATAGATTTATGGAAGAGATACAGAAATTAATGTTTCCAGGATCCCACCTTCGTACAGCACAGGCACCTGTATTTTGAAGAAGCCTTTCATTTTGGGAAGTCATTTCTGAGTCTTCAGATGTTACTGACTGAAGTACTACTTAAGCAAAAGCATGAATTTCACATCACAAATTTATTTTAATATGTTTCCAATCTTTAAGCAAGAAATACATGGGAAGGATGAGCCAGGAAGCTAAACAAAGCTGGGAAATCATTAAGTGTGTTCAAGCACAGGCACAAGAGACAAACTGTTCTAGTCAGAATAAACAGGCAAGGATCCAGACAGTTTCTATTTTTTTCTTAATGTCAACTGTTAGACCCACTACCTTGCACCGTTTGAAGCCTGAGTTTCTGTCAAAGCTGGAACGAGCAGAGGCTGAAACAAACATTTCCAGAGGATGCCTATGGCCGAGCTGGCTGAAAAAGAAAGCTGAGTTTGCAGCAGACTGAAAAACAATCAGAAAAATCACCACTACTACAATAAGAAAACTCCACCACATTTTGAGTTATCTTCTTTCAAGTAACAGCATGTATCTAAGAAGACAGGTAAGCAGCTTCTCATTACTTGCTACAAGTTACAAGAATGGACTGTCCTGCTAGGAGCTTTCTGACAGGAGCTCACGTCTTCCCAAAGAGCTCTAGATGTGAAATTCAGATCCAGCTTATTACTGTTTTTCCTTTGTTCTTTCCCTCTGTCTTTAAAAAGGTGAACTCTTCATTATAAATCTTAAAGCCTGAGGAATACACAGAGATTACGTTTGGGATAAACACACTACACTCACTGCACTTGGTGTCATGCGGTCCTTCCTGCCTTCAGATCTGCTGGCACAAGATTATACCAGCAAAACTAGCATTTCAATTAGGAGTTCTAGACTCCTTAAGAAACACTGGATGATATTTCCATGCTATCATTTCACTGGAAGCAATTTCAAAAGGTTTCTTAGGCCTTCTAATAGAAACATTCTGTAGAAATCTTGCTGAAGTACACGCACAATCATTAGTGTGACTAAGCTTTGGAGTCAGCATTAATTACTGCAGATATTTCAAACAAGAGACACTGTCACTTATCAGCTGAGACAAAGTGTGCTTATGCCACCTTCTCCCACCCACTTTCTCCAACAGTTCAGCTGTCTGACCACACCATGAAGAATGCAGATCCTCTAAAGTAAATGGAAAAACAAAAGACAAGTAAGCAGAACGAACACAGGCAGAAACTGCACAATATTGCTCAAAGAAAGTTTTCTGAATGAAGCAGAAAATGTAAGAGAAAGGAACCATTGACACTATCTATGTCAGATGTTATATTTAAAAGAATCAGTCTCCTGAGGTACAGTTAGGAGGGTGAAGAAACTATTCAAGACACTGCTTAAGTCTCATAAGATTCGGTGTTTAGGAACCGACAGAACTGTGAAGACTGCAGAACAGCAGTGTGTTGCAAAATGGTTTCATCAGTATAAATATTTCAGTGTATTTAATCAAAATTTAGTGCAACGCAAATCGCATAAAACCAGGTACTAAACTGACTCCAAAGTCACAGCGTTCTGAAAGGGAAAAAAAATGAAGTACAGCAGAAAATATTCCTCCCAACACAGAAACTGGTATCAAAAGCCAATTGTACTTTGGTAAGTTCAAAGAAGGGAGACAAACAAATTGACAGACACAGCATCCTCTACAGATTTTTTTACACTAAGTCTATTTGCTATGTATATTTACAGCTCTCCTCCCAGATATAACAAACTATATACGTTCTATGTGTTGCTGTAGCAAGCACATCAAACATCAACACTAATCAATGTTCCACTCATTTCCTCCTGTAAGGAAGGAGTGTCAGGGAGAGTGGAGACACACACAGAGAGTCTTCAAAAGGACACACTGCTCTCACTCTGGATGCAGCCTACAGCCCTGGAAACACAGACAAAAAAAAGAAAAAAAAAAAGGAGAGAAAGCTATACAAAAGCAATGATAACAGGATTATATCTAATCCTCTGCTACCAATGCACAGTATCTTAAGCAATCTAATTGATATGCAGGCTATCCCCAAGAGACAGAGATTACTTTCTCCTTTCCCACCTCTAAGTTTTCTCACTTAGAGAATCACAGAATCATAGGGGTTGGAAGGGACCTCTATCTATCACCCAAACTCCTGCTAAGCAGGTTTCCTATAGTAGGTTGCACAAGAAAGCAACCAGGCTAGTATTTGAGCATCTCCAGAGAAGGAGAGCCCATAACCTCTCGGGTTCCCATGCTCTGCAGCCCTTCAAGTAAAGAAGTTTTTCGTAATGTTCACATGAACCTTCCTCTGTTCCAGTTTGTGCTTGCTGCCCCTTGTACTGTCGCCGGGCACCTGCAAAAAGAACCCATGGATCAAGGCTAACAACCACACAGTGTTCATTGCCTTAGCAATCCAGTTTGATCAGCTTACACAGAACAAATTGCAGCCTTAAGAAAAGATGCTGAGAACTATTCTGAATGGCTTTAACATAGTCTGCCTTCACTGCCTTAGAAGGACGGAATCTGAAGCCAAGATACAGATTACAGGACTCAATCACTGGCAGAACGCTAGTAGCATCTGTAACAGTTGGCAAGGCCATGACAAGAGACAGAAGGAACAGCATCTGTGAAAACAAAGCTCTCAAACATGGATCTAAAAATAGATCTCTCTAAAAAAAATACTGAAGAGAGAGGCCAAGAGTTGGTTTGGAGGAATGGAAGTAAGCTTGGAGCATGAAGTCATATTTGCACACAGATGACAAATAAATGGGTACCATCTATAAATAAGAATCAGATGATCACAGAGAAAGTCTTATGGACTAGCTTTTCCTCCACAGCAAAACTAGTGAAGGAAAGCTGATGATTTCACAAAGAGCAGGGCCAACACCATCAGCAGTCAATTTAACTCAAGAGAGGAAAGATTTTAGCTCTAGTGTAACAGAAGGAACAAGAGCCAGTCTGGAGAGAATCCAAGATTCAACCAGTGGTAAAAGGTTTAATGACACACATCCTCTGAGATCAAAGGAGGGGCAGGCAGTTGACTAGAGTGACAAGTGGGGTCAACAACGCTGACAGAATTATTTAATTTTACTTTTTAAAAATGTGGGAGAAACTAATTCATACTAGAGAAGAGCCAGACAACAATGAAGAAAGGTGCCAAGAGCTGGAACAAGGCATTTCTAGAGGATATGAATAACTTTTTTCAAGTACAACTGCTTCCTTTGCTGCCCACAGGAGAGAATATACCAGCCAGCACATTCATTCAAACTCTCTTAGAATGGACTAAATAGTACAAGGAGGAATCACAGAATGGTTGGAAGGGACCTCAAGGATCGTGAATCTCCAACCCCCCTGTCACATGCAGGGCCACCAACCTCCCCATTTAATACCAGACCAGGCTGCCCAGGGCCCCATCCAACCTGGCCTTGAACACCTCCAGGGATGGACGGGGCATCCACAGCCTCTCTGGGCAGCTGTTCCAGCACCTCACCACTCTCTCTGTAAAGAATTTCCCCGACATCCAACCTAAATCTTCACTTCCTCAACTTCAAACCATTTCCCCTCATCCTGCAGTTATCTACCCTTTCAAAAAGTTGATTCCCCTCCTGTTTGTAGGCTCCCTTTAGGTACTAAAAGGCTGCAATGAGGTCACCCCACAGCCTTCTTTTCTCCATGCTGAACAAGCCCAGCTCCCTCAGCCTGTCCTCATAGGGGAGGTGCTCCAGTCCCCTGATCATCTTTGTGGCTCCTCTGGACCCTCTGCAACAGCTCCCTGTCTTTCTTGTACTGGGGGTTCCAGACCTGGACGCAGTACTCCAGATGGGGCCTCACAAGAGCAGAGCAGAGGGGAACAATCACCCCTCTGACCCTGCTGGCCACCCCTCTTCTGATGGAGCCCAGGATATCATTTGCTTTCCAAGCTACAAGAGCAAACTGCTGGTTCATGTTAAGCTTTTCATCCATCAGGATCCCCAGGTCCTTCTCCGCAGGGCTGCTGGGGGGATCAAAGAGGAATGAATGGTGTTGAGGCCTGGGAAGCAAATCGGAGACAGCAACAAGTACACTGGAATCCCAGTATGAGTTCATTGACTGAAGATACAAAAACAAACAAACAAAACACCAAAAAACCCACAAACACACACACAAAAACAGCCCAAAGAAACCAGAACTGCCACTGCTCACACTGCTTTCAGTAATTCCAAAGCACAGGAGGAAGACAGCAAACAGACCCTGCAATGACAAAGGGTAGAAGAGCAAGTGTCGTGGTTTTATGTTTTTTTGTTATTGGTATTCCACATCATAACATCGTGTAGTGCACTGAGCGTTATAGAGTTAATGCTCCAGTTCCACACACTGACAGTTTTCCAGGTACCTGGTTCTCAGAAGAGAAGAACTACACACCCCAGGAGACTCTGCTCTTCCACTGAGAGGGAAAGATAAAAATTGTCAGCAGGTCACAAGACTCCACTCTCTCTTTTCCCTTTCTATTCAGCCCAGCTAGACATCTCGCCTTCAGCATAAGAGTAAGGCCTTCAGTTTTTTTCAGATACTCTCCCATTTTATTTGATTCATTAGCTTCAATTTCCAATTATATTGTATTATGTTGTGTTATCTTGCATTCTGATCTCTTTTCTAATAAATTAGCTTTTTCCTCCTCAGATCATTGCCACTGTTTTGTTTTTAGGCCCATCTCCCTACCCTTTCCTCTTTCCCCTTTTCCAGGGTGTGGGCCCAATGGCCCCCCTACTCCATTAGGCAAAGAACCGTGCTGAACCAGCCTGTAAACTGTTGACAGCAAAAGATGGAAAAAAGATCAGGACTACTAGGAAAACATCAAAAGCAGGCGAGAAACCAGAAACATGCATTTGAACACCAAAGAACATACAGAATCTGAGATGTGATGTTGACCATCCTATCACTTGGCTTCATCAGCCAGGGGACAGACAGAGTAGCCAGTGGGCTGAGCCAAGAATAGTCTGGATGGTTATAAAGCTTTGGGTTGCACAGTGGGCCACTCAGGATTGGAATATCCATGCCCGACCAAGCTGGGGCAGAGACTGGTGACTGGATATGTGGAACATGGTTAGGCATAGAACAGTCCATGCCTACCATGTATCCAGACACCAGCTCATGCAGTCACCAAGGAATGATGAAGCCAACACACTAACTGGGATAAGATGGCTAGAAGATTTCCAAGAGATAATAATGGCTACGTAAGTTGCAACATGCTGGACAGAAGACAATGTGGATGGCAATAAAAGCTGCCCACCTGAATGTCACATATCTCCCAGGTATGTCAAGAATGCGAAGCATGCTCCAGGATGCAACTGAGACCTTTGCCAGAAACAACAGCATGTCTCACCAGAGGACACCATCCCTTGCAGAGATGGCAGGTCGACTATACAGGACCCCTCCCTCAATCTGAAGGGGCCAGGTACATCTTGACCTGCATCAACACAGGAGGAGGATTAATGCAGACCTATCCCATGCCAAAAGCAAATCAAGCCTATACCATCAAGGCAATAACTAAACTAATGGCAGCATACGGGACTCCCCAAGTCACCAAAAACAACCAGGGTATATACTTTACAGGAGCAATGGCACAAAAGTGGGCTGAGGAAAATAACGCTGAATGGCAATTCCATCTGCCTTATAATTTGATGGGAGAGGGCCTGATAGAGTGGGGTGATGTATTCCAAAAGCTGCTCTGAGGACTGACCCCCCCGTCCTTGCTGGGGTAGACTACAAGACTACATGAAATGCTGAGAGATCTGAAAGAAAGACCTGAAGATGACAGACCCAGCACCTTGGATATGTTACAAACAGCTCGGGCCTCCCCCCTTAGGATCCAAACTAAGGGCAGCAATATATGACAGTCATGGTTTTATGATTTTTGGTTATTATTATTCCACGTCATAACATCATGTAGTGCTCTGGGAGTTAAACTGTTAATGCTCCAGTTCTGGGCACCTGCCTGGAAGAGAAGAACTACATATCCTGGGGGGCTTTGTGGTCAGAGAGGAGATATAACCCCTGGCAAGGTCCGCTGATGTCCCTTTTTTTTTTTTCTTCCTCCTTCAGCTCTCCTCGATGCTGCTTGTCTCGACCACATGCATCGCTGCAACACCAGTGTAAGGCTTTCATATACTCTCTCTCTCATTATATCTGATTCATTACCTTCAATTCTAATTATATTGTATATAGTGTGTATTATCTTGCATTCCCATTCCATATTTAGTAAATCAGTTTGTTTCTACTCAGACCGTTGCCGCTGTTTTTAATTGTTTTGGGGTCCCATGTTTTCCCTTCTCAGAGGCATGGATTCATGAATCCCTCCACCCCACCAGTCACAGAATTGGGCCAAACCAGCCCGTAAATCACTGACAGTGACTGAAACCCTAAATTGGAATGATAAATAATCTTCTAGTCCCTGCCCCTGAGAACTTAGAACCTGGAACCCACAAGGCAAGCTGGCCTTGGGAAGTGCAAGTAGGGCCAAATCGGCGTGGACTACTCACACCATAGGGAAGAATATTAGAAGGAAGAGGAATGGTAATACCACCAGTAACTGGCACATGGACATCAGAAATTATAATACACACCCCAATTTTCACCATGAAGAGGACCATAATCATATCTCTGGCAGATCAGAACCCTCCTTTGGTACCTGAGGTAATTATCCAACCATCAGCCAGAGGATGTGGTATAAAAGCCCTGGACATGCCTCTGTCCAAGCAGAGGCTTATTCAGGACAGGAATACAGCATGCAGTCTGCCATAGAAGGCAGGTCTGCCTCTCTTAGCACCCACTAAACACCTCTTCAGGCCCCCTGACATGACTGACAGAAGCAGAAGCAGCAGGAGGTCAGGTGTAACTGAAGAATTACATGACATTGTCTTCTTCAGTGACATTTAATGACGGACTTTTTGAACGTCTTCTGCAAAACAAGCTGGAAGGACAGAGAACTGAAAACTGCAGCCTCTTTATGGAAAAATTGTGTCCATGAAATAATAACACAGTGTCACAACAAATTGTATCTCTGCTGGGACTGCAATTATGTACTACACTGTAAAAGGCAGTTTGACCCTGATACATTCAATCACTGTTTCATGCCATGAAGGGCTTAAGTGTATGGGAACCATTGGGTGACAGCCTGAACCAGGGATGGACCACCTGTTGATGGGGCATAGCCAGCTCTGGAAGTGCAGGTGGGAGCACCTGTGCTTCCTAACCTCATGTAAGGGCTGGCTGCTGCAAGGGAAGCATCTCTACTTGGACACTGCTTCTTTTGGAACGTTTCACAAGCCCTGAAACAGGTAAGTGATTCCTTCTTTGTTACCAGACTGCAACTGGATTACCTTTCTTGGGTGATCCGAAACCAGTTTTAAGTGGCATCTGTATTGCCTATCCTTACAATACAAACCACTGGACTCTTAAAAACTGCACAGTGATAGTGAAAGCATAAGGAAGAGAAAGGGAAAGGGGAATTAAGAAAAGCACATAGGATTGAGGCGCTAAAGGTAAATGGCATGTTTTCATGCTAAATGCCCCCAGTCGTAATAATTTTCAATGGACTGAGTTTTAAAGAGCCTTTCCCAGCTACACTGAGTGAGAAAGCCAAGCCTGCACCTTCCCAGCACAGAGTAAGGTGTGCTACAGCTGGAAATCTGCTGTTTCCCTAACATACTGGCACCTCATAATTAATATCTTTTAGATTCCTGAAAGCTCCAGTTTAAAAAACAACAACACAAAAAACCACCAACAGAAAGTACATGCAAGGAAAGAATAGAGCGCTCATTTCCTTTCAATATTCAGAAATGTTCATCAAAAGCCAAGTGCTTATCATAATGCATAACCCCTCTCTCCTTGGGCTGATCCACTTCTTTGCAATCCTGAATGTCTTCGCACCTTCTAGGGATGGCAAGACCTGCATGGATGCTTAATGCCACCTATGAAGAGCTGGCAGCAGGTAGTTAAGTGGCATGTTCATTTCTTGAGCACCTGCTCAGAAAATCTTGCTCTTAAGTCAACCAGGAAAGCCGAGAGCACTCATGCCACCCAGGCAAGTGGAATGCAGCTATTTGGTTGTTCAAGTTGCTTGGAGAATTTATTTTCTGGCCTCCTATTTATACATATAACCAAGCGCCGTCTCCTAAATATTTACAAGGAATATTTATGCCACTACAGAAGCTGTCTGGAAATGCTCTACAACCTGTTACTCTCTAGCAACTACCTAGATGCTCCAAAACATTGTGTTCCTCCGTGATGATTCAGTGCCAGAGATGGACTTACATACCAACCCAGTGTCTCATCTGTATGAGTTTAGGCAATAGTACTTTACAGCTTGAAGCACGCTAGAATGAAAATATGCAGAACAGCACAGGATGATATCTCACATCTGCAAGATGTCAGCTCCAAGTTGCAAACTCCTGTCTCTAATGATCCTTCTGTTACAACAGGGCCAGCTCCATCACAACTTTAAAAGACAGCGATGCAGTCCTCCCCATGTAAACTACAGCTAATCAGCTGTTAACAAACTCCCAGCACTCCAACAGTTACATCAAAGTACATAAAGAGGACATTAAGGCATTTTCCTTCAAGTGTCCACTTACATACAGCCTCTCTGCAACAACACAGCAGCAGTCAGCTGCCAGAATAAGAACTGAGGACCGACACAGTCACCCACACAAAGTCACAACTCAGAAATGTCTTCAGAACAGGCTGCTCATTTGGTGATTAACCTACAGCCCTCCCTTGAAAAGGCAAATCTACTTAATGAAGAACAACAACAAAAATCCACACCCACTTTATTTTTAGAGATGCTGGCAGAAATCACAGTGAGACTGGAGGAAAAGGTCCTGAGGATCAAAAAATCCACATTTATACACCAACGCTGAGAACAAAGAACAGGTTATCATGCTTGTTAAGTGAAAAGGTAAGATACATCTGCCGAACCAGAAATTAAAAACCTCACAATACAGTAATCAGCAGAGTGAAAGCCAACTCAGGATTATGCCAGGACTGGTTCTGTTCATATTTCACCTTGATGTAATACCCTTAAAAGAAGATCAGAAAGCACTGTCTGCCACTTTTATACTTCTCCTTGTTTCCAAAATGGAAGAAGTACAACCCCACAACAGCAGCTAGCTGTGTTGCTGTCAAAGCCTTTCCAATACCAGTTAGATAGGAGAGAGTGATGGCTGTTACCTCAATGATCTGAAACAACAGGGAAAAAAAAATAAAATCAAGGGGCTTTAACCCCAGATCTGAATAGATGATTTAAGATACAATTGTTTTGTAGAAACCCTGAGTTCAGTACAGCACCGGTCTAAAGGTTCTTTCTATTATCTAATTCTGACAACCTTATTTGCAATAATCCACGTTGGATTCTCATTCAAAGCTAAACTGTCTACGTTTCAGAAAGGAGGAAAGAATGGAAAGCAGCTTCAGCTTCCAAACAAACAATAACCATCCACATCGCTTCCTAGGAGAAGTATAAAAGGCAGAAAGATCCACTCTCCCTCCACACTGACCCTTTTCCAGAAAGCTACTTCCTAAGCTTTTTCTTCACCAATTAACAAAAGAGACAAATATGAAAATCAGATTAGAACAATAGGTGAAAGCTTTGAAGTCCTATCTGACATTAGCACCCACTCACCACTTTCCAAAGAAGAAAGTTTTATGCAGTTGAAGTTTATGTCTTGAGATATGCAGCATTTGTTATCTTCTCTTCAAATCTTTGTTCCATTCCTTTCAGCATAAAAACTGACCAAAGGAGTTTAAATCAGATCTTTCCATGAGGCAGAACTTCAAGTATGAAATTGCTGTATTTACCCACTAGTACCACAAAAAGGAGAAAAATTTACTAATACAAAGTCAAGGAGAAGTTGCTGAATGAATTCAGGGATTTTTAGATATCAGATAAAGCAATCATTATGCATAAAGCCACAAGAAACCAGAACTATCAGTTCCTCAGCTTACACAGATGTTGCTATTGTCCAGAATCAACCATCCAGCAGCTTCAGGGTATGATTTTCCCCAGATAGTTTTGATGCTTCAAAACTCAGCCTCAGTATAACAAAGAGACAAGTGGGTTAGGAATTTGTTTTGTCCCTTAGGAAAATGAATCTTTAGAACACATTTACTTTTTTGTGCCTTTGAGCCCCAGTTGGAACAGACAATAAAATTAATCAATTTATTTAAAATGAGAGCCCCAAGCATTCATATAATAATTAGCTTTACAAGGAACATGTCCGGCAGCATAATACTAATAGTTCAATCAGTTAAACCTAACCAGCTGGCAGTATTTATCACCTTCAATTATTTAATTCAGCCAGTTAACAAAATGGAAACGCACCCAAATGACATCTCAAAATATAATTTCCTCTATTTTACGCCTACTGTCAGACAAACAGCATATATCTTCACTCATGTCAGAAGGCCGAGTGCTGTTTGCACCTATTTAGAGAGAGGGAGGGGTCTGATCTGCAGAACAGAGACTACACAGCATGTTAGAACCTGAAGCACAGCACTGGTGGTATCCCTTGGGCCTTAGGCTTCACCCTCAGTATTTGAGCACTCAGAACGTCTTGCTTTGTCATCATCTATTCTCTCTGCTCCCATTTTACCTCCTTTTCCTCCCTTACGCCAAACAGCAATGATCTCAAAGGTTTTCATTATCATCATCATTATTATTTTAATAAGCAAGGAAGTTTTCAAATGACTTTTGCCCACAAACACTGACATGCACAGGTTGATCACAGATTTGCCCAGTGTGTTGCATGTTTCTGTGCTTTTGTACAAAACACTTTTCCTCACCTGGTGACCATGGAGAGTATACAGAAGTCTTCCTTCGAGCAAGTCCAGAATTTTGAGAGTTGAATCATTGGAAGCAGTAATCAGGTAATTTCCAGAGGGGTGAAAGGACAGACTGTTTACCGCAGCAGTGTGCACTAAGGATGTAAAAGATGTATACAATAATCACTGAGACCAGTTTACATAAGCCCGAGGCAAAAGAATAAAATAAAGTACATGCACATTCCAATGTCTGTTACGAAGTTTAATAGGAAAACTGTCAAGGGGGAAACATTCCACCAAACTCCTCAAAGCACTGGAGAACAAGGGCAGCATTCAATTCTTGTAAAAACAGCCACTACTTCACTGAAAGAGGAAACTTTGCCAGTTATTCTGAGATTTAAGACTATAAAAGCTTCCAGTGTAGCCCTATAACGTAACTATATTCACAAGTGAGTTACACAGTTCTGTGACAGAGAGGGATGCTGACATATCTGGCCACAGGTGAGCTGCTGTTCTTGTTGCCGAGTAATTCTAGAATAGAATCTATAAGCTTATATATTAATGAGAAGGCTGAAACACAAACTTAACATTGGTATTGTGCAGGGTGTTCGTTTGGTTGCTTTTGTTTTTAACTGTCGTCCTTTATTTACTCCCTGACTCTAACCAATGCTAGGTGTAGCAAGAACTAGGAAAAAAGAAATGGCAAAATTGAAAATGGTCCAATACAAACATTATTTCTTCAGCCATCCAATTCCCTACCATAGAAAAAAATCAAAATAACGAGAATGAGTAGACAAACTGTTAGGAGTGTAATCTTGAGGATCTTGTCCAACCCTGGTGATTCTACAATTCTATGACTCCAATAAAGCAATTCTTTTTGAACAAACATGGAACCTAAGAGTTATTCTGAAGAGAGCTAAGGAAAGTGCTCTAGGAAAAAACACTTCTACATTACTGCAACATCAAGCATCTACCTCACACAGAACTTCTTTCCCTGCAACCTTTTACAAAATATTGTGGATATATTTACAAGACATACATTTCTCCACAGCTTTCTAAGCGTATGTGACATTATAGAATAGTAAGACTATGCTTAACTATCCAACTGTTCTTAATTATACCAACTGCCCTACAGATATTCTATCTTGAAACTATTATTACTGATACAACCCTTCTCAACACCTCCAAACTAAACCTATGCTCCCTTAGGAGCCTGATGTACACGACAGATCTAAACTGCCTGTTAAAAATGGACAAGTAAAATGCAATTTTAGACATTAGGATCAATTCTTTCACACCTACATGTGAATGTGAAGAAGGAATCTGAAAAAAAATCTTGCTCAACTGTGAAACTGAATGCATATGCTTTTCAAACTCTCAGAGTTAACTCAGCTTGAGTTCTTACAACACAGTTCCTCTTGAGCTGCATGATTGAAAAAACACACAGATAAAAACCATCTTAACACAAGACTGGTAGCTTCTCCACAGTTGATGGTGAACACCATCTACAACAGACAGCTAGATCTTCCTCTCAACCCTTCATCCTTATCATGTCATACTGGACAAAAAGCGTATGTGGAATTTTAGCTTCTAAAAGAACACTAAATACATGTTTTTTCCGGAAAATTTTATTCTGAGGAATTTGTAATATTCTTCGTCCCTTCATTGTCTATATTCAGATACAAGCAAGCACATATTATGCCAACAAAAGCAAGTCCTAACAGGAATCAAATAAGAAAGAGATTAAACTAATGATACATCCTTGGAGTTCCAGATAGTCAATGCAGTATTTCCAGTTTTGTTAAAAAAACTTTTCATAATGGAAAGAAGTAACACAGGCTGTGCCCATGGAAGCAGTCACAGCTTCTTGCCCAAGCAGCTCTTGTCTGCCTAAGCTCAGGGAAAACTGCATCTTTCTTCTGCCACACCAACTCATACCTCCCAAAAAAACGCTCACAACATCTCCCCCAGAAGCAGCAGCAATTTCACACTGTAACCAATATCTGGGGTGCAGCACAAGGTGGCATCTCCCACAGCCACACTGTTACAAGCTGACTCTAGCTGACAAAGCCTGAGAAAAATAAGTTCAGCAACGGATGTCGCACTCAATCATTGCATTTACAAGTTAGCTGCTGAATACTGAGTCACTCCAGCCATGCAGGCACTGAATACACAGAAGTAGTGACAAGCAGGCAAAAAAAAAATCCCAGTATGAACCTGACACAGCCACAAGGCCAGAAGCTGCTATCCACCAACAGCTCTGTCTGAAGTGTAGACATGTACCAAGTGCTCTTTTGAACCAGCAATGAATAACTCGGTTAAGTCTGTTTCCACAGACGTGCAAGTGAAATGCCCTACACACACCTTCATACAGGAAAAAAAGTCTTCAGGTAATAAATGCTGATCATTTTAATTAGGGGTTGACTTGCTGTACAAAGAGTTAGCACTAACTAGGCAAGTGAGTAAAGCATCTGTTTACTTTGAACAGCAAATGGGAGCAGAGCATCTTTACTTTTCTAAATACACACCATGCAGGAAGTTTTGCAGTTTGCACTCCACATCCAATTTTCCTTTGCAAATGTTATAGTTGGAACAAGGCCTGGTAACAGGAGCAGCACAGCTAAACGACTTACCCCTTTCTGGAAAACAACCAGACTTCAACACATAAGAGTCTGCAGCAGGGCTGCTTAGCCATTAACTCCTCAGCGCGACCGCATATTTAAAATGGATTCCCCCTAAAATCAGGCAGCGTAAGCACATACAAAGGAAAGAGACTCCCCCTAGTGGGACTGAGCGGGCAGCTCCACCTGGGAAAGCCCCAAAATTGTATCTGGTTTAGCCAGAAGGTCCATGTGAAACCCCTCATAGAGCAGAATTTACAAACTCATCTTGAAAATATGTTATGAATGCAGCTTGAAGTACTTGCATCGGTGCACCAAGCATCGGCCAACAGCAGTTGTACATTTCTTTGGCTACACAACAACTTTAAGCTCAAAATTTAATTAATTATGAGGACTTGCACAGTAGCTGCTAAAAGAACACTGATAACAGGAAAAGATCTCTTCAATAGAAAGAGTGTCAGCCAAAAAAGCTATTTAGTAAGGGTAAGAAACAGGCAAAATATACAACTCCAAGTCAGAAGTAAACCTGGCAGTTGAACCTAAACCACATTACACTCAGAGAATTTAACAGCAGTAAGGGGAAAGCAGGAAGAGACCATTTTTCAGCCAAATGATATGGTGGCTGGGAAAAAGCACTGCAAACCTTGCCACTGTTGAAAAGCTGATAAAGTAGGTTACGGGACAATCTGACACCACCAAAGTACTTAAACTTGCTGCCCATGTTAGCAGCAAAACTTCAGAAAGGCACTGCCAGGTTATGGTAAGGTTCACAACAATATGAGTATCAGCATTCACTGATGATGATGTAGCTGGTATGATTACAAAGATTTGGAACAACAATCCTCAAAAGGCTCTATTCCATGAGATTGTTAACTATCAGAACTAGGAGTGATTATGAGTCAGTAATAACCATGGAAATAAGTAAAATAAAAATAACCTTATACGAGAGTTTGAGATGCTCAGACACGTTTAAAATTTAAATAGTTCAAACACTGTTTGACCTGGCTGCAAAGAAACAATACACTTGAAACTTATAAGCCAAGAACAAAACATAATCCAGGTGGAGGAGTACTGTATATGCACACATACATATATACAGATGTGAATATATATATATGTGTGCTTGTGCATACATGTATGTGTGTATACACATACACACACATATATGTATAATTTTAACCCAAGAAGAAAACTATCAATGATGATGATGTCACATTCAGTGCAAAAGTCAGATTGTGTGATCAAAATACAAATAGCAGAACAGCCCACTATACACAGAAAATTACTGAAGGCTTCAAAAATTTGCAGATTGTTCCTGCTCCTCACCAACTTCTTTTTGCATAAAGCATTAATGGTAAAGGAAGAGCAGCCAAATTTAGGCTCAACTAATATGCACAAAATAATAAAATAAACTCAAAGCAGCTTGCAGGGATGGGGAAGGTCTGTTATCAATACTCAGTTCTACCAAATAACAGCATCAATCCATTTGACAAGAATAGGTCTGAAAGTAAGGATGAAAAAAAATTAAGTATAGCCTCCTAAATATAAAGCTAGCTACTTCAAGGATAAACAAGCTGCTGTTTTTGTTTTGGGTTTTTTTTTTTTTTTTAATTAGGTGGCAAATGCCACATCTTTTTTACTGCACATCATTTCCTGAAGTAAATAAAAGCTAAGTGGCAAAGCAGGTATCACCAAACCACACCTGCAACATGGGACAGTTCCAGTGTTTTGGCTTTTTTTCCCCTCTCCACAGTGAGCAAAGAGAAACCAGAACAAAAGCATTTCTTATCCATAGCCAAGAATTAATCTCTGAGCTAGAGCAAAGCAAAGCAGGAGGCTGGTGAGGAAAGGCTTCCCCTTGTGGGCCTAAGCCACAACCTTCCTGCAAAAACAGGTGACAGACATTCCTGGAACTTTAGACAATCCATACCAAAACATGGACAGGTCAGGTTTTTCAAAGATCTTAACTTGCCTTGATAATGTTGGAGGAGTCTGTTCATCCTAACATCCCACACCTTCACAGTGTTATCTGTACCAGCTGCAGCAATGCATGTACCACTGGCATGAAACTCCACGTGATTTGCAAACCTGCAAATTGTAGTTAAATCCAACTGTTTATATTCAGCTTTGGTTGAGATCAAAAAGTTGGCTTTTCAGGAAAGAAAACGACATGACGATACAGTGAACATTGTGGAAAGGAGGAAATAAATTGAAAATTCACACTGGCAAATTTCATTTAGGACCAAGCTCATAAACCCAAGCAGGCTGCAGGATCATATCTCAAAATAACTGCCTCCAAAGCTCTTCATTATTGCTGTGTTAGGAGCTGTAGGTGTTAAGAGCCTCCTGAAATTTGATGGATCTGACCATAGAACATTTTGAAGTGTATATGTCTACATAATATGTGCCCTTTTCTAATTTAGCAGTATTTCTTAGTCTTAACTAATTTTAAAGATAGAACTGAATTGAATTTCTGCCTCAAATCCCATACTGCTACTCACAAGACAGTGGAGTAGAGACCAACTTCCTTTCTGGACTTGTATGCAATCATTTTTCTTCTTCTTTTTTTTTTTTTTTAAACACAAAACTACAGTAAAAAACTTAATCTTTAGTGAAGTACATCTTGCACGAAATTGGGTAAAATTAATGACCACTTGAGAAGCTGGGAACAGGCCCATCTCAGTACTCTAAGGACTCATTTTGTATTTCTTGACAAATTAACTTTTGATGCAGCTCAACATCTTGTATGAAACAAAATTTCCACATTTGACAACTGAAAAAAAAAGAAATTTTTTTGAGCAACTCTTTGTCACTCTGAGGATGCAACAAAGCATCCAAAGCATTTTTGCTTTTAGTTCACTTCAACTTAGAACAAGATCAGAGCAATTCCAGATGCTCTTTTTGCATTTCATTCTCTGATGGCTGCCTACTGTAAAAGGTACTAATGTTTCCCTAAGAGGTGGAAATTATTTCCAGGGAAGGAATCTCCAGCTGCAGTAACAAAAACAGATGAACATTCATCACACATCCCCACTTCAACAATCACAACAAGGCCAGTCCTTACACCCTGGCAGGTACTTACCCCCCATGCTCACAGAAGGAATGTATACATTCTCTGCTAGTTTTATCCCACAGTTTGACAGTTTTATCATCACTAGCTGATGCTATTAATCGTCCATCAGGAGAGAATCTAGAAGAAGAGTTATGGCAATTAAGAAGTGTACCAAAATTAAAGGTGTCCAGGATCAACTGGATTTAGCCAGCTTTGTCAGTCTGTAAACACACACTTCATCCTTCAGGAAGCCACACGGATGTTAGTTAGACTGAAAATACAATTGTCAGAAGCTGAGGGAAAAAAAACTACCTGTAAGCCCTCAAACTATCCCTAATGCCACGAGTGCATTGCATCATCTCCAGGCAAGTCTTCAGTCCCCTGTCCTACTTGTTTCAAATGAATCTCAAGTTGTTTCTCTATCCTGACTAAAAACAATTCCTATTTTTGCCACAACTATTCACAGCAATGTAATTACTTCCAAGACAACAGCTCTTAGAGGAGAAGCTTCATCATTCTCCTGCATCAAATGAATGTATGTGAAATTTTTAGAAGGGAGCTTAATATAAGAGGAGATCAACATACAGCTTGAGAAGCAAATATAATATGATCAGGACTTGAGTATAAGTGAAGATCATCGTGCATGGCAGAAAACACACCCCACCTTCTCTTCTGCGGACATCTATAGTACTATAGGTCACTGCCACCATGAAAGTATCTAATGAAATTATCACACTTATAGAAACCTGCAGCTTTATCCTAAATATATATACACATAAAAATTCCTCAGAACTATGATAGATCACTGAAAACTGACTTTTTAAGGCAGTAACAAGGAAATGATAATTTCATAACAGCAGCCCTTTCAGCATTCTGTGTACCTGCTTGTTATCACAGAAAAAGCAAAGATCATTAGCTAAACTTTCTGAATATGTAAAATGAATGACATGACGCACCAAAACACTTTAGATTATTATTATGTAATTGTAAGCATTCTTCTTAACCAAATACTAATGATGAGGCACCGATGACCCTTTATGAACAGATGCATGACAAGACTGAAGACAACCAAGATGCAAAACCAATTATATTACAATCCTTCATTTACCTCTGTTGGTAAATTCAGGATACAAAACTCATGACAGACATAAAATGAAAGACAGGACTAAGCAGAAAAAATCACTAAAGAAATATAAAATGGGTACACAACTGCTATCTGAGGCCTCTCTCTGGAGATTCACAACACATTTCAGTCACTCGACACATTTGAATCATGAGACCACAATGCTCAGTTTCTATTTTGAAGGATAAATCACCAACAGAGCGCTGTACTTACCTGGCACAACGAACCCAATTTATGTGTTGATTGAGTGAGAACAAAAACTTCTGCCTGTGAACTGTCCACACTTTGATTGTTTTGTCATCAGAAGCTGTAACTAAGGACTGGCCATCGCTGGAGAAATGAACACTTCTTACAGTTGCTGTGTGAGCCTTGAACACAGTAGATTCTCCTTTGCTATACAGAAGGAAAGAACATTTCAGAGCTCAGAGCAGCACAGCAAAGACATATTTTCAGGTACTGTAATGAAGCTTCTGTATGTCTATGAAGTGCTATTAACCATTATTTCTTTGCCCAAACTCAAACAAGTTCAAGTTTCACAAATTGTACAGAACACAAAGCTAAAAGTTGTTCTATCAAGTTGTTCTACTACAATACTGGAGCCCCAATCCAACTTGAAATGCATGGCCCAGAAAAGGGCAAAAATGCTATTGTTAATTTGTGCAACAATTTAAAACATTTACAGAACCATGAACACAAGAGGAGTGGCTGGGATTCTCTACTGCTAACCAGCTCCTTCACTGCAATACAGATGAAAACAGAGGTGTTTCTACAGCTCATCCAGGTAAAGCCAAGAAGGCAACTAGCTGACGTTCAGTACTGCAGTGGCCAAAGCTCCAGCTGACAGCTTCAGATGTAGCATCATAGGAGAATTAACACAACTGAATCCAGAATTACTGCTGTTGTACAGCGCAGAGTAATATTAATGTTAATGCAGTCAGGCTAGACAAAAGACAAGGTACAGCTAATTCTTCTTTCTCCAACATTTACAAATAAATGCAAGAGGCAACATATTTTGAGCTTCAACAGGTATTTTGGACCAAGAGTCTCATGTACGCACAATGTATTCTTTACTATCACAAATGCAATGAAAAGGACAACAGAGACATGTTTTACTCCCACTCTCCTTAACAGCCTAGCATTCTACTGAGTCTTCTGGAAAACTGGATTCTGTTGCCATACGCTGAGCTCCCTGGCACTACTGAAACTAAAAAGCAGAAAATCATACTATATGCTTCTCAGCAATACCCCCACCCTCTTCAGAAAGGCCAAAGCTTCCAAGTTTTATTTAATCCTTAATTGCCAGAAGGCAAAGAACAGTAAAAGTTTCTTCTCGGCAAAGTTTTCTTTTTGTACAAAACCAGAGAACATTCTGAGATCTGGTAAAATTTCACAGCAGAGAAATAAAATTGTAAAATTCATTAACATGGCTTCCCTCCCCCCCAAAAAACAAGGAAAAATCCACACACCAGGGTAGCATTCAGTTAGTAATATATCCTCCTCAAAAGCAACTACAAAGCTCCAGACTCTTCAGAAACAAAGTCCTGACCAACAAACAGACCAAGGTATGGCTTCTCCCTCCCCTTTAACAACTCTACAAAACAAGTAGCAAGCAAACAAATCACAAATCTGACTCAACCTCAACGCCTCTTGTTTCAGTTGTGTCTAAAGAAAACAAGCTAACAAGGAACACTAAATAAACATATTAAAGCTGCCACACACCGAGATATTTCACAACTGATATGCCAATAATTTGCCTGTCACACTAGCACTTTTCTGACATGACAGCCACAGATATAGTTTAGATCACAGAGATCATCCCTAAATTACTAAGACAGCATCACTGAAGTGCAGTTTTGCCATTACACCCCTACTCTTTTTATTTATATGTTAGCTTCCCAGAAATATAACAAGCTTGTGCAAATCGTCCTTCTGTCTGGGAAGCTGAAATCTCCCATCAGGTGGAACCACTGCTCTGCCCCAACGAACACATCTAGGAAATTTCTGAAGCATACTGAAGGTAATGTCCTCTGACAAGTGCTGAAATGACAAGTAGCAAAGGCCCTCCTAGGTCTGTTGTTTCAGAACAGAGAAGGCCTTATTGGAGACGTGACAGTAGGTAGCTGTCTCAGCCACTGCGGTCATGAAATGAAATGAAGTTCAAAACTTTTGGTGTAATGAGAAGATAGAAGAGTTGCCACCCTGGATTTTAAGGGAACAAACTTGAAGCTACTAATGGAGACAGCGAGCAGGGTCCCTTGGAAACTGACTCTCCAGAAGACTGAGGTGTGCCTAGAAGCCCAGGAGCACATAATCCCACTGCGCCACGAGTCAAGCAAGCAGGGCAGAAGGGTGGTAAGGCTGCACAGATAACTCCTCCCTGAACATCCGCAGAAAAAGAAAGTATATCAACTCCAGAAGCACAGTCAGGCTTCACAGGGAGATGATAAAGCAGTGGTTCACATCTGTGGGAAGAACACAAGAAAAGCCAGAGCTCACCTTGGCCAGGGTATGTCAGGAAAAAAAAAACAAACACCTTTAATGTATGTTAACAGCAAGAGACAGAGGAAAACAAAGAATCATAGGATTGAAACTTGATGGTCACTAACAAGTAAGGATGAGGAAAATGCAAAGGCTTTAATGTGTTTCTGTGTCTCTGTTTTTAACACCAATGATAAAGTGTGGGCTGCCAAATCCTCTGAGTTGGAGGACCACGGCTGGCAGAGCAATAACTTTCCATCTGTGGTCACCAGAACTGTATAGGACCAGTGGTACCAGCTGAATGTAAGTCCATCAGCTCTGATGGAATTTATCCAACTGGCTGAGGCAGTTAGTGATGTTGTAGCTGGAACCCTCTCAACAGTTTACCGAAAGCATGGGGAAGTCCCTGCTGACTGGAAGCTAGCCAACATTATGCATGTTGAAAAAAAGCTACAAATAGCATGCAGGGGTCAGACAGTAGACTCAATTACCTTCATAGGTCCTTTCTAAGTGAACTACTCTATTCTATTATTCCTCTCCAATATTATATACAAGCAAGCAGCACAGTTCTGAAGACATCAGAATGACACTGTTAGTCTCTTCTATTACTCCAGAATGAGTTGCAAAGTTTAAAATTTTATCAAACATCATTACCCTTGTGTCTCTAAATAACATACAGGCTGACATGCCATTGAGATTATTAATTTCAGGAAAGTTTAACTAAGCTGAAGTTAACTATAATTTAAATTATAATGTGCACATTTAATTCTTTTTTACTATGAATTCAGTTTTAACTGCATTAAACTTCTACCGTATTCATTGTATAGTCATTACATTGTTATGAAATCACTGTAATAATTCTGTAGTTAACAGATACACTGAGATTTACACTAGAAGAAGGTGCCATACTTTAGTCAAGTGAAAACAACACATCTGCCTCAGATATGTAACTCATTCAGAATACAAAGTGAGTTCTAGGGATTTTTACAAGAGGTCAGGCATCAGTTTCAGGTGAGTGTCATGATCGCTTCTTGGCCTTTTAATATCTTGGCAGTTTAATATCTGATACCTCTTCCGTGAGAGGACTTTATATTACATGGACTGTTGGGCATGGGAGCTGGAGCCAGTACTTACTCCCTCCACTTCATGCATTATTCCAGTATGGCAGTACCTTCATTTTTATTTTCTCAGCTTGACAGCAAAGGCAACCCTCATCCCAACCTACTGAGCTCCCCAGGTGCACCAACATAACAGTTGGAGGCTCTGGAACCTGAGGCAGAGGTGAGTGAGGATGCAGTGGGAGGTCCACCCATGAGGCTATCCAGAGTGAGAAGGTCAACTCCACATCTCAAGACTGCCTTCACCAAGGACAGCAGGATGACTGCTATAGGTGACTCCCTGTAAGAGGATCAGAGGGCCCTATATGTTGGCCCTACCCTACCTGCAGTGAAGTGTGCTGCCTCCCTAACACCAAGGCCAGGGTTATTTCTACTAAACTTCCTTGTCTGGTTTGCCCCTCTCTCTATTATCCACTACTGACAGTTCAGGCCGGCAGCGATGGAGTTGCTGACTGAAGTCTGAGGACTACCAAAAAGGACTTCAGGGGACTGGGGTAGTTAGAGGATAGAGTGGGCATACAGCTTGTATTTTCCTCTATCCCTTCAGTGGCAGGAAGGGATACTGAAAGGACCAGGAAAATCCATCTCTGGTAGCTGAGAGACTGGTGCAAGGAATTTGGCAGGTTTTTTTTGACCACAAAGTGGTTTACTTGGCACCTGGCCAGACGGCTGCAGTTGAGTCTCATCTGTCTCAAAGGAGGAAAACAGATTCTAGCACAGGAGCACGCAGTGCCCACTTAGAGGGCTTTAAACTAGGTATGAAGGGGTTAAAATGAGGCTCACAGAGGAACCTTACTGTTCTCTATAACTCCCTGAAGGGAGGTTGTGGTGAGGTGAGGTTGGCTTCTTCTCTCACTAGTGATGGGACAAATGGGAATGGCTTTGAGTTGCACCAGGGGAGATTCAGGTTGGATGTTAGGAAATGCTTCTTCTCCAAAAGAATGGCCAGGCACTGGAACAGGCTGCCAAGGGAGTGGTGCAGCCACCAAACCTGGGGGTATTCAAGAAATGTTAGCTTTTGTAGTGAGGGACATGATTTAGTGGGAAACATTGGTGACAAGTAGATGGTTGCACTGGATGATCTTAGAGGTTTTCTCCAACCTTGGCAAATCTGTGATTCTATGATGATTGGTGAGTAGTTGGAAATGAGGATACAAATTTAACTTAGCTTAGGGGACAGAGAGAATATTACCCTAGCAAACATTATGATAGAATTTTAAAAGACACTTTCAAAACCTAACAGCTCCACAGCATAGGCTGCTTATTCTTTAATGTATCGTCAAATAAAACTTTCGGCAGGTATTTCATAGACAGCAGAGCTCAACAAAACCTAAATAACTAAAAATGCTTTTGCAGGCTCCTGAAGGTTTAAAACTGGGGAATATTTGTTTTGTTTGTTTTTTAAAACCCTTTTATTTTACTACCACAGATTTCAGGTCTGCTTCACCCCTGGGTTCTAGAAACACTTTATTAGCCTTTAATAACATCAGTCAATAAGCTCAGAAGCAAAGGGACCTCAAACACCTCTTTATATGTTTGCCCATTCTCAAAAAAAAAGAAAAAAACAATTCCACAAGAAGCTAGAGGAAAAACTGGGAGTTCTTTTTCTGTACCTCAGCCACAAAAGGCTTTACTTGCAGCAAAATTAAGTTTTGAGGCAGAAGCTCTGCTCTCTCCTGCTTGTGTTCTTGTATCTCACATGAAATACGACATAACAGTAAAACAAAAGAAGCTATGAAGATTCTCAGTGTCTGCCAAGAACTTGACAAATGAGTTAAGGTGTGCTATTAACGTTGCCTGGGGTGAAAACAGGGCACAAGGCAGGCACAGCACAGGGCTGACTCCAGTTAATAACTATGTATTTTAATCCTGTAATGCTATAATGGGATGATGATAGCAGGGTGGCAAAATGTTTGGCTACAACAAATGAGAGTAAGTCCAAATGCAGCAACCATAGATGCAAAAATAAAGGAAAAGAGCTGCTTACCTTTGGAAAGGTTTCAGGTAGGCAGGGCTCTCCAGCAAGAGATATCCTCAGCACCACTGACAACCCTTAAATGAGGTCTGGGAAAGGATGGATCCTGGCTCCACCCCTTCCAGTTATCCAAGTGCATTGCTTGCACCTGAGCTCCCCTGGTTTGGCCCTGCCTTCCCACCAGGTGCTCAAACACTGTTTCAGGTTGTGACTGAGCATTTCCACTACAGATACATTGGCTAAACACAGTCTTGTGAAAAGCAAAAAACATGCAGCCTTGTTTTTCATTTTGATAAAGGAATATGAGAACAGGTTTCAAGACTGCTGAAAGAATCATCAATTTTTTTGTGTATCTGTGACTCCATTTTCAGTTGACATAATATACATTATCTGCAAATTTTAAATTGGAATGTATAGGGTTGCCATCAGATATTCATCTGAAAGAGAAATCTGATTATGTCTCTTTACCAGACTTTTATAAGTTTCATCTTACCAGAGGAAGATGTCCCTGGCTTCACAATCTGCCTTGCTCATGTCATGGCTTTTTGGCAGTACATAAACTTGTGAACAACTGTTTTCAAGGATGAAACTTAGAGTAAAATCTCATCAAAAATCTCTGCTGAAAACCTTGGGAACTCACTGAAAACTGCAATCACTTCCAATGAACCAGACTGATGCATTAGTTCCACTAAAACAAGGTCAAATATCCTGCTAGTGTTATGGTTTTTGGTTTTTTAATGCTTTAACAAAAAAAAATAAGAGGTTTTGCAGCATATATACATTAACAATATTATATACTTTATATGCAGCTCAAGACAATTCCTCTTCACTCAGGTCAACCCAGGCAAGTCATCAGCTTGGACAGCCATTCAAGGGAACTAAGGCCTCTACTCAAAAATTGAAATCTTTATGGGAAGAGGCAAGTAAGGAACTGAAAATGTAAGTAAATTCACCCTGCTCACAGAACAGTTATCTCCATTGCTATACTCCAGCTGGAGTTTAAGCATCTTGCTTTCAATTAGCAGAGAAGCAAAGGATTGGTTTACTACAAGAGACTGACAAGGGCAGGGAAAAAGGGGCAACATTAGTGACGCCCTGGAGCGTGTTCAAAGAAGGGCAACAAAGCTGGTGAGGGGTCTGGAGCACAGGCGTTATGAGGAGCAGCTGAGGGAGCTGGGATTGTTCAGTCTGGAGAAGAGGAGGCTCAGGGGAGACCTCATTGCTCTCTATAACTTCCTGAAGGGAGGTTGTAGCGAGCTGGGGGTCGGCCTCTTCTCCCGTATAACTGGTGATAGGACTAGAGGGAATGGTTTCAAGCTGTGCCAGGGAAGATTCAGGCTGGATATTAGGAAATACTACTTCTCTGAAAGGGTGGTCAGGCACTGGAATGGGCTGCCCAGGGAGGTGGTGGAGTCACCAACCCTGGAGGTGTTCAAGGAACGTTTGGATGTTGTGTTGAGGGATATGGTTTAGCGAGAACCATTGGTGATAGGTGGATGGTTGGACTGGATGATCTTATAGGTCTTTTCCAACCTTAGTGATTCTGTGATTCTGTGACTTTAAGCTTTTTAAGGGGCTTCAATTTCATTTCCAGTGGCATTTCAAGACTGAATTATCTCTTCTCTGTCTGAGCTGCTGCATAGAACTGTTCTTTCCTCAGTCCCAGACCTGGAGAACTGCTCTCAAGAGGTAAAAATCCCACGGCAGAGTTAAACACAAAAGGAGACACAGAGGGAATAGATACTTACGTGCTGGGAACCCATAAGCAGACTGTTTTATCTCTGGAGCCCGAAGCTACAAGGTGGCCAGAAGGGGAAAACTGAACACACATCACTGCATCTTTGTGTCCCACAAGGCGATAGGCTCTCATCTGAGGTTTCATACTCCAGATCATCAGGCATGAATCCATTGAGCCACTTGCTGTGTTGAAAAGAAAAAAAGGCAACTTGTCTTAGTTCTCCTCCAATTAAAACGGAGCTACTTTTCATTCTCCATTTGGCAACACAGCTTCCAACAGCTTCATGCATACTTTTACATTTCACTGATGCATTGCACACACTGTATTTAATTAGCAATTCATACCCTTGCATTGGCTTGATCTGACATTTCAGCTCCCAAGATAATGCAACAGCTGCAGAGAAAAAGGCCACACAATCTGCAAAGCCAAATAAACACATACTAAGGAAATGCATGGAACTTCTATGGAGGAAGCTTATCTCATCACTTTTTCATTGGAAAACAGAGGCAGTCTGAATATCAAGTAGCACCCTACCGATTAGGCAGAAAAGCCCTGTGACCTATGACTTAAAGGAAACCCATACATATTTCATCCCCCTGACACCTAGCTCTTTTCCTGTAGCAAAATGTTGACCCAGCTCAGGACTTAGGAAAAATCCAAGCTTGCAATAAAATTAGAGCAGTGCTCATTTTGCAACAGGAAGGGTTAGTGGGACTTCATGGCAATCATGAGAAGCCTTAAGGGACCATGGGTGGAGACATAGATCCGTCTACCTACCTATACCCACTCAGCATTCTCATGTCTACTTCTATATTCAACAGTTAAAAGAAAAGAAAAAAAAAAAAAGAGGGAAAAAAAAGCAACCACCACAAACTGCAATTTGTCTTTACTCCTGGGCTTCTGAAAAAGGGATGAAATGCATGCTCCAAAGACAAGAAGAGGCTGTAGGGACTCTGCAAGGGACAAACACTTTACTTATAGCAAGAAGAATGTTTGTGTCCCCAGTCAGATGCTGTTTTTCTAAGACCTCCTTCATCAGCAAGAGCAAAAGATCTGTAAATAGGAGGCAGAATTCAGATGTGTGCACACTGCACCCACAGCAATAAAACTGATCCCATCTTCAAGAAATGCTTTGTTCTTTGCCTTGCTTCCCCTCCACAGCTCACAGCTGGCTGCAAGGAGAGGCCAGCTCTAACCTGATGAAAACACATCTCAAATGAAAGCATCCCCATGCTGCTGAAATTTATACAAGCCATTGCTCCTCCCCATACGTAGGGAGGGAAAACTGTCCCTGATAAGAACACCAGACAACCAGTTTACATGGATAAATTCCATTCCAGCCTAGAATTGCTCTCCTCAGGTCTCACTGCTAACTCAGCAAACTTAAAACTGAAAATCTATTCATCCCCCCTGAAGCCCACCATGCTGTACGAAGTCTGCAACACAGTGCCCCTGGTTATTGGTAAAGAGTAAATATACAATAACATCAACTTAGCAAAGAGAAAAAACACTAGACAGCAAGTCTCAGAGACTATGTCAATGATGTTAGCCTCCTAAAGCACCTTAACACCTAAATAATAGAAAACTTTGTAGATTTTCCACAGGCAAGTACAGAGTGTGCACATCTTTGCCTGCCAAGAAACCCTAGGTGTCTTTCTCTTCCCAAAAGCTACATGGGACATACCTGCACCAAGATCTCAAAACTCCTCTAGGAATAAAGATCAGTTTGACAGCAGGTCCTACTATGGCAGTATCATAATTACAAGAAGTTTTCAGTTCATCAGCACTATGGCAAAACAACAAATAGCTTCTACTAGAAATGTCATTTCACAGTCTCTTAAACAGAAAAATAACAATCTTTTTCTGATACTGGTTCAGGACATGTTTATTTCATAGAGTCGTTTGCAAAGCAGGTGCTGGTACACAAGCAATGGGGCAGAAGTGCCGAGCTGTGAGTCTGGCAGATGTGCAGACCTTCTTTAGGGGGAGGTTCAGATTGGAAATTAGGAAGAATTTCTTCCAAGAAAGAGCAGTAATGCATTGGTACAGGCTGCCCAGGGAGGTGGTGGGGTCACCATCCCTGAAGGTGTTGCAGAACTGTGGAGATGTGGCACTGAGGGACGTGGTCAGTGAGCGGATGGGGATGGGCTCATGGCTGGACTTTACAATTATAGTGGTCTTTTACAGCCTTAATGGTTCTATGATTACATATGTTCTTGATGGAGAAACAAACAAAAACAAACAAAAACCACAACTTTATTCATTTGTCTATTGCTTCTGTATCTCACTCAAGCAATATCTTAGGGATTTAAAGGGAGACAACTGTATAAAAGCAGTACATGGCTGAGCAGAAAGAGATTTAAACTTTAATCATAGTTTCACTAAGACATTGTCTGGCAAAACTACTACTGTAAATACCATAGTTTTTACAGGACTGATACAAAAAAAAAATAAAGGAAAATAATTCTCTGACACATCATTAAAGTGTTTTGGTAGGGTGCTATTTGGAACTCGTTAGCAGTAACTACCATCCTTACTGGATTAGGCAAGCAATCTAATAGAATAGAAAGATCTAGTCCTTTAGGATTAGTTGGCTGATTTTGGTGTGGAAAAAGAAAGGATGTGGGAAAAAAAGAACTCTAAGATCTCATAAGACTAAAGTACATGTGATTGACCCAACAATGCCTGAAAAAGAAACATGCTTAGAACTCATTTCCTTTCTTACACGATCACATTTATTAAAAATATCAAGAGTACTTCTTTCAAGGTCCAGTTGGAGGACGTAAAGGCTCACATGCTATTTCAGAAAGGCCAGTCAAAAGCACTGTTAAGTTACATTCAGAGCATCCCAACTGACCAGATATTTGCATTGACTAGATATGTTTTTAGGGATAGGCAAACAATCATGGATGCAGAACACAATGAAATCACTCCACAATCAAAGACACAAGGAGCAGGATGAAAAAGACAGCAGAAAACAACACAGACAGCATCGGTCCAAGACAGGTTTGATTTTCCGTTCCTTGTATCTTCCAGAGCTACAGTGCTGCAGGTTGTAGGACACAGAACAGGATTATTACAACTTAAAACACCTGCTTAGACTGCTGTATTTCTGTTTACTCATTTCTGCATCCACAGCCCATCAGACACATTGCCTCCAAGAACCATTTCCACCTGATCTTCATCATGAGCCAAAGCAACGTTCTCACAGACCAAACTACAGCTTCATTGAGAGCCACAACTCCTGCTGGCTCCTGTTCCAAGAATACACAAGTTCACTAACAGCAGCTGTGACACAAGCCTTGGTGTAACCACAGGCAAATGCCAAATCAGGTGAAACAGAAGATGGAAGAAGAAAAATACTTATGCAGAGCAGAAAAAATAATAATAATACGGTTTTAATTTGCATTTACTGCACCATAAAGCAAAGTAGTTTTAGGCAACAGCAGACATTCCTAATGCTCCAACAGGATGCTCACAACCTGTCACTGTGGTTCAAAAACAGGACGAGAAGCACTGGGAACAAACAGAAAGTTTGCAGATAGGAAGTTGCAAATGAATATGAGGAAGAATTTCTTTCCAGACAGGGTGACTCAGCACTGGTTGCCTAGAAAGGCTGTGGACTCTTTCCCTGGAGTTGTTTAAAAGCCATATGTACACTGTCCTGGGTAACATGCTCTCAGGAACCCAGCAAGAGTAAGGAGATTGGACCAGACAAACTCCACAGGTCCTTTCCAACCTCAGCCATTCTGCAGTTCTGCAATTCTTCCAGTTGCATATAAAACACTCATCCCAAAACTCACCAATCTTTTCACTATAAAAATGAGTTCACAGAATCACAGAATCACTAAGGTTGGAAAAGACCTATAAGATCATCCAGTCCAACCATCCACCTATCACCAATGGTTCTCGCTAAACCACATCCCTCAACACAACATCCAAACGTTCCTTGAACACCTCCAGGGTTGGTGACTCCACCAAAGTTCTTAATTCTTTTATAATTCAGGACCTCCATAGTTCACATAACTTAAGAGAAATCCTTTTTTATCAGCAGGCCATCAAAATACTTTACCCAATTGTTTCTTATTGAGACTGAAGTCCACACTAGTGATGGCATCTCTGTGGCCTTTGAAATGCCTCTCTAGGGACGGATCATCCTAGAAAACAATAATGTTCAGACAAGACAGATTAAGAATCATCTTCACACGATAAAAACATTTTATTTCCACGGCAAGCTAACCAAGCCACATGAAAGTCAGCTGGTGCTATGAACTTCATGCAGTACAAAACACGTATTTCCCTGTTTATCATTAAGTTCTTGAAAGGCAGATTATTCATGCTGATAGCTTGTCCTGGCCTTATCCAACTTGCACAAACCAGCTGTGCATTTCTTGCAATATACTTCCCACTGCCATTGGTGCAGAGCACCCACAGCTGACCCTGGCACGGCTCCACACCGCGCTGTGCTGCGAAGGCCGAGAAAAAGCACGGAATGAAGTGAAAATAATAATAATACTCACAAAAGGAAAGTCCTTCAGACTCCAAAACCAGCCCCTCAGCCTCCAATGCCCGCTCCCACGCACACAGCCCTCTCCTAACCACGCTCACACCTAAGCGCCACCTGCTCCCTGCCCCCGTCATGCAGCGCCAAGGCCCCCACAGAACCACAGCTACTCCCGCCCACCACCACGGAGCTTCCGACAGGATCTCAGCGGCTCTCCGGACCCCGAGCTCCCGGACCCGGCAGCCCGTTACCCGAGCCCTCACCGCTCCGCCAGCAGCCATGCCGCCCTCCCGCGCGCTGCCGTTTGTTTTCGCCTCCTTCCCGCCCCCCGTAGTAACGGAGCCGCGCGCGGTCACAGGCGGCGGTCGAGCGCCCTCCGGCGGCACGGAGGTCCCATCCCGCCTCCTCGCTGAAGGGGCGGCGCCGGGCCCGCCGCTGCTCGCGGCTGAGCGGGATGGGGTGGGCGGGAAGCTGCCTGAGGTGGCATAAAGCGTCTGTGAGCCCCGGGTTGGACTCTTCCGTCTGGAGCTTCCCTGAAGCCCCACGGGTTTTAAGCAAATCTTTCCAACCGAAACGATTCTATGGCTCTTAGTTCCCAGAGCCTGCTGTTCAGGACCCAGATCCTCCGTTTCAGTTACAAATAATCCTCTTCAGTGTCATAAGGCCTATTTTAGGGTGCGGATACCCCATCTCCAGGCTCTCAAAGCTCTTTCCTTTCCATGGTTTTTACAATGTCTCGTTTCCAGATTCCAAACTTTGTTTTCAGGTCTCAAGCCTCTGTCTGTGATAGCAAATCTTCTTTTGCTCGGCAGGACCCTCAGGCCTTAGTGACCAAACTCTTGCCGTCAGGGCCCTGAGACTCCATTCTGAACCAAAAGCTGTCATTTGCTTGTACTCTCAGCTCTGACATTGGTTGATAACAGCTCTACAGCCCAGGCTGTCATTCTCAGAGTGTAATGTCTGATTTTTAGGCCCCACAGTTTCACTTTAAGCTGCAAAGTCACCTTTTTAGGGTCCAAAGAGAAAAGACCCATCTTTTTAAGTTCCCTAATCCCCATTCTATCAGACAGGGCCTGAAAAATAGGGCTCAGAGCCTCCTTTTATGGTCCAAGTACCCATTCTGAGGGATCAAAGCATCATTTTGGGATCCAGCAGCCCCTGAACGGGGGAGTCCAAAACCCCAGCTTTAAATTCTAAAGCCCCATGCTGAAGTGCAAACCATCATTTCTGGAACACAACCCTCCCTTTCAGTCTTTGGATTTTTTTCTTGACACAGAAATGTTCAAGAGCGTTGTTTGATTCAACTGCTATGGCAAGGGGATGGGGCAGCACAGCAGGTGCTGCAGCGGTGCTGCTGTGCTTGCAGGACTGGCTGCCCTGTCCCAAGTCCTCCCCTGCTGCACCACACATAGCTGAACCCCAAACTGCTCCTGGGACCTATCACTACCCTGCGGGGACACAGCCATATCACAGGTGCAGCTTTGAGGCACCCACTACCACCTCCCTAGGACAGCCCATGAGGATACTGCAGCTTGAACCCCCACACATCTGCCTTCCCCACAAGGCTTGGCCTTGCAGTGCAGGCCCACAGCGTGCAATAGCTACTGATCAGCAGACTCCACATCATCACCCTTGTGATGATTAAAGGAAGGCTGTGCTCTAGCCTGCCTGCACCTCCTCCCAAGAAGCAACAGCTCAAGCCTGGGGGCTGCACAAACCAGGTCAGCCATGCTTATCAGTCATGCATCACTTGCTCTGTCCCCCACCATATGCCTCCTCCATGCAGAGATAATCTGGGAGCACACTGCTCTTCCTCACACCACTTTCTCCTTCAGTTCTCTAATTTCACATTTCCCTTGTGCTGATCCATGCCACAAATAAACTTTCCCAAGACATCTGCAGCCAACTCTGATCAGAGGGGGCTGCAACTTTGGCAGCTCCTCATCATTTTTACTCCTGGGTTTGTAAGGATCCTGTCCACTGCCTTGTCCCTGAGGAACCTAGAAAGTGGGGACCAGAGGCCCCTCTACAAGAGCCCAACTGCAAACACCTGCTCCATGCCTCAGGGCACTGCTGATCCCAGCAGTTCCTGTGCAGAGGCTCAGATCACAGCTGAGTAACAGGTCCTCACCAGATAAGCCCTACCCCTTTTTAAAACTAATCTTTTTCTGTACCCAAAATTGTGATTTTTGTTTGGTTTTGGTAATGTAAGTGATTTTTGTTCATTGTTTTTCTAATGTGCTCTGCCTAACCGCAGGTGTGGCAGAACCTCAAGAAGGGCACAGTATGTATCCAGGCAGGGCCCTCAGGCAGTGGTAGGTGCACCGCTGCAGCTCCAAGCAGCAATGACAACACTGGAGCTGTTGTACTCTGTGCTACACAGGCTTTAATGATCCAATTCCTGTAGCTCTTAGGGTAGTGCTTGGAGACTATGCGCAATCAGCTGCCATGGGACCAGGGGCTCCGGCTCTACATTTAAGAGGGATGATGCAGATGGAGTTCTTGGCTTCTTTTATTCTCCACCATCGGCCCAACCTGCAGGTGAAAAGAGTGTCCACCCATGCCTTTCCCGGTCCAGCCAGGTGCTAGAAGGGAGGGTCTAAGCCCTGGAAAATGGGGCACAGGAACGGTACCGGTGCTCCTGCCCAATGCCAGCCACCAGGAAGTCTCCCGCTGACGAGAACTTCAGGCTGTTGACAAAGCCAATCTGGAGGAAATAGCAGAGGTGTCAGCACCAGGCCTGCTCCCACCCTGGGGAGCTTTGCAAGGGCCTCCCCCCGGCTCCAGCATCCCCCATCTGTACCAATGGGATATCACAGAGGGGCTCCAGCTTCTGAAATCCCTCGCCGCACTTCCACAACTTCACACATCCACTGTGGGAACCTGGAGCAAAGAGGGCACACATCCTAGCACCAGCAAAAGCAAAGGACCCCAAACCTACACTGCCAGAAGAGAACACAGCTCTCCCAGCACCAGGCACCTGTAGCCACAAGGTCACTGTTGAGCAAGGCGGCCACTGCAGATACCCAGTACGGCTGCTGCAGGTCCTGGGCAGAGCCCTGAGTCCCATGCGATTGCCTCACCACTGCCAGTGGCTTCTTCTTCGCCAGCCCCCACAGAGCCACTGACCTGCAAGGAAGGGGCTGAAGGCATTGGAGGCACAAGGATTGACAAGGCTGTGCACACTCTCAGCCCCGCACTCACCCATCATCAGCACCTGACACCATGTGCTCCTCATTGATGAGCTGGATGCAGTCGATGGAGCCCCTGCAAGAGCAGACAATTAACAGTAACCATGAGCATACTGTGGAATCCTGTAGGGTGCAGAGCTCCAGGCACAAAAGGTTTGACAGAATCCCCACAGTACTGACAGGCTCCTGGTGATACTGAACACATACAGAAGCTTTGCTGGAACCACCAGCAGAAGCACACCCCCTTCCTGCCCCAGACCTACTGATGTCCATAGAAAATGAGCTGTGACTCCTCGGGGATCTTCCAGAAACGCACAGTGCCATCTCGTCCCCCTGAGGTAACACAGCACTCCCGACTCAGGCTGTCCATCCCTGTGATGACGTCCTGGTGCCCAAAGCTGGCAGGGGAGATGAGGAGGAGCTGCAGGGGCCATGACCCCGCACCCTCACTCTTCTTCCCTTTGCTTGGGGATATAGTGACAAAACCTCGCTCCACCAGATCTTACAGGGTCTCCACGTAAGCATTCTCCTCCACATTCCAAACCTTGACGGAGCGGTCATGGGATGCACTGTACAGCTGGTATGTGCCCTTCCGGAAAGACAGGCCCTGTGGAGGGACAGACCAACAGATGAAACACTGCCCTGCCCAAGTGTCCCTGAGGGCAATCTCAGAGCTGGGCCTCCACTGCGGGGAGGCCCCACTGCTCCCAGGTCACCAAGAGGAGGTGGCATGCACTGCCCACCAGAGGTGAGAGCCTTCCTCCCCATTTCAGCCAACATCCTTACTCACCGACACAGCATCACGATGACCAGTGAATGTATAAAGGCGCTTGCAGGTGGCTGCCTCCCAGATCAGAATTAGCTTGTTCCTGTCTCCTGTAGCCTGGCAGAAAGGAGGGGATGCCCAACACCTGCCCGCCCCAACAGACCCACAACACCTATTCTGTGTGTTTTGCTGGGGGGGCATGTCCAAGAACATTCCTGATGATGGCTGAAGCAGCGGCTGCTTCAACCCAGCTTCACCAGCAAGATGAAGCTGGGCATTAGGAGCTGTTCTCCAGAATCCTGGAGAAAAGGATGTACCTCCCCACCTGACCTCCTCTTTCAGAGGTTCATGAGTATATGGGAACAGGGCCAAGAGCTACTGGTGACAGCATGTAGCACCATGGGGCAGCACCAGCATTCAGTCACCGTACCAGGTACTTGCCGTCCGATGAGATGGCAATGCAGAGAACATGGGCCGTGTGCCCCATGGGCTGCCCCTCCGTGCCTTTCTTGCCCCCAGGCACCACGCAGAGTCTCTTCCCACTCTCCACCTCCCCTGCAGGACAGACAACACCATCACCCACAGGAGCCTCCCTTGCCCCAGGAAGCACGAATGAGCTGTGAGCTGTGCACAAAGCCCAGCGCCCTGCCCAGAGGCCAATCATAGAACAGCTTAGAAAAAGCCTTAAAGACCATCTGTTTCCTACTCCCCTGCCCTGGGCTGGCTGCCCCCCACCAGATCTGGCTGCAGGCACCTCCAAGAGAGGGACATCCACAGCTTCTCTGTGCCAGGGCCTCACCATCCTCTGAGAAGGATTTCCTCCTCACGTGTACTCTGTATTTCTCCTCTTTTAGTGTAAAACCAAAGCCATGCCCTATCACCATCCGCCCACGTAAAAAGTCGCTCTCCCTGTTGACAAACTCCCTTTAAATCCTGGTGGCCACAACAGGGTCTCCCTAAAGCCTTCCCCTGGCTGAACAAGCCCAGCTCCTGTGCACCGCAGCCACTTCCAGGCAAGAGGCGGGCAGATCCACCTCCACCCGCAGCCCCGCTCCCGCCAGGTCCCCATGGCAGCGAGGCTGACCGCAGCAGGCAGGAGAAACAGAAGCACTTGCATTTGATGACGGAGCCATCCTTAGCAGCCGAAAAGATGAACTTGTCATCTGGAGAGACGACGAGGCAGGTGACGGAGTGCTGGTGGCCCCGCAGCACTCGGATGGCGGCGGCGGCCGGAGGGCACACCTAGCGGGACGGGGCCGTGAGCGGGACGGCGCCGGTTCTTCCCGGCCACGAGCCGGTAGCGGTGCCCTACGAGCCGTACGTATACTCACGTCCTGGGCCACGGGGCGTCGCAGCCGGCCCTGCTGCTCGAGCTGGGGGAGCACAGCGGGTTAAGGGAGGGCCCCGAGGCCGCCCCACCGCCGCGCCGTCGGCCCCCCACTCACCACGGCCTCCTTCAGGCGCTCGCCGACGAGATCCCCGGGGAAACCCGCGGCCGCCTCCTCCTCCTCCTCCGCCCGCTCCTCCTCTGCGATAGGTACGGGATTCAGGGCCACCCCGCCCGCCCCGCCGCCGCCACCGCCGCCGCCGCCGCCGCCCGCGCTCACCGTGCCGCCGCAGCTCCTCCAGGTACAGCTTGGCCAGGCGCAGCTTCTTCTCCTGCGGCGTCTCCTCCACCTCCTCCTCGGCCGCCGCCTCCTCCCGCCGCCGCCCCGCCGCCGCGCTGCCGGAGTCGCGTCAGCTCCGCGCCGAGCCGCGAGAGCCCCGGAGCCCCGGGAGCAGCGCTCACCTCTCCGCCTCCTCTTCGCTGGACACCTCCTCGTCGCGGCTCCGAGACGGCGCCGGCCGGGGCTTCCCTTCGGCGCCCGGGCCCTGGGGAGACGCGCCGGCACCGTCAGCGCCGAGCCGCGCTGGGAACCGGCCCTCGGAACCGGCCCGTGCGCCCCGAGCCCCGCGCTCACCTCCACCCGCGGCCGCCGGCGCCGCCCCGCCGCGACCCCGCGCGCCGCTCTCGCCCGCCGTCCCGTCGCCGCCATGCTGCCGCCGCACGTGGCCCCGGCCCCGCCCCGCCTCCGGGGTGCCGCCTCCTCCGGGCTCCGGGGATGTCGGGCCGCCGGCTCGGCGCTGCTGTGAGCCCCGCTGCGGAGCGAGGGCGCTGGGCTGGCGCCGGGAGGCGCTGTCTCTGTCACTGTTTTAGTGCCCTGTGTCTTTTCCTCGTGGTTTGAAGAAGTAAATACACAGTATGCTTTAGTGTTCGTAGAAATATAGCTGTTGAATTGTTGTATTGTGTGATCAGCTTTTGCTTGCAGAACTGTAATAGCTTTGAGATGTTGCAAATGGTTATGGATAGCACTGTAGACTAGAAAGTGTGTTGTAAGACTATTCTGTTTTAACAAGAGAGCTTCAGCAAAAGAAACACAATAAAGAAATGATGCGAGTAGGCTTATCAAACATGAAAAGAAGCCAGGGCTTCTTTTCCACACGAGCCAAATTGTCTCACTCTGGGGGTAGGCTGGTGTCAAGGTACTCCCCTCATCCTCATCTTCCAACACCAACACTTAGGTTCCAGCGCTATCATTAAAAGACAGGTTGCCAAACTTACCTCTATCCGAGGATGAGTATATGTCCAGAAATCACGGCCAAGTGCTGAGTGAGCAAATGTTAACAATTTTGGTGCCTATACATAATAGGCACCTTCCTACTGAGCATGAGTCAGTGAAGGAAGTCCATCTGGAGGGTGAGTGAGGAAGACCCCTGGATGAAGGAAAAAGCTGTCGTGATGCTAAAAGGGTGCTGGATGGTAGAAGAGAATAGAAGTCTGGAAACCTCATAAATCACAGCCTGAGATAGGTGTGTCTATATGTTAATTCTCTCATGGATAATTGATGAATATTACTATCTGTGGAAATATAATGGGCTCTGAATCATGTCATCTTTAAAATGCTTGTGGTGGAAATATCCCCAGTGCTTCCTAGTGTCACTAGGAAAGAATACCTGACTGAACAGTGACTAAACTTGGCTAAGTTTCTCAGCTTCTTTTTTTTCAGTTCACTTAGGATGCACAGCAGCTGTTTATGGCATAAAGAATCACGTTTTGAACTCAAGGATTTCATGTCTAGGCTGTAAAAAACCCTCACAATTTCAGGTTCCTGACCCATTTTTTTATTCAGGGTCAGAGCCTCAGTTTTAGGCTGAAAAAAGAAAAGCAAATGACCATTCTTGGAGCCCAAAGCCCCATTTCAGTCTCCATTGCCTTAATTTGGATGCACCAACCTTCATTTTTATGGCACAAACTTACAGCTCTGAATTCTTTTTGTATCTAGAAAACATAGTAACGGGATCAAAAGTGTCTTTTTGGTAGACCAGAACTTCATTGTTAGGCTCCAAGTCCTTGTTTCCAGGACTCAGAGCCTCCACTAAGGATACAAGACCACTTTTTATCACCCTCACTTTTCAGGCTTCAGAGCCAAAAAGCCCAGCTCTCATACCACAAAGCCTCCTCTTGGGGGATCCAAAGACTCACTGACAAGTCATGCCGGTCTTTGTATAGCTCAAAGCCTCATTTTAGGGGCTAAGGCCTGAATTTTATGGCCCAAAGCCTTGATTTGGGGTTCAATTATCCATTTTGGGGAATCACAGCTTTGGATCCCTCAAAATTTGGATTTTCCTGCTGACGCCCTAAGTTTTATGGTCCAGCCTGTCAGTTCTAGGGCATAACACTCTTAAGCCTTAACCCTAACAAAAAGGGCAACCCTGAATGCTAAACCAAAAAAGGGAATCTTTAACCCTTAAATCCAAACCAAAGTGTTAACCCTGAAGCCTCAGCCCAAATGGATAACCCTTAACCTTTAACCTTAACCCAAAAGCGTAACCCGTAATCCTAACCCAAAAGATCCTAACTCAAAAGGATAACCCTTAACCCGCAACCCAAATATGTAACCCGTAACCCAAATATGTAAGCCAGACCATAACCAAAACGCCCAAAATTCAGGAAGAAACAGTTTGTGACCTGCTACTCCACCTGACTGCCACAAGTCCATGGGGCTGATGGCATCCACCTGAGGGCACTGAGGGAGCTGATGGAAGTGATTACCATGTTGCTTTCCAGTGTTTATCAGCAGTCCTGGTCAACCAGGGAGGTCCCAGACAGCTGGAGACTTTCTAAAGTGATGCCCATAGACAAGAAGAGTTGGAAGGGAGATGGAGAAACTACAGGCCCATCAGCCTGGCCTTGGTATGGGGAAGGTCATGGAGCAGATTGTCTGAGTGGAATCATGTGGCATGCGTGGGACAACCCTGGGATCATGTCCAGACAGCGTAAGCTCACTAAAAGCAGATCCTGCCTGGCCAACTTCATTTCCTTCTATGAGTGGGTGATCCACCAGATGGATGAGGGAAAGGCTGTCGATGTAATCTACCTAGACTTCAGATTTGCCTTTGGCACTGTCTAACGCAGCAATCTCTTGGAGAAGCTGCAGCCCATGTCCTGGGCAGGTACACTCTTTGCTGGGTAAAGAAGTGTCTGGAGGGCTGGGCTCAGAGCACGGTGGTAAATGGAGCCACATCCAGCTGTCAGCTGGTCACAGTGATGTTCCACAGGGGTCGGTATTGCGGCCTGTCCTGTTTAATGTCTTTATTGATGACCTGGATGAGGGCATTGAGTGCACCCTCAGTAGGTTTGCAGATGACACCAAGATGGAAGGGAGTGTCAATCTGCCTGGGGGTAGTGAGGCCCTACATAGGGATCTGGATGGGCTGATTGCTGGGCTGAAGCAACAAGACCATGTGCTGTGTTCTACATTTTGGCTACAGCCACCCCAGGCAATGCTACAGGCTTGAGGCACAGTACATAGAAGACTGTATGGAAGAAACTTGGGGGTGTTGGTTGACACTTGGCTGAACATGAGCCAGCAACGTGCCCAGGTGGCCAAGAAGGCCAGTGGCATCGTGGTTGTGTCAGAAACTGTTGTCAGTAGGAGCAGGGAGGTGATCATCCCTCTGGACTGAGTGCTGATGAAGCCGCACCTTGAGTACTGTGCTCAGTGTTGGGTCCTTCACTACAAGAAAGATGCTGGAATGTGTCAAGAGAAAGGCAGCAGAGCTGCCCTGTGGAGCACAGGTCTTACGAGGAGCAGCTGAGGGAGCTGGTGTGATGGCTTTATAATTTTGTTACCAGTATTCCACATCAGAACATCATGTAAAGCACGAGTAATTAAAGAGTTAATAAATACTCCAGTTCTGTGGACTGACAACTTTCTGGATACTCGGTACACAAACTTCCTTGGTTCCTCCTTGAGCCCTGGTCAGCATTTCTTTGTGTATGGGAAAAAGCAAATAATTTTTTATGCAGTCTTCTGGCAACATGAATTGGCGATTACTCTGCAGTTCTTTGGTACTCCTGTGCTGTCCGTGCCACAGCTCTGCAGAGAGGTGGCACATACAGTGCCATTAAGATGAAGGCAAATGCCTTCATTTTCATTCTTCTGTTCATTACTGCATATGTAACAGCATTCAACAAAATTGCTGTCACGTCATCTGATCAGTTCAGAATACCTGAGCAGCTTTTCCTGTTTCCATGTTACTTAAGATTGTCATGAGGTCATGTTCATCTTTTTTGCTCACACACACTGAAAAACCAAACCAACCAATTTTACCTCCCGTAGTTAATTATTCCTCAAGGAGAAGCCCTTCTATACCTCCTCTTTCTGTACTGTTTACACTGCCTGCCACAGAACTGATGTTTTAAAGTGTGACTTGCTGGGCCCCATGGCAGATGGAAGTGGACTGGTGTGTAATGCAGAAGGGAGGGTGCTTGCTGAGCCAAAACCCAAAAGAGATGGAGCTTGATGGGCCAAAAGTAAGAAGGAATGGGGCTTTCTTGTGCGAAACGCAGAAGGAAGGGGACTTGCTGGACCAACACACAAATGTAGGGGGCTTGCTGTTCCCATACTCAGTAGGAAGAGGGCTTCCTGGACCATTACCCAGAAGGACGGGGGCATGCTGAGCCAAAATCCAGAGGAAAAGGAAAGTGCTGGGCCATATATCAAAAGGAAGGGGTCTTGTTGGACTTGGTTAGTGGCTAGGGTAAGGTTTAGGATTACGGTTAGTGTTAGGGTTTAGGTAAGGTTAAGTTTCAGAATTAGGCTTGGGTTTAGGGTTTATGGTTTGGGCTAGGGTAGGGTTAGGGTTAGCGTTAGGGTAAGGTTGAGTGTAAGGTTTAGGGTTAGGGCTAGGTTTACTGTTAGGTTTAGGGACAGGATTAGGGTTAGGGTACAGCTGTGATTAGGATTAAGGTTGGGTTTAGGGCTAGGGTTAGCATATGGGTTAAGATTAGGATTAGGGTTAGTGTTTGGTTTGGGTCATGGACTGGGTCAGGGTTAAGGTTGGTGTTAGGGTTGGGTTAATGTTAGTGTTAGGGTTAGTATTTGGGAATAGGTTTAGGGTAATGTTTCAGGTTTGTGTTAGAGTTAGTTTTAGAGTTAGGGTTGGGGTTAGGGTTAGGGTTTAGTTTTGGGTAGTTTTAGGGTTATGGTTAGGGATTGGGTTTGGTTTAGGGTTAAAGTTATAGTAAGGATTAGCGTTAAGTTTAGGTTTAGCATTAGGATTTTGAACTAGGTTTTGTATTAGTGTTAGGGTTTGGATAAGCGTTAGAGTTAGGGTTAGGGTTAGGTTAGGGTTAGGGTTAAGGTTAGAGGTAGGGGTAAATATAACATCTGTGATAGGGTTCAAATAAGCATGTTAGGGTTAGGTTGAGGTTTAGGTTTAGGGATAGGATTAGGTTTACATTTGCTATGTGTTGGGGTTAGTTTTAGGTATAGGGTTTGAGTCAGGTTTAGTGCTTAGATATTGGATAGGGTAGGTGTAGTGTCACAATTAGGGTTAGGATTAGGGTTAAGGTTATGGTTATGGTAGTATTAGGGTTAGGTTTCACGTTAAGGTTAGTTTTAGGTATTTACTGTTAGTGTTTCTATCATGAGTAAGATTTAGAGTCGCAATCAAGGTTAGGGTTTGATTTAGGCTTTGGGTTTTGTTAGTATAAGTGAAGGAAAAGAGTTATGTTTAGGTTTAGGGTTAGTGTTAGGTTTAGAGTTAGGGTTAGGGTTAGGGTAGACTTAGGGTTATGGTTCGAGTTAGTTTTTGGGTTAGGCTTAGGGTAGTGTATTAGGCATTGTTGGACAGAAACCAAGAAGGATTGGGTCTCACTGGACAGAAACACAGATGGAAGGAGGCTTACTCGCACAAAGACAGAAGAAATTGGATATGCTGTGCTGAACCCATGAAGGAAGGAGGCTTGAAGTGCAGAATGCCAGAAGGAATGTGGATTGCTACAGGCAACCCTAACCCTATCCCTAAATTTAACCCTAAGAATTAGCCTAACCCTAGCCATAATACTAATGCTAAACCTAATTCCAAACAGTAACCCTAACCCTAAACCATTAACACCCCCCAATCCCTTTTTTTTTGTGGGCCTGCTGTTCTGCTGTCATGGACACACACAGATACAGAGATAACTCAGTGACAGCAGTAGAAACTTCTAATACCAGAGATAAGCCTTTACTGAACATATAACTTCATAATAAAACAGCTGCTGAAAGAAAGATGCTGAGCAGCAGAACAGAGAAGAGGCTAGGACACAGACCAGGATCAGAAATGAACACAGAGGGCTTGAGCAATACCAACCATGTTCAAACACGAACATTGTGACCTATTGCAAAGGAATATGCAAGGGAAAAACTGCTAAAATAAATGTAAATACAGAATTAAATTTATGATTGCTAACACAGCATAACGTGGGTCATTTATCAGGAATCAGAGAGGGACGATCACATCCCTGTCCTTGCTGTCCACCCCTCTTCAGACGGAGCCCAGATACCACTGGCCTTCCGAGCTGCAAGACCAACTGATCTTACACAAACCTATCGATGGGCTCTAAAAATGGCAGGTGGCGAAGTATTCACGGCACGGGTCTGTGCTGCATCACTGGCCGTCTGTGTGGCAGTAGGTACTACTGAAGGCACAGACATGCTGCTGCAACGGATGGCTGCAATTCTTGGCTGCTGCAGCCATGGAAGTAGATCTGTACCTCCTTGACCGGCGGTACAATGGCTGCACTGAAAGTAAGGACTCCTATTGCACGGCGTCGGAGGCGGATGTTGGTGGGATGGCAGCGGAGGTGGAACCTTCCCGCCTGTATTCTCTGACATTTTGTTGTCATACGAGAGATGGCAGTGGAGGGGCAGCCTGAGAAAAAGGCGTCGTCTGACATGGAAGCGCGCCTAAGCAAATGTGCGTCACTGAATTCATGCATGCAGAAAAAAGGCGCCTATTGGTGTTGACTGATGCTTGTTGAACACTCATGGAGGCCACACAGTGGTTGTGAGTGCAGTGAGGTGCTGGGTGGTGCGTTTCAGCAGTGGCAACAGCAACAGTGCATCATCAGGGCTGGTGCGCATTCTACGAGCGCAGCATGGAGACTGTTGGTCATCGTTCCTGAAAATGCACAGCTAGCGGTGGAGATTGTATTGAAAAATCGTGTTTTGTAGCTGACAACCTGCTGTATTACCGAGTGTTATTGCATTCTTTATAGCTGTTGTTGTTCCCGTGGAAATAAAGGAGAGGCGTTACTTTCAGAGCTGGGAGGAGTAAAGCCTCAAGCATGTCATGGAAAGACATAAAGATGCTGTGGTTCTGTGAATCGAGTCATTTATTGTAAGGAGAGGTAATCAGCAGCAAGCAACCAAAAAGTAAAGCGTTCAGAACACCGCAGAACCACCTGAACGCTCCATTGGGATACTGATGGAGCCACCCGTAGCCCGGCAGCATCCAGGTGGGGCCAGGAGGGTGGACGTGTCGCCCAGTGCCTTCAGCAGCACCAACACGCCGGGTTCCAGCGGGGCTGCGTCCGGCACCGGGCCCCTCACCCTGCGCTGGCTGCAAGAGCCTCTGCCCTCCTGCCTGGGTGCCCCCAGCCACTGTGAGGTGTGATGGCGTCACAGAGGTGGCACGGAACGGCCATGGTGACACGCGGGGTGTGGAACACAGCTAAGGCTGCGGGGCTCAGGCCGAGCTCAGTGCGACTTGGTGAGGTGAGCAGGGAGGAAGGGGCTGCCTGGGGCTGCCGAGGGAGGCGGGTTCCCCGGCGCTCAGGGCCTGAGCTGAGAACTCAGCCTCGTCCCGCTTCTGCCACAGGTTGTCACGCGGAGGAGAAAGCCTGGTGTTGCCGGGACAGACGCTCTGCGAGGCTCACTGTTGATGCACACGATGTCCGAGGGGACGCAGGAGGCCGCCGGCTTGAGCGAGCTGGGTGAGAGCAAAGTATCCCTGCACGCAGCTCCCCGCCGCCGGGCAGAGGGGTGCTGGGGGTCTGCCTGCGGCGGAGAGGGGAGGCGGGGGCACGCAGGGCCCGTGTGCTCCTTGGCCAGGGGGGCCGCGGTTGGGCTGCGGCTGCCTGCTGGCACCGCTGGGCCTGCAGTGCCCCTTGCCCTCCACGGCCTCCAGCCCTGCCCCTCAGCTGGCACGGCCGGCACAGAGCAGCCCCTGGGACAGCCCCCGGGGGCACCTGGCCCCGCAAGGCGCTCACTGTGCTCCTCTCTCCTCTCCAGCATGCGTGCTGTGTGGCCGAGCGGATAACCAGAAATCCGTCTTTGGCAAGAAATATGAGATGTATGGGATGTGCTTCCATGCACTTTGTGTGGTGAGTTCCCTCGCGCCTCCTGCCACCTTCATCCAACCTGTACTTCCCTTCTTTCTGCACTAACAGGACTGTGCTCTTTCCTCCTGTCTACAGGGATTTGCCAACGGTCTCTGTCAACATGGAATAGACAACCAAAATAAAGGACTTTTCTATGTTGAACACCTCGTATGCGTACTGAGGCAGGCAGAGCAGACGGTGAGCACCGGACCCGAACAGGGAGCTTGGTGCCAGCAGAGGCATGGCGAGCTTCGCCTGGTCCCGAGAAAGCAATCCCAGCCCTTCCAACCAGCCCCGAGACACATTCCTGCTCTTGCAGACGAGCCGTGCTCACCAGGCAGCTCTGCAGAGTGCCACCCAGCCCTGCCCCATCCTGTGCCCTGCTGCTCAGCCCTGAGCCTGCTGCTGATGGAAATGCTCTGCTCTTTCCAGCTCTGCTTCGTTTGTGGCAAGCGGGGGGCCAGCATCACCTGCGCAGAGATGGGCTGTGACCGCAGCTTCCATTTTCCCTGCGCCGCGGAGGGCCAGTGTGTCACCCAGTTTTTTGGCCAGCACAGGTAAGGGCTGCCAGGCATCGTCTGCGAGCCTCCAACCCCTCTGTCAGCAGCAGCCAAAGAAGCGAGGAGTGTGCTGTGACACCTCCCAGCAGCCTGACAGAGCCAGAGCCAAGGCCCGGGGCTCCTTCCTGTTCCTCTGCCCTCCTCGCAGCACTTCTCACCTTGCCCATCCCTCCCATCTTCCCCCAGGTGCTTCTGCTGGGAGCACCTCCCGCAGCAGCCACTGGAGACAGCGCCAACGCAGGACACGACCTGCATCATCTGCATGGAGCCCGTGGGACTCAGCAGGTCGTACTGCACCATGGTGTGCCCAGCCTGCCAACACGCCTGGTTCCACCGGGCCTGCATCCAGGTAGGAGCCCTCCCGTCACCCGCAGGCACCACAGGTGCTCAGCAGCACCGGGCTCCGCTTACACTCGCGCTGCTTCTGTTCCCGCTGCAGGACATGGCCAAGAGTGCTGGGCTTCGCTGCTTCCAGTGCCCTCTGTGCAGAGACAGAGACATCTTTATTCAAGAAATGGTCAATTTGGGGATCCACATCCCAGCCAGGTTGGTGGCCATCAGTCAGCTCTCAACACATGAGGGCACAAGAGCTGGGCCTGCCCAAGGACTGTCCCGGCAGGCCTGGCCCTTTGCTGCAGGGATGGCTTTGGCCGCTCTTAGTCTCGAGGCACTGGGAGCTCATCACATTCCCTCTCTTCTCTGGCAGAAAACCAAAGTGGGAGACCAACCGTGCCTACGCATCCCTGGGAGTCAGGCACCGGCGCTGTGATGCCAGCGACTGCCGTTCCCCACACGGCAGGGAGCGGGCAGAGGCAGAGGGGTGAGTTACCTCAGCAGCCCTCTGGGGCTCTGCGTGGGATCGCGGCCTCACCACAGCCGGGAGGAGCACAGACTGAGCACCAGAGCTGTGCCGGGCACTCCCTGGCTCAGGTCACTTTGTCCTCACGGCCACAACCCCTTGTTTTCCCCAGGCCCTGGCAGCTGCTCCTCTGCAGATCCTGTGCTGCACAAGGCACCCACAGACTCTGCTCCAACTTGAGTCCAAGCACAACCAGCTGGGAGTGCAACGCCTGTGCTGGAGAGGGCACCGGTAAGAGGCAAACGGCCGCGTGCTGCTGGGCTGGGGCCAGGCGAGGCCTTGCTCAAGTCCCTTTGGCCCAGGATGGATGAGAGTCTGTCCCACCCGGGGGCTGGAGATCTGTCCCGCTCACCTTGCTGTCTCCCCTTACAGCCTCCAGCACCAACGTGGACAACGCTGGCCCCACCACCACCAGCCAGCAGGGACCGGGGCCATCCCAAGGCCCCATAGGACAGGAGAGCAGCAGCTCCGGCACCACCAACCAGGCACCGTCGGGACCAGATCCCAGTTCCCAGGTGCCTGAGCTGCTCTCCAGGCAGGCAGGGCGGGCCCGGACTCGGAGCCGCTCGCCTCTCACACCTCGGGCTGCAGAGAACAACAGCCAGCCCCGAAGACGCCGCAGGAGCCGGTCCTGGCGGCGAGGCCCAGCCCGGGGGCGAAGCCGCTCCCGGGTACCACGTCGGGCCCAGAACTTCAACCGCCGGCCCCACTGATGCCATAGGAGCAGCCGTGTGCAAGCTCCAATTGCTGTATACATAAAGTCATCACAGTCCATCAATAAAACTGAGAGTTCCATCATGCCACTGTTGCTTTCATTCTTCTCTGCGTTTCCCAAGGTGGGCGGCTTTAGGAGCCGAAACCACGGGGATCCCTTCCTCCCAGCACCAACCCACTCCTTCCTCCCCCCAGCCCGGTTCAGGCTGAGCTGGGTTCTGGCCCCAACTCCAGCGGGGCGCAACGTTTCCAACACGCAATGTGGCAGAGGCCGGGCTGGCAGCTGCAGCCCCGTTCTGGGGGGGTTTCTGTCATCTTGGAGACGTTGCTGCATCTGGTAAATGCGGGTAGACCCGCGGCTGCTGCCGGCTGTCGGGTGGTCCAGAACCCGGGCTTTCCTCCTGCATTCGGACAGTGCCTCAGGTCTGAGGGCTGCTGCTGCTCTGGGGATGCTGCCAGGCCGTGGGTGAAACATCCTTTTCAGCCCCGGACCTGAGTTTCAGGGTTCAAAGCCTATTTCCAGAGCCCAAAGCCTCATGTGAGAGCCAAGCGCACTCTCTGAGATCCGGAGCTGGATTTGGAGGGATTGTAGGCTTCATAGTTTTCCCAAGGCAGGCAGCGTTACGGTCTGCGACCACGGGTCTGCCCTCCGTCTCCGTGTCCAAGACAGCTCTCCGGCGCTCCAGGTGGATGCCAGAGGCCTGAACCCAAAAAAGCGTGCCCTCTCGGCGGCGCTGCGCATGCGCGCCGTCCCGGTGCACGCTGGGAGCTGTAGTCGCCGCCTGAAGAGCGGCCCCTCCCTGTCGCTGCGACGGCCGCGCGTCCTCAGGCCGGAACGCTGAGAGCAGATGTGGCCCCGGAGAGCCGAGCCTTTCGGGGAGCCTGAAAGCAATGCAGCTCGCCCTTCGGCTGAGCGCACGGGCTGAAAGAGCGATGCTGTAGAGCCAAAGCTCAGCTGTTGGGCCCTGCAGCTGAGGCCGGGGACCCCATGTGAGTGTGTGTGTGCTGCAGAATCATGGAGTCACGGAATGGCCTGGTTGAAAATGACCGCAGTGCTCATCCAGTTCCAACCCCCTGCTGTGTGCAGGTCGCCAACCAGCAGCCCAGGCTGCCCAGAGCCACATCCAGCCTGGCCTTGAATGCCTCCAGGGATGGGGCATCCACAGCCTCCTTGGGCAACCTTTTCCAGTGCCTCACCACCCTCCATGTGAAAAACTTCCTCCTGATATCTAACCCAAACCTCCCCTGTCTCAGTTTAACAGCATTCCCCCTTGTCCTATCACTATCCACCCTCATAAACAGCCGTTCCCCCTCCTGTTTATTCGCTTCCTTCAAGTACTGGAAGGCCACAATGAGGTCTCCCTGAAGCCTTCTCTTCTCCAAGCCAAACAAGCCCAGTTGCCTCAACCCTTCCTCACAGGAGAGCTGCTCCAGCCCTCTGACCATCTCAGTGCCCTCCTCTGGACCCGCTCCAAGAGCTCCACGTCCTTCCTGTGCTGGGGGCCCCAGGCCTGGATGCAGTGCTGCAGATGGGGCCTCACAAGAGCCAAGTAGAGGGGGACAATCACCTCCCTCTCCCTGCTGGCCACCCCTTTTTTCATGCAGCCCAGAACACAGCTGGCCTTCCGGGCTGCAACCACACACTGCTGGCTCACGTCCAGCTTCTCATCCACCAGGACCCCCAAGTCCTTCTCTGCAGGGCTGCTCTCCAGGAGATCTTCCTCCTGGGATTGCCCCGACCCAAGTGCAGCACCCTGCACTTGGCCGTAGTGAACCTCATTAGGTTTTCATGGGCCCACTTCTCCAGCCTGTCCAGGTCCCTCTGAATGGCTTCCCTTCCTTCCAGTGTATTGACTGCACCACTCAGCTTGGTGTCATCTGCAAACTTGCTGAGGTGCACTTGATGCCATCATCTGTCATTGATGAAGATGCTGAAAAGCACCAGTCCCATGACCAACCCCTGAGGGACACTGCTTGTGACTGGCCTCCACCCTGACACAGAACCATTGATCACAACCTTTTGGGTGCGTCCAGCCAGTCAATTCCTAATCCATCAAATAACCCATCCTTCAAATCCACACCTCTCCAATTTAGAGAGGATGTGGTGAGAGACCAGGTCAAAGGCCTTGTGGAAGTCCAGGTAGATGACATCCACTGCCCTTTCCCCATTCACCAAAGCCATCACTCCATCATAGAATGCCACCAGATTGGTCAGGCACAATCTGCCCTTGGCGAAGCCACGCTGGCTGTCTTGAATCACCTGTTGAGCTTGTATATGTCTTAACAGCTTCTAAGAGGATCTGTTCCATGATATTTTACTCTTCCTGTGTTTCATCCCTGAAAACAGTTGTTCACAAGTGTATGTACTGCTAAAATGAGATGAATAAGGCAGACTTGAAACCAGGGATATCATCCTCAGGTAAGACAGGGCTTGCAAATTTGCCAGTAATTTATATTATGTCTGCTTTAACATGCTTGTCTGATATAGTGGAGGAACAAAGGAGAGTTCCTGCTTGCTGTATAGTTTGGGCAGTCAGTTTTTCCAGTGTTACCAGCAGGAACACAGACGTGACTAAGTTCACAGAAATATAAAACTTAAAATCTGTCCATTTGGACTTAATAAATGATCTGATTGTTCTCATTTGTGAAGGTTTCCCAGCTGACCGCAGTTAGCTTGCACAGAAAGTTCTGTGAATTCAGTAGCTTTGTAAGCACTTTTGGTCACGCGGAGTTGTTCTGATTACTCCTCTCTTTCTGCAGGAGCGTGGTGAAGCCCTGTATACTGGTTTCTCTTTGGTAAGCCTTTATATTCATATATGTTGCACTTTCAAGCCCTGTTCAACTTTCAGATACTGATTTTGCAGTTTCAAGCCCTGTTCAACATTCAGATCCTGATTTAGGAGTGGATTTAGCATGTGAAGGCACCTTTTTGAACTTTTCCAGAAAATTTCTCAAACCAACTGAGACTTTCCAGCTGGTGTAGCATGTGCCAGCCCAGGAAGACCCATGCAGCTATGCTCTGTCTCATCTGCTGAGGATCTGCCCAAACGTACAATTTCCTTTCTACTGCAATTGGAAAGTTGTAAATGGATCTCACAAAGAAGGAAATGGAATGAGATGCTCCTATCCTGCCTGCACCATGTTCATTGCAGACTTTGTTCCCAGCACCACTCTGGTGGCTGTAGATGTACTGAACAGTGATATATCAAGCTTTTTAATTTGTTTTCTTTTTCTTGACAACTTTAATAAGGAACTTAAAAAAAAAAACAAACAAACAACAACAAACAACAAATAATAATACAAAATGCCACTTCTTGCATGCAGTGTCTGATGGAGATGCTTACTCCTATGGTGTTTGTCTTCAGACAGCTGGTCTCAGGAGAAGCAGCACCACAAGGAAAAGCACACAGTTGTAGTTTAGAGCAGGTGAACTTCCAGCTTCTGTTTCCTGCTGCTTACCTGATAATGAAGGGACATTTGCTAACCCTGTGAGCTAAAAATGGATGTGGAAAAAGGGATATGAAACTCCTTGCAGCAAAAATGTGCTGAGATTCAGATGACACCTGCTTATGTCAGAGATTTAAGCTCTGAACTCATGAGCTCTTTGTGCCTAGTTTATCAGCTAGCAGTACAGATTCAAGCATCTGAAGAGAGCTTTTGTTGCAGCTGGCCTCAGGCTTTCCTCAGAACCTTTTTAGTGTCATGAGCTTTACATTCTGCCTGTCCTCACAACCCAATTTAGTTCCCTGAGATCTGAATCATGACATCTAACTCATATTCAAATACCTGTGGGGAAATGAGAAGCTAAATCCCAGGAGAATCCCAGAGCACAGCTTACCAGATGGAAAAGGCAAAAAACTAAAACCAAGAGATGGAACAACACAGCAGGCTTTCACAGCAGGAGCATGCAGAAAGGAACCTGGAGTCAGTAGTGATAGGTAGGACAGGGCCAGCAGCATCTTCACAATTCCTGTTCCTTCCAACTTGCCAACAGAGAAAAAAAACCATCAGGACTGTATGCAGCAGCATTGGGGTGTTCAGTGAGTACAGCACAGCCAGCCCTGTTCTTACACAAAGCAGTTATGGCTTGGCCTGTTCAGTGCCCTAGCGGTGCCTCGTAGGGCCCACAGCCTCCTGACGCACTTCTGATTCAGACAGGAGAGACCTTTCCTAGCTTTCCCAGGAGACTGGAACAAGATTTCACTGAGATAACCAAAGGGCCATCTCACAGAGAAGCAATGTGGTATGGCAGCTGGGTGGCAAATCATTTCTCTGGGTTCTCTCATTTCAGGAAAGATTGCTCAAACAGAAGATTTCAATCGCAGGAAATTGCCCAAGCTAGCCAGGGCTGCACACTGCATGGAGGGGGCTGGTAACACAGCATTTTAAATGCACAGCCCTGCAGGCTGGAGGGATTTGTGTGTGAATCCTTTCCTTCACACAAGCACAGGACTTTTAATTTATTTTTTCCCTCTGTAAACAGATTGAGAAGTTTTCATGGTTGTTCAATTCTGAATGTTAAGGTGTTCATGGAAGAAATGTCAGGTCACAGAGACAAGGTGCTTTGGAACACAAGCTTTTTTACATTTACCCCATTTCACAAGTTCCTTTAATTGCTAGTCACAGAATCATAGAATCACAAGGTTAGAAACGACCTGCAAGATCATCTAGTCCAACCATCCTCCCATTACCATTGCTACCACAAGCTACTAAACCAGATCTCGTAGCTTCTCATCCAGATACCTCTTGAACACTGCCAGGGACAGAGACTCCACCACCTCCCTTGGCAGCCATTCCAGTGCCTGACCACTCTGTGAGAAAAAGTTTTTCCTTATGTCTAACCTAAACCTCCTCTGGTACAACTTGTGGCCGTTTCTTCGGGTCCTGTTTGTTTGTAAGTGATGTTCTTAATGCAATGCTGGATACTTCCCCTGAACATCCTGCATGGTTTAGAAGTATTTGCTTCTGACAGATCTCAGGATACCTTTCACATTAATTCTTCTTAGCATCTAGTGTTTTCCTGATCTGTATTTGCCAGAAGAGAAAAGGATCAGAGTAAATGCAGCGCTAATAAGTATTTCTTCCTCCCAGCTGTTTCCCCTTCCTGTCACACTGTCATCTCTGGCAGTGTTGGCAACTGGACTGCCTCTGTGAGCACATTGCATCGTTCCGCTATGAACCGAGCATTCATTCAATCATTCTAAGATTCTGTAACTCTATGTTTGGTAATGGCTTTTGGCCATCCACTCTTTTGGAGTTGGGTAGTGCTTCACCTGACACTAATTCCCAAGGTCGTGCAGATGCAATATTGGCACAGCTTTTGGTATTGCAGATCTAGCAGTTGTGATCTGAGCAGTTCATACCCAATGGCTGGAACGTGCTACCTTTGCCACTTGGTCAGAAAAGTATCTGGTGATGGCTGACCTTTGGATTTTACACTTTATGCCCTTCTGCTGTAAAATGGCACCACTCAAGAGTTCCCAGCTGTAGACTGTATATTGCTGTTGTATCACACACCTTTAATAGGAATGATGATCAGGTAAGGAGACTGGGAGCCTTTTCATTATTGTGTATCCTATTTGATTCCAGCAAGCTTTTCCTTCTTTTTCTTTTTTCTGTGCACTAGGCCAGATACAGGGATGATAGGCAGCAGTAGAAAGCCTTAGAAACAGTCTTTGCGTGTCTTTTTACTGCTGAAGCATTTTTCTTTGGAAAACACACGTTTAGAAATCAGGCTGGAGGTTCAGTAAAGGAAGGGTGTGCTCATGTGCTTCAGGATAAGCTATCTTCACCATGAAAGCTTGTCTGTCTGTGGGTGCCCGGTACTTTCAACATAGTCCCTGTGTCACAGACAGCTCTCCAAGCACCACCGCTGAGCAGCGAGTTCCCTGCAGGCTGCCTGTTTGAGCTGCACGTGCTAACAGGTAGCATGGAGTGGAGGAGCAGTCTCATTGCTCAGTGCACATGGGCAGCCTGGTGCCATGCTTGTAAATCCACGCAGAGCTGTGCAGCTTCTATCCTAGCGCTCGCCCTCTACAAGAATATCTCAACTGACAGTTGGACTGGCTGATCTCACAGGTCTTTTCCAACCTCAGTGATTCTATGACTCTATGAACTGTCCCTTTGCAATTCTGATCTCAGCAGAACTGGCATGCATTGTGTTGTCTTCTCCTCATTTCACCGCTTTCACTGGGCTCCTGGCCTTGCCCAGAGCAGTGGTTTGTTGGGCTGTCCTCTCACAGGACGAGTGGGCTGAGCTGTCAGGCTGGGCCGTGGGCTGGTACATCTGCCTCACGTACTTCCTGCTAGCTGGGGTACAGAACCTTCTTGCTCCTCATCATTTTGGCTGCTCTGTAGGATGGGGGAAGAGGTAAAACCCAATTAACAGCACTAGTAAGTACAGCAGCTCTTACATCCTTTCTGTCTTTGCATGCATGTCTGTGTGTTTGCGCAGGGGACGAGAAAATACGAATGTTCTCAAGAGTTGCTTCCCATCCTGGTATCATTATGCACTTTCCTGTACTATTCATGGCTCAAAACCAAAGGATACCTCATTACTCAGGGGGATTTGCTTCTGGGAGAAGCAATCCTTAGGCTCCTCTGTGCAGTGGGAAACAAAGGCCACATAAAATCAGTTATCAATCCGTGGTTGTTTGTAATATTCAAAAGGAGAAATTCCATTGCTGGCAGCACTTCAGGTAGTGTGTATTTTTTTAATCACATTTAGGAATTTTCATCTTCTGAGTGTTATGGGGGAGCTCTTGAGTTCATCAGAGTGTCAGCAGGGACTTTGGGGATTCATGTATTTTTCTACTGCTGGCATAGCATCTACAAAATGGGATGTTGGTCTTGATGAGCAACTGAAATACTTTAAATAAATATCACACGCTGCCCAAAGTGTCTCACTGATTGGTGGCATGTGCTCGTATTACTGCTCTGAAGTGCATCTCATGCTTGCATTGCTTTGTTCATGCACACACTGGGATAGGTAATCACTGGGTGTACTTCTGTTGGAGAAGTTCTGGACATACTGATGTCACTGGTAAAATGAAATTGCTCTACCTTCATGAATTCAGAGTATCTAAATTTGCCCTTTGGATTTGCCTTCAGTTAAGCACACAGTTAACCTCTTTTCATTCCAATTAGTTGAAAACTAAGGATTTCCTTCCTTCTGTTTTGAACTGATATGTAAGAGGAAATCCGTCGTCGTTCCTGTTTTGAGTAAACCTTTCAGTGAGGAGCTCTGCTTGTGTATTAAAAAAAAAAGAATAGAAAGAAAGAAAAAGGCGGCACTGATTGAGGGGTAACAGCAGAAGGAGTCATTCCACGTACAAAGGCTTTGCAGCCAAGGAGCACCACGCGAAAATGTTCTCACACCGTTCACTTCTAACCTGTGCTTTGTCTTGGATCTGATTCCTTGTAGGAGGTCTTATCTTACAGAAACTGCAGCCTCTATCATCACCCCTTTGTGAAAAGGGTCCTGCCTGTAGAAGAATGAAAATGCATCCTCCTGGGTGGCTGCTTTTCTTCTTAGCAGCGTGCTTCATTCCCACAGCTGACTGCGAGACTACGAAGGTAAGTCTGCCAGCCTTTGTTTAAATGTTCCTCAAACAGCCCTTCACATATGTACGTTTGTTTGCTATGGAACAGTCCTCTCCAACCTCTGTTTTTCATGTGCATTTTGCTAGGTGCAGAATAGCATGCAGAATGGAACTTTCAGCCTGTAAAATACATTCTTTGCTCATGGGTGGACTTGAAGGGAAGAACTGTTTATGGGGGTGGATCGTGATAGGGTAAGGGGGAATGGTCTTAAACTGAGACAGGGGAGGTTTAGGTTAAATATTAGGAGGAAGTTTTTCACTCAGAGGGTGGTGACGCACGGGAACAGGTTGCCCAAGGAGGCTGTGGATGCCCCATCCCTGGAGGCATTCAAGGCCAGGCTGGATGTGGCTCTGGGCAGCCTGGTCTGCTGGCTGGCAACCCTGCACATAGCATGGGGGTTGAAATGAGATGATCATTGTGGTCCTTTTCAACCCAGGCCATTCTATGTGTCGCCTAAAGGTCAGAGCCAACATTAAGGCTGAAGCAAATTGCTTGAATTTTTTATGAGGTTCAGTTTGTATTTGTGATCAGCACAGAATATCACTGGGGATCTTTGTCTTCTGCTATTTTCTGTACCTCAGGCATCTCTCAGCACAGGTCCATATGTGTCCCTGGAGAGTTTTCTAAAACACTTCCAAAAATCTCATTGAACTGTTGATGTGCAGCAGGGAGAATACGTTTGTTTCGTGTACATTTCCTTGCAGTTCCCAAGGAAGAATACCACATACTTTCAGTGGGAAGATTTCCTTCAGTTCCTCTATTTCCACTCTTGTGTTTTGTGCTTGTAGTGCTAGGATGTCTGTGTGTGTCTATGATCTTGGTTCCCCAGAGCATCATCCCCCTGTCAGCTAGAATTCACTCTGATGTGTATTTGTGTCACCTGCTGCCCTAGCCCTTGTCTTTTTTCTGCTGTTGAAGGAGTGGACTGGCCTACAAAGTCTAAAGCTGTGTGAGGCATTTGGAAATCCTCTTCCTTGGGCATCTGAGATGTGGGAGGGTTACCTTGTATTGAATGACAGATAGCTTTGAGGGGAGTGGGCAGATGAGCTAAGATGATTTTCAGAGTGGAAGACCTGACTTAGGAAAGGACAGAGTGCTGGAAAGATGCTTGAGTGTGAGAAATTTAGGTAGAAGTTTCTGTTTATGTATATGGCACTTTCGTAGGCTATTTCAAGAGCCAAACATGGCTAATAAGCTTTTAAATAAGGTAAGAACCTTGTGAACTTTTCAGACTTCCAGGATATTTGTGGTGATCTGAACACAAGTAGGGTTTGAAGAAGTGTCTCTACTGGTGTTCACTGTTGGTCTGACAGCATGATTTCCAGGTTCCAGTGTAGCAGTGCATGCAGAGGCAGAGCTCCTTCAGCTGCTGCCAGCAGAAATTTTGGTCTCTTCAGTTGGAGACATTGATTTCTATAACCCCTGAGGTGTCTGGCTGGGTGTGAAGTAGTTAAAATGTAAGTAATGAGTGACCACTCAGAGAGAGGTAAAATATTTATAATCACCACTTGAACAGATTATTTACTCTAAGAAAAATAACCTTTCAGATCCCTTTTCCCAAAAGCTTCCTTCTTCTGGAGGGAGAGAAGAAACTCTTGAAAAGCTATAATGGGAAGCAAGGAAAAACAAGGGTCTGATGAAGTCTTCTCAGATCACTTAGGACAGCCACAGAATGTGACTGTTAGAGAAGTGCTAGGGTGCCACCAGAAGCCTCTGTTGCCTTGCAGGAGCTTTACAGGGGCCACTGAGAGAGAAAAGAGAGGCTTTGTGGCAGCTGGTTTCCGGTGATGTTATCTCAGAGCTCTGATTTGATAGCTCAGATCTGTTAGCTTGATTTGGGCTTTGGTATGAGGTGCAGAAGATACAGCAGATGTGAGAACCAGGAGAGTTTCTCTGCTGGGAGATCAGTCCCAGGTGCTACTGGAGGTAGAATAGAAGTAGCAGGGGAAGGAGAGGAAGGCTCTTTGTCTTAAGTGTCTCCAAGCTGTTTATCCTCACGCTGAGAAGCATTTTCTCAAAGTATTGATACATCCAGGAGCTGCTGGTCTTCTCAGCTAAAGTGCACCTGAGAACTTTTTATATGATTGTAGTGACTCAAGCAAATGTCTGAAGCTTTGTTTTGTAAAGGGCAAAAGCACTGGAAACTTGGTGATTCATTAGATGATGATTGTTTCCAGAACTGGCTCCCAGGATTGTTGGAGCCGAACACTGAAGTCCAAATATGTTTTTCTTTCTTCCTTGGAGTTTTGTCCTGCAGAAGGATTTGTGTTACGATTTGAGAGGAAGTGATAAGTGATAAGAAAATGAAGGAAATAAAAATAGCCCTTAAAAAAGTCCTCAGCTTATTCTCTTGAAATCGAATAAAATAAACGTGAGCACCTGGAAAGTAAAAGAGAGAAGTGTAGGAAGCACTGCAGCATCCAGAAGCTCAGAAGTGTCTCAGTGAAGCACAGAGGACCACGGCTGCTCCTGCACATACATGTGAGTGAGTGCAGTGAGAAAGAACCATCCTGCCCTAGCAGAACATTGCTCAGTGTGGGCAGAGGCTCCATGGCCCTGAACTTCTTTTGGCTGCAGCTCTAAAACCCTCCTTTATTTTTGGAGCTGATTGAGAACACCAGCCTTCCTGTTTGCTTGCTTTGCACCCAAAACGTGGTGCAGTTCAGGCTCACATCATCTGATGGGAGCAGTGCCTGTTCTCACCTCACCCCCTTCTTCTCCTGGCACAGCCACCAGGGACCTCATGGGTCCTCAGTGCTATGGGCAGCCGTGCTGCGACACAGAGGCAGACATTCCTTCCTGCTGCTTCATCCCCAGTGTTTTCAGCCTTAGGAGGAGCGGTCGCAGATAAGGCCAGAGGAGCAGCATGGCTGTTTTCCACAAGGCTGTGCCACAGGAGTGCCCTGTGACTCCAGCTGCAGCCTGCCTCTCATCCTCTCCAAAGCTTAAGCATCCAAACCACTGCTTTTATGTCCCTCAGTTCTTTCTTCTGCTTTCCAAACAAAGCAAACACTCCAGAAAATGACTAATTCATCAGTTCTGTCACTCAAATAAGAAGGGACATTTTATTTTTTTTTCATTTTCCACACCGCTATTTTCTTCCTCTTTCCTCCCACTGGTTGCTGCTGACATGGGCATATTTCCTTCCAAAAAGGGGAAGGTCTTACTGGAAAGCTGCCCTAAGCTTCACCAAGTGTCCTAGGAATTTAGGGTGGGGGGATTCCGTGGCAACTGTTTTGCCTTAGAGGCCTTTGTTTTATTCTGAAAATGAACTGCAAATACTTACAGGTGCCATTGGGTAAGTAGGTGCTGCTCTCACAGCATCCTTCTCTGTTTAGAAATGGGATGCCAATGGTGGACAGATGAAAAATTGAGTGTGTGGCAGAGGTTTAGTGGCCCAAGTGTGTCTGACAGCCAGCTCCTGACACCTGGAAGTAAAGATGAAAGAGAAGATTGGAGGATTTTAATGTAATGCCTTGTGCTCTTCTCTTTGTGTGAACTTTTTAATGAAGCTGGGGAGGCTCAGACACCTGATAAGGGTTTGTGGGGAAGTTCTGACAGTGAAAGAGCATCACCTGTGGTAAGGCATCCATCTGCATTTCCTCCTTGAGCATCTCCCTTCTCCTTTTCCTGCGGTGTTGCCTGAGTGAAGGCTGAGGCTGGGATTTGAAGGAACCAGATGCACAGTTCTGTCAGGGCATCTGAGTTCATCTGGCTTCTCTCAAAAGCCGAGTTTTAATCTGGAGTCCTACTTTGTGCTTAAATCCACTATTTTGAGCTGTTTCTTTTCTGTCCCATCAATGGCACCACTGATTTTTTGAGGTAGAGTACTCCAGAATTAGCTCCTTGTTTATCCATCTGTAGTGACTGGCTTAGTTTTGTTCCATAAAAGAAGTGAGATTTCTGGCTACACTGCGTGCCTGTAGGGTAGAAACGTAAGGAATGGCAAAGCTGACCTCTGTCCTGCTGGGTAGAGTTAGTGAAGCTTTGGATCGCAGGGCATGGAGAGATGTATCTGGAGGATCTCAGATTGTTTTCAAGCTATTTATAATGCAGGGAAGGGAGTCCTTCTGAAGGAAGTGGATGTTAAAGTTCAGCAAGGAGTGTCCCAGGTGCACAATTAGAAATGATATCCACATGAAGGACCATCACAGGCACAAGAGTTGGTTGGTTTGCTGGGAGCATCTTTGCACAGATGGCTGCAGGTAACTCCAGGAAGGCAGGAAAAGGTTGGCTCCAGGCAGAGAGAACATGTGTCAGTCAGGAAACTGTTCTGCAGAGATGTCCCTGCAGGGCTGGGACTCCAGGATTATCTCTCAGAAGGTTTTCCTGAGAAGGGTCTGCTGGCTATCATGTGGAAGGGCCTTCCTGGGCTGCTGATAAAGATAGGAATGGGAAGCTGTGGACTTCCTCCTTTGTTCTGAGGCAAATGTATACAGTTGGGCTTACTCAGGTTCAAAGGAAGCAGAGCTGGACTGAGCTGGGAATCCAAAACAGGGTGTTCTGGGCAACAGGAGAGCTGCTGGGCTAAAGATGTTGTTCAAGATTGGCTTTAAAAAAATATCCCAGATCGAGATCTCCTCCCAGAATTTGATCTAATACTTTTATAAGATACAGTACCAGTAGAGGTACATTTGAGGAGAGTTGTGGTTTTTTTCCAACTGATGAGCTTTTGGGACAAACAGCACTCCTGCCTCCCAGCTTTTCCCTGCCATCAGCAGAGGTGAACATTTTCTCTTTTTAGAATGAGCAAAGATGTCTTTCGTGCAGTTGCTTGGCTTAAGTTGTTTAGGAATTCAAGGAGAGTTATCTGTGAGCTTCAGTAACAAGCTGGCATGCAATGATACCTGCTCTCTCTGAGGCTGTATTTTTCTCATCTGCTCTGGATGCATTTCTTTTGGAGAAGCAGAGCTGGTGGGTACAAGGGTATGGAAAAGCCCTGCGAGGATGCCTGAATCCCTAAGGAGAAGTTGTTTTGATCAGGTAGAGGTACTTATGCTGAATTTATCACCAGCCATATTTACTATTCAAGTCTCCACCCTGATTTTCTTGCCTTTATGAGGTCATTCCCACAGACTCAAAGCATAACAGACCATCACACTGCTCACTGCCCTCTCCAGTGGTGGTTGCAAAAAGAATGTTGCAGTGCTGACAAAGATACTAATAGTTGGCAATATGAAAACTGCCTATTTATTTCATTTCTGTTCTTTTTTTTTTTTTCCAAGTTAAAATCAATGAAATGCAACGTCAAGATGACATTCACCTCAAGCACAGCATGTACATCTTGTGCTGTGGTGTCTAGGACGTTCTGTCCCAAAGGCTGGGTGAGGGCCACCGAAGGACTTGGAGTGAGGGGCTGCAGGTAAGGCACTTCCTAAGCAGTCATGGTGTTGGTTTAGCCCTGCTGTGCAAGGGGTAATAGCCATGTGTATGGTTTTTGAGCTCTAACAATCCAAGCAGTTTTGGATTGTTAGATTTCAGATGCACAAAATGGATTTATGGCCCCTATTGTTGTTGCTTTTGTCTCCTTGCAAATCCCAGGGACTTCTTCATAGTCTAAGGTTCTATGTACCCAAAAGAAGTTGTACGGTTATTACCTCTGCCCTGAACAACCTGCGTTTTCTAATCCTGATGTACCAACAAAACAGAGTTCTGTCTGCTCTGTAGAAACCCATTTCAGACTGTTGTGGTTTAACCTGGCAGCAGACCAGTACCACAAATCCCCCTCCCAAGGGGATGTGGGAGAGAGTTGGAAAAGAAACAAAGTAGGATTCACTGATTGAAAAAAATACTCAATACCTCTCTGATATTTGAAGGGAGTATATAAACAGGAGGGGATACAGCTGTTTACAGTGGTGGATAGTGACAGGGCAAGAGGGAATGGTGTTAAACTGAGACAAGGAGAGGTTTAGGTTAGATATTAGGAGAAAGTTTCTCATACAGAGTAAGGGGTTGCCCGGAGAGGTTGTGGATGCCCCATCCCTGGAGGCATTCAAGGGAAGGCTGGATGTGGCTCTGAGCAGCCTGGTCTACTGGTTGGTGACTGTATAATCAATGAATATACAGAAGTTATAATTATGAAATATACAAGAGAGTTTGGCTAAGCAGGTTATTACACCAAAAGAATAGATAGAGCGCTTACCCTTATCCTGGGCTTGCTGTAAAACTCCAGCAGAGTGAATCTCCAGAAAGAGATCCTTCCCCACAGGTAGTCAGCTCTTAAATGGGTCTAGGAGAGGTGCAGCCAGGTCCCACCCCTTCCTGCAGCACAGGTGAATTGCTTTCACCTGTGCTCCCCTGGCTGAGTCATTGCTCGCCTCTGGTGATCAATCAGAGGTTCAGGCTGTGATTCAGCAGTTCCCATACACTGACCCTGAACATAGCAGAGGGGTTGAAACGAGATGATCATTGTGGTTTTCAACCCAGGCTAATCTATGATTCCATGATAAAAATTCTTTACTAAGACAGAAAGGGAAGAGTGGAAAAAAAAAAGGAAAAAAAAAAAAGATCTTGTTCTTGTCTTATTCTGTTCTTATTCTGTTGAGAGTTTCTATAGCTTGATTCCAGTAGGAAAAGGGTGAAGGAAAACTGAATTTATCTGTAAGTTTTTAGACAATGAAACACTATAGATTATTGTTTGCACATCTATTCAGTAGTGAATATTATGCAATATATAGCTCCATTGTCTACTGTTCTCTGTGATGGACTATTTTGTAGAAACATTTAAAAATAAGTGTAGCAGTTGTGCAGTATCTACAGACATATACAGGAGCCAGGCAGAATCCAAAGCCAATTTCCAAGTTCCTTTTGGGGAAAGATGTTGTGCCAACAATAAAACAAAGTGTGAGAATAACCCGAGTGCAGACAGCTTTTCTGAATGGTATCAGTTTGGGTGTTGGGGGGGTTGTTGGACAGACCCAAGTGCAGTTTTGTCCAGCACACACGCAGAGCAAGAACAATTTGCCACCAAGGCCTTACCTTCTGCATGAAGATAATGGATGAAGGGGAAAATGCTCCTTCTTGGGGCTTTATGAGGTATGTCCTAGATGGCATAGAGAGCCCAGCTAAAGAACACGGTTATTAAATCCAAATTTCCAGCATACCAATGTGGAGTAACTGAAAGATAAAAGGCAACAAGTCTTGCAAGGAAACTTTATCCTTTCAAATTTATTTTAGCTGTAGAATCTAAAGTCACCCTGGAGAGCATTACTCTGTCTCTATGCCATCTAACCATTCAGCACCTGCAGTTTATGTCTGGATACCTTCAGACTTCCCCAGAACCTGTCTCACATCCAGTTCCTGGCAGAATTCTTACAGCCAGTCTTTGGAGCACAAGTCAACAGGCATCCCTAGGGAAGATGTAACCAGAGGGGAAATTCCATGTGCGTGTACTGGAGCAGGGAAGAGTTCTCTTCCATTCAGAGTTCAGTGCACAGCAGTGTGCTTGCTGAGAAACCCTGCAACAAGTGTGTGGTGTGTTTGTGTGGTAATCATGAACCTTGGATTGTTCTCTTAAGGTACACTGTCAAGTTAGGAGAAAATACCCTCTCCCTATCAGGGTGCTATCACATATGTAAGAAGGAAATTGAGAAGAAAAAGTGCTGCCCAGGATTTTGGGGTACAGAGTGTTATGGTAAGTTTTTCATCTGTTTGTAATACTTCCAGCTGTTCAATAAGTCAAAAAGAGTTTCAACAGGAGGCATTAAATATGCCTTGAGTTGATTAATTTTCACGATTCCAGTTCCTGCTTTCTAAGCACTCACATGGTCTCCGTTATCTGTCTAGGAGGTTTAAAAGATAATGGGGAAGCAATTTCTTTGCTTCACGTGGATTGCGTCCGCTTACATTTAGTATGTAACATAACCCCTTTTGTTGGAACTTCCTTTTGTCTCTTCTTTAAAAAGAATGCTTTGGAAAGGGATGTTTTTGTTCCTCTTTAAGAAAGTTTCCAAAGGAAGAGGAAGGTATTTCTTTCTGGTGTCCCTCTGGTCTGGAGTTCTTGTGCCATATGTGTGTTAGTTCAACCCAAGGTGCAAATAGCCCTTATAGGACTTTGCTGGTTAAGAAGCCATTGTGCTGGAACGCCTAGGGGAAGAAGGGGTAAAACCAGGGATGCAGTTTAGGTTTTTCAATCTAACCTCATCTGTCCTCCTACCTGCTAGAATGTCCAGGAGGCTCTGAAAATCCCTGCAGTGGTCATGGGACATGCTTGGATGGTCTACAGCGAAATGGAACCTGCATCTGCAAGGTCAGCAAATGGGTTATTCTGAGGGGCTTTGTCACATTTGAGGCAGCAGAGTGCTGTCTGTGCTGCAGCCTTTAATGAAAGCCAGCCTTCTGCTTGGAGGGTCGTTAGCAGAGTCTTTTATTCCAGCATCAGTGTCTGCGATTCAACTGGAGGACCAGTGTGGTCTGCACCAGCACTAGGGCGCTGTTGGTGAGGTTATGGCATTAAGAAGGATCTCTAGGAAGAAATTAAGAAAGAATTGCATGAATTTAACCCTCTGCTCAGTTGGAATAATCAGTGTCTGCCTGTGGCTGCAAGAAGCCCTGAGATCCTCTTGATGAGTCACACATTTACCAGAATTGAAAGATACACTTCCCAAGGATGTATTTCAACTTGGTAGGCAGTTCCTCCCCCTCTCCAGATAAGGAAGAAAGGTCTTTTTGTTTTGTTTTGTTTTTTTTTCCATTACAGTTCTAGTCTTAATACAACAGAAGTGCGAACAACTGCTGCATGTGTGAATCATATAAAGCAGTGTTTCTAAAGTTATTGGCTGAACAGTCTTGAAACTTCCCACTTTTTACAGCATCCTTAATTAATGGCATTGTGAAGAGACTAGCTAAAACCCTACCTCTCAAGCCCCACTTTGAGAAAAACTGATTTTGGACTTCTATATCAATACACAGTTAAGGTCCTCTAGCCCTATAAAATCAATGCCTAATGTCCCATGAGCATCAGTGAATTCCTTTTCCAGAGAGATATCACACACCAGTTGATATGTTCTTGTCTGTGATCCAGAGATTGTTTCCTCAGAGCCCATCTGAGTTCTGCTGGCATTTTGCAGGCCCTCTGGGTGTGGATTTACCCCTCTGTGTGGGCTGGTGGCACTCCAGCACTGCAGGGCTTTGGCTGCCAGAGGACAGCAGATCTGTGGAGATACTTTGAGCTATGGCAACATTTGCAGCAATGCAGTGGTGTAGAAAAATAACATCTGGCACACTATGGCCCCCTTCTAGGAGCAGTACAGTGGTTTTGCCTGCCAGAACTGTCGAGATGAAAACCGTTTTGGCCCGGACTGCCAGTCAGGTAAGGAAGACTGAGACCTCCACAGAAACACCTGAGAGCAAGTAAAGCAGAGGGGAAGCTGAGTGAGGAGGGTGCTGGCAGTGTTTAATAGCAGATGTCCTGACATTTTGTCTTCATGCTGTCCCATTACATAAATGATGCTCAGTGTTTCATTCAAATTAGTCCATTCTTCCTTATTGTAAAGCCTCTCTCCCTCTCCCATTACCAGAACTATCTCAGTTTCCCCACATCCCACGTGTCCTGGAGCAACACAGGCTCTTTTCCCAGCTGTTCTCAAATTCCTGTCACTGCTCCAATTGTCTCTCAGCTTCCTTCATATTGCTGTCCCTACAAATTAATACAGACAATACTGCTACTCACATACATCATTTTGAATCAGTTTAACACCGGGGCAGCCTTCCATCTCCTGTTTCCTTTGTATCCACACTGATGATACAGGTGTGATCCCTGTGCTTGCACTCACAGAATGACCCCAATGCTTGGATCTTACATACAGTAGATCTTAACACTGCCTCCTTCCACACTGGCATGGCATTACTTTTGAAACGAGTTATACTTGCTGTGGATAAGTGGTGGGACATCAGGGTGCCAATTTCCAAGGCAGATAGGCAGTGTGAGCCTGGAGCCCTTCGTGCTGCCTTGAAGCTGAAGGCCAGGTTTGCTTGGACTTTCCTTTCAGTGTGTGACTGTGTGCATGGGGAATGCAACAGCGGTGTCACTGGGAACAAAAGCTGCACTTGCTATGGAGGCTACACTGGCCCCAGATGTGACCAAGGTAAACGCACCACTGGCTGAAGAAGGGCTGTTAGAGGTAACTGTAAGATGGGCCTGGATGCATGGTGTCCCATCCATTGGGATGGTGTCCCAAAAGGAGATGGGATTTCTCTGGAAACTTGGTAAATCACCCCTTCCTTCCAAGCCTTGTGGGACCCCACTGCCCAAGCTGCAAGTCTATCACTGCTTATAGCCCTGGTTTTCATGCCAGCTTGGGCCTGTAGAAGCCACATTCCCATGGCATTTCCGTGCATTTTGTAAGGTAAGTTGTGTCTTCCAGCAGTGCCCTGCTTGCTCAAAGAGAAACCCTTTGCTGTGTGATTTCAGAGCTCCCTCTTTGCAGAGGTGTGAGGTGTGAAGCCAACAGTGAATGTGTGGTTAAAGATGGGACTGCGATGTGTAACTGCAAGCTGGGCTACAGAAAAAGCGGCAGCACTTGTGTAGGTGAGAGACATAATAGATCCTCTGCCTGAAAAAACACCCCTGCTCTAGCATCTCTGGGTAAACATGATCACCATGAATACAATGTCTACTGCAGAAGTGTAATAGCCCGGTTTTTAGGAATCCCTGCAAGAGCAATAGCTCTCTTTTCACCAGCTTTTTGCAATTCTTGCTGACCGAACTCAGCTTTTAGGTATCCTCAGACATGGTGAAAATTCGGGAGTAAATCCAGGCATCTTCTTTCTGTCACTCGTATTTGTTTTACTGTATGTAGTATGAAGTATCTGTCATCCAAATTCCTCAAATTAGAAAAAAAAAAACCAACATCCAAACTGCTATTTGAAGCTATTTTATTTTCATGGGAAACTGTAGAACCTTAATCACATAAATCCCTTATCCTCCATTCCCACTAGCTTCTGGCATTCCATTGTGCTTCATTAGGTTCTATATTGAAAACAGAAATGTAGATATTCGTACACCTCTCGTCTCTTCATTTGCAGCTCAGGATCCCTGCACTTCTTCTCCGTGCTCCCCCTTTGCTGTATGTAAGTTTCTTGGTCCAAGAAAGTATGAGTGTACGTGCAAAGAAGGATATCAAGGAGATGGGAGGGTTTGCCAGCCCATAAACCCCTGTGTTGATAACAATGGAGGCTGCCCAGAAACCTCAACGAATTGTATTTACAAAGGCCCAGGAGAGGTAAGGGCGATAATGGTGTGCCAGCAACCTGCAAGGAGGGTGGCCATGTGGAAGTTCTCCCATGATCTCACCACTGTGTGAGCTCAGATCTGCTCTCCTCCCATTCAGTGTTGCAAACAGACTGCTTTTTTCTTTTTTTGTGGCAAAGTCTGTAGGGTGAAATGCCATGATCTGTAATCTCTGTAATCAGTTCTTTGTCCTCCATTAGGCATCTTGTGTTTGCAAGCCTGGCATGATCGCGCGGCTTCCTTCATTAGAATGTTCTTCATTTGCCAATGACTGCCAGACGTATTTTTGTGATTTCTCTTCTAAGTGTGAAATTAATTCCCATGGAAATCCCAGGTATGCCAGTTTAAGGATTGCTTTTAAAGCTTATTCTGCAGCTAGAATGGAAATCAAGTGCAGATTAGCTACATTTTGAAGAAACAGAGATTGAAATGAGAAGTAAGAAGTGAAGTGGAGTTGCAGAATGACAGAGAAGAGACAGAAGAAATGCCAGATCTCATTTAATACCCCCAAGCAAAATGTTTAGAAATCGATACCCTGTAGATAAGAAATGATGCCAGACCTAGGACCATTTTTTTGGCCTCCCAAAAAATTGTGTGTGCTCCAGGGCAGAGCTGAAACTGTGGCTTTCTACTCTGAAGACAGGCCAGCAAAGGGCAGAACTCTGTGTTCTGCACAGCCTGTCTTCAGCTGGCGCTCAGCCCTCAGCGGCCAGAGTGATGTCAGACCTCCCTTTGGGGTCTGATGTCCCCAAACCAGAGAGCAGAGCTGGTGCTTGGACAAAACGCAAACAGGAAAAAACGTTGATTATTGGCCTGCGATCTCATGCAGTCTCTGAGCAATGACCTTATGGTGTGTGAATCAGGATGGAGGTTTTCACATGTAGATAAACTTTTCTGCAAAAGTCATTAGAGTGTTTAAGGCCCTCCTTAATTCTAGAGCAACCTGAAGCTAACCAGTGTGCTGGGGCCGGTATTTCTCACTGAAGCTCAGGGGTCATGAGAGGTTTTCACAAGATTTTCACTTAGCTTTGTGGGGTTTGTGAAGTACCACACATTTTCCGATGCTGTAGTGACTGACTCTGGCTGAGTAACAGGATAGAAAGGCATTAATAAATACATTGTGGCTATCTGCACCCTGAACACTAAAGCAGACTGTTCTTATGTTGATTGTATCTGAGAAAGCATCTTCTTTATCTTTGGTTAGGGCCAAAGCTATCTGCAATCCAGAGGCATGCATTTTATTTCCCATCCCTTAGATGAGGCAGTAATTACTAAACTCTGAATTACACCTTAAGGTGGGAATTGCTCTTTCAAATGCAGATGCAGCTTTTGTCCTACTCAGATTTGTCAAAAGTGGTGTGAGAACTTCTTCATAATGTTTAGTTAGCTTTCCTTCTTGTCACTAGCTGTGCGTGTGAAGAAGGGGAGATTGGAGATGGGAGAAGCTGCTACAGAGATCTCATGAGTGAAATAAACAAGCATAATTCTCGTGGAATGTTCAGTAGGAAATTAAATCTTGCCAGGAAGATGTTTGGTAAGCGCCTTTTGAATTTGTTTGGGGAATTAAGCCGGGGGGTTGGGGGAGGGGGGAGGGCAAAGCATGTCAGTAAGATGCTGAAAGCCTCTCATCATAATAGAACTTTGGCAGTGCATGCTCACGGCCTGCAAAATTGAATGCATTGCATCTCTGAACTCACATTACCAGTTCTGGCTTGTGAACTGAAGAGGTAGCTGCAAAGAATGCTGTGGATGTGTTAGTTATTTGACAGCCCTGGTGAAAAAGGCACCGCATCCACAAGAGAAGGAAAACTTGCTCTGGGGTGTGAATCAAACCTGTTCTCCTCAAACCAGCAGTGGGCCTCCACCTGCAGTGTCTGCACTGAAGGCTCAGCAGTCCTTCAGCTATCATGGGATTTTCTCCCTGTTATATACCAGAGCTGCCAACACTCAGTTTTAAGTGTATTTTCCACACTGATCTGCAATATGAGCAGGTGCACTGTGAGCTCTGCGTTCCTAACTCCAGGACTTGATAACAAGCAACCTTTGTTGATAGGACCTTTGTTGATGAGCCTGACAGTGGAGTGAAGATGGACAACTGTGGGTTCGCAGTATCTTCACAAGAAGTGTATAGTTACAGTTAATCCTGGTGGCACCCAAAAATGAGTTGTTTCAAGTGGAAAACAGAGAACACGTTGAGTGGATTAGTGAGCACATGGAAGCACAATTATTTTAAACAGTCTGCAGATTTCAGCAGTGATTCGATGTGAACCAGTCACCTGTAATCTTCAGCAATCTTGTGGTCAAGTGCTTGGAATGAATAGCCACGTGCTGAGCTGTGATAAGGTAGCAGTACCAAGCTGCCTCTAGTTCCATGTAAACAAGTACTACTTACATGCCTCCTGCTGAAAATGTGTAGACTGAATAGTGCTGTTAACATGAAGAATAATCATTGCTGGAGTTGTGTAACTTCTGAGTAACTTTGCTGTGTTGTCACTCTTTACAGTTTCTGGTTGTTCAGTGTTGCTGACTAAATATGGGCCTTTCACTGTCTTCGTACCTTCCCCTCTTCCAATTAATGATAAAATGGAATTAAACGTAAGTTTGCTTGCTTTTAGCAAATGTTTGCCATCTTAAGATTTCTTCCTGCCCGAACTCTGCAGTCTGTAAAAACTGATGACAAATGAGAGAGAATTAAGAGAAGCAATCTCTTGTGAGGACCGCTTGTTGTCCTGTGCAGATGCAGTGTCACAGAGGATGTCACATCCCTGGCATTATTTCTAAAACCCCAATCTCTGTCTTCATTATTGACAGGTTTTTTTTGTTTTTAATGTCAGGAGCTATAACTTCAAAAAGTTTAAGTTCTTCTGCTCATGCTTGTTTAAACTTCCAACCTTCCCTGTGTGACCATTCTCAAACATTTATGTGGCTTTTAACTGCTTTAGTGTGGGGTTTTCAGAAGGTTCAGAGTTCTGCAGCAAGGTATTGGATGTGAGGCCAGTTCTTTGGTATGGCCATAGGTATGGGTACAGTGTCAGCTTGTGAGCAGGAGTTCATTTTACTAATAGGGAAAGCAAAGATGACAAGACTAGAGAAAACTCCTTTGGGAGCAGGGACAAGAGTTAGAGAGTTCTGGGCTTCTGGTAGATCCTATGGGTCACGTTATGATTTTATTAATTTTAATTAAATTCTGTTCATTTGCAGTAGTTTTTGTGCAGTCATTTAATACCTTGTTGAGCAGAGCTTTCTACTAGTACAAGTCCATCCTGTGCTGAGGCCATAGTGGCAATTCCTGTAATAGTAGAAAATAGATCAAGACAGAGCCTTCTAGTCTACCTGTTCCCAAAGGATTAGTTCCACCTAAGTCATATCAACAGCTGATTGTCTTAAGAAATCACTAGTGATGAAAAACCCAGAAAACAAAGAAAGGTAAATTCAGCAGATTAGGCCACCTACATGGACCAACATAAACAGAGATTGTGTGTGCAGAGCTTAGGCAAGTATTGTAATCTTGACCATGCGGGAATAGTTTTAAAACTGTCCAGGTCCTGTAGGTTTCTTTTCAGGGGATTCTTCTAAAATCACTTTCAAATGAATCAGTCTCCCTGTGTTTGCCACAGTGCTTCTCCAGTGATGCAAAATGAAGATGGAGGCTCAATATTATATGCACAGCTTTTTTGTTATAGTAATGTTAGGGCTCGTTAATTAAATGAAGTTTTTGAAAGAGCATACAATTTCTCTTCTCTGTGTATCCCAAAGGATACCACTGCTGCAGATTTGTGCAGGATGCACATTGTTCCTGGTCTGCATTTGATAGAAGACATGGTTAAAGCCAAGACTATGTGGACCTTGTCAGGACATCGGCTGACATTCAGTAAACAGGTAAAGGAACTCGTGAACTGAAGTCCAGGACTGCTGTTTTTGTGTAGGACTGACCAGAGTTTGGGCACATGGTTTCCTCAGTGTGCTTTCTTAATGAGAAAACTGTTTTTCTCTAATCAGCATGCCTGTGATCACAACAGTTTTTCATTTTCACTTCTCACAGAGAATAATGAAGTTTTAAGAGATGGCGATGTCACAGATTTCTTAGGTTATAATCTACTTTTCAGGGCAAAAATCTTTTGATACTTATCGTGTATCTTTATGTCTAGTTAAAAATAGTCACTTCTCTGCTCCTTGGTTCTTACCACCCACTTGAAATGTGCACACAGGCGTGGTGTGAAACTGCTTCCATTTCTTTAGCCTCAAGAAGCAAAGTAGTTGTTGAGTTTTAAGGTGGATGCACATCTGAACGCATCTGTTTGGTCAACTGTGGATCAAGCTGTCAGAGACAGACTGTCCTGATGTGTCCTGATAGTCCTGGGGCAAAAAAAAGTATGCAGGTGGGAAGAAAAGGCTGGAAAGTTGTAATTGTTCTTGCTTAGCAAGAGACTGTATCGAAGTGGTTTCCAGTTGTTCCTGTTCTAGAGGATGCTCTTTTATCAGCTTGTTGTACAGACAGTAATGCTGTTGTCTCCCAGCAAGATCCTTTGTGGGATCCAAAGCAAGATGTTTTGAGGATAAACAAGCAAATGTTTCTGCAAACAACCAGTCAGGCAGAGCCTGACTCCTAAACCTGGTAAAAATGTTTCTGTAGTCTGCATATGCATTCTGGAGAAGAAAGCTTTTCTCTGCAATGTTACCAACTGCAATGTTCTGCAGCAGTCACCCTTTGGGCTGAATGCTTCTCCTTGGAGCTCATGTTCTCAGACACAGTAAATGCTGAGTATCTCCTCTTCCAATTACCCTATTTGTTCCTTTTCTCCTTTTCAACTGACTCATGTTTTCCATGATCCACTGTTCTCTCTCCATCCTGCACATTTCCGGTATGCTCGTCCACAGCTGGCCAAGGGAGAGCCAGACTTTTCCTCTCTGAGGATCCAGCCTTGGCCTTGAGGTCTGGGTTGTAATACATGCACCCTGCCTGCACCGAAAGTACAAAGCACTATTTGGAGCTGGGGCATCTGAACAGGACTTATCAATGGTCTTTATACATTTCTTTCCTGTTTATTTACTCAGGAGTCTTTTGATCCAGGAAGTCTTTGTTACAGCCAGACTTCCCAGAGATGTGAACTGAAGTGAAGGTCAGGGAGGAGCAGTTCAGGAAGAGCACAGAGAAGTTGTGCATGCCTGTACCCAGGTTATGGCTGCAGCACCAGTACCTTGGGGCTCACTTTAAAAGTGCACCTCTCATGCACCTCTGTACACCCACCTTCAGTGCATGATTGTGCACACTATGGAAGGACCAGACACACACCTTACAATTTAGAGAGCCTGACTGTTTGGGCTTTGTTATGGAGCACCTTGTTGCTTTAGGAGCTAATAAAAGCTTCAATCAGAGCTGTAGTTTCAGGACTGCTTCCAAATGCTGTGTTTTGGTGCCCAGAAGGCAGCATGCCTCTCTCTTTGTGCTTGGCAGCTCAGTGCAGCAGGTTGGTGATGGAGGTTCCACAGCTGGGAGCAAGCATTCACGCTCACACAAACCTAAATCTAGAGATGACTGTCCCAGATTAGGTCTTCTTTCTCTGATAAGGTTTCAGAATACTCCAGGATGGAGATACTACCCACACTCATGTAGGGGTGAGATGTTTGTTCTACACTGAGGGCATCCTGTATATTTACTTTTTCCAGAGTAAACCCAATTGTGTCTTCACTTTGCTAACCCAATGATTATATAGATCTGTTGTGATCCCTTGAATATATACATGAAAATAACCTTGTGATGTTACCCAGGCACACACCAAATCATTTCGATACCAAGATGTGCCAGGGGAGCTGTACAACGTTCTGCAGCCAGATCTCCCAGCAGTCAATGGTATTATACATATTGTTGACACCCTGAGGAAAAAAAGTAACGCTGACAACATTGGAAACCCACAGGTATGCATTTCTACTTCTTCTGTTTTATAGCATGGTAGAATAAATATTTTAAAAATATCCATTTCTGTGGTTGAGATCCTTTAATCAGCGAGGTATTTTTAAAAGAAAAAGGCTGTTCAATTTGTTTTCAACTCCAGAGAAACATACCTTTAAAAGTAGCTAACAGCATGGCACAAGCCAGATACGGTCTTTGCAGTGATGCTTTCACAGTGCTTGGATAAGTAGAGTTCTTATTTCATGAGTAAGGTCACTCCCTTCATAGCAAATAAGCTCTTTTGCTGTTGTACCTTACAGGAGAGTAATGGCATAAATACTGAAAAAGTATTTTACATATAAAGTTGAAATTAAGATTTGCTTTCTATGGGCTCTACTGCATTTTGAAATTATATTCAGAAATGTTAACTTTGCATTAGAAGTATGTGAAATGAGGACAAATAATCACTACAGACCATTGCAATTTGAAGTAGTGTCTTGTGTTTTGGACACTGGGCAGAGATTTAGGAGTTATAGGTTCAGTCTCTGCTTCTGCTGAGCACATTTTCCTGTTAACTGGGAAAAGTTTTTGCTGTAGCTCCTTCATTGCTATGTCTGAGCACTTTCATATTGTTTCTATATGCAGAAAGAAGGCCCTATTACCTACTGGCTGGTTGCAAAAAAAATTCACATAGAATGACATAAGTTCTTTGATTTGGTTGTTTGCACCACTGTCATTAATCTGTAACAATAGTTGAATTGTGTGATATTATGGTTATATCTTGTGTTTAAAAAGTAGATAGAATATTGTGTTAAGCATTAGTAGTTCCTGAGCTGAAGTGCCCTGAGGATGGTTGTCAGTGGCATAAGTTTTGGGTGTGCATGTGGACTTAAAAGTGCCCATTGCTGATGAACTAAAGATGCTCACCACCTGCATGAGGATGTCTTCCAAAAAGGACTGTCTAAAATCCAGAGGGATCGTGGGGCTGAGCTCAGTGTCTTCATGCCTCAGTGTCTGCAGAGGAGGGTTTGCATCTACTCTGGCTGTGGGGCAGGCTGAGCAGGCTTTACGAATTTCTCTAAGTTTTGGGTACTCAGCACAACACTGCTGATGTATAGGCTCACATTGTGATGGCTGAAAAAAACACCTTTGAGAAGATGGCACAATTTGTTTTGTCCTACAAAGGGTGATCTTCATCTGCAGTCCAAGAAGAGCGTGCAGTGAGGTGTGGAGGTGCATGGCATTAGGGGATGCCAGAAGCTGCTTTGGGTCAGGGTGTGAGCAAGGGACTGGTGGAAACCAGCACCATCCAAGTACATCCAGCATTATGGCACTGACATAGAGGCAGCTTGCTCAGGGAAGGCAAGACAGCAAGCGTGCTCTCTGAAGGCTTCTATTTCCAATGTGATGTCAGGTGTATGCATGTGGGTTGTATTTTCTCAGTACTGGGGCTTGTTTGCAGGTGGCAAAATGAACTCTTGCCCTCAAATCAGAAGAGGTTTGAGATGAAAGGGCAGATCCTCAGTCTACCAGCCCAGTTCTGCACAACTACAAGTTTCATCTGCAGCTGGGAGTTGGCAAACAAAAGAATGCTCAAGTGCATGATAAACCTAGAAACTCTGGTTTGCTGCACATGAGAACGAGTCTGTGTCTAAGCTGCTGTAGGCTCAGTCCTTGCTCGGCCCACTGGCCAAAAAAATGTTTTTGAATCCACTGAGACTTTCTGTAGGCTTGAAGCATGGCGATCCTTAAGTAGCAACTGTCATTCCAGTTTGTGCTCAGACTTTGCTGCAACCCTGGTCATTTTTCTCTCTCTTTGTATCTTCTTGCAGAAAACCATTGGGGAGATCCTTGCTTCCACGGAGATCTTCAGTCGATTTGAAACTATACTGGAGGTAAGCATGTTTATGTCTGCCCCAGGAAGATGTGGCATTCCTGCTGTGCACTGCCTGCTGGTGTTTTTGTGGGAATTTTGGGTAACATTTCAATGCATCTCAGTTATTTGGCTTTCTGGATGCTTTTGTCTGACTCACTTCTTATTTTGATTATAAGCATATGTAATGGAAACATCAGCACAACCAGCAAGCATACAAGTGTCTTTACCACTTTCTTCTCCACCTCTCCTTCCCATCTTCAGATCATGATTAGTTCTTGACTATTGTGCCTGTAAAAGAGCAAACATTACATGTCTTCCCGTGTCAACATGGGCTGAAGCTGCCTGTTGGTTTGGTGTAGATATCTACGTAAATACAGTACTCAGGTTATAAACGTTTGAAGCTGCTCCCAGGCTTCATTTAGCTAATATTTTTACAATATTAACACAAAATTAACTAAGTTCAACTGTGATTATAAGCTTTCTCTCTTTTTCTTCTTCTACAGCAAAAAGGTACCAGTTTAGTATCTGTACTTAAAGCCCAGGGAGTGTTAGTTCAGTGCTCTCTTTCACATAGCTGCACTCACACCAGTGACTGCACTGCTCAGCCCATTTTTATGGCATTTACATCTGCTTAATGACAAGCCTTGTCTCTTGTCCATACCAGCTTTTCAATCTCTACACCTGGTGGGTTGCTTACAGATTTCTCTCCCTTTCAGATAGATCTCCCTTGCTAATTCATGTTGTGTCCATTGATGAAATCTTTTATTGTTTTTGCAGAACTGTGGCCTGCCAGCAATACTGGACGGGCCAGGCCCCTTTACTGTATTTGTACCCAGCAATGATGGTGTGGATAAATTAAGAGATGGAAGGCTCATTTATCTTTTCACAGAGGTGAGGGCTCGTAATTCTCTAACACATCTTGAACTAGGTGTGTTGCAATGGGCTGTGCTGGCGTAGCTTGAGCAAGGTATCTGGTCACTGCTGCAAGTTGTCTTTCCTGCAGCTGGCTAACCCATGTCTCTCTTTCTATGAGGCTTTGGGAGACAACTGAAGGCTGGTGGAACCTGTGATGATATTTAGCCAGATTGTTTAAGTCTGGTTTTGGGTTTTCTTCCCCTCTTTGTGCAGGGGAATATGAAGGAATTTATTTTCCAAGTGAAGTTGCTGCTGTAGTACATTGGCACTGTCAGTCATTTGTTAAAAGAAAATGTAATTGCCTCTTCTCACTCCTGAGCATTGAAGGGCTGTCCAATTATTATGCTCTCTTCTTTCCTTAGGGCATAAATAAGCTCCAGGAACTTGTGAAACATCATATCTACTCTTCAGCAGCGGTAAGGCAGGCAGCACTAATCCTAGATAATTGGAGCCCTTTGGGCCAACATGTAATCACCTATGTTGTTTGGCACGAAGGTTGGAGTATTGAAATGGAGGCAAAATATTTACCATGAAAGTAGTTGCCAAAAGACTGGTGCACTTCCATCATGAATCTGCTCCTTTTCCCTTCTGCTTGGGCCCCATTGGTGATTAGTGATGGAAAACTGTTGTGAGTGAGCCTATGCTGTGTGCTGGCACCACGTTGCTGTGTGGCAGGGTAAATAAAATTAATACATGCATTAACAAGACTTTTTCACTTATGCAATAAGCAAGATAAATGTTTGAAATTATTAACTTACTCTAAAGGCTTTTTGTATACTCCAGCATCATGGTACAGTATATTCTAATCACATATCAATATTATGCCAGTCTTTTGCTGAGGAGGAATGTCAGTCCTTAGAATTTTCTTAATTCCAACACAGAAAACAAGCATCACTTCAGCAAAACAGCAAAGCACAGTTTTTCTTGCAGCTGATGAACAACAACATTTGCAATAAGCTAAACTACTTATTTTAATAAATTGTTGGGCACAAAAGTAGTGATTATCATAGTTTTTAGAATTTCTGTCAAACCCTTATGTTCAAGTTTCTGTGCAGTAACTGCAGTTTACATTTCCCCTGCCTTTAGAAATAAGCTTTTTTATTAGATCAGAATGAATTACCTGCTGTGCTTCTGGCTCAGCTTTACTTGTTCATTCAATATGCCCTGTATTACCTGTATCAACAGGAGACACTAGTAACAGCAACTTGATATGCTGGACCCAAGGAATGAAAACCAAGGCCACTGCCACTGCTGTGTTTTTTGTATTGCAAATGATTCACACCAAGTGAATTTCCCTTTGGGCAATTGTGCATGTTTGAGATATTTCATTAAATGTAAATGGTAAAGTCTAAATCCCCTTCAGAAGTATTTTTAGGTGAAGGAAATTGTGAAAGAACTCCATAAGCTCTACTAAAATGGCTCTGCTTATTCATGATGCTGTCCCTCCATGGCATTGTTTTTTTTTCAGATGACTGTGGAGAAACTGATAATGACACCACACATCGTAACAATGGCTAACCAGATACTGTCTATCAACATCAGTGCAGATGTAAGTATGGATCAAAACCCACTCAGGCAAACCTCCTGTTCTAAGAAAAAGTCTGGAGAAGGTTCTAAATAGTGACTTTTCAGCCTATCTCCATTTCCTCCTGTGCTTTAAAAATAGACTCAAATGGGGTCACTGAATTATTTTTCCTTCTTGTCCAACTAGTGACTTTACTGAATGGCTTGACTGTGTGTGGTTGCACTTAATGTTGATACCATCTCTTTCCTGCATTGGTGTTATGTAGTCAATGCAGTCTAATGGGATAAAATGCAGATAAATTATTTGTGTTTCACATCAGGGAAGAATTATGATGGATGACTCAGAGATCCCCTTAAACATGAGAAACATTGTGGCATCAAATGGTATTATTCATACCGTGGACGGCATCTTCATCCCTCCTTCAATAATTCCCATTTTGCCTCACAGATGCAATGAAGAACAACACAAAATTGTGACCGTAAGTCAACTTTCAACCCTGTTTCAGAGTGTGGAAACTCCCTCCTAAGAATGCTTCTGATACATGTGATGTTTTGGATATACAGTGGGAATAGTAGCTCTATGTCATTCTTGGAATGGGGAAGGGGTTCACTGAGAAGATGAAGTTTTCCACTCTTGTTTTCTTAACAGGGCTCTTGTGTGGATTGTGAGGCTCTCAACAGCAGTGTTTGCCCACCTGGCAGCAGAGAAATGGTGATTATTTCTGGGTATTTCTATAATTTCTTCTTTACATGGTGATATACAAGCACACTGTGACAGATAATTGCAAACGCAAGGCATTTACAAACAAATGCAGTGCAGGAAAGTCAGTTGGTAGAGGAGAACAGCACAGCTTGTTAGAGGATCCATGTCCACCACAGCCATTCACTGCCATCTGACTGTCAGTCTCTGCTAAATTGAACTGTAGATGTGCAACTCTTTCCTGCTTACACACTGTGTCTTCCAGGTTCTCCAAATTACCAGAACCAGACCTGATCACTCCAGTAATACCACTGCTTGTGTTGTGGCCAGGGAATCACAGCAAGCTTTATTCACTGCAGAGAGTGAGAGACAATTTATCCTTGGCTTGTGATCACTACTGATTTAGAATGAGCAGAATTAGCTGAAGGTGGAGTAAGGAGGAGCAGGCAGGGTGCTGGCATTAAGACTTATCCCACACTGGGTTCTGCAGAACAGCAGTTTCCAGGAAATTCCTCTCTGAAGGCCAGGCCTGAGTCACTGCCTCTGAAAGTCAGACAGGTGTTCACCACTGTTAATTGTCGGGTGTCTTCTGTTGGCTCTGCATGTTGGGATTACTTGCTTGTGCTGTCTCAGCATGAACCATGGAATGGCTTGGGCTGGAAGGGACCTCAGGGATCACCGAATTCCAACCTCCCTGCCACAGGCAGGGTCACCACCCTCCAGATCTGGTATTAGGCCAGGTTGCCCAGCGTCCTGTGAATGTAGGAAGTGGAGCTCTGCAAAATCTACAGCCAATTTTTCCTCAAGTTGAGGCAGGTGCAGCAGAATCAATGCCTGTGTGTTACTCCTGGTGTATTTAAGCAGATATTATTTGCAGTCCTTTCCATTCCCTGTCCCTCTGTCTCACCTCCACCCCTATAGCCATCTCCCTCCCCTCCCTTTCTTTCCCGTTCTCACCCTCCCTCTGTCATTCCCTCTTCCTCTCCCCATCTTCCCCACTCTTTTCCCGTGCTTTTCACCTCCTCTTTCTTACCCTCTATTTCTCCCCCATTTCCTTCCCTCTCTTTCTCACCTCTCTCCTCTCTCCCCATCCTTTCCCCCTGCTTGTGCTCCCTTTTTTATCACACATACAATTGTTAGAATAAAAGAGCATTGAAAGGAAACCTCTTGGGCTCCTCGTGTTCTGGGATCATTTGTACTGGGATCGTGTTCACCTTGGCTCCTCTGTGAACTTCCTTAGCTCAGGGTCGGTCACAGTTGCTATCTGCAGCAAGAAGAGCAGAGGGGAAGGTTACCAAGCAGATATAACCAGGCAGCACTGACTTGATTTGTTTCTACAGGAACTAACACCATTCCCAAAAGAATGTGTCTACATCCATGATCCACAAGGACTGAATGTCCTGAAGAGGGGGTGTGCCCGGTACTGCAATCAGACCATTGTGGTGAGTGTGATGGAAGGCTGTACCCCTTTGAAAGGAGCTCAACTTTGCTTTGCCCGATCCATGGAGAAGGAATCCAGTGCCTTGAGTTGAGCAAGGATGGGTTGGGAGACAAGGGAGGGCTGTCCCATGCAAAGGTCTGTCTCCAGGACCAGGAGGTGGGTTGACTGCCCACCCTTCTTTGGTAGACGAGGAGCAGAACACAGCACTAGCCTGCTATGAACATCAGAAAGCAGCTCAGTTCAGCTCCAGTACATTAAATAAATGTACTGCGCATCAGTTTCAACCAGCCAAGCCAGAGGGAGCCACCTCTGGGACAAATGGTGTGATGTTCTCCAAGTTTTAACCATGTCTCCCAGAGGAAGCAGGGCACAGTGAAAGTGCCATAAGCTGTGAAGTGATTGCATCCTGTTTACGAAGCACTGTCAGATGGATCAGAAAAGTGGCTCTTGTAGAGTTTACGGACCTCACATTTGACAGCTTTTGAGCTGTCCCAGTGCCAACTATACAGAAAGATTTGCAAGTATCTCATTAAACAACAGACGGATGTTTGTCCTGTGATTCCTCTTTTGTTGGTCATTGTGATAAGGTTTGCAATCCAGGGCTGCTACCTCCCTCCCAAAGAAGTACAGAGTGATGATAAATGAGGAGCTAGTGGGACAATATTATTGGTGAAATAAAGAGAAACGTGGGCATAAAAAAGTCATAAAAAATGAAACAAAAACCAATTAGAAAGTAGTGGTTTATGTTGAAAAGAACTGGCTGCAATCAGAAAGAGGGGAATCTTTGGAAAACATTTTTAGAATTAAAGCTAAATGTTATGTTTCGACTTGATCTTAAAGGTCTTTTTCAATCTAAATGAGTGTACAGTTCTAAGTATGAGTGTTCTTAGAAACGCAGATAACAAATGAGGCAGTCTATTTCAGTATAGCCTGTGATCACAGGAAGGAGAACCTGGATTTCAGAACTGTGAGAGCAGGACAACTCCAGGCAATACATTCTATGTCACTTGATGCCTTAAGGATTTTGCTTTTGTCTCAGAAACCTGGGTGCTGCGAAGGATTCTTTGGTCCAGACTGCATACCATGCCCAGGGGGATATACCAACCCGTGCTATGGCCGGGGAAATGTAAGTATGAAAAATCCTGCTGTGCTGCAATGAGAAGTTGAGTCAGGGTGGTTAGAAAGAGTAGTTTGCTTATTTCTTTTGAAATGGCAATGTAGGGTATTTTTTCTTTATGGTAACAGTTGTTCTAGATAAGTGTAATTCTGGATTTGTGCTCCAGGCCTAAGCCCAAAGCATTGGCCACAGAACATCCAGGGAAGATGGCATGTATTCATCAGCAGGCTTTAGCTTTTCAGCTCTAATGTGAATCATGTCGTGGCTTTTGAAGGCAACACTGACTAAGTGGGATTTTGTATTACTACCACCACTCTTCAAAGTCCTGTTTTTTACTGCAACTGTCAGAAATGCTTGGCTTTGCCTTCGTTTGCTGAGTTTCTGTATCATTTGCATTTTTTGTTTCTTTCCAGTGCAGCGATGGCATAGATGGGAATGGCAACTGCCAGTGTTTTGAAGGTTTCAAAGGAATAGCCTGCCACATCTGTTCAAACCCAAACAAACATGGCGAGAACTGTGATGAAGGTTGGTAATTCTGAGAGAGAGACTACAGCAAAATGTAGGGCTAAGGTAGAGAGCAGGTTTGTGTATCCAGGGCTCCCCTCATGCAAGACCAGTGCTGTGAAAGAAGTGATGGAAATGTCATTGCAAGTGTCCCATCAAACAGCAGCAGAGAAAACATGGCTAATATGACAGTGGTAATACAGGTCTTGGAAACTGGACAAATGTAGGTGTGCAACTTTGGTGCACATCTCTCCTGTTAAAAGACATTTTCATTTCCCACTTACCAAGGACCTTGTGTTTGATGGTTTAAGTTTGAGCCTGTCTTTAGAAGCACATAAACCTCTTGGACCCAGGCAGTCCCAGTATCTGTTCCCTAGCCATGTTTTGGTGAATGTCTCTCTGCTGGCACCCCTCTATTAAGAACTGGAATGATCACTTGATGTCATGGGATTGTGAAGGAAAGATGAGAACCTACAAAACCCCATTGGTGTGGTGGCTTCAAGTCTGATCTTTCTTCATATCCTTGACAGATTGTGGCTGTGTCCATGGTGTGTGTGACAACAGGCCTGGCAGTGGGGGTGTGTGTCAGTCCTGGTCCTGTAAGGAAGGCTATACTGGAAAATTCTGTGACAAGACCTCCATGAACTGTGGCCCGAGTGGGCTGTCCCAATACTGCCATCAGAATGCTGTCTGCAGCCTCAATGACACAGCAAGGTCAGTCTTTCTGGCACACACATTCAGGTGGGTGTGTTGTCACTGTATAGATATACACTGGCTGTGAGGCTGCCAACCCTGCAGTTGTGCATGCATCTTTGTGTACCTGTTGCACAGAATTGTTCAAGTGATGCAGCCAACCTGCAACATTAGAGATCAGGTTCTTGCTTGTTTGCAAGGCTCAAACCGTTGTTTTGCTCTCTGCTGTCTTAAGAAGGGGTTGTACTATCTTTTGTCCTTATATTTTTAAGGTGCATCTGCAAGGATGGATATGAAGGTGATGGGTTTTCCTGCCAGCCCATTGATCTGTGCAGCCAGCCAGAACGAGGAGGCTGTTCTTTGAATGTAAGTGAGGTTAGACTATCAAAGTGTGCAGAAAGAGCGCTGAACAGTCAGAGCAGGGATCCAGGACTCTCACATTTGTTGGGCACTGGTCTTGGCCTATCTTTCCTTATCTGTAAGGTGGGGCATAATAACAGCTACCTCAAGTCAGTCATTGTAAGGAGATGAGTCATTTGGTTGGTGGCCAAATGCAACACCTCAAGGATGAGTTGGCTGGTTGTCCAAATGTGTTGGCAGCCACAGAGATAAGCTGCACAGCTTTTTGTTTTGTATTCCTTTTCCCCTCATGCTCTCTTAATATGTGTTCAGGCTGTGCCTTGGCTGTGAGTTCCAACTCGTATTTCTAGTAACCTCCAAAACTGCATTATCATCCTTAGTAAGGAGTTGTGGTTCTGCACAATGGAAGCAACTACCAAATGGTCAGATCTCTCTGTGATTTTGATCCCTCAGTGAGAGGAATGCATAGAAGGAAATAGGATGGCACTGGATATACAGTAAATCTTTGCAGATAGAGAGCTGCAGTCATTGCTGCCTCCATGTCTGGGCAGAAAATTGTGCTCCTCCTCTTCAGGGAATATTTTTTTCTGTAATGGAAGAGCTTTTTGGGGTGGCAGGGATTGCCCCAGGAATTCTGAGCCACCTTAAACACAAGTGTCCACCTTTCTGAAAACATGGAATGTTTCCAGGATCACTATGATGAAGATGCCAGATGGCATCTAGGCCATTTCTGAACAAGATGCTTCCAGCCCCATCCCCGATGCTGCAATCAGATCTGATCATTCAGAAACTCTCCTCAGTCTGATGAAAGAGATTTGTCTCTGCATTTGCACAGCATTCCTTCCTCTCCTCTGCTGAGTGTAATACTTTTCTCTCCCTTCTCCTGCAGGCCCTGTGCACCAGTACTGGCCCTGGCAATGCCACCTGCCAGTGCAACGTGGGATGGACTGGAGATGGGAAGGCCTGTGTGGCTATAGACAACTGCATGCAGGAGAGCAGAGGGAACTGTCACATCAATGCTGACTGCATTTATATCGGCCCTGGTCAGGTATGGGCTATGCCAAGCAGACTGATGGTGGATGTATGTTTCCTAAGCTGTTCTGTGGGATTGCTGAAGGTAGAAACTGGGCTGGCCACCAGCAAAGCCTGATTGCTGCCAGAAACACCAGCTCCTGCGAGGCCCTCACAGGGTTCTTGTGTGTGGTGGGGGGCACTGGTATGTTTGAGGCTGCTACACTATTCTGACACTTCTATGCAGCTAAAAAAAGAGACTACAACTTCATAACAAGGCATTGCTTGCTGTGCCCGAATTGTTCCCGGATCACAGCATTGTCTCTGGGCAGTGCTAAGATGTACAGAAAATCACACGTAGCTGTTTGGATAGTTAATGAAGGAAGCCATGCTGAGACTGGGGCATCTTGAGGTTGGAGGAGGTTGTGTGGGAGAGGTGGTTTCCCAAGGTGGTTGCTGCTTTACCCCACTGAGCAAAGGAAGCATTGGACCACAGGCTCAGAAAAGGTGCCAGATCTTCAGCAGAACACAGCTTTTCCAGATGCCTCATATGCAGGAAGCTTTGAAATGAACTCTCTTCTCATACTGTTCACAAAGTCTGTGTTGTTCTCAGAAAAGCTGGAAAGAAATGGAAACTGTAATTCCCAAGTGTCCCTCTCACTGCCAAGCAGTGCAACAGATCAGTGCACTTGAGTAACCATGCAGCATGCGTGCTGTAGTAGAGTATGATGCCTTGCTAAGGAACTATCTCTGCATTTTCAGCTCTTGAGGAAGAAAACTCGGGGAGATCAATTCAGAATAGATTTTGCTGCCTAATAACTATTTTGGGTTGCAAATGAAGATGCTCTGATAGATCTGAAATGTCTCTTTCCTGCAGAGTAAGTGCGTCTGCAAGAGAGGTTATGCTGGTGATGGCCACAACTGCGATGCAATCAACCCATGTCTCATGGACAATGGTGGCTGCCATGACCTGGTGAGTAGCTGAAGAGGCTAGCGTGGCAGTGGAGGTTCCTCTGTTCCCTGTTTCCAGCCATGGCATCCAGAATATTGCAGGAGTTGATGTTGCATCATCCTACTGGCATGCCTCTGAGGTGTTATAAAGATTTGGTCTCTGACCTACTTAGGGGGATCCTCTGAGTTTTGTGAGTTCACACAACCCAAAGTGATCAACTAGGCCTTCTGTGTAAGGTATAAACTCAGTGGCATGGAAAGGCAAGAGGAGGAATATGTTTGTGTGTGCTCCTTTAGCCCAGGTGTGGGAAGTCAGTGTTTGATTCCTAGGTCATTGTAACACTTCATAACCAGTATTCGCTCTCCAGTTTCTCCTTCTGTTGTGTTTGCAGGCCATGTGTGTACCCCTTGGAGGAGGGGAGAGGTCTTGTGCCTGCCCTGAAGGCTATGTTGGAGATGGTATGACATGCTATGGGGATGTTCTGAAAGTGAGTAAAGAATAAATATCAGAGGTCTTTTTGAGGTCAGTGAGAAATGGTTCTCCTCTCCTCTCCCTTTTCTTTTCTCTGCTACCTGAGCTGACTTTTCCCAGCGCCAGACAACACAGTTTATTTTTGCCCAAGACCACAGAAACACTAATGGTATGAAGGCCAATGTGTTCAATAAATCATTGGCAGTACTTTCCAGGCTGTTTCACCCCTGTCTGTTCTGTGCAGTACTCTCTATTGCTTGGAAAATTTTTCAGTTCAGAGTTAGCAAGGCCTGTTTTCTGCCACTAGAAATATCAAAGTCCATTGTGGATTCAATCCCTGTCCCTAGTAAACAGCAGCAATTGCAAACAACTTGAAAATAACTACTTATTTAGGAATATATATTTTTCAATGGGTAAAATATACATATTTTTAATGGCTAGAGTTTGGCTTCAGGAGCACCCATCCCTCCTTGCAATACAAGGTGCAGTTAAGGTTGTGAGGTGAAAAAGAAATGCCAAGGTGGCAATGATGGATGGGCTCCTGTCCCCTGCCAAGGGATTCCCAGTCCTGCAGCTCTACTGCTAGGTTGATGTAACCCTTCTTTTATTTCTCTTTGGTAGGAGCTGGCCAGGAATTCCCACTTTGCAGGCTTCTATGACTGGGTTAAGGTAAGAACTTTGGATTTTATGATGGAGTAAGGCTGTGAAAACACACAGTGATGTATGGCGTCTCACTGAGCCTTTGTTCAGCTGCACACACAGCTTTTGCCAGGGATAATTTCGGTCCCTCCTCTAAAAGTGATGCTCAGTGTTCAGAAAGAATTTATGGATTTGATTGAAGGGATTTGAAAAGTAATTCAAATGTGAAAGTAGAGCTTAAAGTTGCAGATTTCTCCTTGGCAAAAAGGTATCAGGTGTTTTGGCTTAACTCCCATTTGATTGCCAACGGCTCTCGTACCACATGGCAGGAGAGCCTCCTCTGCAAACACTGTCTTTCTGCATGCCCATCCCACAGGACTGCAGAAGCAGGGTGGCTGTGGGTTATATTTTATGGAACAGATGTGGTACTGGCACGTCTTATTTGTTCATCTTTGTGCTTTCGACAACAGAAATCTCTCTTCAGCATCCCAGCAGGAACCAATGTCACTGTCCTGGTGCCATCAGAGGAAGCTATCAAAAGCTTGAACAAGAGTGAGAAAGATTTTTGGCTGACCCCCTACATGCTGCCATTTTTAGTCAGGTACGAGGAGAGTCTTGCCTTTGCTTTCCTATGCCTGACAACAGTAACAAAATTGTACATCCTCAATAAAGAGTTATGGAGAGAGAAACACAGAAACATAGTTAAATGTATAGGGGGCAAATAATATAGTAAGTATTTGGAATGTAACAGAGCTCAGGCAATTGGAAGTGGATTTATCTTTCGTATATGTGCAGGGAGAGATTTTCCCTGTCACGAGGATGTGTAAGGCCAAGTAATTCCTTGTCATTCTCACCACATGCTTACCTACTTTATATGAGAGATGCGTGAATGTTGGATGAGATGACCTGATCTCCACGTTGTTATGAACAGCATCCTCACCATTTCTTTATCTGCCTGCATTCCCTTCAGGGCCCACTTTCTTGAAGGTGTCTTCACTGATGAAAAGCTCAGAAAGTATGACAGGCCAGAATTACCCACCCTCAACCCGCGGATCAGATGGCAGAGAAACACTGAGAGTGGTGTAAGAGTTTCTCCTATAATGAGCATGTGCCAACATCAAATTAAACCTCTCAAGAACTGCTGTAACCACTGGAGAACCTGGCTGGGTCACTGGTGGATTCCAACATAGGAATCTTCTAAAAACTGCACCCAGATTCATTGTGTGCAGCCTTGAACAATGTATCAGGTTTGTGTGTACCTGGTGATTTCTGATGCTTCTGCTTCTCTCTCTGATAATTTTGCAGGTATTCACCATTCAGAATGCAAGTCTAGTTGTCAGTGACATCCCTGCCAGCAATGGCATCATTCACATACTCAGCAAGGTACGTTGGTATATGTCACACTGGAAAGTACAGTTGTAGCAAGTTGGTGTTGACAACATCGGAGATGGAGGCAAGGAATAATATATATACAGACAGTTAGAACAATAATGACAAAAATACACTTGATTGTCACAAGGTCCTGACAGATGTTTCCTGTATACTGGTGTTTTAAGTATATATCTCTGGGACAAGTGGGAAGGGAGTTCCTCTTGGCTTATAGAAGAAGAAGAGTTAAGACTTGCAGAATTTTGCCAAATGAGGCACATTTTCTACTTGCTTTTCTTGCAAGCAGGGCAGAAATTATTTCCCTCAGACTCTCTTGCACGAACTTGCTGATGAGCTTGGTTTTTTTTTTCTGCAGGTTTTGTTGCCGCGTTTAGGAGACGTCCCACCCAGTCCTCCAGGGCTGCAGAAACAGCTTGATGCAGTTGCCTCATTCAGCACATTCAAGAAGCTGCTAGAGGTAAGCAGCTCTGTTGTGGTTGTCAGAACAGATGTCAGCAGGTTCCCAACTTACCCTTTGCAGGTGGGCCTAAACTTTGGCCAACTGGTGAGTAAAGGAAGACCATCTGTTTCATATTATCCCAAAGTGATCTTCTAGGGAAGATCTTTTCAGCAGTCGAAGGACTGTGTACTTACAGTTAGGTCCCTATATCATCTTATTACAATGGAAGATGACCAATCTACTGCAGGCAATCATATGCTTGTAGGAGGCAAAAAAAACCTTGAGGAAAAGGTAGGCTTGTTAATAATAAGGAACTGTGCTCAGGTTAGCCCAGGGAGCAAGCAGTTGGACACACGTAACTGTACAGAAGTTGTATCCCCATTTTTCAAGCATTTCCTTAGTGCTTTTGCCTTTGTAATTGATTTCACATGCAGTCTGGCTTCAGTAAATACAGGTGTAATTGCTAATATCAATGTGTGGCCTTTTTTAGCAATACCAGCTCATTGGAAAAATTGAGTCCTCTGAAAAATACACGGTCTTTGTTCCTGGAAATAATTCCATCGAGGAGTACTGCCACGCTGCCAATGTCACACAGTTGGTAAGCTCACTGCTTGCTTGCAGCCCCAACATGTACTGCGATATTTGCAGGGACATATGTACCATCAGATCATAAACTTGAGCTCAGAAAAATTTGAGTATGGATAGGAGGATCTGATGCTATAAGCTAGGAGAAATGTGGGAGAGAAAAGTGAGAGGGAGGGTTTCCTGTGATGTTACAATGTGAAAAGTCTACTGGGACTCCACATGCAAACTTATGACTAAATTTGCGTATGATAGATGGCAGAAGATGTTCTGCATCCTGCCTGGCCATGGTGTGTATCTGCCAATTTAATACCTTTTGAAAGGCTCCAAAAAACTTTTGTGGCTTCATCCAGTAAAAGAGCCATCAAGGTGTGATCAGTTGTTACTATGCTCTGTGGACTTAATTAGCTACTAGAGAATGCTTAGTAAATCTTCTTATGCCATACCTTTGACTGAACTGTAGTCTAGGAAGTCAAGTGGTCTATCATTTGTTTTTTTATTTCATTTTATTTCATTTTGTGCATTTAGGACAATGAGACAGTGCAATTCCACATTATACTGGGAGAGAAACTCTTGCCAGCAGATTTGAGAAGTGGAGTCCATAAGAGCAGCATGTTAGGGCTCTCCTACTGGTTAAGGTTTTATCAAAACAGCACCCAGGTAAGGAGGGAAGGCTATTCTGCCTCTGATGCACCCGTATCTGTTTGGGACACTCTTACATTTCCATACTGTGGCTGTCTGTCAGTCATCAAGCAATCTATACAAAAGAGTTGAAGGTTTCATCTCAGCCCTTTCCTTCTCCTTTGCAGAAGTTTGTCAATAATATTCCGTTGGATGGAAAATTCTTTGAGACGAGGAACGGCGTTTTAATCGGGGTTTCACAGGTCCTCCAGATACAGAAGAATCGCTGCACTGCCAATACCACCACTATACAAAGGGTAATGATGATTTCCAGTTTGCTGGCTACAAGTTCCCCTACAAAATGCATGGGAGTCATGAGTCAAAGCCCAGCCTCCATCTATCTTGTGGCTTTTGGCCATCTGAAGCTTGTAGGGTCAGACTGAGGCAGGCCTGCATGCAGGAACCTCAGGCTTGCAGACAGCCCTACCTCAGCTGAGAGGGTCAGAAGGGGCATAATGTATTATCTTTTCTGCTTTGTTTAGTGGTACAGTCTCATTGCCAGAGTGCAGAAATAAGACCTTATGTGGTGCCTTTGACAGTAGCCAGGAGCGGGGGGACCGGCATTGTGATTTTTCTTCTTTCAGTGTTTTGAGTCATGGAGATGAAAGCATCTTTGTCCCGGCCAGCAGCCTGTACAGCACCATTTGTAGTCCAGGAGTAGTGTCTTGGTGCTACATGGGCAGAGGGCACACATGTGACTTGTCCTGTTCTCTGTGCCCTAGTCAAGGTGCGGCAAATGTGAGAAGGGGATCAAGTGTCCTCCAGGATCAGTTCTCGTGGTGAGTTCATGTGGCATCTCACAGGCTGTTTGCTGATAGTGCTTTGATGTCCTTTTATAACTCTACAGATGTCATCTTATTACCTTATTATATTCAAGTTCTGTCCTTGAGTCTTCTGTGGCTTGTTAATTAGCAAAGTTTGCAAGAGAAAGTAGAAACCAAGGGAATTTTATGCAGGAAAAACACGAATGTGAACTGTGAGACTCCTTACAGGGGTGGCACCGGGCCTTTGCTTGAATTTCAGGACAACTTCAAAGCAACAGTGTGGAGAGTTTTCCCCTGGTAGGGGTGGCAATCAGATTTCTTCTTTGATCTCTTCCTCTTTGGATGTTATCACCAAGGATAGGTGTGCCAATAGCTGTTTCCTAGGCTGTGGATGCGTTCGTGGAGATTAGCTGGTTGAACCTGCACCTTGTTTGTGAGTGAGTGACAAACACTGTCAGAGAGGAACACAATCACCATTTCATCTTTCTGCTGCCTGTGAAATGCCTGATTATTTTTAGGCTTCATTACGCTATGCCAAAAATTTGCCAACCACTTTTTCTCAGTATTTATGTTGACATTCATACCACAGATCTGTCAGGTAACGAGGCAGGCTGTGTGGGCAACTAATGCCAGGCCCAGAGATGGCTCACTTCTCTCAGCCCACAATATCCAGATTTTAGGGCTGTTCTCAGAGGGTAAAAAGCTTCATTCCTCTGTTAAGCAGGAGCGCTGCTGTATGCATCAGGATGTATACAGTCTGAGTATTGCAATGTCTGCTATATGTATCTATGTTAATTATATTGGCAGGAATTTCCAGGAAGCAAGAATCTCCTTCACTGCACTCTGCGCTCTGGGGACAGTGGTTGCTATTTCACCTGTGCAAAAGTTTCCCTGGTAAGAATAACATTTGGTTTGGATTCGTTTTGATAAAAGCGAGTAGGGTGTTAGAAACACAGCTGTGGAAACACAGCCTGTGCTGGACTGACATCCTGGCTGAACGTGTGCCATTGCACAGCTGAGACAGGTTTGTCTGGGCATTGCTCTCCATCCTGGAGATAGAGGGCACCGGAGGAAAAAACTAACGGAAATGTCTGTGCAGTGAGGGATTGTGGTCTGCTGCTCTTTCATTGTTACCTTGGGTTTTGCTGTAGAGGAAGAGAAGGAGTTGAATGTTTATAGTCAGATTTCCTAAGGAAATGAGGCATGACTGGTGGTATTTGACTTGTGCATGTGCCCTTCTGGATAATTGATGACTAATTGGAACCAAACCAAAGTGAGGAACAGGTTTCCCTGTTACTATGCCCTCACCAGTTCTGTGAAAACATAGATGGGGAGAAAATTCCTGAAGAGGAAATGGTAAAAAGAAAGGCCTGTGTGAATTTGACCCCTCTTGGTTGTTGAAACATCTCCCTGAGAAGTTTGGTGGGAATGGAAAATTGGGAAGGGACAGAGGCAGTTGGAAATACCATGCCCACAGGCAGAGCTTCAGCCATCCCAGCCCCCTCTGGGCACCTCTGTCTCTCCCCTGGATTATATTTCTCCTCTATTTTCCAACTAGGTCCCATCGTGGTTGCCTCCCTCTGTGGGTGAATGCAGAGAGAAAGCAGTGAAATGAGGCTTTGGGACTGAAGTGCTCTCTGTCAGAGCCTCTCTCTGCTCAACAGAGTATCTCACTGATGGGACACAGGGAACGCAGGCAGGAGATAAGCTGGATAGGCATGGGGCTGAATGTTTGTGTCACCATATGACCAGCATTGCTCAAGCAGCCATACACATCCTTTACATGAAGTCTGGGCAGCTGAGAGCCCTGTTCTCGGGGGGTCACTCACCCCTACCTGCACACAGCTGCTCTTCTCATGTGTTGTCAGAGTGATGTCTGTTGCACAGTTAAAGGAGCAGAGTATCTTCCACGATAAGCCTGGGGGACATGCTTTTGCTACTTCATCTGTGCTGCATCAGACAGCTCACCCCAACCTGCTTTTGTTGGTTCTCAGAGGTCTGTCTGCTGCCCCGGCTACTATGGACACATGTGTGAGATGTGTCCAGGAAAGCCAGGCCAGTGGTGCTCCGGGAACGGGGAATGCCTGGACGGCATCGAGGGCAGCGGAGAGTGCCAATGCCTGGAAGGTTTCCACGGCACCGCTTGTGAAATGTGTGAAGTGGGCCGGTATGGAGCTGACTGCAAATCAGGTGACAGCTATTTTGCAACTCATGTTCTGCTCGCAAGGGGAGAAAAGTGGACCCACAGCCTCTGAAACAGGCCCACGGCTGGTGACCCAACAAGGAAGGGCTGTGGGAATGAGTTTGTGATCAGCCACTTGTGGCCCCATTTTCATTCTTGAAGGAGTAACCACTGCTCTGCTGCTCATCCTGTTGCTTCCCAAACTGTAGGGAGTAGAGATGGTCTGCTCCTGATCACTGGGATCTGGCAGTGAAGGAACAAAGGCCGATGCTCCTGTAGCATTTTCTACATGGCAGCTAGAGGCATTGGATTAGGAATAGAGCAGACACTGAAATGGCAATGAGATTCTGCTTTTGAGAGCTGGTTGGTTTGACAATGATGATCACCTATTCTTACCCCACAGAATGTGCTTGTGACAATGGCATATGCAACGATGGACTGCAAGGGGACGGGAGCTGTGATTGCTTTCCTGGGTGGAAGGGCCCAGGCTGCCGTGAAAGTACGTGAATGTGGTGGGTCTTGTGGTGTAACATCACTGTTCTGACAGAGGAATCAGAGTAATTCTCTTTAGCTGCTAGAGCAAATCTGTGTTAGCTGAACAAGGTGACCACAGCTGTGTGTGCTTGCATCCACCAGGAGGTTTATTAGACTGTACTAATTCATTCTTGCATCCGTGGTGTGACTTCCCCAGCAGCACATGAGCCTTAATGTTATTTGTTCTGGGTTGGCCATGACTCCTCTTACTTGCCTAAGAAAGTGGCAGTGCTTGATTTGAAACTTCCAAAGTGCCCCAGTGTGTCTGCTGGATTGCCCACGGGCTCATTGGTTTAGGTGAGCTCAGCCTATGGTCTACAACTCCCAGCAAATCTGTCACAGTGTGTGGTAGTAGTATGTCAAAGATGGTTGTTCTGGGATTTGGGATCATTATTATCACAGGGGTAGGGGGATTTTAAAGGTTTGCACCCAAAGCTTGAGTGTGTAGTGACATCAAATGTTTGGGGAACATTTAGAAATGGAAACTAAGTGGAGCTGTCCTATTAATCCAAATGTAAAACACAAAACAAAACCATGTTTTACTTTGAATGGAGCAAATCCAAAGCTCTCAGTGTGAATGGAATAACAAGATTTCAGTCCTTGCTTCATTCCTAGCAGTTTTGAAGCCCCATCACTGATCAGGGCATGATCATGGCAGGGAGAATGTTTGGAAGGAGCTTTGCTGTAGATGGCAGAAACATCCTCAGCGAGTGCTGTACTGGAAATGTCAAGTCACATTTGTGTTTTCTCTTGCAGGAATTGAGGTGGATTTATGCAATAACACTTGCCATCAAATGGCTAAGTAAGTACAGCCACAGGGCTGGGTCATTCTGAGACCCATTCTGTGCTTGGTTATGCTTTACAGAAGACTGATTCCGTGTGTCAGGCATCACAGAGGGCTTGGAGACAGTTTCTGCTCTTTTATGGTGCATAAATGGCTGTTTCATTCTTCAGTCTTTTTGGTGCTAAGCCCCATCCACTTTCCTTTAAGATTTTGTTTGAATATAAAATCTTTCCAAACGGATTCCATGTGTGCAGATGAGAGAAGGCAGAGGCTCCGAGCAGCTCCAAACCTACCCTTAGTTGTGCAGCAAAGCAAGGCACTGACAAGCCCCCTCTGTCTCTTTTGTCCCCACAAAAAAATCCTGTGGGCTGATGGGTTTCAAAGGAGCTCTTGCTGCCTTCTCCATCCATTACCTGCTCTCCCATTTTGTGGCACTGGGACACAGCCACCTGCAATGGTACCATGCTGAAGCAAGTGTCTGGGCAGGGTGTGAAGCCTGTGCCTGGGTGGTAGCTCCTTGGCCTGCTTCTGCAGTGGTCCCAGGTGGCTAACAGGAGCCTCTGTCAGACCTGCCCCAGAATTTAGGCAATAGGTCTGAGTGACAACAGATGTCATTCAGGCCCCAATGAGCAGAGGGTTCTCTTTGGGCTTATAGTCCTCCCTGCAGTCTGATAGATGAGCAAAGCACCCTGTGGAGCTCAGCTGACTTGTTTGGCTCCTTGCTGACATGAATGAGACCCAGCAATGCTGCCCAGGAGCTTTGTTCCAGCTCTTTGTGTGACTGTCCAAGGCCACAAGCTCATTTCTGGATGCAGCCAGATGGTTACAGGGTCCCAACAAGCTATCACCCCCCACCTGCTGGAGCACTCCATGACCATAATGAGTACTGGGTAGCTGGGTCAGGGAGGAAGGGGCCAAGCTACAGACAGGAGGATCTGTGTTCTATGAGCAGTGCAGCTGTTAGGCAGTCTTTGTTTTGTGCAAACCTCTGTCACGCTGCCATGATGATGGGTCTCTTCTTCAAATGCTCTTCTTGGGTCTTGGGGTCTGCAAGACCTTTTGAATTAGCAGGATTCATCCTCTGTTGAGGATGATTCCATTTGCTGGAAGCCTGTGGCTTGGACAGGTACACTCCTGGCTGGGTAAGGAACTGGCTGGAGGGCCAGGCCCAGAGAGTGGTGGTGAGTGGAGCTGGCGACTGTCATGAGTGGTGTTCCCCATGGGTCTGTGCTGGGCCTGTCCTCACCCTTATAGATGACCTGAATGAGGGCATCGAGTGCACCCTCAGTATGTTTGCAGATGACACCAAGTTGGCTGGAAGTGTGGATCTGCCTGGGGGTAGCGAGGCCCTACAGAGGGATCTGGACAGACTGGAGAGCTGGGCTGAAGCCAATGGGATGAGGTTCAACAAGACCAAATGCTGGGTCCTGCACTTTGGCTACAACAGCCCCAGGCGATGCTGCAGGCTTGGGGCGGAGTGGCTGGAGAACTGCGTAGAGGAAATGGACCTGGGGGTGTTGGTTGATGCTGGGCTGAACATGAGCCAGCAGTGTGCCCAGGTGGCCAAGAAGGCCAATGGCATCCTGGCCTGCATCAGGAACGGTGTTGCCAGCAGGAGCAGAGAGGTGATTGCTCCCCTGCACTCAGCTCTGGTGAGGCCGCACCTCGAGTGCTGTGTCCAGTTCTGGGCCCCTCACTGCAAGGAAGGCATTGAGACCTTGGAGCGGGTTGAAAGAAGGGCAGCAAAGCTGGTGAGGGGTGTGGAGCACATGAGGAGCGGCTGAAGGAGCTGGGATTGTTCAGCCTGGAGAAGAGGAGGCTCAGGGGAGACCTCATTGCTCTCTATAAATTCCTGAAGGGAGGTTGTAGTGAGCTGGGGGTCAGCCTCTTCTCTGCCACTGACCAAGCAAATCAGATGCACTCAGTGATAAATTTTCTCCGTCTTGTTTCAGCTGCCTGAATGTCTCTGCAGATTCCCCACCTATGTGCTTCTGTTCTGCTGGATACACAGGGAATGGGACACACTGCACAGGTATGTCAGACATGGCCAGGATTTAAGGTTTGCAAACATCCGTAGAGTCTGCACACATACAAAGGTTTTGCAAGAGAGAGACAAAAAGGCAAGTGTAACAGGGCAGTTCTTACCTCTTATGGAGAAAAGTGTACGTGAATGGGTTGTGCTTGTTCAGGTATAACAGCAACAGTGGCAAAGCTATAGTGGTTTTGGCCAATAATCCCTGTAATATGAATGCTTTGATTCCCTAAGATGTCACATCCCTCATATTTGTTGGCCATGCTGAAAGCAGGTAGAAGCAGTGTAGCATCTGTGCCAAGGTGAAGTAGGATTTCAGGGTACTGCTCTGGAGCTGCATATGTATCTGACTGTGTCAAATGCCAGACAAGAGTAGTAATATTGTAGCTCAGAGTAATAATATTGTAGCAGAGAAATCAAAACAGTGGTAGATGTCATAGTTCATTTTCAGCATTGCCCTTTTTTTGAAAATGACTGAAAGGAAAAAGTGAAAACGCATGTACATTGTGCAGGAAAGGATTTTTTGCTGGATTAATCATTGGTCATCTGTAAGCAAACACGGTGGAAAGACTTCTTAGTCTGGTGTGGGGTTGGTTTGAGCTCAGCATGACTTCTGAACTGCCCTCTCAGACCCAGGTGAAGCCCCTGCCCTTAAAGTTTCATTGAGAAAGAAAGGGATTTTAATAAGATGATGTGATTTTTGTTAAGATGAACGATCATCCTGACCCTGTATATCTTCCCTAGAGGCTCTAAGTTGGTTCTGCTTCTCTTGTTTGCAATCACAGAATTAGATCCATGCACTATTGATCACGGTGGCTGCTCCATACATGCTGTGTGTACTAAAGTGTCCCCAGGAGAGAGAACCTGTGTCTGTAAAGAAGGCTATGCTGGTGATGGGACACTCTGCAGGGGTGAGTGACATCCCATGTGTTGGTGATGGTGGCAAGACGTGGCTCATGCAAAAGGAAATTTCAGGCAAAAAGCATTAACGTTTCAGGTCAAAACACCAAATAACTCGATTGTTCTTTCTGTCTGCTCATGCAGACATTATTTCAGAGTCAGTAATTAGTGGCTGATCTTGATTCAACCATTTCTGCCTTTTGTTGGGGTGCATGCACACATTTCTGTGCACATACATACGTACCTGCAGGGATGTGCTCAGAATTTTCCCAGGTCCTGAGGAGTGATGTGGTCACTGCTGCCCTGACACAGTGCCACCTCCGGGCACCTGTCTCACTGGCTGGCCAATGTTCTGTGGTGCTCTGAGGTGAGGCTGGAGCTGCAGGAGAGTCCAGCCCTCTTCTATCATTCCAAGTGTGCTCAGATGGATGTGGTGTTCTCAGGGGGCAAATTTATCACAACCCATGTGTGGCAAGAGTCAAATTCGCACTTCTTGCCTGTTCCTTTGCTTTTGCAAGTTGCTTTGCCATGAGGGAGTTTCCAAAGCTGGGAAGGTCCTCCCTGTCGCTTTACCAATACCTCTATGGATCACCAGTTCCCAGCTGCCTTGGGCAGCCCTCAGCAATAACATGACCTTATTGTTTTGCTGCAGAAATTGATCTTTGTCTTGAAAACAGCGGGGATTGCCACACCAACGCAGAGTGTGTTAAAACAGGCCCAGGGAAGGTGAGTAATAAGATGGATGTCAGGGCAGAGATACTATGGAAGTTGTCACAGATGTATCATTTTCCAAAAGACTGTCCTTCCCATGGCAATGCTAGCATTGTACTTATTGCCTTCCACAAAGAACAGTTGCCTGGGGAGGACATGAAGAGCCTGCTGTTTCTTCAAAAGCAGGTGCTTTCTGTTGGCCAGAGGTTGGAGGTGATGTCAGGTTACAGTTGTTGACACAAACCTGACTTTCTTCGTGAAGGAATGGAGTGTGGGACAGATGTTACAGCACATGTTTTCCATCCATTCAGCCATTGTGTGTTTTCTTTGTTGGGTCCAAGTTTCAGACAAAGTATCTGTCTTCTCTACAGATTGCCTGTAACTGTCTTCCTGGTTACAGTGGGGATGGTGTGAGACAGTGCAACCCCATCAACTTGTGTGAACAGGTTTGTCTGCATTTTCCTATTACCAGGGTGAAGGGCACATCCTTGAAGCATTTCTTTACCCAACAATTAGAAGCAAAGATAGGGTAACCTGTTTGTTTAGTGCCAGCTGTCTTGCCTTCTTACATACATAAGGAATCTCATGGTGTCTTTGGTTTCTACTGTTTCTCACAATGACCTGCAAGTATCTCAGCCACGTGGCACTAGGATGGGGTGTCCCTCTTCTGGGACAAGCAGTGCAGGAAGAGTGACATAGAATGGAAGGCATGTGGGCCTTTTTCTCTGCATCCATTTTGTGTGGAATGTGCTCAAAATTTGAAGTGTAAGCCTTTCACTTTTCTTGCTAGAACAATGGAGGCTGTAGTCCCTTTGGGCTCTGCAAATACACAGGCCCTGGCACTCGAAACTGCTCCTGCTCTTGGCACAGCATTGGAGATGGCTTCACCTGCCGTGGTAAAGTGTATCAGGTGAGAAACATGCACAGCATCTTTTGTGTTCAAGCTTCCTGCCCCACAGCAAACCTCCCTCCAAGCACGAGCTGCAGGTCTCTAGTGTCATATCACCATGTGTGCATGGTGTAGGAGGGAAAGTACATTTGGGGTTCTGACTTGGGGTCACAATCGCAATAAAGCAACTTTGCTCCAGAGGGAGCTGCAATGTGGACAGTCTTGCTGTTCTGTTGGCAGCTGTGGCCATGCCTCCAATCGTGTCATGTTTTCTAAATGTGACAAGCAACTCTTTCCTGGGAAATCCACTTCTCCCAGTCTGTGGGGTCAAAGCAGTTGTTCCTGGTGCCAGCATGTGGGATCCAGGCCAGAGGGAGACATGGCCAGGACTCTCTCCCGCACTGTTGCCAACTCAGTGGCTGTGCTTGGGTGAACTGCTGGCCTTTCTGGTAGAAGCAAATGGAAAGCTATCAGAGATGAACAGTTGTCATGCCCACAACAGAGATGGGAGAAAAGAGAGTGGCTCAGTTTTGTGGTCCTGCTCTGTTGCGTTGTGTAGAGGAGGTTGCCTTGCTAAGCCTCTGTCTGCCACTCAGTACAGCATCCCAGAACTGCTGGTGGCAGCATACTGTGATTAAAATGGATGTTCTGTGAAGCACTTGAGGTGCCCCATGAGCAACCCCTGCAGAAGCTGCCAGCTTTCCATCTTCAGCAGTCCCTGCCCTCTTCATCTTGCAGCATCTCTGATGTGAATGGTCAGGCAGAGGTCACTGCCTGCTTTGTACCTCCACGTCCTCCATGCTCACAGTGCTGACAGGGGTGGGAGGGCTCTGGTGTCAGGAGAATTGATGTCTTACCAGAGTGACTTGGCATGGAAGGGGCAGGTCATAGTGCTGGCTGGTTGGAAGGAGCTATGCTAACACCAGCTGTTTCTCTTTGTTTAAGGAACTCGCAAGGATAGAAGATGCATCTGTGTTCTTTAAGATGATACTGGTCAGTGACAAATAGCTTTGCCTTGGTCTGTGAATTTCACTTAGTATTTTCTGCAGAGGGTCTTGCTAACTGGAACTATGTTTGCTGTTTGCTGTCCCACAAATGCTTCCTTCCACAGGCAGAAAAAAACAAGGATCTCAGTGGGGCAGGGCCTTTCACTGTCTTCGTCCCACGGGCAGACTTCATAGGAAACTCTACAACAGTAAGTGTCCTCCCATCCCAGACACCCTCAGGTGCAGTGTCTTGAAGCAATGGGGCTGCATTGAAGAGCATTAAATCCTCCATTCCTCCATCAGTGTGCATCCTCCATTCTCCATCAGTGTGAGGTTTGAAAGCCTCTCTGCTCCCAGTCTGGGCAGGGTTGGGCATGGTTCCTGCTGTAAGGAAATGCTTGCTGGAGGCCTTGTCTTGTAGTCCTGCCAAATCACTGATGTGCGATGACTTTCATTGCCACTATGAGTGGTTGCTAATAGCAAGGCTTTAGAGCACCTGTTATGAAGACAGATTGTTATTTTTTCCTTCCCCATGCCCCATACCCTGCCATCCCACTTCCATTAGCCTCTTCCCTCCAGTCCCAAGAAGAGGAGACCTAAGGGAGGAGAGATCCTTATCCACAACACCGTGAATTGGACAGTTCTTGACCAGCAGCTTTTTGGTGTTGGTGTGATTGTGTGATGGAAGATCCTAATACCCTAAGTCCTGTTGGGCAGTTTCACACCTCAAGTCCCAGCTTTTTTCCTATGCACTATACTCCCAGTAAAGGAACAAATCCCAAGAACTGTGTATCATGGGCATTACTTGACAGACATTACTCATGGACAGTATACTTGATGTTTTCCAGTAAGGCAACCTTTGCAAGGTTGATTGAAATTTCCCCACATTCCTGAATGGAGGTGTGCATTCACTGCAGTCTGGGGGAGCCAGCTTTCCTGCAGGAATGAGTCAGTGGGGCAGGACAAGCAGAAAGGCTTGGGATAATCCAGGTCTCCCTCATTTGCCTCTCTGGAGAGGCAAAGTGCCCTCAGTGTTCCTGTTTTCTCTCTGTAGTTTGAGGAGTGGAAGAGCAGAGGTCTCCTCCAGGAGCTGCTTCGTTACCACATGGTGGGATGCCAGCAATTGCTGTTGAGTGACCTGGAAGCCCAGGAGTCCCTTACATCTTTATCTGGCCACACCATAAAGATCACTGAGAAAGAGGTAGTTCTCTGCCACCATTCCCTTCCCTGTCCAGCTTGACAGGTTGTCGCTTTTGCTGTCATTTGAAGGCCTGCTAGTTGTAACAAGTAACGCCCACTGATGGCTCCGAGGGCAGTGCCCCACGGGAGCACCTCATTGCATCCCTTCTCTCTCAGAATAGCATCTATCTCAATGACGAAGCCAAAGTGATCATGAGTGACATCGTCGGCGTGAACGGGGTCATCCATTTCATCAACAAGATCCTCATTCCAAGTGACCTGGTGAGCCGTAACATTTCCTCACAAATCTCACAGGTAAGTCCAAAGCCCGGAGAGCTGCTGTGGTGAAAACAGGGCTGGGATCTTCCTCCCAGCAGCTCTGACACTGCTGCCCCAATAAGCCCTCTCCCTGCCCCATGGATGCTGCTCCCTCCTGCTCCAAGCTGTGCAGGTGATGTCTGAGCACACAGGTCTGTCTTGTGAAGGTGACAGCATTTGTGGCACAGTGGTATTTGGGACAGAATACGGTCAGAAAACAGTACAGAGTGTGGGGAGGAAGCTCATCTTTGGTGCAAACCATCACAGTCCTATTCCAGTGCAAAGACTGCATGCCAGTATCTCTCTGGCACTGCTAAAACATGCATTAGCAGTGCACAGCCACTGGATTTTACAGTAAATAACACATCTGTACAGCACAGTGAAAGTCATCCCAGCTCCCACCATAGCAGTCTGACCTGCACGAATCAGGAAAGGGGTAGCTGCTGCATTCCAGCACTTGCAGGGCCAAATCTATGGCACAGCCACAAGAAGATGAATGCACTGTGTTTACCTACTGTGATTGTTAACTTCCTGGGGGACAAACTGGCACAGTAACTCCAGTCCCAGCGGCATTTGGTGACAATTTTCCTTCTCTCTGCAGCTGAACATCACAGAAGCAGCAGAGACCTTTGGGTACACCATTTATAGCAAGTTGCTGAAGGTGAGCCTTGCCTCCTGGGGAGCTGCTGTGAACATGTGAGCATTCCATTTTGGCCCGTGAATTTTTCTTCATATCCCTTCTTGTCTTGGACAGGATGCGGAGCTGCTGCCGCTGGTCAGTAACCCCCTGCACAGACCTTTCACCATGCTGTGGCCTACAGATGCTGCGTTTAATGCCCTCCCAGAGAAGAGGCAGCAGTGGCTGTACCACAGGGAGCACCGGGGCAAGCTGGCCTCCTACCTCAAGGCACACATGATCAGAGGCACGAAGGTAAACGTAACAGCAAGTAGGCTGAATGCCTCCCAGGTCACACATCCGCCTATAGCTGCACCAGAGCGACCTTGCCCAATATTTTGCCATGTAGAACATGCAGCATATCAGCTGCATACCAGCTGTGCTGGGAAGACCAGGCCCTGTTTGAGTGTATGCAGCACTCCATCACAAACCTCTGGTGCAGCGTGGCTGAGCTGAACCTTTCCTGCAAAAGCTGCAAGGAGGCCACATCTCTCCCAGCAGCCAGCTCATGGCTCACATGAGCTCTTCTCTATGGGGACGATGCATCAAGCTGAGCCCTGCCAGGCCTGCCTGCACACACTAGTCCCTTACTGCTCATGACAGGACTAACCATTATGCCATTACTCCCTTACTAGCAGGGTGTGTTGCCACGTCGCACATCTTCAGTGTGGCTGCTGGCCCTGTCCCTCACCAGGCAGTGCTCCTTTTTTGAAATACAAACTGTCAGTTTTGCCTGTCTTTCCTGGCATTCAAGGCCAGGCTGGATGGGGCTGTGAGCAACCTGGGCTAGAGGGAGGTGTCCCTGCCTATAGCAGGGGGCTGGAGCTACATGTTCTTAAAGGTCCCTTCCAACCCAAACCATTCTATGATTCTGTGATTCTGTGTTGATCATTTTTCCTTCTTAGATTGTTGCTGGTAACATGCCCCACGTCAGTTCCATACGGACCATGCATGGCTCCACTGTCTCGTTCAGCTGCAGCAGAACCCATGTGGTACGTGAAGGTGGTGCTTGGTCCCACTTTGCCATGTGCAGCAGATGCTCATACACCAGCAGGAGGGGAAGATGGAGTGGGACTGCCCACACACTGGGATGCCCCGTTGCCATGGCTGCAGCCGGGTTCAGGTTCAGAGACCAGCCAGCAGGAGAGGGCAGAGGCACGTGGTCCCTGCAGATACACGCAGTGATGGCCCCATTGCTGCACCAACCCGCTGCTGCCATGACCTGGACAGACCATTTCTTAATAGAGGTGGTTGTGAAAAACAGTATTTGGGTGGATAAGGATATGAGCATGGAGGTTGCGAAGAATTCTTGGGGTGATTGAGAAGTGGCAGCCAGAATGAATGATGTCCAGGTGGTGCAGCCAGGGTGCAGGATGTGCCAGGATCATGAGGTGCTTTCTTCCTTTGGCAGGGAGAGCTTCTGGTGGGAAATGGTGATGCTGTGATCATCCAGAGGCACATGGAATTCAATGGGGGCATTGCTTATGGCATCGACAGGCTGTTAGAGCCACCAGATCTGGGATCTCGCTGCGATGAGTTCGTCTCTGTGGAGCTGCAGGTGAGCAGTTGGGGTGATGCTGATGAGGATCCACGCTGTCTGCTGAACCTTTGTCAGCAAGGAGAGGTTCTGGGAGCCTGCTGCTCCTCCTCACAGAGCTCCCTGCAGCCAAGGAGCAGAACCCACACTGAGTGGCTGTGGGGTTTCTTTCTCCCTCCACAGAGATCAATGGAGAGCTGCGGACCCTGTGGCTTCGAGCCACCCTGCCCTGCTGGCTCAGTGCAACGGGTAAAGCTTTAACCTTTGGCATCGAGGCAGCCTGCTGAGGGCTGCTGACAACACCCCCCCACGTTTTAGCAGCATAATGAAGACACACGTGTGTGTGCTGGGCTCAGCCATGCCATTTGGTGGAGCAGTATGGGCTTGGTTAGCACAGTCTGGCCAGTCCCAATGTGGGTGGCAGTGGGTAAGGGACCCAGCTCCATGCCTGGAGCAGCACAGGGAGCCTTGTGGGGGCCTCAGGGCCAAAGAGCTCTGCCTGGATGCTGGGGGGGAGGGGGTTAACAATGTCCTGGCAGGAGCATCTCCCGCACTGCTTCTCTGTCACCCCACAGTTTCTTTGCCTCCCACCCCACAGTAGGGAGCCTCCATTACTGGTTGTGGGAGCGAACAAGGGGCATGGGAGGGTCGAGGCGAGGTGGAAGGGGCATGGTGTCCAGCGATCAATGTGGCAAACTCTGTGTTTTGCCTGTTTCCTCGCAGGGGGGAACCTGGGGCTGCCACTATTTCGAAAACCAACTGTTTCACCATAAACACCCATTGCGGCCGTCCTGGTCTTTCTCCCCGTGGGAACCCTTCAGAAGACACTTCTCTTCTAGGGGGCCTCTGAAACGAGGCTGCAGAAGGAAGTGCATTTCCACCCAGTGGGTCCCCCAGTGCTGCGCCAACCACTACGGCCGCGACTGCCAGGGTAAGGCAGCGTGCATGGATCCCTAGTGCCTGGGGGGCAGGGCGGGCAGTGCCCAGGCAGAGAGCCCCATCCAGGGATGGGGAAATGTGGTGAGGCTGGAACAGGGAATTCCCTTTCCTTGGAGAAAGCCCCGGTGAGTCATGGGCTGCTGAGGGCTGTGAGCAGTCGCATCACCTGTCCCTATGCACCCAGCACATGGCCACAGCTGGCTATGGGCTCTGTGCTTTCTGCACAGCAGCTCCTGGCTGCTCAGCGTGGCCAGGCAGCAGGGCCCAGCCTGGATACACACCAACCTTCTTCTTCAAGCCCCATCCCAAGGACGTGGGCTGTCCCAGGCTACTAAGCATGCCATACATGGCACTGTGTGGTCACCTCTGTGTGAGTGGTGCTGCCCCAGAGCACATCAGCCCCACATCATCACAGCCTCATGGAGGTCCTCATCTGCAGCGTGCCCAGGGGGGCTCGAGGCGCCGTGTGGGAACCGTGGGATCTGCGATGACAAAATCAGTGGCTCGGGGCAATGCAACTGCAGCCAGGCCTTCATTGGGACCAGCTGTGAGCTGTGTGCACCAGGCAGATATGGGCCTGAATGCCGAGGTATGTGGAGCTCAGGGAGGCTGCACAGTGCCTTTTGCAGAGGTGGCTGCAGGATGGAGATGGATAGGCGCTGGGTGAGCACAAGAATCAGTGCATAATACCTGCACCATGCAGGGGACGTGCAGGGCTCACTGCAGTCCAGTGGTGCTCTGGCTCTGGTTTCTAAAAGGCACTGGGTTCAATTGTTCCTCCAGGTTTACCAGGCTGAGAGCCTGGTAGGGCAGATCCTGGGGTGTATCCGGCAGAGGGAGGGAAAGGAGCCCTGAGTGGAAGAACTTGTGTGTCCCCTGGAACAGAGCAGGGCAGGGGGTGCTGAGCGATGAGGGCTTTGGGTGGTCCCCTTCTGTGTGGGAACGTGTGGAGCAGACAGTTGGGTCTGGAGGCACAGGGACACGTGTGGTGTGCACTGCCACACTGCTGTCTGTGGCCCTTCCTGCCACCACAGCAGAGCAGTGACAGTGGTGTTCCTGCCCCTCAGAGTGTAATTGCACTGAGCACGGTGTGTGCAATGGAGGGCTGCACGGCGATGGCTTTTGCTTCTGTGCCGAGGGCTGGACTGGAGAGCGCTGCGAAGTTCCCCTGGGTGAGGGCTGCCAACCCCTCACTTTCCCCATGAGGCTCACGGCTGGGCCAGTGGCCTCGTCCCCCTAACTGACCTCCAGAGGGGCTCTGGGGCTGGGCAGCTGTCCTGCACTGCAGCCCTTGGAGCACACCTGTGGCTTCCTGACCCGCACTCTGGTTTCAGCCGTGAAGCCCACCTGCTCACCTCCGTGCCACCCCCAGGCCTCCTGCCGCGCTGGCAACCTCTGTGAATGTGACATGCACTATGAAGGGGATGGCAGAACCTGCACAGGTGGGGCCGTGGGGTCGGAGCAGCTCCATGGGGGTAGGCCGTGCTGGGGGTGGTGAGAAGGGCAGGAGAACGGTGCTCCAGTGATGGTAACGCTATTTTCCGTGCAGCCATTGATATGTGCAGCCAGGACAACGGTGGCTGTGCCACGCATGCTGCCTGCACGCAGCTTGGTGTCAACGTCTCCTGCAGCTGTGCTGTGGGGTACTGGGGAGATGGCTACGTCTGTGAGCCCATTGACCGCTGCGCAGACGGCAGGAATGGGGACTGCAGCGAGCACGCACACTGCATCAGCACCGGGCCGGTGAGCACAGCCCACAGACAGGGGCAGCATCCCTGCTGTGCAGACTCCGCACTGTTGTACTCAGGCCTGCACAATACACGAGGCTGAGCTCCCACTGGTGTCATGCTGGGGCGGTTTCTCCCCCATCTCTGCCCAACAGGCACGGGGTTTGCCACAGCGATGGCATTTCAGGGCTGTTGGGTGTTGGATGGTCCTTCAGGGACCGTGAAGGCCATTGGCAGAGGAACAAAGCTGCTCACTGTGGCCTGCAGTGCAGTGCTGGAACGTGTCACATCCCTGCAGCTTAGCTGGAAGCCATCTGTGCAACACTTTGGGGGGGTTGCAGCTGGATGCAGGCTTGGAACAGAGGCCGCCAGCCCACGGAGGCCACACATTCTGCTCCGGTTCTGCACAGCTGTGGCAGTGCTCTGAGCTCACAGGAGCACAGCTCATCAGCTGCTGCTTGCACGATGGACAACACCATCCCTCCTCTGTGCTGCAGAACAAGCGACGCTGCGAATGCAAGAGGGGCTACATTGGTGATGGGATCCAGTGCCTGGAGGAGGCCGTGCCCCCAACGGACCGGTGCCTGGACAGCAACGGGCAGTGCCACCGGGAGGCCATCTGCACCGACCTGCACTTCCACGGTGAGCGCCCACGGGGCCACGGATGGGTGCAGGCCTGGGCGCCGTGGGGTTGGTGCTGCGCTGATGTTCCGTGGCTCCATTTTGCAGATAAGACCATGGGTGTATTCCATCTGCAATCACCCCGAAAGAAGTACGACTTCACCTACGTGCAGGCGCAGGAGGCGTGTGCTGCTGAGGGGGCAGTCCTGGCCACGTTCCAGCAGCTGGCGGCCGCGCAGCAGGTGGGGAGCAGCAGGGTCAATGGGCCATGCTCTGTGCCCCTCATAGGAGGTTGCCTGTGCTCCTGGGTTCTTCCTCAGCCCCCCTGTGGCCTTTGCCACCTTCTCTTTGCGAGGCCTGCTCCAGTGGAGCAACTGGGGAGCATCTCATAGCCACGAACTTGGGCCTCGCTTGTGACACTGGGATGGGGCACACCTGAGATGGGAGGAGGCACACTGTGGTGTGGGGCTGCACAGCCATCGCAGACATCCTGACCCTGGCCCCTGATGCTCCACTTCCCGGCAGATGGGATTCCACCTGTGCCTGGTGGGGTGGATGGATAACGGCACCGCCGGTTACCCCACGGCATTCCCCACCCCGAGCTGCGGCTCCAACCACGTGGGCATCGTGGACTACGGCCCTCGGAGCAACCTCAGCGAGACGTGGGACGCCTTCTGCTACCGCGAGAAGGGTGAGCGGTGCGGGCACGGGGCGGTGCCGGGAGGGACGCACCAGTGGGGCGTGGGGTGGCGGTGGGCAGCCGGGGGCGGCCCGGGGCACCGCGAGGCGCATCGCCGCGTTCCCTTGCAGACGTGACGTGCGTGTGCCCCGACGGCTTCGTGGGGGACGGCACGTGGTGCCGCGGTCGCCTGCCCGACGTGTTGGCCGAGGAAGCGCGTTTCTCCACCTTCTACTCCGTAAGCGACGCGCCGGGAGCGGGACCGAGCGGGTTCGGCCCGGACTGCCCGCAGTGCTGATGGGATCCTTTCCAGCTGCTGCTCGCTTTTGCCAACGGCTCGGCAGAAGGGCTGGAGTTTTTCACCTATTTGTCCGACGACTCCGCTCCCAAAACGCTTTTTGTCCCCGTGAATTCTGGCTTCGCAGAGAATGAGGTACGCGGCCGCGGGGCGGGCGCGACTCCCGGGGAGCAGCGGGGCTCCGTGCGGCCCCGGCTCCGTCCAGCCCGGCCCGCTCCCCGCAGACGCTGTCGGGGGAGGAACTGCAGCTGCACGCCTCGGCTCTGCTGCTCTTCAGCTTCGACCTCACCGCGGGAACCGCCGTCCCGTCCCGGGCGGGGCGCGACCTCCGCGTGTCCGCCCTCCCGCCGGGCAACGACACCGCGCGCTCCGTAGGTCCGACCTCGACGAGGTCACCTCCCCCTTCCTCCCCGCGCCGCGGGTCCGGGCCGCGGGGAGACCGCTGCCGCTGTGTTCGCCGCCGCAGGAAACCACGGGGATCAACGACTCCGCCGTCGTGGAGTGGGACATCGCCGCCGCCAACGGCGTCATCCACGCCCTCGCCGAGCCGCTGCGGCTGCCCCCGCCCGCGGTGCAGCTCGAGCAGGCGAGTGGGGGAGGCACGGAGCGCTCGGCCCCTGCTCCCCCCCCCCCGCCCGCCGTGACGCCCCGTTTCCCCGCAGGTGGGCGGAGGGACGCGCGCTGCCGGCGCTGCCGCGGGGGCTCTGGCGGCGCTGTGCGTGGCGCTGGCGGGGGCCGCCGCCGCGGGCACCGCGTACTGCGTGAAACGGCGCCGGCGGGACGGGCAGTTCGGGTACCTCCAGGTGCGGTGGCCGCGGGGTGGCGGGGGGGAGCGGAGCCCCGGGCCGGTCCCGGAGACGCGGGACGGGAGGTGGGGCCGGCGCTCAGCGCAGCCCGGCGCTTCCAGGCCGACCTGCGCGAGGAGGACGACGAGGAGGAGGAGGAGCGGCGCTCGCGAGCGAAGGCGGAGCCGCGGGCCTCCAGGCCCCGCCCCCAGCGCCCATTGGTCGCCATCCCCAACCCGCTGTACGGCGGCCACGCCCCCGACTACGAACCGCTGCACGTGAGCGCCGCCTCCGCCCCCCTCCCTCCGCCTCCGCCCCCCCCGCCCCGCGCTGACGCCGCTCTCCCGGCAGGACGCGCTGCTGCTGCAGGACCCCGCGGGCACCGGCGACCAGCAGTGACGGACCCGGCTGCGGCGCGGCCCCGCGGGCGCAGGCAAATAAAGAGCTCCGTCCCGCACCCTCCTCCGCGGCTCCGGTTCTCGCGGCACCGCCCGCCCGCAGCGTCCCCCCCCCCCGGCTGTCCTGGGGCCTCACTCCGGGAGCGGCCTCTCTGTTGTGGCTGCCCACGGTTTGGATGGGTGCACGCTCCGCTGGCTGGATGGCCGGGCCCAAAGAGCTGTGGTCAGTGCAGTTAAATCCTGTTGGCTGCCCGGCACAAGCGGCGTGCCCCAGGGCTCGGTACTGGGGCTGCTTCTATTTAACATCTTCATTAATGGTCTTAATGAGGGAATGAGCGCAATCTCAGTTAGCAGATGGCACCGAGGTGGGAAGGAGTGTTGATCTGCCCGAGGGGAGAAAGGCACTACAGAGGGACCTGGATAGACTGCATCGATGGGCCAAGGTTAACTGTATGGGTTTCAATAGGGCAAATGCCAGGTCCTGCATTTTGGTCACAACGACCCCAGGCAACCCTACAGGCTTGGGGAGGTGTGGCTGGAAAGCTGCCCTATGGAAAGGGAGCTTGGTGTGCTGATGGACAGTGGGCTGAACGTGAGCCAGCACTGTGCCCAGGTGGCCAAGAAGGCCAATGCATCCTGGCTTGGATCAGCAATGCTGTGGTGAGCAGGACCAGGGAAGTCATCCTGCCCTGTACTCAGCCCTGGTGAGGCCTCACCTCGAGTGCTGGGTTGTTTTGGGCACCTCAGTACAGAAAGGACATGGAGGTGCTGCAGCAGGTCCAAAGAGGGGAAACAAGACCTGTGAAGGGCTTGGAGAACATGGCCTACAAGGAGAGACTGAAGGAACTGGGGCTGCTTAGTCTGGGGAAAAGGAGGCTGAGGGGAGACCTGATTGCTCTCTTCCAATATCTGAAAGTTGATTGCAGTGAGAGCGGGGTTGGTCCCTCCTCACTGGTGACAGGATGAGGGGAAACGGCCTCAAGTTGCACGAGGGGAGGTTTAGGTTGGATATCAGGAAACACTTCTTTACAGAAGGGTTGTTAAGCACTGCAATAGGCTCCCCAGGGAGGTGGTTGAGTCACCATCCCTGGATGCATTTAAAAATCATTTGGATGTGGTGCTCAGGGACATGATTTAGTGGAGGGTTGTTAGAGTTAGTGTAGGATGGTTAGGCTGAGGTTGGACTTGATGATCTCGAAGGTCTTTTCCAACCTGAGCAATTTTATGATTCTATGTTCATCACCTTCCCTCCTCTGCAGGAGGCAGCACTGTCTCTTTCTACTCCCTGCCCCCCAGCAGCAAGCACCTGGCACTGCCAGCCCTTCTCCCAGCCCTTCTCCCCAAGGACAGCTAGTGCAGCCAGCATTAGTCACAGCTCACACAGGTTCTGCTCCCCGAGCCCTGGCAGCTCAGGACTCTGCTTCTGTGCCCTTCTAGGCATAAAGCAGGGAGCAGCAAACACACGATCCACACCCAAACGTATGTGTCAAACACCCTTTAGTGGTACACAGAGGTGCTGCTGGCCACACGTACAGACTTGCTCTGCTGGCTGGAATAGCTGGCCCTTCACCGAATGTGCACCATCTCCTCCAGGAAGGGGGTTTTCATGCAGCCTGTGCAGAGCTGATCCATCCAGAGTGGGGCTTCATGCTGCAGAGGGGTGCGCCGTGGGTAGAAGGTGAAATTCACATCGTAGTTCAGCAGGCAACTGATGGATGCCATGTAGATATCAGAGAACCGCACCAGCCGGCGTGAGAAGTAGGTGGGGTTGTGGAAGGTGCGGAAGATGCTTCCAAACTGGGGGTTGAATAGGTTCTTCGTCAGTGACCTGAGGGAAGAAAGATGGAGCTCTGTAGGTTGAAGGCACTCCTCAGGCTCAATCCCTACCCAGTGAGAGCCACTGTGAGTGCCAGCTGCACTCCACAGCCTCCCAGAAGACTCTCACAACATCTATGCTCATCAGAATTTGGCAATTACTGCAAAACAACACTGGCCTCAACAGGCAAAGCCCTCTCGGGCCCAGCATGAATTCTGCCAACTCAGATAAGAATCCATGACTTTCCAGCTCACGCAGCCCTCCTAAGTCCAGTGCTGTGATCCCAGGTTCCTCCCCAAGGTTTTGCAACCCCAGGTCAGTCCACTCCCACAGGATATTTTGGGATCAGCCTCCCACCGAGGCCTGAGGAAGACCTCCCTTGTGCACTGACATCACAAGGAGCATTCACCACACTCCTAGCTATCCCAGCTACAAGTGGGGGACCCACTTGCAATGCCTGCAGTGCCAGGAGTCACAGCAGCCAGCCCACAGGCCTTTCTGGCACAGGCTGACACCACCACCACCCCCTTCCCACCCTGCATTCAACCTGCCCAACCTCTCCTGCTGCAGCCCAACACAGGCATGAGGCAGCAGGGAGGGCCATAAGCCAAGAGCTGCAGCAGCACCTTCCCCAAAAAAGGTTACCAAATAGACCCAGTGCAGGTCTGAGAGCTTATGAGCAAGCATGGCAATGCACTGACCTGATCTCCTGCCGCTCCTTCATCCACTCCAGCAGTACCTGCTTTGACTCCGCATCCTGATACATCTGCAGAGACAACAGCAACTGCCAGGTTACATCAGTCCTGTAAGCCACACCTCCAGTCCCCTCCAACCCCCTCAGGGTTTTCCCATAACTCACAAATCTGCGAGGCCCCTGCACCAACTTTGTTTGAGGAGAATAAGATTTTGAGAACACGGGAAAATTATTATATCGTCCGATTCCTACACCAGTCCTAAGTCTCAGACTTGGGAGAAGGCATGTTACACACCCTGCTCAGACAGGAGCTCTTTACCTGCATCCTCTCTAACAGCCCCGTCAGAGCCTGCTGCCAGGTCAGGGAGTGCATGTACTGCTCTGTGTTTATGATCCGAATCTCTGTCTCCAGTTCAGGGACTATGGCTCCAGTCCTCCAGCCATGACGCAGCATGAGGTCCTGGAGGTCAGGGTGAAAAAACAACTGTGAGTTCTGAAAAAACTGAAAGCCAAACACAACCCTGTTTTCTTGGAAAGTGGTCTGTTCCCATTGCAGATCCTCAGGGGACAACCATCCTAATAGTCCGTTCTGGGTCACACCATAACTCCCATCTCCCAGCCACCAGGATCAGCTGCAAGAAGCATCTAGAAATGTGGGCTCCACATGAACTGCTCTCAAGTTCACAGACCAGCAGTCATTCTTCACTGGCAGAAAGTACCTCAGGTGTCCTTTCTGCACTGCATCCTTCTGTGTGACAGCAGAGTGGGATGCTTATGTCTGGGAAGTGTCCCAAAAGCCACAGCCTGCAGAGCACCAAGCACACTATGCTGAGACCTGCATGCTCAGAGCAGGGCCCTGCCTTACAGACCAGCACAACCACAACAGTCACACCAGCTTGCTGCCACCTCGCTGCATTCCCTCCTCAGCCATTTCCTACCCTTCACCAGCCACAGCACCACCTCCTCCTTCAACAGGACCACAGCACCGCCTCTCCGATGCTCTCCCGTTACCACAGGAGATAACCAGGTTGCTCTGCTTCACTCCTCACTCCAGCAGCACTCTAACAACCTTGCTCTCATCTGCTTCTGGGCTTCCCCCCACCCCCCAAAGCAGCTTTAGGCATTCTGGGACAATTTGGGCTTGCAGAGCAGCAGCAGGGATTCACTCTGAAATACACCGTGATGCCAGATGTGCAGAAGTCTGGCCACACACACCTCCTGGATGACCGACTGCCCAAAATGCTCAGCCTGGACACAGATCCTCCTGACATACCACAGTGCTCACCAAAGTCCTGCTGGGGGACACACAGAAGCAGCACACACAGCTTTTTACTCACCGCAAGATCACTGTACAGATGGTCACCAAAGTAGAGCACCTTGGACCCACGCCAACCTGTCAGCCTCAGAAAATCAAAGAGGTTACCCTGCAGGTAAAAGGAGAATGGGAAAGTGAGTACAGGCCAAACATATTCATCCCCAGGGTGTGGAATGGGGCAGCCACCTCACCAGCACTGTCAACACAGCTGGATGTGTCACTGTCCCATGGCATGTAGACGTGAGCACTCTCAGGAGATGTTAACCTCATCACTCAACCTCCATCCAAATTCAAAGGGCTTCTATCCTTCTCTGTCTTACCTCACTTCCACTTCCCATGTGACAACTCCCTATACAACTCTTGGCCTTCCTTGGGCTGCAGAGAAAGCTAGAAACTCTTTATACCCCAATAAGCAATTGGCGACTGGCAATTTGGCAATTACTGCAAAACAACATTGGCCTCAGCAGGCAAAGCCCTCTCGGGCCCAGCATGAATTCTGCCAACTCAGATAAGAATCCATGACTTTCCAGCTCACAGCTCCTGACTCCATTCAGCAAGTCAAAGGGAACACATGGACAACAAAAGGAGGTAGCTTAGAGACAAGATGAGAAAAGCTGAGGGTGGCCAGAAGGAAGGCAAAGTGCTCAGGCCTCAAAAGACAAAGATTTCACCTCAGAGGATGCATGGGAGGCAAGATGAGCAAGGAAGGACGTCAGTAAGGAGCACTTGAGGCTGTTCTCAGATCACTGACTGCCATCTCAACCAAAGCACATAAACCCATGTTCACAGTAATTGCTTACCCCACCCACGAAGCCAAGCAGCTTGGGCAGATTTGCAGCTAAGTGAAAACAAACTAACCCACAAAGCACCAGCTAAAGCTGCTTTCAGTGCTTTCCAAACATCCTGCCAGCACAGAGAGGAGGCTTCAGGGATTCCCATCTCCACAAACATTTTCCACATGAGTCACAACGGAAACAAAACCCACTAGGAAAGCAAAAGGCCCCATCAGTGCCAGCAGACTGATGTGCCAGCACCAGCAGCCACACCAACCTGCAGGCTGCTCAGCAGCAATACCTCCAGCCCATGCCCACCTCAGCAGTGCCTGCTGTTCACTGCTGAGTGAAGGCTGGCAGGCCTCTGCTTTCTGGGACTTCCTCTCCTCAACTCACAGACCAGGAGAAGGAGCTGAGAGGACAAACAGATCTCCACGTTTTTCAGAAAGGAGAGTGACAACAGGCAGGACTGGAGGGCCATTGTTTGAACTTCCTAGTTCCTAGTGCAGAATGACTAGTCCCTAAGATGACACAACTGCCATACAGCAGTGAAGCAGGGGACAGGAACGAGGCACCTCAGGAGCCTGCAGCAATGTGCTGGCACTGCAAGACCCACGGTGAGGGACACCTGCCAGGAAGAAGCATGCTGTGAGAGAAACCATAAATGCTGGAGATGGGATGGACTACCACCATAATGCACTGTTATATCCCAAGAACCACATTTAGGCAACAATCCCCATGCAGTGAGATTAATGTGATTGGGGAGAGGGACTCTCCAAGTGGGATTGGAGAGGACCCCCAAACCTCACCTTCTTCTCTCATCTTTTCCTTTCCCCAGTGCAGCACTCGTGTGGTTCAGCAATCTGTGGCCACAAGATGTAGGTAATCAAGAGCAGAATTGAACTCAGCATGCCCGAGCTGCACCTCTTCTTCTGTAGAAGCTGCTAACCAACTGAGAAAGCTTGCCCACAGGAAAAAGACTTTCTATGGGCTCCGCTTGCATGTTCCCAGCTCCAAGCTCTTGGCAGAGTGCAGCAGCATAGTGCTTTGACAGCCCCACTGTACAGGCCAGAGGCTTCTGAACAGCACTCCAGGACACAACCTACTTTTCCACTGCAGGTCAGGGCAAAGCTACTTGACTGCAGCCTCACTAACATATTCTTCCCGTGGGATCCAACAGCTCACAAAACCAGGAACAAACCGTCCTAATGACAGAGGCCACTTTATCTCAGGGGACAGACCAGCTGCAAGAACACCATAAGGCAGCAAGTTTACCAGGGCCCACTCTTTGGATACCCACATCTTTCAGGAAGGGAAGAGCCAAGCTTTGTACCCTGATTGTCCTTTTTTCTCCTCCATGAACCACCTGAATGTGAAACCTCTCCTCACTTAGGAAGATGGCCCTTTCCAAGAAGTGCTAAGCAGTCTTTGCTATTGCTAAAAAAAAAACCTTCAGTTTTATAGAAAGGTGCAGCCAAAAGAGACTGAGGCAATAACACAACTAAGCCAGACAGCTTCGTGCCATCTTTCCCAGTCTTGTGGCAAACAACTTAGAGTGAGATGTGGAATACCTCTGCACAAACATCAGACTGCAGACAATCACACTCCTAGGACTGCAGACAATCACACTCCTAGGACTGCAGACAATCACACTCCTAGGACTGCAGACAATCACACTCCTAGGACTGCAGACAATCACACTCCTAGGACTCCCTTAGGGACAAAGGTTTCAGGACTGGGACATCAGAAAAGCTACACTTGCAGGGCAGGTTCCCCTACTTTCCACTTTTCACACAAACTTGGCAGCAGTGGGGAAAAACTCAGCCTGGCAGAGGGAACTCAGCACAGATCCTCCCGAGCAGAAAGCCCTGCTCCTGCCCTGGGGACCCTCCCTCCCTTCAGTTGGGCTGGGTGAAACACATCCCTCCAGCTATATGCCATTCTGCAGCATCACCCGCACACGGAGCTGCATAGGAAACCATTTCAGAGATGCAGACTGGTTTTCTCACCAGGCAGCTGTCACACCTTGTTTCAGCTTTGCCTCCTGCAACTGTAACAAGCTGCAGTTGCCAAGAACACAGCCTCTTCTACACGTGGCATGGACCATCCCTCACAGCTCAGAGGTGCCAAGAGACACGGTGAAAGCATTTGGGGGAACAGCATCATACTGGCCAAGTGAGCCCTCTCTGCACATGGCCAGAAGACAAGTCTGGCTGCCACCAGCCACCACAGCACACAGAGCCTCCTTGCCATTGCCCTCTACCTCCATTACAGATGCTCTTTTCAAGGATCCATTTTTCACTTTTCAAACATCCACAATTATCTATCAAAGCACCCACTTTGCCTGAGACAGAAGTCTTCAGTCTCCAGGCTTTTCCAGTGACTTCCAATAGTGCAGGTGTACTGTAAGTCCCCAGCATTTTAGACTCGTTTCATCTCCCTTATGCACCCACTTTACCTCTTTGTAGATCTTTCCTTTCTCCAGCTGGTTTATTTTGTCCCATTGCAGTGAGCCATTATCATCCAGTTTTCTAAAAGGTCTAGAAAAAAAAATAAAGGGAGAAATTTCAATTTCTTTTGATTTTTAGTGACTGTTACCCAGCAACTACAACATTTGGATCAGAAAACTCATTTCCATATGTCAGAACCCTGTGTTCATTTCACTGGCTCATTACGTGAAAGGCCCTCAGGCAGCACGCAGTCATACATCCTTATCTCCAAAAGACCCAGATCATTATAACTCCAGTGCACATCCTTATGACACTTCACCCACATCCAGTGGACAGAAATGTTATCAAGTCAGCTCAGTATACAGATTTACTCCCAGTTATTCTGGAGTGGTCTGAAGAGTGGGGGGAAGGAAAAAGAAAGAACAGTTGGCTCCCTAGAGGGCTGAATATAGAATATATCCTTGGTCAGTCACAGAGGCAACAAAGCAGGCACAAGTTCCCCAAACCAACAAACAAAAATGCAAAGCAAGCACAGCAGCCTGCCTGTCATCTGGTCCCCTGACATCTCCCAGCTGATCACAAAACCCAGCTGCCACGTACCAAAGTTTCCAGAGCTACCAGTTACAAAACACCATCAAACTCAGTAACCCAAACCACAGATACTTGCTTTCAGGAACAGGAAAAGGAATTATGTTGGCACACTCTCAAGACCTCCTGCCAAGAAACAGCCAGCTGTCATACATACCATTCCACTTCTCTTTTCTTTCTAAAGATTGAAGCACACTAATACCTCCAACGTCTAAGTTGAGCCCAGGCCATGAAATAACTCTGGAGGTTTAAGATAGCTAATTTTAGGAATATGCTTTGTTTGCCATTACCCATAAAGATACTTATTCCTAGATTGGTGGTTTTCTTGTTGACCAAGACAAAAGCCTCAGAAAGTACCTGAGACAGCACTGGAAGGCTAGTGGCACAGTGGATCTAAGTTATACACAGAAAACCATAAACTGCTCTTCAGGAGGGTAGGAGAAGCTGTGCACCCCAGGCAACGGGGCATAAAGCCTCGTGCCCACACACAGCACTACAGCAGTGCACTGGGCACCTACTTTCGCCGATCAGTGAAGAAGTTGGGTTTGTCAGCTTGCACAATGACCATGTCGAATAAATCCCGCCAGTTCTTGCCAACCATGTGTTTCATTCCTTTGTCCCTTGGGGAAAAGAAACAGCGAAGTTAACAGACCGTTTTCACCCAGTGCTCCATCTTCACAACAGTCTGTCCTAAAACTACCCTCATTTCAGCAACAAACAAGAAAGCACAATATTTTCCAGAGTCTCACAAGGCTGCCTGACTGCACGCAGGGCTGATGTAACGCTTTGACCAATTCCAGGTATCCCACCCTTCTCTTGTTACCATAGGAAGTCCAGAGAAGCAATTCAAAGTGGCAGCTCTGTAATGACATTGTGGCCAGACGCAGCCTCACAGCTTCTTGGAGAAGTGAAAGCCCATGGTGTAGAAAGAGCAGCAGGGTGCCATGCTCACAACTGGTCCCCACAGTGCCCTCTCATCACTGCTGCACAACACTCTCTAGCTTGGATGACAGAATGTGCTGCAAAGCTCCTGCTGTGCTGTGGTGACACATCAATGCGTTCTAATGGTACTCACACAAAGCTAAAGGGACTGTTTGTAATGAGGAAGAGTTTCTTCTTGTGGTTTACCAGTCTGTTTAGGACAGCATAGATTTCATCACCGTGCAGAATATACTGTTCTAAATTGGAATAAAACAGACAACAATCAAGAAATGCTGGCAGAGGTCATGAATACATTTCTTTAAAATCAAACAAAACCAAACCAACAGAGATGCAAAAGGACCAAGTTAGATCCATCTCAGACAGGACAGGTAGTGAACCACTGTGGTGATAAAATAGCCTTCCTCATCCTCATCAGTCCCATATAGAGGAATGAAAGAGCCTGAGGAACTGAAAAGGCTGGCAAGAAAGAGGGCTAATCCCAAATAGAAAGTCATAGCCACTCCATGATCGTATCAGGAGCTTCTTTCCACTATGAATGGAAGCCTCCTCAGCCTTCCTAGACAGTGCCTTTGTAATGCTCACGCTGTGCCAGGAACTGCCAACCCCTACTTAAAGGCAGAAGGAAAACAGACACAAAAGCAATGATGTAGTTGTTTCCTCCATTAAAACAAGATCCTCCATCACACCCTAAATATCACCTGGTCCCTAATGCCACTCTAACCCACAAGACTTAGTGTAAGACGTGTGCAGCAATCTTTTGCAGAATGCCACACAGTACAGGACACAAAAAAAAATAGATTTTGCAGCAGAGCTCTGCTCAACTCACCCATATCTTTTTCAATCCATTTGTACATCACTCCTTTCACGTGTACATCTCTAATAGCATCCTGAAGAAAAGGATAGGGAAAAAAAGTTTCAGTTTTACATATGGCATTCCTGCTTCCCAGCCTGTTGCCACCATTGAGGAGGACACACTAATGACCCACCCTGCCTTCTTGCTGAATAAAGAAGTACTGCTTGGTATCAGCTGAGAGGATCTTGCTGAGTAAGGCTTACTGACATGGTGAAAAGAACACTGGCTATAGCAAAGCTGACACAATATAAAGAGAGAAACCTCAAAATCAATCCTCCCATTTGGGAACAGATCTTGGGAACCTGGGGAAGTTTCAGTCACCTGAAAACTGGAAAATGTTGCCCAGTTTTCAAGAAAGGCAAAAAAGAAGGTCCTGATGATTACAGGCTTATCAGTATCATCTCAGTGACCAGCAAAATTATGGAGATTTGGTTGGGAGTTTCTGTTACTGGAAAACACTCGAAAACAGAGTCACTGGTCACAGCCAACAAAGGTTAACAAGGGAAAAGTCCTGCTTAACAAACTCAGTTTCCTTTTATGGTAAGGTTACCCACCTAACTGACCAAGGGAAGCCAGCTGATGAAAACTTTTTGGACTTTTGGTACTGTCTCTCACAGTACCCGTCTGGGCAAGATGTTCAGCATGCAGCTAGACAAACAATAACATGATGGGTGAATAACTGACTGGCAGATCAGGCTCAAAGGATTATAAACGGGGTTCCATCAGGCTTGTGAACAGTCACTGATGAGGTTCCATAAGGCTTCATTTTAGGGTCAGTTCTCTTTAATCTTTTCATCAATTTATTGGATGCAGGACTTGAAAGCATGCTAAGTCTGTGGATGACCTAGGAAGGAGCTGTTGGCTCCCTTGAGGATGGAGAGGTCTTGCAGAGCAATCTTGACAAACAGGAGGGCTAAGCAATTCCCAGCTGCATGGAATTAAACAAGAGCAAGTGCCAGATTCCACACCTGGGGTGGGACAGCCCTGCCTATATGGACAGAGTGGGGGATGAGAGGGTGGAGGGCAGCCTTATGGGTGCTGAAGCTCAGGAAGCGTTTGAACACTGCTCTCAGATGTAGGGTTTGATTTTTGGGTGGTCCTGTAAAGAGCCAGGAGTTGAACTCTATCCCAGTCCCTTCCAACTGAGGATCTACTACAAGTCTATGACTCCAGGAAAGCACTACTTTCTTCCTCTTCCTGGAAACCAGCACGTGTTAATGCACTCCTACCAAGGCTATCAAGGCTGCAACTCCTAAATCATTTGCCCAAAAACCTCAGTGGCCCAGGCATTAGCTGACTCTTCTTCCTTCCATATGCCTGCAGAAGCTTTATCAAATATAACCCAAAGGATGGATTGTGGGAAAACTGAACAACAGAGGTGAGCAGCTGTGTTTCCTGGCTTCCAAGAGCCATGGAAGGCTACCAGTCCTGGCCAGGTAGCCAATGGGCACAGAAGCATCCTATAGGAGTGCTGGTGGGTTGGGTTTGTTTGTTTGCCAAAACAGAGCTGCCCAATTTTCAAAAGGAAAGTAAGCTAAAACAATGTTGTTAAGGGTATCCAAATATCCTCTATTTTCCAGGCAAGAGGCCAAGATGCAATGCATTTTTGGACACACCCAACTAAGATTTTTCACAAGTCTCCATCCAATGACATATGCCAAATACACATGGCCATTTCCAGAGCACAAACATATTTAGCAGTGTTTGCCATGCTTAAAGGTCCTATTTTCATCCATGACAATTTAGATTGGTAAAAGAAGGCTGCCTTTCTCCAGGACACTTAAATCACTGCTACTGCAGGTGTATTCCTCTGGGATTTCAGACTATATGGCCACACTCACCATTGCCATTGCTGGGGGGACACATGCACACAACAGTATACAGTCACCTGGTCTCACTGCCATGCATAATTAATGCAAAAGCATTAATTACCTTCAAATCTGGGAGATAATCTGAGTTTACAGCTTAGGTGGAGGACAATGAAAGTGGAGGAGGCAGCTCTTCAAAGGAAAGTTTGAGGAGCCTCCTTTCACCATCTGGATCTCTGCAAAAAGGCAGCAGTGGACACAAGAGACTGCTCTATTGAGCTACAAGACTGGACATAAAGTGAGAGCCCTAACAAGAAAACAACCTCATCTTGACCAGCACTGGCATTAAAAGCAAGCAGCGTCTGGCATTTGTGTCAAAACTACATTTGCAGAACAGAAACAGATTCCAAGGCACTCTTCCCTATCCCAACAGCAATATCAAAAGGAGCAAGGGAAGAACTGTGCATTTTCTGCAGGACTTAAAAACTCCTTCCAAGGAAAGCTTTCTCACTCTCCATGATGGAGGAGACAAACTGGTACATCAGGAGCACAGATTTACACATCTCCTTCAGCCTTTTCTGCTGCCTTAGGGACTGCACTTTTGACTCAGTGTCTCTGGTGCTCCCTCCCAAACACACAGCACTGCAATTAGGGTCACCACCAAGAAATACAGCAGAGTATCAGGTTCAGACATGTCTTAACTCACTGCAAGCCTGAGATATAGTAGCAGATGAGGCTTGGGCATCTGTCTGTGCAGGCATGGAAGGGCCTCTGTGCTCATATCACAAATCATTTCTTTGTGCTTGCACTGCAGGGGGATTCATTTGCAAAAATATTTATCGTCACTGTACAAAAAACCCTGTTCTGGTAAGAGTACAAATCAGCTGCCATCTTTTCAGTAAGAAATTCAGGCATTGGAACAGATTTTCTGTTGTAACTCACTTCTCTACCTACCTCAGTCACTCCTTCAGGAACAACGACATCCTTCAGCAAAGGATGCAATTGCCAGGATTAATACTTGGCAGTTTGAGGGTTTGAGCACACTTTCTGTCTTTGCAGTTTGTATCAGGCTATGGCAACCACCCGCCCGCTTTTCAGTCACTTCTGACCTTAAAAGAAGGCTCAGAAGACACTCTTGACAGAAGACCTCTGGAGTCAGCTGTGTTCCCTCTTCTCATTTTCCCCACTCCACAATCAAAAACTGCTCAGGTCTTGTGGGAAGCTGGCAGGCATGCTCTTATCAAGCACCAACAGCAGGTCAGAACACAGGCAGTAATCCTTGGCTGCAGCAGAGCTGACAAGGTGGATCCTTATCACAAAAGCAGCAGCACAGATGCAGCATTTCCCTCACAAGACGACTGAACAGTGCATGTAAAGGCTGCTGCCAGAGGATGAACATAACATTCCCACAAGGTACAAACCCCAAACCATTTCTCCATGGAAAAAAGCACAAAGTGAGGCTTGACTACCAGGGACTACTCATCATCTATCAACAAATGTCACCTAGGACAACAATTCCAAGCACTTGCACCTCATCTATAGCATTAACCAAAAAGTCAAATGATATCCCCCAGCAGTGGTGATAATCCTATATAAACCTTTCAAATGCTGAGAGTGAAGTTGGTGGGCACAATCAGCACCTTGGGCTAACCAGCTCTTGAACAAAGTCACAGGTATGCACAGAGAAACATCCCCATGAGGATCAGCCTGCCCTGCAGATGCAAAGTGAGGGGGTGGATTTTCAGAGCAGGTAAGAGCAGAAATTAAGACAATCCTTGTCTAAAGTAAACTATGTGGTCAGATCAAGCTTCTTTGAAAAATAAGATATTAGACTTACCTTAACAGTTTGCAGAACTAGAAAATATTTACTGAGCTTTGTAGCACATTTCCCACAGAACCTTCAACCTCACTGGCCTAAACACTTCCACTAAAGATATATACAGCAACACCAACTCTGTAGTGCAATCACAGACCTAACATATACTAGCAAACTCTAAAGTGGCAATAACACGGTCATATTAGACTACTCACTAATAGCCCTTTGGTTTGGGAACTGCAAAGCTCACAGGCAAAAGAGCTTCCAACTCTGATGTGGGATGAGCAACGGGGCTGCTGACGTTTTACTTACAGATATATCCTTGTAAAGATGGACCTGGTCAAACTCAATGCCATGAGTTATGAAGTAATCGATGACTGAAGAGAGCAGCGTCATTTCAGGAAGAGAGAAGATGTCCATAAACTGTTTAAGTGAAGGACCCTACAAAGCAAAATAAAAAAATAAATTACAGAAATGTATTGAACAAAAAATGTTTAAGAAAAAAAAAATGCTAATCCAAAAAAGGAAACCCTTATCACCCAGTACCATTTGGAAGGGACAGCAAAAGCACAAACAATTACATCCTGACCCAGTAACTCACCTTGCATTAGGTAGGGCTGCAGCTCTCCCATACATTTGTTATTCTCATAGCCAATCAACCATACATCCATCAGCAGATCAACAGTCAAGTTTGGCTCCAGAGAGATCAGCCACTCCATACAATAAAGCAGTGGACTCTAGTGAGTCTCACAAGTAAACTGAAATCAGTTTTATCATTGTCACCACAACGCCAGATCTGCCAAGGGAACACTTATTAAGAGCTTGTATGTGAAAAGCAACTTGGAAGTAGACTTCTCAATGAACCCAGCTGCCAGAAGTGCCTGGCAACCCAGTCATGGCACATCTGTGCATGTGAGCTTTGAGCAACCCATGGCTGATGGCTGCAGTCCCAGCTCTCTGCAGTAATAACAGCCCACATCGGAAGGCATTTTTTAGAGCTGTGTGAAAGACAGACACGAAAGCAGCCTCCAAGAGATCACAGAAGGGACTCAAAGTGGAGTTATCAGAGGGAATGTGCTGCCTAGTGCCAAACACATGACACTTCTCATCAGGATGCAGCACCCACAACACCTTCCATTCAGTCTGTACCAGTCAGGGTGAGACAACAGGCACTGGTGCTGCACGATCTGAAGGCAATACTGAGGCAACACAAACCAGGGGCAAGGCAGAACATGCAAAAGTCAAGAAACAACAAAAAACATTTTGCTGTGACCAAAAGCTATGATGGCATGCTGAGGGTTACACAGCTCCCATCCATCAAGCACAGGACAGGTTGACCTGCAGCAGGAGCAGACTCCCTTTGGTCTGGGCTACGTATCGCATGGCAGTGCTACTGAACAATATCTGCTGAATCCTTTCAGCAGAGTTTTGTCCATTTGGATGTGGTTTTACTAAAGGAACATTTATCCTACCAGGAAAAACAAGATTTCCTGAAAATAGTTCCCCACCTTTTTTTTTTTCCTCTCCTTCTTAGACTCATAGAATTGTTTAGGGTGGAAAAGACCTTCAAGATCGTCTAATCCAACCAACCCATCACACCAAACCATGTCCCCAGTTCTGCATCAATGCTTTCCTTAAGCACCTCCACGGGTGGTGACTCCCCCACCTCCCTGGGCAGCCCATTCCAATGCCTGACCACTCTTTTGGAGAAGAATTTTCTTCTATTACCCCACCTGAATCTCCCCAGCACAGCCTGATGCCATTCCTTCATCAACACTTCATACGTATCACAACTTTTCCCCAGATGTTCCCCATAACTGTTAAGGGATTCTGGGAGAGAAGCAAGAAAGATGCACACAGGCAGTTCCTATTCAAATCACTATGTACAGGATTTAGCAGAACTCAGCAGAGCAATTACCTGCCCCACCTTTGAAGACCTGAAGCTTAGATGAGACAGTTAAACATTCCATGTTAACTGCAAAAAATTACCTTGTAATTAACTGACTCTGACTGAGTTACTGTGCTTTGTGCCATTACCCTACAAGGTAAGTCTGTCCTCATGCTCTCCCTTTAGCAGCCATGACCTCATTATATCAGAAAAAAACTGATATAATTCAAGGTGAAAACTGCACCACAGGTTTGGAAAGACTGACATGTACACTTTTTCCACGCTCACAAGTTCCCTACCTTTCTTACATGCTAACTAACACTAGTCCTGCCTGTAAAAGGCATGGTAGTTGCACTGCCTAATCCTAGGCAAGACCTGTTCCTACCTACTGCAAATGTTGGGATGCCAGCACCTATCCACATGCTCCTGCCAACAGAGGATCAAGAAAAGCCTCAATGGAGAATACTAACATGCTTCAATTACATCAGTGCTGTTTGTCTGATGCCAGCTGTCTGTCATCTCTGACTTTGCAGCTGTTCCTCAAGCAGTGGGCCCAGGTGAGCTTCATGAGGTTCAGCAAGTCCAAGAGCAAGGTCTGGCACCTGGGGCCTGGGCAACCCCCACTGTCAGTGCAAGAATATCTGGAAGAGATATAAGGATGGAGCACAGCTCTGCTGAAAAGGACCTGTGGGTGCTGCTGGATGGCAGCTGGATGTGAGCCAGCACTGTGCCCTCACAGCCCAGAAAGCCAAGCGTATCTTGGGCTGCATCCAAAGCAGCACAGCCAGCAGGGCAGGGAGCTGATCCTGCCCCTCTGTGCTGTGACACCTCACCTGGAGTGCTGCGTCCAGATGGGGAGAAGTCAGCACAGGAGAGATGTGGGCTTGTTGGAGCGTGCAGAGGAGGGCCACAAATGACCCAAGGGATGGAGCAGCTCCCTACAAGGACAGGCTGAGAGCTGGGGCTGTGCAGCATGGAGAAGAGAAGGCTGCGGGGAGAGCTGAGAGCATTCCCAAAGGGGCTGTAAGAAAGAAAGGAACAGACTCTTTAGCTGGGTCTGTTGTGACAGGACAAGGGGAAATGGTTTCAAACTTAAGTGGGGAGATTTAGATTGGATATAAGGAAAAAAGGTTTGCTTTGTTTTGTTTTTTAAGACAAAGGTGGTGAAGCACTGGCAGAGGTGGTCCAGAGAAGCAGTGACTGCCTTATTCTTGGAGAAACTGAAAGGCTGGACTTGGCTCTGAGCAACCTAATCTACCTGTAGGTGTCCCTGTTCATTGCAAGGGAGTTGGACCAGATGACCTGCAAGGGTCCCTTCCAACTCTGGTGACAGGAATGAAAAACCAGCGAGCTGTGACATCACTTGGGATGGCATCTTCCTGATGTTAACAATGCCCCAGAGATGCCCGTGACTGTCAGCTCTTGCACTCCAGGTCTCGCTCTAACAGGTCTGAACTCCTTCAGAAACGACCACTTGTGGAAGCACGTTGTGACTGCCAAGCACAAACTACAGGACTGAGGTACCTGCAAAGCACAGAAAGGCACCTGGTCCTGCAAGAGCTCACAGCTTGAAGCATGCTTGTGGTTATTTAAAAAGGAGGGTTAAATCATCTCAGTTTGCCAGGAGTGAGGAGGGTGGTACAGCAGGAGAACTGAGTGTGCTTTATGGACAGATATCAAATCTGAAACAGAAAGATTGTATTTCAAAACCGGAAGCAACGCTGAGCTATAAACAGAGAATATACTCATCCAGAATGCAACTGCTCAGATTAACTGTTCCCAAGAGAGAGAAATCAAACAGTGGCATTGCTGGAGGCTTCAGACTGCAGACTCAGAGGGGTATTTAGCAGAGGAAGCCTGCTCTTCTTCCAGCTTCCCTGTAAGCCACTGAGCTAACAAAGGTCAAGAAACAAAGCAAGTCCGGGGGGAAAGGGATGTGAATGGCCCTGCTAGCCCATACAACCACATCAGGCATTTGTGGAAGAAAATCTCTCCCCTAACTTCCTCTAGTTCAGGCAACCAAAGGATCTCTACAGATCCTATGGGCATTACTTCAGTCTTTTACTGCAACAGTATGATTTTCTGCCCCCAAAAGAGAACAATCACAGATGCCAATCCTACAAAGTCCACCGAAGAGCTCTGAAGGGTTGTAGCAGGGATCCCTTTCACAAAGGAAAAAGAAAACCCTCTACCAAATCAGACCACACTGCAGCCACCCTGCTGCTACACACACACACACAAACACACACACACAGCCCTTCCCCCACTGCTCTGTGCAAACACCACCCCTGCAGCCTACCCCGGTGGCTTGGGAGCAGGATTTGGCAAAAGAACAAGAAGGGAACATCTTCCTATCAGTCTCCAGAGCCATTCAGCTCCAGGCCAATAGCCCCGGTGTTCAGAAATGCTTTGCAGATGGCTTTCACATGTTAAACTGCTAAATAACCTCTGGGGCAAATTCCCACTGGAACAAAAACACACACTGTAGCTCACTGTGTCCAACAGAGGCTGGGGTCATTTATAAGCTCACACAATGGGTTTTCCTATCCACTAACAGTGCTGCTGCATCACAGCAGCCCAGGGCTTACAGTACCTTGCCATAGAAGTCGCTCATCTGATACAAGGGGATGTGCTGTGTACCTCCATACAGTTCGATTACCTCTTCATCAGGCACTGGTTTGAGACCCCTGGACAAAAAAACCAGCAAACAGTGTGTGAATAATCACCGGCCTGCACAGAGCTACAAACTGCAGAGAAAGGGAAGGGGAGAAGGACAGGCTCGTTTGTAAAACTCACACATTTCTCTTGCACAAAGGAAAGTCTGACAGGAACACGATCCTTGGGATTCGCATAAAACCTTACCCTGACATTTTTCAAATACCTTGCCTGTTCCTTTAACTTAATTGAGGGGCTTTATCCACATTCCAGCAGAGTTCAGACAGAGGTTTTCCCTCCACATGCCATCAGCCTGCTGGTGGGACTGCTCCATCAAACAGCCCCCAGCACCCGGCTCTTGGCAGCACCAGGAGTCTGGCTTTGGAAAGGTTGCTTCCATGAAGTTTATCACCACTAAATGGGAAGGTAGAGGAAAAGAGCTTCCTGACACGGGATTTCCATTCCATTCAGTTTTCCTGAGCAAAGCCAGAATATTGAACAGGGATCGTTGTTCTTCCCCCAGCACCCTGTAACCACAGCCAGGACTACAGGCTGTACCTTAACAGATTTTCTGTCTGCCAGAGGCTTTGCCTCTTGCACAATTTGTGATGGCTGTTTACCCGAGCAGTCAGCAACTTTCTATTTCTCCTTACATATTCTATCAATATACAACCTTTAAGAAACCAGAAGTTGCCTAAGTTTTTCTCAAAAGCAAAGGGCAGTTTAGAAAAAAGATGCTTTGCAAAGGATACTTACAAAAAGAACACTATGAAAAAAACGCTTAAATGGTTTTTTTTTGCCTAAAAATCTCTTTATAGAACTACAGTAAAACATGTGGCAGTACCCATCCCCTCCCCCTCAAACAAAAACACTCAAAGAAGCCAATTCTCTCTGGTTATGAAATTCCCTTCTTAATATTCTTAAGAGTATTTTCTGTAATTGAAGCATAACAGCAAAAGGGCAGAGTTCAAATAGAAACCAGTGTTTTCCACGCTCAGTAAATTCAATACAGTTTTACAGCAGCACTGCTGTAGACACCTAAGCATTGCTGCTACTTATGCACCAATCCCACTTTGCATCGCTGCTGGGCCTTTTCTCAGTTTCCAGCTTCACACTTTTCTGGACAAACCACATGGAAGCAACCCCTTTCCCCTCAGTTTGGCCACTTACAGCAATGCACACTCAGAGAACAATGGAAGAGAAGGAAAAACAGGGCAACCTAAGCCTCCCACTAGGCCCAGATTCTGATGAATCATTACATTAGTGACACTGCTTTGAGTTTATTTGCACGTCCAGACCACGCTCCTCTTAGTTCTGTGACAAGCCAAGGCACACTGCAGCTGGGATGTGCTGCTGCTTGGAACAGATAGGCACAAATGTGGACCACGTGCACTGGAGTCCTTCCCTAAGTGGGCTGTTTACTCATGTGTGAGCACAGGCACGCTGTAGCTGCAGCTCAGATCACACAGAGACGTGATCAGATGGATCATTAAGTATTACAAAAAGCTCCAGGTCTTCCCACACACTTGGCTTGAAATCCTTGAGAAAAAACTCCCTGCAATTATATGCCTGCTAAGCATCTGAAGCAAGTGGAAACAGGATAAGCCAGACAAGACTGTGCTCTGCTCAAAGGGAAAAAAAGCCCATATACCATGAATTGTGGTTGCTCAGACACAGTGATCTGCACATAAAGGCATTTAGAAAACAACGTTCAGAGCTGACTGACCTATATGCTGTCCCGAGCTGGACATAATGGAAAGCATCGATCTTCATCAGAAGACTCTGTGAGAAGGGAATAAAGGACAGATATTTACCATAAGAACTCAGCAGGTATACATTGAAACCATGTTTAAGTTTCAAACTCCAAACAAATGATGTTTAGAAAATAGAATTCGATGCAAATATCCCACATCTATGTATTTAAAGCTACACCTACTCCCTTCTACACTCATTTAGCAACACTAAATGTGACTTTTTATAAGCTCCCCTGGCAAAGGCCTGCCTTCCTGTGAGCCAAAACACCACTGCCTGCCATGCCCTCAAGTAGGTGGACAGGGATGGAGCTGAAAAAGAAAGGGAGAGGACAATATTTCTTAGAAAGTCCCTTATCTCTTCCAAAAGCACACACATTCCAAAGGTGCTTTGTGTGCTCTGGAGATCAATTTCTCATCTCATTTATCTGAAGCAGAACTAAGGGGGAAAGCTCTGCCTCGGAGCACAGCTGCATCCAGTCATCTCCCTTACACAGGAATGCACTCCTTCACCACTTCTCCCCCTCCCCAGCACACACATAAGCTAGGATGCTCACAAGCACCCCAGGCTTGTAACATCAGAGCTCTCTTGGACCTTTCTATGCTGCCTCATTCATGAGTCACCTCCTGCCCATCCATCATCCTGAAAGCATAACTCAAATTCTCAGCACACAGAAAGCGTTCCAACCCAGCACCGTTCTGCAAATAAAATCAGGACACAGCTTTGAATCCCTTGCCCTGCTCCTGCAGTGCAAGGTAACCCATTGCACAGGGCACTCACAACCCGCAGGCACACGATTCCATCAACACACCACCTAGGAGCAGTGTGTTACCCACAGGCAGACCTCCTACATGGACAGGAGGTAAACCTGCTGGAACATTCACTCAGACAGGCACTACCCAGTTTTTCATGTGCTTTGCAAATTCTGATCCCCCAACAAAGGCACTTCTCACCTTGTACTCACTGAAAGGGCATTTTGCTTGGCCAGGCCAGCTGCCTCTGTGTTTCCCCACACATCAACCACAGATTTAAACACTGAGTTTCTCACAGATTGCTCCCACCTGACTGCCTGGCTGCATGGATGACATCACTGGGCAGCAGGCTTTCATGGAATGGCTCCAAAGCACTGGAAAAGGTTTAAAGCTTGTGCTCTGCTTGCCTGCACTCCAAAGAAGCATGCATCTCAAGTAGCTTGGATCTTTTTCCAGGCAGTCCTATTATTCGGGTTGGGGGGGTGGGGAAGGCTTCCTAAAGCATTCTCCTGACAAGTCACTTCTATTATTAGGGTAAGACATAACTCCTCTGCTCCTGGCAAGTACTTGCTGGACAACACAGGATTTAAATCTCCTAGAAGATATTAACGATCAAGCAAACAAGTTAAGTTTTTAATTAATTAGCTGGTGGAAATAACTAACTTTTTAAATTGGCAAAGCTGTTTACCAAAGACCTTTTGCTAGCCTGGCCCATTCTGCTGCAGGCTACACAAACACAAAGAACATCTCAGCCCTGCAACATTCGTAAACAAGAGGAATCCATGCAGTGAAATGCACCTGGACTGTGCATTTCACTGATAGTCTGCTGGTCGATGTTACTGTAAGCACTGGCAGAAAGAATTTCTACTCAAAATACAACACGATGAAAGACAAAGCCCAAGAGGTTGAACTTTGTACAGCTTTACCTTTTGTACATCATAGTGAAGTCCGCGTATGGCAAACCCTGGAATGTAGTCATACTTCCCAAGCCCTTCTGGATACTAGGAAGACAGACAGCAATCTTTTAAGAGACACAGGCATTGATTATCAACAAAAGCATTTCACCTGCTGAGCTGGCTTACCAGTCCTCTCAACCCAGGCATAAACCAATCGAGGGACACGTGCACTTTGTTTTGCCCTTCAATAAAGAAAAGCGGATGAATGGAACCCCCAAATTGCTGCTCTCATTTAAGGGACACTAACAAAACCCCAACTGATCCATTCAGGCAGTACTGACTTCCAGTAAGCTCCATTCAGTGCATGCATTTGGCAAAGCAGTGGCACTGCAGGGTCCCTCTAAAAAGGAAGACACGACTGGAAGGAAACGCAAACAGGGTGTCCATTACCAGGCATGCCACGCAGCATCACCCACACTGATGTGCACGTGCCAAGTCCTGCACCCCTTCACTGCTGGCCCATGTGTATCACAAAGCTGGAAGTCTGCAGGCACGACTTCCACAGTCAGGAAAAAGACAGCTTTTTATTTCCAGACTGAAGTTCCCAGTCCGTATTTACAAAACCTCAGGAATGTAGAGCTTGGTAAATTGTTCAACAGGAAATTAATTCCAGATACAGACAAAATGTTCTGCAATCAAAGACTGAAATGTGAAATTTATGTTAATAATAATAATAAAAAAAAGCTAACAGTGCCACATGTGCACAGTGCTGCATTTGACAAGCACTGCAAAGATCAGTATGATTAACTGAAGGGAAATCCTTAGCGCACCGTTACCTTGAACTGTTCTATGAGGATGTCTCTGGCAGTGTTGAAAATCATGGAGTGCAGTAAGTTAGAATACTGTGCTAACGTGTAGTCGTAGTCAAAGCCATATATCTCAACATCTCCCAGGCTGATCTCGTTGTTGGCATAGATAGCTGCTGGGTTGAGGAGATTGCAGACTCCTGGGGGAAGGAGATCTGGGAGAGAAGAGGGCAGAGATTATAGAGAGAACCACCACCATTTCAAGTTTTCCTCTGGCCTACACAGAGCAAAGCAGGTCTGAAATATCAGATGTGCAGCCCAGCACAGCTCACCCAGGGAGCTCCCCTGCTCAGACTGCCTGCATTACCCCAATGACCCGTGGGCATTTGTTTCCCACAGAGGCAGGCAGCCCCCACAGAGCAGCCCTGCAGGCACCCTCAGGCCTGAAGGGAGGTTTATTATTCCTGAAGGAACCTTTATTTCCTTTTTTAGGAGCAGAACAGAACGCAGTTGTGTACGAGCACCACCTATGCACATATACACACACACTTATATAAACAACAAACAAACAAACAACCTGAAACAAAACAAACACCAAACACCCCACGCTCTGGGAGCGGGTGATGCTGATAGCAAGAAGTAATCTGCGCTCTGCTGATAAACAGCTGTGGGAACAGGTCAGCTGCTGTGGTTTGTCACTCCAGAACAGGGCTTCTGCTTGTGCAGAGCCACAGCAGAGCCAGGAGCAGGCCATGTCCATGCTTCCCACTCCACGAGAGCTGCCCTTTGCAAGATAAGAACAGTACGACTCACTGCCTACAGTAGGATCCCTCATCACATCCACACTGAGGGGAGGAAGGAGACATTCCCCCCCCCAGGAGAACAGGTAATGTGATGGCAAAAGCACCAATGTTTTCCTGATCCTACCCAGCATCAGCAGGCGGTGCTTTTTTCCCCTTCCTACCTTATCATGGAGCCCATGTCAGTTCCTTAGAGCTTTCTCGCTATCTCATCTGAATCTATTATCAGAGTGCCACCAGCCATTCTCAATTAAGACTTTGCCTGGGAACAATTAGAGAATTTACAGAGGGTGTTTTTGTACATTTGCAAGTGTTAACCTAAAGAAGCAGCACAGAGCTGCTTTCCTCTCCTAAAGGGAGGAGAATTGTAACAGCCAATGCACCCTGCTGCAGCTGCCACATCCCTACAGAGATCAACACTCACCATTCACAATGCTTGGGACACGTTTCTGACAGTCCGAGCAGCACGATGCTCCTTTTATAGGAGAAGTGAGGCTTACTTAGATTAAAAAAAAAAAATAATAATAAAAAAAGCCAGCTGCAAAAATGCAGTCAATAAAAGCCACAACAGCTGGTGTGATTTTGTAAGGCAAGGGGGTGAAGGGAGGTCGGAAGCAGAGCTGTGCCACGCTGGGAGCAGGGGCTGCATGGCTGCCCACCCTCCCACACAGCTCTCCTCCTCTCAGACATTTTGTCCCCAGCTTACACGGCGTGTTCTCTCTGGCCTCCTAAAGGCCAAAGGAAGATGTATATGCCAGCCAAAATGCTTTCTCATCACTGCCTCACAAGTGGCACGTTCCTTACAGACGCTTCCTGGAGCACTGCACAGACGCTCACCTCCTTGCTGTGCTTTGTCACACACTGCTGCCACCAACACAAACCCACGGCTTCCCATCCCCACCGCCTCGAACTCATGGCAGCCTCCAAGTCCCTGCTGAGAAAGAAGAGCTGCTGCTGCACGCCTGGCACAGCATCAGCACCCATGTGCAGCATCCTGCATCCACAGCGCTGCTCCTATCAGCTGAGCAGAGCCCAGTGCGGATGCCTCTTCACCAACTTTTGCTTTTTGCTCTGCAAAGAGGGATTGCTGGGCAGGTTGAATAAATTACAGCAAGAAAAAAAAAAAAATCAAAACCAGCTTTAGTTGTCAAAACTCAGCTACAATCCCAACCTCTCTGTATGAGCAATCATTGGGAAGGGAGGCAGCGCTGCTAACTCAGCACTGCACCTGGGAAGTGGGGGTGAAGAAGGGAGAACTGGGGGGGGGTGAAGGGAGAACTGTGTGACCACCCAACTCAGTGCTTCTCTCTCCGAGCCACGCTCATCACACAGAGGCAAGACGTTACAAGTTCTTTCAAAAGTTCCCCAAAAAGCTGCTGCATTGTAGCTACATGCTGTAAGATAAAGCACTGAACGTACACATCTCCTTACAGCCAAACCTTCGTTTGTTTTCCAGATCTGCTGTGTTTCAGGATTGTGCATTTCCTACACTGCAGGATTCTGGAGTTGATGTTAGGAACAGTGCCTTACCAGCCTTCCTCAACACCTCCAACACCATCAACACAAACACCATCAACACAAACACCATCAACACAAACACCATCAACACAAACACCATCAACACAAACACCATCAACACAAACACCATCAACACAAACACCATCAACACAAACACCATCAACACAAACACCATCAACACAAACACCATCAACACAAACACCATCAACACAAACACCATCAACACAAACACCATCAACACAAACACCATCAACACAAACACCATCAACACAAACACCGACAGCCCCCCTCAACACAACCCGTGCCTGTCCTTAGGGCAGAGGCCGTGTTCCTTACAGGTGATGCCCACAGCACGACCACAGCCGTTTGCTTTAACATCACAGTTACGGAGAACAAAGGCGCAGCTGGGTTCCGTTGTCCCACCACCAACGTGGGCCGATTGTGCCCGTGCCTCCTCTCCAACCTCGCCCACCCCCATTTGGCATTTAGCCCTGGAGGTAAGGCTGTGCTGGGACCAGGATCGCACACCGTGCCCCAGCTCCTCTTCTGAGCTCACTGAGGGCTTCGTGCCTCAGATCTCGAGGCTGGGGGAGGCGGCATTGACAGAAGCCGCCGATCTCAGAACCGCAAAACGGCTCTTCCAGACCCTCCGACTGCTTTTGTTTATCTAAGGGCTGGAGAAGGAAGGCGAACAGAGCGCTATTTAACGGCGAAGCGACGCCTGTAGCTGCCCACGCCGCTTCCCTTCGGAACTCCAGGAGTCGAAAAAACCTGCAGGAAAAAAAAGTTCCCTGCCCTCGTGCCACACACGTCATTGTTTCACGGTTTTTGGAGCTTAAGGCAGCTGAGATCCACCCGCCGCAGCCCCGAAGCCCACGGTCCCGCCGCGCACAAGTGGCGAAACGAACGGCTTTCCTGCCGGCCGGGACCGACCGACGGACCCAAGGCGGAGGGGGCAGACGGAGCGCACGGCCGCGCTCCCGCCGCCAGGAGCCGCGCCGCGGCGGACAAAGGCTGGGAGCAGGGCCGGTCCTTACCGTAGACCAGCTTCTTCATCTCGTGGTACCTGGCCCACAGGTAGCTCCGGGTGTCGGCGCCCTCGGACGGGGCCGGCTGGCCGCCCGCTGCGGGGCCGGGCTCTGCGCCGCGCCGCGCTCTGCCGCCGGGCAACGGCTCCCGGGGCTGGCCGTGGCCGCCGTCCGCGGGGCCGCTCCTGGGGCGGCAGCCTTGGCACGACACGGCGACGGCGAGGAGCCGGGGAGCCGCACCGCCGCCCCTCCGCAGCGCCGCGATGCCCAGCGCCGCCATGGCCCGGACGGACGGACGGAGCGGCCTCGGGGCACGGCCGGGGCTGAAGTGGCGCGGATCGCGCTACCAAGCCGGCCCCGGCCGCCCGCGGCGGCGGCACCGAGCGGGCGGCCAATCCCCGCCGCGCCGCGCGAGGGGGCCGGGCCCGGGCCGCCGCGCCCCGCCTCGGCCGAGAGCCCCGGGGCGGCGCCGGGAGGGGAGGGGCGGGGCGGGGCGGGCGGCGGCCTCCCAGCGCGGCCCCGCCCCCGCAGCCGCCGCGGCCAATCAGAGGCAGGCGCCGGCGCGCCGCTCGTCACGTGACGCCGAGCACGTCGTTCCGGCCCGCCGTCCCGGGGCGGCGCGGGGAGGTGAGGGGCGCGGGGTCGCGCGCGAGGGGCTGCGCCGCGCTGATTGGCTGCGGCCTTCGGCGGGCCGGAGGGGGGAAAGCAGGGCGCCGCTCCGCCGGGCTCCCGCCGACCTTCGCACCGCGCCGCCCTCCCTTCCGCCAGGTGACCCGGCCATGCTGATCAGCCGCCGGCTGAGGCGCCTGCTGCGGTTGGTGCCCGGCCGGGAGCGGCTCGGCGCGTACCGCCTGCTGCCCTTCTTCTTCGTCCTCGGCGGGGCCATGGAGTGGTTCATGATCAACGTCCGCATCGGCAAGGAGACGTTCTGTGAGTGACCGGAGCGCGGGGCGACGTGAGCAGCCTGGGCTGCGGGCAGCGGTGGCGCTGCGGCTGTTCGGTCCGTTCAGCCCGGCCGTGCTGGGACCGGATCGGGGTCGCGCTCCTCTTGGAAGAGCTTACGAAGCGTTTTTCTGGCGCAGATGACGTTTACCGAAGGAAGCGATCTGAAAGACGATACGAGGCAAGGATGGAAAAGAGCGAATCTTAGCTGAAGGGCTCCCAGGGACACGTGGCGGTGTTTGCACCCGTGCGATAGAAGCAGTGCTGCAGCGTGGCGGTCTGTGCACGAGGAGCTGCTGGCTGGCGCTCCGGGGCGGCGGTTGTTAGCAGCGCGTTCTGCACTTTTTGCATTTAACCAAATTCAACCTTTGTTGGGTTGGTACTTCTAAATAAACTGAACTGAGCACACGGTCTGACTGCTGCTTCTCTTTGCTCGAGCAAACACCATTCTGAAAACACCAGGGTGTGCTTATCCCATGTGTGCATCGTGGCAGGAAGGAAACGTTCCTTTTCCATTAGATTGCTCTGGACAGATGGAGGCTGCTCTCGTGTCCTGTTAGTGTTCTTTGTGCGCAGTGTAGTGCAATTCTAACTCGGTTCCATAGGACAGGCGTACAGCTCAGTGTTTATTCTGCCTGCACTGCTGTGGGAAATCATCCGTGCCCTTCTGCCCTGCTGCACTGCCTGCAGTGGTGGCTCTTACAAAGTGATGCACGGGCTGAGGGGAAGAAAAGGTTGATGGAAGGGAAGGAAGCCACAATGCTGCTGTGCTCTGAGGCCCTGATTGGAGGGCTGAGGTCACTGCATGGCCTGGGGCACCTCCAGGGATGGGCACCCCCAGGGATGGGCACCTCACAGCCTGACTTTGTGCTGTACTTCATACTGAAGCGCTGTTGTACTCCAGTTCCATCTGCCTTTGGGTATTTTTTGTGCTGCTGCTTTGTTTTCTCATTTTTTCTCTGGTTTTTTAAGAAAGCCCTGTGCCCCAGCAGCATCTCAACATTCCACCTGCTATGGACATTCTCCCTGTGACCTCTCATAGCACTCCCATTACAATAGTAGTGTCTCAGCGAATCAACAGCCAATTTATTGTATCAGAGCTTTCTTATTTCACCACAGTGAGAGTGCTGGGCACATAGGAAGTTGTCTTCAGTGTCTCCAGTTAAGCAACACAGACAGACAGGAGTGCCAGTGGCTCACAAGCAGTTCATACTGGGGAGTTCAGCAGCGCCAGTCTTCGTGCAGGAGAGAATCCTCTGAGCTGGCACTGCACCATTCCAGCCATGAGGCAACACAGGATTTCAGTTACAGAAGATGAAGCTCATGAATGCTGGAAGCAGAGCAGCTGAGCCCTGTCCTGACCCATTCCAGTGCCAAGCACACCTGGTGGGGATTTTGGATCAGTTTTACTCCACACCCACTCTTTAGGATTGCTGCTCATTCGCAGAATCACAGGTTGGAAGGGACCTCAAGGATCATGAAGCTCCCACCTCCCTGCCACATGCAGGGCCACCAACCTCCACATTTCACACCAGCCCAGGCTGCCCAGGGCCCCATCCAACCTGGCCTTGAACACCTCCAGGGATGGACGGGGCATCCACAGTCTCTCTGGGCAGCTGTTCCAGCACCTCACCACTCCCACAGTAAAGAACTTCCCCCTGACATCCAACCCAAATCTTCCCTCCCACTCCAGCACCGAGAACACAGCGTTTCTGTTAGATGCTGTGGGAGCAAGCCAGGACACAGCTTTCAGTGTCAGCCCTGCCAGCTGCGGACTCAAGCACATCTGTTCAGTCTGCAGGGAGTTCACCTGGCACCAGCACAGCACCTGCAAACAGCAGCTCAGCAGTTCCTCTGGCAGCAGCCACAGCAGGAGGCTCTGAGCACGAGCAAAGCATCACTGCTGAAAGCTTCCCAGGTGGTGAGTGGGGCCCAAACTGTGCCTGCACTCTGACTATGAATAGCAGCAACTGCTCCTGAGAGGTGCAGACACCTGCAACAGGACTGTGACTTCCTAGGAATGTCCTTAAATCCTTCTTGGGCGTTTGTGCTTGGCACAGAGCATGAGGATTCTTTGTAGTCCTCCCCAAACCATCTGATGGAAATGGGTTGCAGACTTTGGGATGGACGGAGCATCCATCATCATTTTTTGTCAAAGGCTGCAGAGCATCCTTTGTGTCAAATGAGCAGAGACAGACCAGCAACTGGTGCTGCTGTGCAACTCTGGGGATTTTCCTTTCTGCTTTCACGTCTGTCTGCTGCCTCCTTTGGTAGAGGTTAAGCTGCACATCTACAGCACAGGACTTCTGAACAGCAGAGCTGATCGAAGGAGCAGCAGACTGGGACTCTTTGCTTGCACCACTGGATCCTAATGCACTGCAGGCACTTGCAGAAGGCCTGCTGATTTGTTTTCTTTTTTTGATGTATTTACTTTTTGTTTGACAGTCAAATTAAACTTACTGAAAAATGCAGCAAGCAAAAGGAAGATGAATTCCTTCATTAAACGCTTTACCTGTCAATGAACCAGAACCCCTTCCTTGCTGCTGTTGAAAGCACTCAGCTACTTTGAAACACCACTTCCACTCAGTGCTTGCTGCTGGGAGCAGGCTAGGCAGATCTGAGCGACCTCCAGAACCTCACGCTGACCAAATACTATGTGAAGAATGACCTGAATTAGTCTCCCTGTGTGCCTTCCCGTGGGCTTCTAGGAGGGTGGCAGTTCTGCCAAGCTGCAGCCTGCGTGCCAGGCAGTGTTCATCCCTCGGGTGAGACATTAATGCCTGTTAATTAAACAGTAAGCGTGTTCTGGTTAAGTAGCTCTCTGCAAAGCATGGCAGAGGCACCTCAACACAAAACAAGGCTGCTATCGTTTAATTTCTCTTGCTGTTGGTGTTATCAAAGAGAACTTCCATCCCAGTTTTCAATTTTATTGGGTAAAAGATGCTTTTTCCACGTTGTTTTTCTAATTCCCTTCATTACCCAGCTACATCAAAGAAGTCCTGAACCAGGTTAGCTTCCAGCACGAAACTGAGGCTTGCTGTTTATTTTCAAAGCAGTTAACGTGGAGGCAAATGGACCCGACTGCATCTTATCACCTCTGCTTAGCACACCTTGTATTTTCCAGGGCTCCCTTCGTGCTCCTTATGGCTCATTTTTCAACGCCACTCTTCTTAGCACCAGCAGAAGTGTCTCACAACACAAAGGATAAGAGAAGAAGATTCTTCACCCACACACATGCATGCACATAGGGAGGATCCCATAGCATCAACACCAGCCAGAATTACTTGAAGGAAAATCCCAGCAGAAGCCTTGATGGGACACTCAAACCTGGTTAATCCAAAACCACTTTGCAAACTATTTTTATTCAAATTAAAAAGACTCAGGTAAACAAAGTGATGGTACATACATGTTACACACCTGGTTATCAGCTTAACCCTCGGGAGTACAAGATGGAATGAGCAGCCAAACAGGGACTGACCAGGTCTGAAACCATGTGCTGAAAAAGAAGTCACCAACATCAACTTTTTTTTTTTTTTTTTCTTACAGAAATGGTAAATTTTCTCATAGAAGAGAAGAGCTGAGGAAGAGAACAAATAATTATTACTCATCTCCAACTGGTTTATGAAAATACCGGTCCTAGGTCGATCTATTTCCACTCTCTCAGAAGCCAACCATTTCCCATACATACATTTATTTTAATAGGAAAGTTTCATTTATGCTGATACAGTGAAAAGCAGTGGAAAACAAATGAGGGGTTCAAATGCCCACAAAGAGAGGAAAAGACAGACAGACGTCTTTTCTTGTCTTGTTTTTAAACCAGAGTCAAAAAAAAAACCAAAAACAAAACAGTTCCTTTTGCTGGTTTTGAATTCTAGACTGTAGCCATCATATCCCAAACCTTCCTGCCATCAACTGAAACATCTCCTATGCAGAGACACGATTTTGAAATAAATAAAGCTTATCAGAATTGATTAGGGCCAGCCCCGTGGCTCAGCGGTAGTGCTCTGCACTGCCTTAACAGGAGGAGCCAGGCTTCGTGGGGATTCCCAACCTCTTGCCCCTGGGCCAGGGAGCAGTGGGAGCACTGAGAGCAGTGGGAGCAGCATTTTGGCTGCTCGGGCAGAACAGAGCCAGTGCTGCACGTCTGCTCATCACCGGCCTTCAGATAAATTAAACATCTGAGTTACACGGGCTCCGGAGGGAGTCCCATCCAGTCCTCCAAAGAAAATAAATAGAACAATAAGTTAACTAAAATCCATCCCAGGTTCTTTGGTGTAGTTTTTTGTTCATGCTGAGAACAAGACCATCTGGTGGTATTACTACAACCCACGGTAATTCCAAGTGCTTGGAAACCAGGATTTGCTGCCCGATTCGCTTCAATGTCTCATCTGTGTGGCTAAAACTGCAAAGCCTATGGTAATTTAAATGTGTTCTAAGATGATAGTGTGTATATACAGGAGGTCTAGGTGTACTCTGTTTCTATCTCATGAAACAAATGTGGTTCTTTACTGGCCTTTGTAAATGATTTCTGTACCACAGGTGCTCTACTTGTAGAGCTGTCCATTGTAATTTCCTATAAGATTTTGCTTGGCTCCCTTTTCCTCACATCCCAGTGTATATCTGTCCTAAAATATCCCTAAGTGCCCACCTCTAATTACAGGGTTTTCTGTGCAATGAATGTGGGGCTGGAATAGGAGGGGAACCAGCCAGTGACATTTAAGAATAGTTCATACTTGCCTGTCCCTTCCCTCATCAGTATTCAATTGCATTACCAAACAGAACCCAATATCTGAAGAAAAACATTTAACCTTCTGCCAATATAAATGCTAAAGCACTCTGTATGAGCAGACTTTAAAACACCTTTCCAAATGATAAACGTTTCTAGAAGCAGTATGAAAGCAGATCAGCAAATTATTCTTTTGGACTGAGTTGCAGCGACCGCGTTTGTGCCAACAGTTTTTTGTTTGTTTGTTTGTTTGTTTTTCAAATTAGTGCTGTTTTCCCAGTTAAGTTGTGCAATCCAAGAGCTCTCTTTTTCTAAAATTGAGTTTGTGAAAGCAAACGGCTTTGCAGCCCAAAAGGTCAGTTAGTCAGCTACAGTGAAGTCTTCAGGAAAGGCAGTCACAACCTCAACATTTGGCAAGAGGAGCCTACACATACCTTACTGAGCTAAACAACAGGAGCACAAAGCCCTCTGAAGGCTGCAGTGCACAATGCACTCTGTCTCCAATGCACAAGGTATGTTGAACTTACAGTACTACTCTGAAATTGAATTCATGTGTTACATTTCCAATTTTGCCTTGTAAAACTTTCATTAGTGTGAATCAATACACTTAATAGAAAAATGTCTTACGGTGCCCAATCATTAACAGAATATGTGTGGATTTAAAACCATGTGACTCTACCAACAAAACAGCTTCCCCTCTGCTCTAACTTACCTTCCATGACCCACACTGGTTCAAAGTTGTGGCCTCTCCCACGTGCAGACTGTACTGCAGAGGTAGAGGTTCCCTTCCTGCTGCCCAGTGTCAGGGACATCACAGAACGCCCACAGCAGGTCATAGCAGACGAAAGATTTCACCTTCCACAGGCATGCCAGCACACGTATTCTGTTACTGATTTGGGATCATAGTGGCCTTGGCTGCAGCTTAATGTCTGGACAGGACTGGACAACACTAGCAGTCAGGTTAGCCTTGTCCCATATCTGCACCTGCACTTCCATGATCGCTGTGGCCCATTCAGCTGTCTCAGTATTTACCTGCAGTGTGGTTTTTCCCTAGTGCCAATGCTCACCTTACCTTCAGCTTCTTTCAAAGAGATCCTCCCTGCTCATCTCCAAGTCAGATTTCCGCTGGGAGCGGCTAGCACACACAAGCACATGTACACACATTCCTCTAGGATGTAAACTATGACTAATTTCACATTCCATTGTACCAACCTGTAAATACTTTGTTTTCTTTTTTTCTTCTTTTATATAAAAAACAATGGCATCAGATTCTCAGCAATAAAGTGTAAGAAAGATGAATCCTTGACTACAGTTAACCAAATATGAAATCGCCTTTCAAACAAAGGAAGCATATGCAAAAATCTGTGTATTTGATAAAGTCAACTTAATATAACAAAAAGTGAAATATGCTTATTAAAAGTGTCCTTATATAAAAATGGTCTCGCAATGTACAGTAAAATGCAATACAAATTATTGTTGGTTATCTCTCCCCACCCAGTAACTAAAACAGCTATTGTTCCACAAAACTCTATATGCCAGTATCAAAGAAAGAAGCAATAATGCGACTAAACATTTTCTATGTTGTACGCCTGACGGATGTTAAGGGTGTCCCGCAGCATCAAGTCTCGCAGACGCCATAAAGCATCGGCCATTGTGGTGTGAGCCCCTTTGCTTTTCAGCCAGTGTGACGGGAGGCGGCTCTCCTGCTCTTTTGACAAGTGGACATCTCGTCTTCGTGCTGAAAGGGTAAGGAACAGCCCAGTTATCCACTAGCTTTGCTAAGCTGGCTTTGCCTTTGATGTTTGCCAGGGAAAAAAAAAAAAGGAAAATAATTCTTCGCTATTTCTTTTACCCCCAATATTTGAGCACGTGCAGTTGATAATTAGATTTATACCCCAGTAATACCCCAGTAATGGAATTTCCACTGATAACATATATTCCCTGTCTGTCGATATTAATAAAATTGACACACGCAGGCAATTGTTAACTTGGTATTTTCCATAAAAGCTAAAAGCATTAACAGTTACAAGGAAGTGCGTTCCATACATCCCATTCTGCACCAAAAACCTTACCTGCAAGGGTCTGGTCCCACTTGCTAATACTGTTTGATTCAGCACTGAGCCCCTCGATGTATTTCAGATAGGCTTCAGAATGAAGAAGCCTCTGTGTCTTTGGTGGAGGGGAGACAAACATGGGAGTTGAGGGCTGCTGCATAACGGGCTGAGTCGCGGGGCTCTGGCCGGGATATGGGGGAGGAGCCTGCTGTCCTGGAGGGCCGAGGATTCCTATCTGCAATGGCAAAGCAATGGAGAGATGGCATCTGGGGAAGCTGCAGGGATGGTTCACACCGTGCATCACAGCGTCCTCATACAGCAGAACTTTGGTTATAACCAAAGGTGTAAGAGATTTCCCTAGAAGGCAACCTCCCTCCAGCCAGCCTTACCTGTTGAGGTCGCTGACGTGTACAGAGAGATGTGTGAACAAACCTCATTTAACAGAAAACAATTTTTCATCACTACCACCATTTCTCCCCTCTTCCACTCCCCTTAGTTACTCCCCTTGCATCATTTTTATTTCACACTTTCTGAAATTTGACGAGAAAATCTGAGATTTGCAAAGTGTGGGGTTTATCTTGCTTTAGGGCTCTCTTCAACACATCACCCAAAGCAATCCTCATCCTTGGAAGACCAGGATGCTTCCACAGAATAAATGCTAATCTCAGTCAGGCAAAAACTGCAGTCACACAAAAATCCCCAAGCCATGGCATTCCCACTGCTGCCATTCACCAGCAGTACTGAGAACTCTTAGCAGAGCCAACCCATAGTTTAAATAACTCCCTGAAATGATGTACACACTCTATTGCCTTCTCACTCAACTTCTGTTTTTCTTTACACCCTCTCACCAAATGCAAGTGCAGTCTTTAAACTCAGTGTGATGAACATTTAATCTACATCGACATTGAGAATGAACATCTGACCATCACTGGCATCAAAACTCCCAGCTGTAAATGGCCAATGAACATCTGCTTTGTTGGTTTGTGAGATCTGGGAGAAAATAAACAGTTTTTATCCATTTAGTCATGGCTGAGAAAGTGGACAGCATCCCCTCTGCCATCAGCTTAACTGTGTTTACATGACTTATATTAGCTCAACAGAAAGGAAAAGAAGCCTGTTTTGCTTATTTTGCAGAACTTATCTCACTGGGCAGAACCCAATTAGCCTAATAACAATTCAACCAAGAAATACAAACAGGCACTGAGAGAGAGCTATTAACTGGTTCTGAATACAGCCCTGTGAATTTTGTGGTTTCTGTTCTCTCTGCATAAGGCTGTGTGCATTCCTTACATGTCTTAATTGTTTAAATGCTAATCCAGAGCCTCAGAGCCTCATAAATAATGCAAAAAGGACTCACACTCACCTGCTGTCCAAAGGGACCTGCACCGGGGGCTGGAGTGCCTACCATGGGGGACACGTTTTGGCCTATAACACCTATATTCCAAAATATACAACGATTAGTCTTACTTCAGAGCAGAGAGAAATCTTGCTTTGGTCTTCTGCAGTGCAAATTTATACTTTGAAATCATTGCTTAAAGCTATTTTGGGAACATTCTAATATCCCACTCTCCCAAAATAAAGAACGCTTTGGAATTTTCTCAATGAAAAAAAAAAAAAAAGGCACCAGAACAACTACCCAGCATTGATGTGTGGCCTGCTGAATTCCATTTAGCTACAGAAATGCAAAGTTCTTTTTTTTCCTCCTTTACCCAGTGTGGCCTGACTGCATCATTTCCTTCATTATACCTTTGGCTTGACACAATCCTCCTGAAATCCTCATAAAGGGAAATGCTGATTTGCTTTAGCAACACTGAATATTTCCTGGTTTTTAATGGTATAAAATACAACCGTGGCAGGAAGCAAGCCAAGCCACTGGATAAATTCTGTATGTAAATATATACGTATATAAGATGCCACTTACAGGTTCAGCTTAAATAGTCTCATATGAGAGACAGAAAAATATTTGAAAAACAAAGCCACAAAGGCAGGTTAGTTTTTTCCCCAGTTTTTTCTACGAAGAGGCTTTTCCCTACTTCGTGCCATGCAGCAGATACCTTCCACATACAAATCACAATGTGCACTTCCTGCTACTTGGTGTACAGAAAAAAAAAGTCATGCATGTTGCTGCTTTTCTTCGTGCCATTTTTTAAAAATTCCTTCATTTAAAGGCTGCAAAATAATGAGGAGTCTTCCTAAGGCTGGAATTTGCAGGCAGATTTCTGTGTCAGTGATCAGAAGACACGTCACTGCATTTTGCACACTAAAGCACACATCACTTTAATTTTTCATTCGATTACAACTCCCCATCTTAAATGCATCTGTACTAAGTCAGACGTTGGGAAAAACACTGACAGTGCAAGCTGTGGGATATAGCACTGATCTTCGTTTTGGTACGAAGTAAATAGGTTTGGAGGGGGCACCCTCACCTGCCCAGCAGCACAGCCTCACCCTGAGCCCACCCAGCCCCATCTGACACATGGGACCACATCCCAGCGTGGTCCTCCATCCCTGGCACTGCTTTGCTCATACACGCAGCCCAGCTGGAAACACTGTGCAAAGAAATGCATTGTCCCAGAGTCGTCTCCAAACGTTTGTCTGCTGCTGCTGTGTGCTTACAGGTCAGTTGCAGGCAAGCTCAGACACACAGCACTTCTACTCTATGTGAATTTATGGTGAATCTTGCCTACTGGCGAAGATGCAAGCTAACACTGACGGGTTGAAAAACAAACAAAAGCAAGCAAACAACATCCAACCATCACAGCAATCTGCAAACAGATACAGCCCCAACAGGGCATCCGACCAAAGCAGCTGCAAAGGGAGTAGGGAGACAAACAGAGCACTTCTGCCCACAGCTTGTTTAACTGCTGAATGGATGGGATGCACTTCTCTAACAGCCACTGGAGTTATCAGAGGTAACTATTGGAAGAACCCAGAGACAACAGAATGAGAGGGCAGGTGGGTATATTTTCCCCACAAAATGGCATTATTGGCATTAACGCCAGAAAGTTTGGTATGATTTGTTCAGCCTTACCTGTCAACAACAGGGTGGCAAGAAAATAGCAAATTGTAATAAACAATAAAAAACGTGTAATAAACATACTTTCGAAAAATAAGAATTTGGTCACAGTAGCACAGCCAGTTCACCTTACTCCCAAAAGTTTCCTGTTCCAGCTACAAGGCACAATCTGCACACTGTTTGATAAGTAACATATGATGGTGCACAGTGGCTGAGGGGTCTGATGCAGCTGGGGGTATCAAAGTGCAGCCGGAACACTCGTCAGCTAACACACTGAAAACGAGCTCAGTAAGAAATGAGAGCAATACATTTCATTTCAAATTCAATTATTTCACTTTAACGTGGAGAGGGTAGCAGAACACTCTTCAAATGATGCAGGGATATGAACAGGCTGACTGCCATCTGTCAGACCTTTGATAAACTGATGCCATTGTCAGGTTTGTTTTGGCTGGTGCAAAACCACTGCTGGAGCAGCCCCACATTTCTCCAGTGGCCTTTTGCTGTTCCCTTAGTGGATGTGTATTCTGCCAATGTAATCACTTTGCACGCACCCCCCTGAATTCATCTGTGCTGCAGTTAAACAAACCTGCAACTTTTAGAAACAATCAACTGTGCTACGAACAAAGCAAGCCACAGATAATTCCTGTAACAACCAGTTAAACAGCAAGTACATGACAATGAAACACAGAGCGAATGAGGATGAGTTCTTACCGGGCGGTGGGATGCCTGGGATGCCTGGCATACCTGGCGGGAGTTGGTGGGGTGGGGGCACCCCTGGGTGAAGTGGCTGCATGCTGCCCATGCTAACAATGCCATCAACTGGGCCCTGCAAAGGTGGCAGCACCGGTGGATAGCCACTTATCATGCCTTGAAGGACACAACAAATTTCAAACATGCATCAATGACATGCAATATGATCTATACAGTAAATCATGCACTATCCACAAAAAATAAAATGAAATCGAAAGCACCCTTAGTACAGCAAGACGAGACTACAATTAGTATCTCGCAAAAATGAAATCAAGTTATCCATATGAAACACTACGCTGTTGATGAATTAGTATTTAGTGTATTCGTATGCTTCTCATGGGGGCAATAAATGCTGAATACTGAGAGATGTTAACACAAGGAATAAATTCAGCCACAATTAAATGTTACTAACAAGCGATTTTAACACAGCTTAAAGCTCTGCCATCTGCATACAGGTTACAAACACGACACTTAACTACACGAGCTTTGCACACAGCCCTGGCGTGTGGGCTGGCTCAGAGACCTGACCAGAAAAAATAAAGATCTACACGTTTTTCTGCAGTGAATATGCAAAATTTACATCTAAAAGCCCTGGGACATTCATATACTTAAAATCAAAGGCAGTGACAGGGATGACTGTTCTTATGCCATTTGCAGTACAAATCAAGGAAATCACTGCAATGTGAGGCCGGAGAGCACTGGCTGTGCTGGGCTGCAGGGACCTGCACTCACAGCACTTGACTGAAGGTAAAAGAGCTGACAAGGGACTCATCTAGCCCCTGGCTGAATATCATTCCCACTGCTCTCAAAGCATCTTAATAGGGAACACAAGGATACTGCGCTGCTGCTCATAACTTTGTTTGTCAGCACGTGAGGAAGAAGACTTAAGGGCTCATTCCAGTTTTGACTCAGGTTCACTGCTATTCTTTAAGTGAACCTAGACAATGTAGGTATGCTAGCTGCTAGAACTTAAACTTGCCTATTTTCTTGCTTGTTTTCTATGCTTTTAAATCAGAGAAACAAGGAAAGGTGTTGGAAAGGCAACAAAAAGATTGAGAGGGGACAGAAGCAAGTCTAAGGAAGAAAGGTAAGTTTAGAAATGAGAACTGCTGGGCTTTCTGTAACCTGCTCCAGGCAATCGCTTACAAAGTCTTTGCCACACTTCAAGTAACCCATAAAAGAAACTTTCAAAGCAGAGATTTCTGGAATAAAAATGTCAAAAAAAAAAAAAAAAAAAATCAACATCAGCTCTGACTGAACATTTTTCATCAGCAAAGCTGTCATGAGCTCAAGATCCAAGCAGCTTGAGTGGCTCCAACATGGAAGCCAGATTTGTCACCTGCTCAACAAGGGTGACAAAGGTAAGAAACCTGCAATTCCAAAGACTGACATGGAACAAAGAACTGATCTTCAAACGTTCATTTTCTTTGAATACACAGGACACCCAGACTGACACTCAGTAAATTGATTTTGGGTACCTATTTCATATATCTAGAAGCTTATCTGTTCCACCTTATCAATACAGTGCAATCTGTACTGCTAATGGGAGAAGAAAATGAAGAAAGGACAAAAACATCCCTAGAATAATGAGCTTTCATTGTAGCTACTGCCTGGTACTTGCACTGCACGCCACGCTGCAGTCACACCATCAGTGCACCTATGTATGCTTCTGAAGCTTTTAAAGAGAAGAAAAAAACAAAACAAAACCCACAAAAAAATTCAAAACAAAACCAAATTTCCAATGAAACAAACCCATCTTTGTCCATCACAAAAGCTCATTCCTGCATTTCCAAACAAAATACCGAGCAGCTGACCAGATTAATGGCATTCTAGAAAAGTCTCCATAGGAAATCTGTTTTTTTAGCTCATCACAAAGTTACATGAGCAGCCACTGTTGTACCTCACGTACAAATTATCACATTGATTTTGAACTAGTAAACCTGGGTGAACTGCTTTCAGCTCCTACAGCTGTGATTTACTGCCTTTCAACTTACTCCTTCTCCCATTTCTTTGAACTGTAACAAAGATTAAATAAACTATTGCAGCTCCTAAATTTAAAAGCAACTAGAGCACTGTGTGCTGAGAGAAATGCATCTCAGAAGGCATCATGATTTCTTGCACCTGTGGGCCATAAAAAAGTCTTATGATGAAGAAGATCTCTGAAACAGAAAAGCAACGGTGACTTAAAGATGGGCTTAAAACTGTGACCTTCAAAGATGGAGGAAGGTGTGAAAAGTCTGCGTGGAATAAGACACTTTCAAGTAAGACTTGTGGAAACCAGAAGAGGAAAGACTGCAAATGGGACAAAACCAGCAAGAGTTTATAGAGATCCATTTGGTCATCCTCTTAATGAAGTATTTCACAATGGCTGAATAAAGAGACTCGAACTTCTAACTGCTTGAACTGTAAGATGATGGCCTTGAACAGACGAGTGCTTTTTGAGGAGGCTGCTGCAGGATGGCAGGGAACACACATAGTTGGAAATGTGACAATACGAAAAAGCAGGAACCAAACCAAGAAAAAAAACAACCACGAGATGATGACATTTCTAGTCATCACCACCTCGTCTAGATCAAAGTAGATTATGCACAAAGAAGACTAGAAGACTAGTGCTGGAGCTAGTTTTCCTTTTTTTTTTTTTAATATAGGCACACACACACAAATACCACTGCAAGACAAAAAATCTGAAAGGTGTTCAAAGAACAAAGGTGTTTTTTATATGTTATTTTATTTTTTTAAAGCAAAAAGAAATAGCAGTATAAACAAATGCTTTTGTAACCTGGAGGTGGTAAACTACATAAGAGATATGCCTTCAGTCTAAGCATCCCTCCAACCAATGCACTGAAAAAGGATTTAGAAACCAGGATGAAAAATATTTCAGGCCATCAGTTCTAAGTATGGCCACAGCCTGCAAGGCAGGAAAGAAAAAAGAACAAAAGAATAAATGGAATAATTTGAATGCCTTAAGTTTAAAAAAAAAAAACCAACAACCAAGAACCCACAAACCAAACCAAACCACATGACAAAAAGAAAACAAAAAACTACTCATTCATCTAACTATTCACTTTTACCTAACTCAGGACTATTTTAACCTTGACTGATGCTACCCAATCACTCCTTATCAGAAGTGGGAGAAGAAAAGCAACACATCAGGTCAGTCCTAATCCATCCTCTTGCAGATGTAAAGCTGATTCTCATAAAAGAACTTCCAGAGGACATGCAGTCTTCACGTATGACCTGGACATAATTATTCTGAAGACACCGCCTATGAAGTCAAGTTGGAGTATGACTGGCAACAAGAAAAAAACCCAGCAACAGGAACCACATAGAAGAATTCTCAAAGCTTAGTCTATTCTGCAAATCACCTGATACAAACCAGCAGTGTTGACATTTCATACTTGGTTTTGCAATGACTCTAGAACCTAGCCAGCTGCACTTATGTCTAATCATAATTCTGGAGTTTCGTTTTTTAAATTTGGTTTGGATTTTGTTTTGCCTCTCACATCCAGACAATAAAAACAAGTCCTCTGTCTCCTCCTGAACCACCTCCACTGATGCTGCTTACACTCAAAGAGTATTCAGCTCCCAGCATCACTGCTGCAGCAAGAATAAACACGACTTCTGCAAAGTAGAACCAATAAACATAACTGCACACAAACAGCACAGGCCTGCCACACAGGGAGGAGGCTTCTTCCCTGTGTTTCCACCAGAACACTCACTACTGGAGCAGGGCACGTGGGGCTGCCACCCTACTGCTGCGGATACGCACATTCACCGTGAAGGAAGACTGAAGAGGCTGAGCGTTTTCCTCCGTAAGAACAAAGTGACCCAAGAGTGTGTTGTTCAGTTATGAAGGGGGTTGATATAGTGGATGAGGAAAAATGGTTGTAGCTCCTACATTTTACCTGCAACGGGTGTCAACTGCTGATTGAGCATCCCCATTGGTGTTGGTGGCGGCACCACCCCCATAAGAGCCCCGACAGGAGTGCCTGCCCGGGGGGAGGGATTCTGCTGCTGTGCTGCTCGCTCTCTCTCCTGCTGCTCAGCAACTTTAGCTGCCCGCTCTGTAAAAGTATTTTAGATTTTCAGTTCTGTTTTGTAACCCAGAGTTTCAAAATATTATCTGTTCATTAAAAAGGTCTAGTCAAACACTGGCATACTTTAGTAAAATATAAAGTAGAACAGATGAATCTTTGTAACCAGCATATGATTTGATTTCATGTGGCTGCAGCTAAGACTTTTAGAGAACCTTGAATGAAAAATATTCCACAAAGTTTTATCTTTTTCTTAAAAAAAAATATATAATAATAATAATAACAAAAATAATAAAATAAAAATTTTAAAGGAACAAATTGGATAACAACACCAGTGTTACCAGTGTGAAGCAGCAGTCCAGCACTAGGCTAAGTCTGCACCAGGACAACATGGCAAAGCCTTCCCTCCTTGGACACCACTGGCTCAGCTGGAGCAGCTGCAGTCAGCACCCTGCCTGCCAGCCGTGCCCTGGAGCAAGGTGCAAATAGCATCCAGCAATGCCAGTGGTCCATTTCTTTTTGTGCTTCCCACTGCTGTTTCCTTGGTGGTGGTTTTGCTGTTGTCGTTGTTGTGTTTTTTTGTTTTGTTTTGTTTTTTGTTTTACTGATACAGCTGAAAAATGGTGGCAAAGTTGGGAAGCATTTGCAAAGTTTTCTTAGAGTAGATAGGTTCTTTAGCATTTGGAATATAACAAGCAGCAGTTTGATGAACCAAAAATATTTTCTCTGCCTCTGTCGTTTTCCCAATTTTTGTTCCCTCTGAGATTTTTTTTTCCTTCTTCTTTTTTTTTTTTTTCCTGAAGATGTCTAACTCACATTGAGCTGCTCACTGGAGGTCATGTATGTCCTTTGTATGATTAATCTGGTCATTATCTCAATCAAGTTTCTCACTATGACTGCAGGAACAAAAGATCTACTGCAGGGAATCTGACCAGAGGACAATTTTATATTAGGGGAAGGGCAAAGGGTCATGGGAAGAAGAAAGAAAGAAAGAAAAAAACCACAACAAAAGAGAACCAAAAAACAACCCCAAGCAAACAAAAAAAGAAGGTATACCGAATGCCCACTGAAGGTGCTTCTGGAGCATGCAAGTTGTTGGTTGTTCACTCTGAACATCATCTCTTACTGACGCAATGAGGAACAACAAAGGATAAATGAATGCAGCATACATCTCCAGCAAATGTTAACAACAGTGAATGCAGGGCTGGAAGTTCTCTTGCAGTTGGTGAAAGATGAGAACTGTCACTAAAACAGCAACCAAGGTCCTCAGTCAAACAAGGCTAAAAAGTTCATCAAGGAGATCACGTTATACATGCATCCTGCCAAGGCTACTCAGTTGAAATTCAAATATGTGACTGCAAATGTTCACCATGCATTGGTGTCCCGGAGGACCTGTGCAACACCTAGCACTACTGCCATGCACTGTAAGACCGGTTTCATTTCCAAAGGCATTTCCTTCCTTTTCACTTGTGTCATTTCTGAAAGAGATGACGACGCACAGGAACTCCTATGTATACTACAGGCAACTCACATGTGACTGACCACAAAATACATGAGACTTTTGAAGGTAGATCCTGAAGTAGAAAATGGAGATAATCATCTTAAGAGTACAGCAAGCATTTAGAGAAAAGATGAAGTAGCTGTTCTGCCTCTCAACTACTCTTGGCCAGTTAAAATAACAGTCAGACAAAAGCAAAAGTTTTGAAGACGCTCTGATGAATGAGATTCTTGTTAAGCATTCAGTTTTATCAGATCTTGGAGTGCTGAGCCTCTAAGAATGTGACATAGGACAACATTCAAGTTTTACCTGGTCTGTCCCTGCTGTCTCTACCACTGAACTAACAGATGGAACAATACTGCCAGAGGGAACTCAAGAGGTCTGAAAGTTTGGCCTGGAGCACTCACCTTCACACTCACATCAGTCAGGCTAGGACTTGAAATCATTCTAATGCCATTTCCAATGCATCTCAAGAGACAGGAAAGAGACATTCTGCTTTGAACAGACCTCTCCTTAAGATGAGCCTTGGCCTCAAACCCCACATATTCTTTTATATTAAGGAGTTCTCACGGTGCAGTTAGCCATGCAGGCACTTCCAATGCAGCCTGTTCTTTATTTGACTACCGCTAAAGAACAGCCATCACTCTGCGCATATACTAAGTGAAATTTTCAGTAGATCAAAATGGATCAAAAATGCAAACTGCTTTCCCAGCAGACCATGGAAAGGCACTTTACTATTGAAATGACAAACCATATCTGCTCCCTACTCTCTGCCCAGCCTGGAGTGCATGAATTTCCCACTGTCACAGTGGAAGGAGCAGAGTTTCTCTCCTTCCATGCACAGGAGTAAGCAGAGTTTGGACTCTAAGGAACTCCATCCCAACCCCTCAAAACCAAATAAAAGCAAGCCTGTTCCTGGGCAGACAACAAGTCGGAGAAACTGCAGTTCAAAACTCAAAAGCTTTGGAAAAAATGTAAGTAAGGAGGAAGGCTGAAATGGAAGCACTTGGGCTTACACAAAGGACAGACGCTGTTGCTGCTGTCAAAATTACGGTGAAGTGCGAGCACCAAGCAGCTCTAAGCTAGAAGTGAGGACATGCCAGCCATCCTACTGCTTGGGCAAGGCTGCAGGGAGGGACCTGGCAATAAAATATATCAGACGCACCTAGAATGGTGAAATAGGAAACTACAACAGGAAAAAAGTAAGACCACAGTATTTTCACATACAGCATTACCACTTCCCTTGACAACATTTGCAAAGGAAGCTTGCATGCAGTCCTGCTGTATTACCCTCCAGCACTTCAGAAAGGACTGAGGAGGCTGAGGGTGTGAAGTGACAGCACACAAACTTCTAGTCTGTGGATCAAAGTGCACTATAAACTGTAAGCATGTAAAAAAACCTAATCAAATCTCACCTTTTAAAAGTAATATTATAAATTAATTGAGCAATACCTTCCTAGGGTGTTGAAACTTCCCTACCCAAAGTAATATCTTCTCCCAATAAAATTGCAACAGTTGCTTAAAAACTAGGCTTTATATTAGAAATGCTGAGACACTGCTAACTAGAATAATAACTGGATGTCAAGCCACTGTATTAGACTTGATAGGGCCTGCTGTTAAGGATCAACTGTATTTTGATTTTGATCAAATAAAGTTGACACACAGTAAGCAATATCAGTGAGGAAGGAAAGGATGAAGGAGAGGACAAAGGAGAGGATGGAGAGGATGAAGGAGAGGATGAAGGAAAGAACGGACTTTCTAAATCTCACGCCTATGAAATTTACTGGCATAAGGTTTCAAAATCTCTCAGCAAAATCAGTTACAACAGTTGACTGATGCTGAGACTGAATAACAGGTCATATTTACAGTACTGCAATTGAATCTGTACCTCTTTTTTTTTTTTTTTTTTTTTAAACCAGAGCTCTTTCAGACTCTCAGTACAGTTAAGAGAGGAACTTTTTCCCACTCCACTGTAAGCTTTCTTACCTGGCACTATAGCTCCAAAGAGCTTCTTGTCCAAAGATCTCTTTCTTGCAGCCCCCTCCAAAGTCCTCCCCTATGGAAACTTTTACAAGCTGTTTTTTCAGCTGACAAGGGCACGCAGCTCTTTTGCTCCCCATTTTCCACATTTCTTTTGTCTTGGCTCATTTGATTATTTGTGGCAAAGACACCTAAATTATCAGTTGCACACTACTGAATTGAAGCCTGCTCTTTGCTCCTCTTCAGTCAACTCTCAATATGCCTTCTCTTTAAGGTACACCCAGAACACAAACATCACTATGCTCAGAGGGCAGTGAGGCCCTGGCACTGCTGTCCAGAGAAGCTGTGGGTGCCCCAGTGCTGGAGATGCTTAAGGCCTGGTTGGATGGGGCCCTGGGCAGCCTGAGCTGGTGGGGGCAGCCAGCCCACAGCAGGGGGATTGGAACTAGACGACTGTGAAGGTCCCTTCCAACACAAGCTGTCCTGTGATAACTATGATTTCTACAATTCTATGACATTCTGTGATTCCATGATAACCATCTTCTTTCATAAAACCGGTCATCTGAGTAACAGTAATGAACATGTTCAGAGAGAAAAAGTAGAAAAAAAACGTTTAACATTTTATATTTTATTTACCTTCGTATTCTGCTTTCTTTGTTGCTTCCAGGTTTCTCCATTCAGTTCCTACAAGCCTGCTGAGTTCTCCAAAGGAGTAGTCTGGGTGCTGAGCTTTAATCACAGCTCTCATCTCACTGCTAAATAAGATGTAACCACTCATGTTGATCTTCCTTTTTGATCCCTCCTTCTTGGTGCTGCCCTTAACAGACTTGGGAGTGGACTGTGAGAAAAAGCAGTTATGACCACAAGTATACAACAGAGAAGTTTCTTAACGTTAAAAAAAGTAAAAGCTGTAGGAAATAGCATGTAAAAATATGCCCAGTTTTCTCTCTCGCATATACAAGGGCCAGCCACCCTTACAGCCTCTCAAGAGAGACTACGCTTCTCAGTGAGAGACAAGAATATACGCATTTACAGAAAACACCCAAGTGGGAAAAAAAACCCATAATCACAACAAAAGCAAAAAGCAAAACACAATAACTTGATGCTTTTTAACCTTTCCAGACACAAGGCCAACCTTATAACTGAGGCTTCCAAAAGTGCACAGTAACTCAGCACAGAACAATTGCTATTAGCTGAGGTCATTTCAAATTAACCCACAGGGCTCATAAGTACTGAATAGCAAGCAACTATTCAGAAGGCAATAAGAGAATACAAGCAATTGTACTAATTTCATATGTCATCTATTTTGCTGTTCAGAAATACTGCCAACACAAGTCAAGTAGAACACTTTATTTGCCATCACACGTTTTATGAAATGGCTTTCACGTTTAATCCTGGGCCTTTGCAACTCCCATCTCCTTGGTGCCATCCCCTAATTTCACATTTCTGAGTGCTCTTAATTTTGCCTGTCAAACTTTCTACTGCTCCTCTCACATTTCCTAAATACCCATTTATCCCTGGAAATGAAAAACAGAGCCCAGTTTCACTGTCACCTGCACACAAGTTCACAGCATTACCTGCTGATGGGTAACTAATCCTCTGTTCTACTAAAGATCTGTCTCCTTTGCTCTCATCATCCAGACTGCTCCTGCCTGAGAGCTCTTTCACATCTCCAGCTATCAAAAAATTCAACCTACTCTGACAACCAGCATATGAGGAGACCATAACCCACTCTGTGACCAATAAGGCCCAAAATGCTTCATCAGACCAAAATCTTCAAAAAGCTCTCCCCATGTCTTCAGCATTACAAATTTCTCACACTGTGAGGAGTACAATCATATCCAAATATTTGCAGGGGAAAAATGTCTGATGCCTATCTCTCAGAGAAATGCAAAGCTTCAGCTACACCAAGACTTTCTGAAAGTCCTGTTCTTAATTTAAACCAAGGGGTGGATGAACTGAGGCATGCCAGTGTGTTACTACAAACATCACTGCTTTCATTTTCAAATAGCAATCTACCCTCCATGTTTTCATTACAAACCTAAGGATAACACTTAGCTTTTTGGCAGGAATTCTTTAGATATGTCTCTATGATGGAGAAACGAAGAAAAAACCCCACACAGTGCACGCAGAACATAACCTTGCTTCTCAGAAGTTCTCAGTTCAGAAACAGGAAAATCCAGTTATACATTTGATATATGTATATGTGTGGATAGGGAAAGGCTGTTGGCGTAGTCTACCTAGAATTCAGCCAAGCCTTTGACACTGTCTCTTCCAGCATTCTCCTGCAGAAGCTGGCAGCCCCTGGCTTGGACAGGTACACTCTTTGCTGGGTAAAGAACTGGCTGAAGGGCCAGGCCCAGAGAATGGAGGTGAATGGAGTCAAAAATTCAGCTGCTGACCGGTCATGAGTGGTGAATCCACACCTCAAGTGCTGTATTCAGTTTTGGGCCACTCACTACATGAAAGACATTGAGGCCCTGGAGAACGTCCAGAGAAGAGCAACAAAGCTGGTGTGGGCTGGAGCACAAGCTTTATGAGGAGCAGCTGAGGGAACTATGAAACTCCTATGAAACTAGGAACAGGACAAGATGGAATGGTCTCCAGTTGCACCAGGGGAGGCTCAGACTGGATATTAGCAAGAATTTCTTCTCAGAAAGAGTAGTGAGGTATTGGAACAAGCTGTCTGGGGGAGCAGTGGATTGACTGTCCCTGAAGGTGTTTAAGGAAAGGGTAGATGTAGTACTTAGAAACATGGTTTAGTGAGCAATATTGGTGGCAGGTGGATGGTTGAACTAGATGATCTTAGAGATAGTTTCCAACTTTAATGATTGTATGACTTGACCTCTGCACTTAGACACAAATACATCAGCTGGTTTTGCTTTATGATGCTTGCAACAGTGTATTAATAACAGTCGTGTCATTACACTTAAAGGTCAGGCCATCACTTTGGGAGAGATAACAGGACTTTAATCAACTTTTAAGAATTCTGAATTCAATTCTTACGTTTTCCATTATTTTACATCGCTGCTATGACAATTTCTAACATAATATTTTCCACTCAAGGCAGGTAAGAAATAAACCAGGACCCATCCCTACACCATTTCACATGATAAAGCAAAAACCCAAAACTCCACTTTTTCTTTCCTTCCCATTCTGCTTCTTGACTCAGCAAACAGCAGCAGGAAAGCAACATCCACACATTTGTCAAGCTTGACTTGGCTTGACTCATTTAATTTTCAGGAGTAATATTTGCTTCTTTTGTTACCAGAAAAAAGGGGTAAAAACCATCAGGGTTTTAATAGTTGTTAGATAAACTGCATATGTTTAACAGAACATGAAGCAAGCGTGTGCCTTTTGCCTAGGAGCTCTGTTTAAAAGAAATTATTTTAAAGGGGACAGAAATAGAACAGATTACAATAGGTCAACAAAGATGGTTCATTTCTGTGCTATGTGATTGTAATCACTCTGCCACAGCTATATTGTTCTTTGTGTAGCAGCTCAGACACAACATCTTTTGTTTTCCAAATCAGCAGCATCAGGAATCTGCCAGGCTAAAAGTAAAGAATGATTCATAAGGGCCCTTGTGTTGCTACTTGACCCCTTCCAGTTTTTCTTATTTTCTTTTCCCATTTCAATTTCTAGGCTTCAGAGATCACATCTGGCTGAAGTATACATAAAAACACACACGTTGGATATTTCCACTGAGTCTGATTTCTCAACAGTTACCCTAGAAGTCCTGCAAGACAATCCCATTACAAACAATTCTAAGAAATGTAGCTTTCAATATGGCTTTTCAAAAAAACAATATATATTAGTTCTTCAATAAAACTTCAAGGGATCTGAATAAAACAGCTATACTGGAAGACAGAAAGCAAAGGAGAGCAGAAGACAGTGAGTGCTGCAAAAAGGCAGCGTGAGGAATTCTTTAATGTTCAGTGATTCCTACTTAAACTGCTTTCAGGAGCTGCAGTGGTAATATTTTGATGCATAAGAAGCCACATTCTCCTATCCTACAACATTTTATTAGTCAATACAGATTAACAACACAATAGCTTTTTTTTTTTTTTTTTTTAGCACTTAGCAAGAATTCTCATGCTACTTAAGAATACAGCATTAAAAAAAATAAGAGCAGAACAACAGATGCATCAGGCAGTCCTGCTCACATAGCAAAAAAAATCACAAACAAACCAAGGTGAAGCACTGAATTTCATCAACGTGTGTACATGTGTGTCACATCCAAAGACAGTTATTTCTACCCAGTGGTCACATCGTTTCTTCAACTGCCAATGAAGCTGTCACTTCAGAATCAGTATGACACAGCAGAAATCCAGACTGCTGGTTACAAACACATCCCAAACTCCCTCTTGTTCCCAGCACATCACTCCCACTACCTTCTTAAGGCTGGCATTAACTTAAATGAGAGAATAATAATAATAATTTAATGCAGTTGCAAACAAAAGTTTTTGGTTAGGTTAACTTGCAAAAAGTTTCCCACCCTACTTCAATACTCAGTTACATAAATACCAGGGCTTGTGTGAGAGAAGTAGTAAGAGAGGGAGGACTGAAAATGCCCTATTTATGCAGCAGCAATGACTCATGGCATGTTCAAATGCCATATAACCACATGGTTTCTGATTTGTCTCCTTTCCATATATCAGCACATCAAAGTTTCTGCGATGTACAGCAAGACACAGAAAAAGTTTTCATCACTTTTTTTCCCTCTCAAGTTCTGATTTTCAAACATGAATGGTAACTTAAAGGAGTGATCTTTTTTCCTTCAATAATTATGTGTAGCATTTTCTAAAAAATGCTACATGTCAGAACTCTAACACTCAAGTCCAGCTTTTTACAAAATGTAAGGAAAAGCTTAAAAATGGATGCTAGGTTACTTAAGTATTACAGTTAAACTCTTGCATCCTAACCTTATATTTGATATAAATACCTGTTATTTCATAAGAAGTGTCACAGAAAACCTACTAATGAAAAACAACACTGACATATACAAAACATTCCCTGCAAGATTTTCCTCAGCTGAATGATTTCCTTTAAAAATATTTTAACTGATTTAATTATTAGAATATGGATATCATATTGGACATGCTAAAACTGCTCTGTGTCATCATTCCACAGACTAGTAAATCAAACACTAAATCTGTTCTGTATATGTGATAAAACACTACTGCATTTTGTTTAATCGGGTTGAGGTAAGGAGGAGGAATATCAGCATTTAAAGGTCCCTCAAGGAACATGTTTACCTGCGGTGGAGTATAAGGCATGATATCCAATTCACTAGATAACGGGGTCTGAAGCTGAGGCATAGAAGGTGTTTCAGTGATATCACCTTCCTCTTCTCCTATCTCTTCCATGTCCTCATCACCTCCTTCCAGCTCAGCAAATTTTGCTTCTAGCTGCTGGATTTTCTTCTCCAGAAGTGGAGATGGTTCCTTCTGAGGAACTATGGGTTTTCTGAAAGGCACAGGAGGAAAACAGAAAGAAGATGAGAATATACTCATACTCAACAAGGCACAGCAAATATTTTGAAGAGAAAACCAACTTTTCTTCTTATATGACTGAATGTGGAAAGAATGGTGACTCAGGATGCGCCAGTGCTTGTTTTCACAACATTAAGCAGAAATCATTTTGTGTCCATGGTCAGCGTTTCATTTGAGCCACTTATTTGCTTTTTTTTCTTCTCAGTTTGAGTTAGAAGGGGATTTCTGAAAATAGTTAATCTCTGCAACAGTTAATACAGTTGCAGAATACAGTTAACACCACAACCTCCTTCATTTTTCTTTAATAATAAATTAATATATCAGTGTTCACCATCTTGAATGGGAGCCATTACCCATACTCAGGACTCACGTAGTTTAACAATATCCCAGATCATTCACTCATCTGATAAAATAACAACTTTATTAAATTCAGGAGAAGAAAATGTAATCATCTGCTGGCATTTAAGACCATGAAAAGATTCGCATTATTTGGACTTCTTCCCAAAACATCCTTTAAAAGGACCTGTCAAATTCCATCCTCTCCTACAACTGATGTTTATAAATGTGCTGGATCTGCCTGTAATGGAGTCAGTTTATACTGTGGCAACTTGCACAGTGTTGCCTGTTGGATTTGTGACCAAAGCAGTGTTGATAACAAATAGATGTTTCAGTTCATGCTGAACAGTGTTGTCGCATTCTCAAAGATCTCAAAGATTTGTTGGTTTTTTTTTTTCACCCACTCCACATTTTCAAAGCAAGCAGGCTGGGAACAGGCAAAAAAGCTGTGTGGGGGAACAGGCAGGATAGCTGATCCCAACTGACTAAAGGGATACAGAACCACAGAATGGTTCCAGCTGAAAAAGATCTTAAAGGTTCCAAGCTCTGCCAGGTGCTGATTGCCACCCACTAGAGATCTGGCTGTCTAGGGCCCTTCCAACCTGGCCTTAAACATCTCCATATTCAACTGAGTGAAACGAAGATGACAGATGTGGGGTTATGGCATTTGTCTTTCCATGAAACCACAGCTTGTGCTAAGGCCCTGCTTTCCAGCAAGTAGCTAAACATCTGCCAGCTGATGGGAAGTAGAGAATTCCTATTTTGCTTTGCTTGCATACATAGCTTTGCATCAGTAATTATACTGTCTTTATATTAAAAAAAAGAGTGTTTCTTGCTTTTGCCCTTTTCATTTTCTCCTCATGCTATGGGAAATGTGCAAGTGGCTGCAGTGCAAGGGGCTCAGCTGCTGGGTGGGTCAACACACCACAATACAGAGTGCTCAGGAGATCTCTTCATTCCCATAACATTTTTACCTAAAATAGTATATTTCATCATCGACAACTTTTGCAGAGAGTGAAAATCTCTTGAGCCCCTTAAATTTCTTCATTTGTTTGTCGCTTTCGTTGTAGCGGCTCTCACATAGAAAAACATCATTTTCAGAAATTTCAGTTGGTCTGCAGCAGAGGAAGTCCTTGAATGACAGAACAGCACACTTGCCTGCAGAAATGAAAAGAGCTGGGTAAGAAGGCGGATCCTTTACAAAAAAGAGTGGAAATTCAAATTTTTGCTAGTCAGGTAAGTATCAGCCCACTGTTTGCCCCAACTATGGAAAAATACATCAGTGGACATCTCTGTTCAATAATTTCACTCATGAGAAACCTACACCAATTGAACATAGCTTTTGGATTATTTTTTTTTTTCCAAAGATCAACAACAACAACAAAACACATTAAAGGATTAACAAAAAAGCCACTGCTAGTCTGTTAACAGCACAGCATCTGAATTACAGAATGAAGTATGTAACAGTCATCTTATTCAACAAACCAAATATCAACCTCCTTCTGAGCTGACTTTCCAGGTACATACACTGGAATAAATACATTAATAAGCAAGAATAATGGGAGTTTTCTACTCTCTGACTTCAGATTTTTGTTTGCTTTTTTCTTTCAAATGTACAGAGTGCCCAGTGGATTTCAAGTTGCTAGGAATTACCCAAAATGCAAGACATAGGACAGGTCTCCTCCAAGTTACTCAGAAACACTTCCTTCTTGTAGAACATTTTAGTTGGTTCGTGTTCAGTTTCTTCAGGATGGATGAAGATTGGACCAAAGAAATACGCAGCTCCATCTCGCACCCACATCTTTTCAATTCTGGAAAGAAAAACATATCACTGACATCAATGCAAGGCCATCCTTACTGAAGGAGTAAGCTAGATACACTGGGCTGTTCAGGAAGACTGTGGGCACGAAACAAGTATTAAGTGCAGCCTGTTCTGACTGTACAGCTGTTACCTTTTTTTAAAAAAAAAAGACTGACACAATTCCACCTCAGCTTATTAAGAGCTTCTAACACAGTTTCATTCAGAAGATTTTTTTTTCCCATCCTCTTCTACACCTTTTTGCAACAATCCAGTCTTTTGCCCAAGCTATTTTTATAGATACAAACTGCAATGAAGAAATGGTACCTACCTTCCTACCCGAGGTCGCACTAATCCATGCGATTTTATGAAGACGCAGTCCCCAACCTTAAGCCACATATCATTGTAACAGAGCTGCTCAAAGTAATGGCAACCAGGTTCCCCATTAGACATTTCTACTGGTACGTCTTCTTTGTCCTGCAAAAGACAATGCACTTAGAAACCTGTGGGACAACAGAAAACCAAGTATAACGATGCCAGGTGCAAGGAGGAGAGTATTTGCTCCACCTTTATGTCACCAATAATAGGCAACACACCAACCAGACAAGTAAAAGCAAAAATGAGGGGACTCAGAATTTAGAAAATGAAAAATCCAAGCCATAGCTATCCCTCTATGCATGTTGCAAGCCTTCCAATTTCATAATCAAAGCTGTAATTTTGCCAGTAATTCACAGATCCTTTTTTGCGCTATTACTACAAATTTATAAACTTTGAAGCCTCATCTGTCTACTCTGATGGTTTGTTTTAGAGCACACTAAAACTTACAGGAGGCAAGAATTTAGTATTTGGTGAAGTTAAAAGAAATAAAAATGTAATTATCATTTATCATAGTTATACAACTGCTCCATGCTTTTAAGAACAGAATCATGCAGTTTGCTCTGTTTTAATTTCTCTTTGGTGCCTCATGCCTCATTTGACTTTTCAGTTTGTTATTTCAAAAAGCCAATGAAAACACAGGATATCCCCTCAGTGTGTGCCAGGAAAAGATCTTAGAAGCTTTCATCCTCTTGGTAGAAAGAATTTCTTCTTTTGTCATGAAGCAAATAAATACAGTAATTCACACAAAGTGTGTATTACTAAGTGACAGTGCTGGATATTCCATTTTGAGGCTCTGTTAGAGTACTCAGAACGTAAAATAGACTCATCTCATTACTCCAAATTTATTTCATATTAAATTACTGCAATTTAACACAATTAAACAAGTATATTTCCTTATAACTTTAAACACAATAAAATAAAATAATTTTCCTAATAGGTTGGGCAGAAAAAAACAGTTTGAATACAAACTACTTGGTTGTTAACCACAAACAAGTCACAGCGTTTATTATGTAGTGCTTACTGCTGCCTAGCTACTGACAATTTTACTGAAAGGCTACTTAAAAAAGCAGGTTAGGATCAATGTCGGTTGAAATTAGACTTTTAGATCCACTGATTCTCCAGGATTGCAACAAAATCTATAGTAGAAGTATTATTTTCTACTGAAGCAGTGAAGAAAAAAAAATAACCCTTAACACGGTCACAAAAAAGCATTTGTAAAACTTAGCAAATAGGTATAACAACTCATTTTTTGCTTAGTCAGGTTATAATTTGTATCTATGCAATGAATGTATAATAATTTTAAACACGAATATGATATATATTTTTTCCTGTGGCTGGATGCTGAGAAACCTAAGTTGTGCAAGGCTTAAATTTCATCATTCTTTATCTGTCAAACGTTAACCTTTTCATCTTGCATACCTTTTCAAGATGAAGGATACCTTCTCCCACCTTACTGTCATCTAACGTATCAGAGTGTTTCTCCTCCTCTGCTTTGTCTGTATTAGCAAATACAGAAGCAACACGGACCACAGGCAGGGGCACATCTCGTGGGACAAATCTTACAGAGCTCACAGGCATAGTCCACAGTTTAATCTTTTTAAAAGATTTTGTCTTCGCGGAATAACGTGACTCACAGACATACACATCCTCATCTCTAAAGTTTTCTGGACACAATTTAAAATATTCCTGCAGAATGAAAAGGATTACATTTTCAGGTGAGATATTTCAGCAACGTACCCACACCCCAACATCCGCCAGAGATCAGCATACTCCCTTTCGTGCACTCCAACTTTTTCTATGCATTTATCAGAAGCCTTTTCAGACTGATACAGCCTGCCTGCCGAGCTCTTCTCTTACAGTTTCACAAGAACAAGAGGGTATCAAACATGGGACAGATAGCAGAGACTTCATCTTCTTACCAAGACTGCACTCAAGTCTCAAGTATTCTTCAGCCTTTACGATATTACCTGCAATTTCTCTAATAGATGCTCTGAGAAATTCATTAGCTACTTATCTAATTCATAAGTGATTCCACAAAGCAGCCAGCACTGAAAATCAGTGTCACCTGGATGAGCTTACAAAGTAAACGAAAAACACAAACAGTACATGGGAGCAAATCCTTTTTAAAATTTTATCTCAGTATTAATAAAATGCCTACAGATCAGAGTACCTACACCTCTTCAAGAAAATAGCACAGAGCATATTAAGTCAATAAACAAATTAGTCCGAAGAGTTTCTCACCTTAACAAACATGACCACACATTTACCCAAAATTTTGCTAACTGGAACTTTATTATAATAGTCACTTTTAAAAACCTCTTTCTCCAAGAACTTTCTTGTTGCAAGATGAAATGTTTCATTTGGTCGATAAAACCAACAGCCATATAGCCATTTCTCTCCTTTAAAAAAAGAAACAAAAAGAGAGGAAGAAAGGAAAAGATCTAAAAACGTGTATTCTCTAGTGCATGAAGAAGCAAAACAAACTGCAGATGGTTTTCTTTATCAGATAGCCACATAATAATCAGTGAAGCAAATTTAACCAATTTAAAACAGAAAGATTCCTTAACTACTTTGGGTAAAGAAAATTAGGTTTCTTAGAAATTCTGCAAACTTTTTTTTTCCCCCAGAAGAATTAATTTCATCTTTATTTCGCTGAGACCTACAGAACCAATCATTTACAGGAAACAGAGTCTGCAACTTATTTATAGATATCTTTTACTTCCAAGCCTTCAAATGGCTTCCAACTTTTGCAGTTACGTGTGTCCAACTTTTGTTCAGAAATTTCTATTGCCATCCTTCTGCACCTAAACTGGAAGAAGCTCAATCCACTTCAAAAATGCCTATTTTCTGAGACGCTGACAATTTGGGGATGAGTAGGGAAGCAGATCAAAAAAGCACGTGTTGATCCAAGAACTTTCTATTCATAATTATTTTGGGACAGAGCAACTCAGAAACAAGAAAAAATACTCACCGGTCCACACATTTCTGCAAATCCAACAGTTAACACAAAAAAGGCTCAAATTTGAAGATGGAAATAGTAATAAGCTTCACCGTATTGTCTTTCTGTGTGAAAAGCATCCTTACCAGCAGAATCTTCCCACAGCCTCTCAATACAGACTATGTGAGGTTGCAAGTTGGCTTCAGCAGGCTCCACATAGACATAGTCTCCTACGTGGTACATGCTGTTCTTGAAGCTGCAATCCTGGCTGTAGGTCCGATGCAAGCATGACAGCCCAGCTGAGCCAGAAGAGTCTTCACTCTTTTCAGCTTCTGTTTTCAAGAACAGGTGGAAAACAAACATTACTAATTCTACATTTCCATGTTAGCCATGATTTCTGATGTGAACACTTCCACCCTTTGCTTGGTGCTGAATAACTCACTCACGAAGAACAATAAAAGAGTGTCCTACAGAACAAGAGAGGAACTCTAAAAATCAAACTACCAACTTCTTAATCATTCAGGAATTATGTTTCCTGGATTGAATCAAAGAAGTTTTGTTCAGTGAATTATTTTAAAATTGTAATGACAATAGTTCCCTTACAGTACTGAGCGAGTTGGAGCAATCAGCTTTACTGCTGCTGACCTTAGTGCCACATGGGAAGACAAACTGTCAGAAAGACAACTGAAGGACAAGGAACTAACAGCCCTGCTCATATCTGTGGAACGAAACAGGTAGAGAGCTGTGTTGAGTCCCTACGTGACATGCTCCACCAGCCATTCTATGTGCAGGAAATGTGAAACAAAAGATCTTCACGGTAGGTATCTTGCTCCATGAAAGCTTAAAGCTTTTTTTCCTCTTCCTACTCACAGCAGCCAAATGCAAGAGGCTTACTTTGATGTCATCTCATTAGTAATGAAAAAGTGTGATCCGAGATAACACCTTCAGCATATCAAGAAAAATTATATTTACCAAAAAGTAAATGACTCAAAAGGTCCACTGGAACAGTCATTGCTAAGTTTATTATCAGCTACAATAAAACCTACCCAATTATTTTCTTTTGTAATATCACTGGAATAAGGCTACTGTTACCTCAGTGTGTTCTATTAAAGAGTTTACATAGGGTTAGTATCTACATATATCTCCGTTTCAAAGCCATGTGGCCCAGCTGATAAGGATCAAAATAAAACAAATCTCTCATCACCTTAAAATATAACCTTCAGTAAGTGAAGCTGCAGCAACAGCAGAGCATACGTGATACGCATAGGTCTATTTCTCAGTACTTTTAATACCAATGAAAAGAAAATAGCTACCTCTTTTCTCCTCCTCTCTTTTGAGTTTATCCTCCTCTATTTCTTTGGGCAGCTTTTCCTTCTTCTCTTTTTCTACATCATTGTGAAGGTGTTTGGTGGTATAACTGAGAGCAGGCGACAGAAGAATCTCTCCATTTTTACAAAGTTCATCTCGAATCTTAATGAAGAACTGCTGAAGTTCAACTGCATCCTCATAAATCTCTGAATCCGTCCTGTACAAAAGCAGGTACAATATAACATGGCAGAAACATACTTTGTGCAGTCAAACAGGATCTTAAACACACACACCCACACACACATGGACCACCATACTTTGCAATAAAACTCCTCTTTAAACAAATAATGCTCTTTTATATCATTTATATATACACTTCCATAGACCATCTGTAAAATTACCCTCACCACAGATTATTTCAGAATCTAATTTGGCTACTAGCTTAAAACTGAAAGTATGAGCCTAGGAGGCTGAGCCTTGCTTGTCACCTACCCTTTATTTGAGAGTATTTACAAAATGAAAGTTTAGCAAATTAAGCTTAACCTACTTTTCAAATTTGAGTAGCAGATTACATTGTACTTGAGCTACATCTCAAGTACACATTACATGTACTTGAGAGTCCATCTCTATGGAAAGAAAAGGTATTTTTACAATGAAGAAGGTTATAAAGGGGTATGTTTACATCTCCTGGAAAATGAAACAGTGATTGATCATCTGTGGCCAAAGTGAACAGTTTCCAACAAAACACAACTGAGTTGTTACAGGTCGTTCTTATGTGCAGAGCTATTCAGCTAAAGATGGCCTTTGCCTTTTTTGAAACTTACTGCAGATTTTCCAGTTACAAAACTTAAAAATCTCACTGAAGGTGAAGGAAAAGGCAGATTAGAGCAATCACTCTTGCTCTTGCACTCTTGCACTACCAGATTGCTCAACAGCTACACAGATATACCTACCAATTTAGAGAAGCATCTCATGATCCACCTCTAGATGGAACACTGACAAACTCAAGAGAGAATTTGCAGTGTAAAGTACTGCTGACTTCTTTAAAAAACAATGTAAAAGTAAAAAGAACACAAGATCATTCAACATAACTCAGGTGGATAGAGTAAAAACAAGACAAAAAATAACACCCAAATAAGCAAGCAAAGCAAAAGAACAAAACAGAAGAGACTGCTTCCAAGAAAATAATGACAAATTTTAATCAGAATTATATTAGGCAAACTGCCTAGTACCAACGGGATGGGTGATGCATGCTAAAGCTCCACATTACTAACAGATTTCTGTGCTTACTCATAACAAGTGGCATCACAGACACTGGCAAGTCATGCTCCATCTGCTAGTATGATGTCAGTTTGTTTTACAGTTTATCTAAAAGCAGTATTTTTATATATACAAGTTCTAAAATAACAGAAAAATGAAAACCAACTGCTTGAGACTAAAATTACTGGCCCTTGACAGTCTGTTCATTTTCAAGCATTACTTCTGAAAAATTAAAGAGTAATAGTAATATTAACAAAGATGTCTTTCCTAATTCAAGTTAAACACTGCTGGAAGTTTTAAAGGGCTCACAGCTGTGAAACAAACATGGTTTTCATAAGGTTAATCTTCAGAAGATTAGCATCAAAATTATAACAGAAGCCTACACTTTTCCTTGTTTATAAAAGAAAACTTACATTCCTTTGAAGACATGAACGAACTAAAATTTCTAAGCACTCACTCCAAGAAAAGCAAACACTAAAAATAAAAACTTCACTCTCCCTAACTAGCAAAACATGCTGTATGACAACAGATATCTGCAAAATAAGGTTTTGCTCACCTGTTCATTCTCCTTGCCCTCTCCAGTACCTCAAACATGTTCTCCTGGAACAAGTCCAGTCGTCTATAGCGATTATTTTCAACATTTTTTCGGATAATGTCAAAAGTCAGAGGAGGTTTATTTGGGAAATTGGGATCAACAGCAGGAATCTCAGCTAGGGAATCACTGTAGCATCTGCCCTCGTCATCCTGGTGGCTCATAACAGATACGAAAAGGTTATGGATAAGTTCCTGAATTAGCAAAGTGACATTGGGCACATGAGAATCCTCATCTCCTTCTATCTCCCTTCGAGTTTCAAGCAAAACTTTATGCAGGACCAGGGCATCTTTATAAATCAAAGATTCCGGCTCATTGTAGGTGCAAGCGTTGTTGAACATCATCACAAAATCTTCTACCATGGAATCGATATCCTGGTATTTATTGGCCATCATATGACTTCGGATCTTCTCCATGTCAACTGGCTTCTTAATGGTTATGTAGTAGTCGGGCAGCTCAGAGCGAGACGGCAGCCGCAAGAAGATGGCGCTCAGCCGCCTGCCTCGTTTGTCCGTGTAATTCTTAACTGCCTCGTACACTTCGTTCAACTTCTGCTGCATTGGGGTCATGTATTTCGATTTTTTGGGAGAAATGCCACTTTTTCTACCTGCGTAGACAAAAGAAGAAAAAAATCATTACAAAAACGAGTATCAGTACTACTTTGTCCATGCCTTTCTATTAGAGAAATGCCCAGGGAAGAAGCTCTTTACAGTACAAGCAAAGAAACCACTGACCTAAGCCAACTTGCAGCTTCTTTTCTTATTTCTCATAATTGCATGGCATTTTTTTTTAATGCTACTTTTAGTAAACTCTGAATCATACAGTCCTTTAAGGCCCAGCAGGCAAAGGTCTCTTCAGACTTCAGCACGAAAAATGATTTTTTCTTCACCTTATCTCACTTTCAGTAAGTTGCTTTACATTCAATTTGGCCTTATTAGCTCTTTTCTGTATTTTTCATCTACATTCGTTAAAAACCCAGATTTTCAAATTTATGCCAAAATTAAGCATCAGAAACATTATCAGATCCTTCTATCACAGGTTTATGCCAAATTAGAATTTCTAAGGGTAAAATAATGCACCTCATTGGGTTACCAGTCAGAAGAGCTTCTTGATTTATTCAAAGTCTCCACTACTGTAGTGCATAGTACCTGCCTTTGAATTCCCTACTAACTGTACTGTACCAAACAGGTGCATTTTTCTGTTTTTAACAGTGCCCAAGAAAGACATAGGTTGGGTGTCAGGGGGAAGTTCTTTACTATGAGAATGATGAGGAGCTGGAACAGCTGCCCAGAGAGGCTGTGGATGCCCCGTCCATCCCTGGAGGTGTTCAAGGCCAGGTTGGATGGGGCTCTGGGCAGCCTGGTCTAGTATTAAATGTGGAGGTTGGTGGCCCTGCATGTGGCAGGGGGGTTGGAGCTTCATGATCCTTGAGGTCCCTTCCAACCCTGGCCATTCTGTGATTCTGTGACTGTACACAGTTACTGTCTTTAAATCTTTCTGTGCAATGTAAATCTTCTCAACTAACTTCTGAACAGATTTGAGTAGCAGCAAATCAGTTCCTACAGGCAACAGCCCCAAGAATGGACACTGTCACAAACTTTGCTTCTGTGATTTCAATATTCCCCAATTAAACGTCAAATTTCCTTCATCATTCTGTGGAAATCCCAGATATCTGACCAGGGAAACTATGGTTGACTCAGTTTGCAAAGCATCTTACTTGTAAGCACACATTACAGAAGTGTTGCTGAGTACACGGTATAGCATCTAACATTTGGATAATATGCCACATCAATCCAGCAGTTCTTAACTTTTCCTTCTTCATTCTGTTACTTTTCCTAGAAATTGTCATATGCAATAGCACATATAAAAACTAATATGCACATATAAAAACCACTGTTGGCATCATAATTTTGAAAATAAAATCATGCTTTGTCTGACAGTGTAAAAACGCAGACAACATCTCCCATTTCAAAAGGATGAGCCTGCCAGTCTGTAGTCCTGGATTGGGCAAGTGTTCAATGGAAGCACGGCAATTTATAATGTTGCCTTACTTAGCTTTAGTTTAGGGGATGCAACATCATCATCTTCAGGCAGTGGTCCCAGTTCTTTCCTTTTTTCTTTGAGGATCTTTTCCAGCATATGGGCATCATTGTATACCTATTGATCAGCAATCAAAACCAAAACAAACACAAAAGCAAGTTTACTGTGTTTGCCTCACACAGAATGAAGAACTTTGCTGATGCACTCTAGCATAAGGTGATTAACTTTATGGCAGTAATTCCTACTGTCTCAGGGTGCTGAGATTTGGTCCAAATACAGACCTTAATGATAAGTTTAGTATTAGTCCTCTTGAAACATTTAGATGCTATTTTGAAAAAGATGAATGTAAAATCAACTATTTGGTTAAAATGAAGGTATTATTTCTCAAATATACACATTCAGCATACATATAAAGGTAAGCAGAATTGATAAACATAAATCAGTGAGATATACAAGTTTGATAAATTAGCCAATTAAACTTTCTATTCCAGACTAGAAAACAAGGTTAGGTTGTCTTATCAACTTCCCTATCAAATCATTCTGTTCAACAACAATCTCGCCAACTAATGCAGCTCCATTACAGAAGAAATGCCTAGAACGGCCCTCCTGGGTCTTCAAATCCAAGTCCAGAGCAGGCAACTGTTTCTGTATGTCATCTGATCATGTTTCTCATTAGCAGTAACCAGAGGTTTCTTATTGTCACTCTGTTCTGCAACATCAAGCTTGCTCACCTAGAAAAACAATTTTAGCTCCCAAGCATTCTTACGACCATCCATGCCCCTTTCTGCCCTACATCACCTTATATCCCTCTTTTAGCTGTCCATTACAATATATTCATAAGTGAAAAGCATAATCATTTCAGATGACTTCTGCTGTGCTAACAAGTCCATTCCTCTAGTCTGATCTTCCACTTCCATGATAAAGATGTTGTTTTTCTTTCTAATAATAGATGACTTTTCAGAGGTTCTGAGCTCCTGAACAACTGCTGGTGACCCTCCACAGTGCAAATACCTTAATGTGATAAACAATGAAAATTTAATAACCAGCTTAGAGTTATTATTAACATATTAGGAGATACTCAGCTGATAGTTCTTTGTAGTGAAGGAATAAGCTAAGTGAAAAGGAAGTAAGTGTAATCTTCATAGCTAAATAATTAAGAGAGCATGCTTCTCTTCATATTTATACAATTACATAGCAAAACAGAATTAAAAACTTAAGGAAGAAAGTCACATTTCCGTTCTAAGTAAATAACTACCATCAGTATTGGAACTAATAGTCAAAGCTAAAAAATCCAACTACGTGTCTGCAAATAAGGTTAAGTGTGACTGCAGAATCAAAACAGTACCTGGGAGCCTTCCTCATTATAATGCCTTGCATTTCGGAACATGAGCTTCATATCGTCAATCATAGCTTCTTCCCCTACATACTTATCATTACGGATGTTGTGTTCTATCATTTTCAAGTCCATTGGCTCTAAGATAATTTTATAGTAATCTGGATAGTCCTTTTTGGATGGCTTAACCATAAACAGGTCGCAGAGCCGTCTGCCTGTGCCCGATTCTCGAGCTTCCAGAACTGCATTGTACAAGATCTTCATTCGTTGCTTTCGCATGTTCTTTTTACTGTTAGGTCGTGGAGAAGAATAAAAAGGAAAAGAATAAATGCTAAAGGTTCTTCTAGTATTAATATCAAAATGATATTATTCTTTAAATAAGAAAACAAACACATATTTAAGACAGAGTAGTAGAAATGCAAGTTTGTGCTGGCTTTCCAAATGAATTTGCAAATAACGACAGCATCACTATCAGTACTCTGCTAAATAAACAGAAAACCATCTTTAAGATATTATTTTCCCCCCCATTTCCACCTTGTTTTTAAGCATTCTACAGAATAAAACAAATTACTCGCTTTAACAAATAAAAATACAAAAGATCAGATGGAGTTCTAAGCACTTTCCAGCTGCAGGAAGAACAGATCAGTCAGGAGTGAACACCTGAATTCAAGAAATACAGCAATCACTGCCTTCCTGACCCCCTCTGCTTAACACAGAACGTCAAAGATGTGAGACATTAATCCATGAGTATTTCAGCACCTTTTGCAGTAACAGATAACAAGGATATTGAGAACGTAGTAGGAAGATGGTCTGAATTGCCTAAACATGTCAACCACACTCAGAGCCACAAGTCAACCTTACCAGTACTGCAACACCCACGCTGAAAAGTGTCACACCTCCATACCTACACCACAAATTCAACAGCCATCCTATGCATGCTGTAAAGATTGGGTTATGCTGTCAGATTTCATGACCAGAATGAAGATTGTCAGAAGGAAAAATAAATAAATCAAGTCCTGCATGGCTCCCTGTACATATACTACAGGGTCTACAACAAATCGGATGGGAGAAGAAAGCTTGTGTTAATATTAAACTCAGATACCGTAGCACATTTAGAAATGCATCCTCCACAAAGCATTTTTGAACCATCTTTCAAATTGCTATCTCTGCAAAACACTTTTTCAGGTAGACGTAACTTCAATTAATTCTAAAGACAACAACAACAACAAAAATCTACATTTGCAGAATGCATAGAACATCACTGTAAAACAAGCCAAACTAGATCATAGTTTTTCCATCACCTGGCTCCTTCTCAGAGATATTCATTTGAAATACACCTAATCTTTATAGCTTTGTGCCTCTGATATCGCCTGCAAATAACTAATGAAATTAATGTTCCAACATGTCAGAGAAATCAAAATGGATTGCCTATAACTAAAGAACTCCCCTCTCCCTTACTATCTTCACTGTTGGATACTGTTAGTTAATGGTTCACAACAGCAGATGAACAATACCAGAACAGCTATATGGTCCTTGAATTCCATCCATACTATAACATGTTTCCAAAACTTAACATTTAGTCTAACAAAAGTAGGTGATGCAAAAACAAAACAGAAACATCAAAAGCCTTGTTTAGACAGCCCTTGCATCTGATAAGTAAAAGGGGAAATTCAAACAACACCATCAGTAGAAAACACTATTACTTTCCCAACAGGATACATTTTGCCTGGTGCATTAACGTTTTCTTTCAATATCTTGGAATTCCTCCATGCTTCACCTCTGCTATGATCAGCTTTCACAGTCTTCTTTTACTTGCTGCCTCTCAGCAAACCAATAGCAAATGCTGAACTGACAGCATCAAAAGCACTGTAGGTTCACTTCAGACATAAAATACATACAATTACCTCCCTTACCTACGAAGATTTTTTCCTTCTTTTACTGTTCTTAGATGACAATTCTGACAGATACTCTCTTTTAAGCGTTTCAGTATTCTCTTGCACAGGATCAAACCACCGAGTTTGAAGAATACTGATGACAATTTGACTTGCTTCATTAGATACTGAAGATCACAACAGTGACAACTTTTGCAATTTTTTCCTTCCTGATCTTCATTCGATGTGGCGGTTTGCCTTATCTTTCTGCTTCTCTTATTTCTGCTCACATCTCTAGGTTATACCACCTCCTAAATCCATGTTAATGTTTTCCCCATGCAGATTTTTTTCTAAGTGTAAGTGATGCACTTACTTGATTGCTCTTAAGTGGATCTTTGCTCTGTTCATTCCCTTCCTCCCACCATAACTGCTGTCATTTTGACATAATGAAGAACTAAAAATAGGGGAGACTGAACACCTAAGAGGGATGTTGAATTGCAGTTTCACACTGATAGTTGCTACACTTGCAATCATGTTATCGAAAGTCAGAACTTCCTTCAAAAGATAAGGAGAGGCAGAGAAACAGTCCAAACATTTCTGCCAAGATTTTCTCAAGCGGTTTAGAGAATGGAAGAAGAAAAACATATGCAAAGAGACATCAGTGCATCCAGTGCCTATTTATGAAAGTTCTATTGACAACTACTAACTAGCCCAAAAGGAAACTAATGTCAGCAAATAGTTTTTAACTAACTAGAACAATTAATGTGATTATGTTTCAGTCACTACACACACGCTGGAACACAGCCTAGTGTTCTCTAAGAATAACCAAAGAAAATAATAAATAAACAAAGTAGCAATGTTAAGGTCTACAGGAAACTACAGAAGCACACACCTTTTCCTTTTGGAGCTTCCAGTATCAGATGTAGCAGAAGAAATCATGCTGTCCCCATCCTCAATGTCATCTCTCCGAGCAAGCTCCTTCTTCTTTGCCTGAAGAAAGGACAAATGGCTGAAGTCTTTGCTAGACACATTCAGAACAACATTAAGCAGCAGATCAGATGCACGAGATAAAAAGCAGCTATGTGTTTTCTGCACATAAAGGCACATGCAGATGCACCATCAAAATATTTCCAGTTATCTATTTAATGTGAGATTGCAGACACAAAATGGTCATTGAAGTTCTTAAGGGAGCAATTTGAAATCAAAGCCATTTCAAATTACAGCACATAGATGGAACATCTAATGAAATCTTTAGCATCCTCCACCTCCCTGTATTTAACTGTGAACTCTTAAATAAAAAAGGGGGAGTAAGAAATAAAAACAGCATTTTTTTTACAATTTCCTTACAACTTTATCAGGTTAAAAGCTGTGATAAGGAACAAGAGTGACCAAGAGACCGAGGTAACAGTTATACTGGAGGAATCACTCCATGCTGCTCTTCATTCCCACACATCACCTCCTAATCAACTACTTTTGGAAGCAATTTTCAGACTACTGTTTAGACATTATAGGACACTATGGAACAGATGATCAACAAGCCAGTCACAGCCAATAAAAACACTACTGCAAACGAGCCTTGTTAGAAATTGGTTTGGAAAAATATTACTTAGGGTAATAAATTCATATGAAAAGTTACATCCTTTTGATTGTTCTACTGCAGGTACCTGCATAACCTGCTGCATTTTCAGTACTCTCTTATAGATGGCAGAATTGGGGACATTGTAACGCTTGGCATTTTCAAACATTAAGTTCAGGTCAGCCTCCAACTGATCTAATGTTTCGTACTCGTGGTTCTTCAGTTTAGCTCTGCAAAAGAAGAAAATTACAAGTGGATTATTTCACACACACCACCAAACCATACTTTGACAGCTTCATTTTTATGAGAAATCCATATCCAGACAGCTCTTGTTATCTTCTTCTGATGCCACAGTATCACCTTGCCATTGTAACAACACTAGATGAACACTTCTTTTTGTGTTCCCACAGAACTGCCTGTTTGTTGATTGGTGCTACACCTGCTGAAATATGCTTCTGGAGAAAGCTGGAAGGACCAACAACACAAACAAGTCTTCCACACAAGAGAACACAACAGAAAATAGAAACACAAAGCAAACAACAAACAAACCGAACCAAAAATGAACCCCCCATGTTCTCTTCCAACTACAGAACTGCTGAGAAGTGCTCACGGATTTCCACAACAGCTCTGTAGAATCCTTCTGCTGGTAACATCCAACCAACTGCTAATTTCCTGGGTTCCAGCTGCGTGTGCCTTACTGAACAGTAAGTGTCATCTCACAGAGAGCTGAAGAACTGACAGCTCTCAGTGGCTATAAGAAAACAATAAAAAGCTTTGGACAAACATCCTAGATTTAAGATGTGGAGAAAATTACTTGTTATTCTCATCTATAACAAACCATTCTGGATCCCTACAAATTGCTGAGATTCTAAGATATTGGTGTCTTGTTAACCTTTGTGTATTATTTTCTAGCTACTTTTTAATATTTCCAACTGAAGTCACGCATAACAGAAAGGTTCTCCTGTCAGCATCACTCACTGCCATTCCAAAAACGGACAGTTACCAAGATAGCTTTCATCACAGAGCAGTAAGAATTAAAATAAATACACAGAAGGGGAAAAAGAGGGGAAAGGAATTTTTGTACCAATTAAATTGTCATGAAGCAGAATCCATCTCCATTTGTACAATGTAAAAGTCCAACAAAAACTATCTGCCTATGGTAACAACTATGTTACCAGTATTAAAAATGACTAATATTAAAAAAAAAACAAAAACCCAAAACATGAAATTCAGGATTTCTTTCCCCGAAGTCCCTGGTTTATGACGTATATACTCATAAATACTCAGGACATAAATACTAAACCCACTTCATGCTCTTGCCATCGTCCAGTAACAAACTGTGCAGGTGATGCCACATCTCCTCCAGTTAGTCTGACTGCTGGCTGGTATGGAAAGCAAAATCTAGGGAGCAAAGCACACAAGGAGGCTTTGCAATCTGAAAGAAACACTGACAAGCCACCACAGGACTGCAGCACATGAGGTTTGTTCATATTGCAAAAGATAAAACATCAGTGAGATAACACTCAAGGAAACACAGAACAGAAATACTGAAAACTTGCATCAGAAATCTCACCAATGAGCCCAATTTTATCACAAACATTGTATGCTCTTACTTATTTTTTTTTCAAAATAGAGTGATTTAACAGCACTGCAATCTGTCAAGGCACACACGTGTGAATAGCAGTTTCCAGCAATTTTCTCCTTTAGTGGTGCTAATATAAGTGTTCATAAATAATTTAAACTCTCAAAGGATTAATGAACAACTAAAATGATGTCCAAATAAACACAATTCTGCCTCTTAGAAAGGAAAAAGAACAAGCATCATTTAGAGTACTTTGGAATCAAATGGTACAAAAATTGAGAAAAGCGTGGCCTGTGCAGAAATGAGTTCACAGGAGAAAAATGCCCACCAGAATTCCTCTCCCTTTGGACACAGGTGGCAGCTGCACTGTTTCCAGGGGATGTCTCAGATCAAAGTGATCACTCACACTGACAAACTTGCAGAACTGAGCTCTAATTAGGCATCTAACAATATGAAAACCACCTCAGCTGCCTTAGCTTTGCATATTAAATACTTCAGACAAATGTCTAAAATTCCTCAATACTTTTCACTGTTACAGACAACCATTACAGGAAAAGCAGCCATGCTCCAGCAATCAATTATTACTAAGCCCTCCCAAGATCTGCTCTGTGGTTCATCCCCTGAAAGAGGCCAGCCTGCACACATCGTGCCTACCTTCCATCTCTGCTCAATTTCTGCTTCAGTATCAGCAGCACGCAGTTTGTCAACGTCCTCACCATGTTTGCCTTCTTCCAGAAAACTAAAGTTTAGAGGAACTGAATGGCAGAAAGAACTAGAAGAATTGCTCGTCCCCCAATTAATATAAGAAACCAGAACTACAGAATCACAAGTCTGCACTCTGATCTCTACTGCACGAGGTGTAAGGCCAGCTCCTGAACAAGAAACACAGAAGGCCACCTCTCAACTGAAGTACCACTTTTTCCATTCAAATTGCTTCTCCTCATTGTCCCTTAGCACTACTTCTCTTTATTTGGAGTTGTTCTGCCCACAACACAAACTGTGCTATGCCCACATAAAAAAAGATAAAAGTAAGCTGCAGGCAGAATAAGGCAGCAGCATTTCTTAGGCTATGTATCCTACTAGCAACTATTTCCTTTCCTCAAAAAGGGACAAGGGAAGATGAGGAAAGCTTTTTTAAGTTTGCTTTTAGTTTCTCAATGCAGTGGTCTGATAGTAACAGGCAATAAACTGAATTAATCTCCCAGTTCTGGGTCTGCCCAGCCCATAAGGTAACCAGCGAGGAATATCCCTGTCCTTACATCAACCCAGGAGCATTTTCCATCACCCCTCCTCCCTCCAATGCTCTATGGAGAAGCAGTGGGACTGCAGCATGGTGGAGCTAAGCTGCCTGCTGGCATTATGCCACCACAGTGGCAGACAGAAGGAAAATTTGCAAGGGATTTTAAATATTAAAGAGAAGAATTTTTATCTTCAGAGTATTTTCTCAGTTGGCACACTCATAAATGAAGCAAATTGCAACACAATTATATATTATTTTTCCAAGAGCAATAATAAAACCTTAACCTAAGTGTTACTTTCAGCTATTAGTTCTATAAAACATTCAATTTAACCACATAGCAGCCTCTGCCCCTTCAAGGTTAAGTCCCACTCATCAGACTAATATGTTTATTCTATTTTCAACTTGAATATTAAATCTAGAAGTAACAAGAGCCAACACAAATTTAAGCTCCAGGAGAATCTCAACCCAGTCTAGTGAAGTGAAAAAAGTTTATATTCCTATGACATATAAAGTTGGATGTACGTTCATAAGAAAAGCTCACAAGGTTCTTAAGTAGCGGATGTCACGCAGAACAAACTGCTTTCCATTAGATCACAGAATCATAGGATGGTATGGGATGGAAGGGACCAACAAGATCATGTAGTTCCAACCCCCTGCTGTAGGCAGGGATACCTCCCTGTAGCCCAGGTTGCTCACAGCCCCATCCAGCCTGGCCTTGTGTGCTTCCAGGGAGGGGGCACCCACAACCTCGTTGGCCAACCTGTGCCAGTGTCTCACCACCCTCACAGTAAAGATTTCTTCCTAATATCTTGTCTAAACTTACCCTCTTCCAGTTTAAAGCCATTTCCCCTCATTCTGTAGCTACATGCTCACATAAAAAGTCCCTCCCCAGCTTCCTGGAGCAGAAGACACTGGGGTATGCCTACAAAGGCACACATCTCTCACATGCAGACAGGAATTCTCTAACAGCTGTCCTCTCCCCAGTGGAGTAAAGCCTCATGAACTTGCCTTCAGGATCATATTTACTGATGCAGTAAAATTTAAGGAGAAACACAGTTCTTGTAAGCACGTCAGTATCTGACACTTGCATTCCATGTAACAGTAAGTTTGATGTGTTCCTGCATTAATTCCCAAGTACTTCTCCAGGCAATGAATTACTGAATTACTTTTAACAGTGCTAAATAACCTCCATACCGCAGAATTCTAACATATCTTAAAGTCAAAGTCTTTCTGTTTAAAGAGGATATTCTTGCTCTGCAGCCCTGTACCTTGCTCTATTCAAGCTGAGCAGGGAGTATCACATCAGTGAAGACAAACCCCATGGGAGGGAATGAAGAATGAGCCAAACCTGTCTCAGCTGTGTTCACTGACAGAGCAAGGGCACAAAAACCATGGAATTCCATCTGAACACGAGACTCCTTGCCTGAATCTATGTTGGTAGCCAAATGCTTGCATGGTTGCCCAAATGCTGGCACGGTTGCCCAGGTTGGATGTAGAAAATGGCAGATGGGCATAGTGGCTGGTGGGTGGCTCCATTCCAAACCTGGCTTCTGTACAGAGCAGGGCAGGAGGACACTGCAGCCATGGAAGGATCATTTCCTGCAGCCAAAACAGCCTGAGAGCAGCCCCCAGCTCATGCCACCAAGGATCACAGTGCTCAGTGAATGATCAAGATGCTGGGATAGCTGTAATCTGCTCTTGTTAAGCCAAACAAAATACATCCAGAACTGTGATATGCTAGAGATGATAAATCGTTTAGTGTGGATTTTCCTGTATTTAACACACACGAACTCCTGAAATACATGATTAGCTGCAAAAGCTCCTAAGGCAGCAGATACTCAGCCACCCATTTCATAGTGCATTCTGGCAGCACAGCCCAAATATCCAGGTGCCAATGCAGGAATCACTAGGAGACTGGGATGCCAGGCTGTACACTAACACCCTTACTTTGTCACTACAACAATTAACCTTGTCCCCATCTAGGACCATCAGGTGTACACCTTGAATCTGAATTTTCAAACACACAAACCAACAGTAACCATCTACTGTCCCCTCCCCTCCAAAAAAACAAACAAAACAAACAAACAAACAAAAAACAACCAAAAAAACCCTTCCACAATACCAATAAACCCATGCTCATTTCAGTTTTCCCTAATGCACAACAACTAAGTACACGTATGTATGACTTCAGGGCTTTTAGGCATAATAAAGGAGAACACTACGTGGTATTTAACAAATAACTGAATTTCAGAATTTGCTGAAACAACTTAGACAATTATAAATACTTTATATTATAAATATTACAAATGTGTACACACACTATTTCTAAAAAAGCTGTGCTTTATTTTCCAAGCTCTCAGGTAATGAGAAATATCATCTTTTTCTGAAGTTCTTTATACACTTGCATGCCATCTTTGGACTGCTCCAACAGCCAAGGGTAGCCTGACTCCTCTGTAAGGGAAGCAGAAAAACAGCTGCCTTTCTAATGGAAATTTTAATATACTAAGCACATTTTCAAAGCAACATTTCTCCCAGTTAAATCCATATATACATAATTGGAACCAATACCCTTCCGTACATTAAATGCTCCCTACCAATGATGTTCTCAATTTCATCTTTTTTCCCAAAAAAATGCCCTTTGTGGTTCCTTCAACAAAAGATGCCTCCTATGTCAAGCCAACAGCTGTACTAAGACGTAAGGAAATAAGTGGCTTTAAAGCCACTGACGGATAGCTAACCAGTGTGGGATCTCTCTACTTGCTTACCAAACCTTTATCCCATGACAACAGAGTAGGCTGGCTGTTCCATGGAAGGAGAGCCACGCACGTGAAGGTGGTCAGCAGGGCAGGGGACTTGCCAGCCATGAGCAATCAGGTTCAACCTAGAATCCAGGCTGAGTTTTGGTGACTAGGCAAAGGCAAGAAGCCAGGCTGGCAGGTCAGGGTCCTGCCCAGGGATGGCAGCCAGGGTCAGACAGCCAGCAGCCATCAGGCAGGCAGGGCCTGTGCACAGGGACATGGCAGGCCTAATTTCAGTCTGGGAAATCAGCCTGCGGGACAGAGTGTCAGTGAGTGGGGGGGATCAGTGGGAGTGCATGGCCAGGCTGTGGTGTGCTGGAGCACACAGTCCTACCACACAGCCCAGGGCAGTGACTGGAGCCCCAGGGCTGAGCTGTAACAGGGCTCCTGAGTCCCAGGGTAGGAGGTTTGAGCCACACAAAACCACTAAGACTTATTATGCACTCAGCATCTTGACATATATCCAACCATATTAGCTCCATCATAATAGCTGTGGTGTGAGCACCACTCAAGGAAGACATTGCTCACTGTTTTTTGTTTAAATTGGTTTTTACCCAGCAACTGTGCTCCGAGAGCTGATGAGCTTCAATGACTCATAGATTTATGAATGGTGTGTTGCATTAGTACTGCACTCCAGACTAGCTAGATCATTAATGAAAATATTCTCCACAGTTGGACTGTGACATAGACTATTTGCTTTGCTGAAGACTATTAATGTAAAAACCACGGCAGTAAGAGATAAGCAAGCCACTGGGGTCAAGAAAAGGGCATAACATAGAGTTCTGCAGAAACTTTCACCTCTGCTGTCTACCAACCCTCCAGAATTATTGATATGGCACAGCACAAATGAAACACCATGTAAAATAAACCCACGGACGGCAGCCATTTATAAAAGATGATCAGAAGACTGATACAGACTGGTGTGAAACAAGCACCAATCAAAGCACAAAGGAAAGATGGTATATGTTGCATCAGCAACTTGACCACAATATAGGACTTTGGAAACAAAAGAAACCCTTAAATATTTTCCCATCAGATGTAGTTTGCATTCTGTTTTCTTACCTGATCTGCTGCAATGAAATAGGTGTTTTAATTTGCTGGTAATAATCAGGATACTTTTTCTTGGAGGGCAACTGGAAAAAGGGTTCAGATATTAGCTGGCCCTGATTATTTCGGCAACTTCTAACTGTATCATAAAGCTGATAGAGAGGATTAGAAGTGTCCATGAAGGAAGTAATACTCTCAGCTTCAGACTCTCCTTCATAACGAGCAGCAGCTGCACAGAGAGAAAGGAAAAATGGGAAACTCTCAGCGAACAAGTCAAGTGGATTTCGTTGTTTGACTTTTCAAATAGAGAAAGAACTAAACAAGAACAAAAGAGTCCTTCAGCTGAGGGCATTCAGCCACTCTGGCAGTCAGATTCACATCTTAGAAAAGGACATCACAAATGGCTGTACCTCATGTGCCTCAAGCTGATGGGAAAACAGAAAACAAAAGCCACCACAACACATAGCTAGATAGCAAGTTCTCTTACCACATGAGACTTAGTCACTGGTAAAACACCCTGCATACAGAAGCACTGAGAAGTATGTGTATATGAGACTACACACCAGGACCACTCAACCACATGCTACCAATAGGACAGCTATAGAACATCCTTATTTACCCATTTAAACACTGATGTCAATATTTGTGCCAAATATATTTGTACACAGAGCTACAGTCATGCTGCTGTCCAACTGAAGTACACTACAGGAACATGAACTGACAAACCAGAACCATATTTTCAAAGGTGCTTAGGCAGGGAAAATAGCAGAACTACACATGATGTTTTTTGTATACATGTGAAAAGAAGTGACTTCAAAACTTCTATAATCCTTTAAACTATAACATTCACAGCCCAATTAAAAAAAAAAAACTGACCTTTAATTGACAAGACTGACACTAAAGGTCACCTTTAATATGCAGAAAATGAAGGAGAACTACACATTTTAGAATTATTATTATAAAGTATTTCTGCTAATTATAAAGAGTATTTATTAATTTTATAGAGACTTTGCCAGCTCACTTGATGAAGCATACAATAAGTTTCAGGATTAGAACAAACAAAAAAGATACTATGATGAAGTAACATTTACTGCTGACAAAACCAGGGAAAACATTACACACAGCTATTTATTCATTCACTTCCCCTCTTACAAATTCCAGTTTAGATGGAAGCTTGGTGGATGACACACTGGATAATTCAGTTACACAAAAGACAGCTCTCTAATGCTCATGCCAAGTTTCCAGCAGGCGTTTTCATTATTGCTCAGTAGTGGCTGGCAATGTTTCAGGTTTTCTACTCAATTTCAGTAAAGATATATTGAAATGATGACAAGGCCAGAGGGCATTCTGGCTGCACACAACACGGTATAATCATCTATCCTCTGCAGTCTGACATGGCACATTTATGTAGATCCACTAGCCAAGACAGATGCAAGCTAAAACACAGCTGACCTCAGTAGATGCACAGGCATGCCAGAGATGTTCATTACTGATTCAGAGGAGATACCTAAAATTATCATGTGCCTGTATACCAATCAGCATCAAATAATTGCATAGCATCTACTGTGGTAACCTGCAAAGCAGGAGCTGGACAGAATAACTTCAGGAAAGAGAGACTGGAAGCAGTGCTTTGTTTTCCCTGAACCTCATCTATCATCCTGAGCATAGAGAGAAATGCTTCCAGCAAAGAGAATGCTACCAGGTACAACAAGTTCCCAGACTAATTATAAAACAGAAGTAGGCTTTACTTTTGTTTGCTCAACACTGCAGCTCTCTCACAAGAGAAAAAGGAGAGCTGCTTCTTAGGAAAGAGAAAAAAAACCACAAGAAAGAAGGACTTTAATATTCTGTGACATGGTAGCCAGCAAAGAAGCAGTTCAGTACTCAGACAAGACAGGACCTTCTTTTATAGGCATTCCCCAAAATGAAATCTAAATAAATTAAACAAGCACTCAGAGGAAAGTGTGTACATAACACCTGAATAAACCCATAAATATTTTTATTACAATGTGTACGCTCTTTCAAAGACATGACAATCACTACATATCCTGAGGTATTCAGAAAATGATAATGTCCTCCCAACAGGAAATATTAATGCATCTTGACAATTGAAGATGCATTATTGAAGTCAAAAGACAAAAATCCTTATTCTGCTACACAACCAAGCACATAAGGCAAGACCGCAGGCTCTCGAGCATTCAGAAGCAGTAGGTCCCATAAGAACACATTAGAGAGGAAGAGTTAGCAGGTACAGAGGAAAAAAAAACCAAAAATAAAAATTTCAGGCAGTAACACTACGAGTGCCCTTACTCAGTGCTGACAGAGGAAAGAAGCAGAGTGAGGAAAGCACATGAATGTACACAAAAAAAATAGTCTTTACTCATTAAGTAACTTGCTTTCATCAATGTCATGTACTGAGACAACAATGAATGCTTGAAGCATAGCAAGATAGATGCTAGTAAAATCAAAAGCTGCAACCAGTCTTAAAGGCATAAACCTTATGCCTTTTTATATTTATAGTGAGGATAACTTGTAATGGAGCTGCAAAAGCTGCTCATGTGTCAGTACGTTTGAGCTAGAAAGCTCCATCACACCATGACACACTCTGAAACTGTGAGGATAAACTCCAAGTTGGAAACAGTTGCTTAGGCAACTGCTGCATTCAGAGACGCTCACAAAGACTGAGCTCTCTGTAACAAGGAGAAAGTTCTCTATGCTCGTTCACGCCCAACTCTCATTTGTTTCAGTGAGTGTTAGGGGAAAGACAGATACCAGAGCAACTAATAAGACTGCTTGCTTTAAAGGAAAATCTTTTTCACTCTGAGAATGAAAACGTAGGGATGTCCAAAGAGTATGTTGGAAAGACTGAGAAACAGTGACAGATATCTGCCAAAAAACTGCCCCTTCAATGAATGCAGTAAGATAACTTCAACAGTGCTAAGGCAAAAATCTCAGACACACACAAGGCCTTGTGCAAATGACATCCATGTCCAGGGCAGAGGTGACATCTGAAAGTGGTTAAACCACTTGAAGCATTTAAATCCCAAAGAAGCAGAAAGCTATATGCTCCTACAGCACTGAGGAAGGCCTGCAACTAACAAGCACGCTGAGCAACAGGAATGAATACTCTCCACATCTCCCAAAGAGGGGAGCCAGAACTGAAGCCTATGCTGACCGGAACGCAGAAACAATTCTAACATGAAATAAAACACACCCTATGTTAAAAAAAAAGTAACAAAAATACTAATAATCAGATATCTGCTCTGAGACAACGTAAGGAAATTACTGAGAATGCAACTAAAAGACAGACTATAGTAACATTTGGCCAATATTGAAATATATGATATAATGCATATGTTATAGCAGACATGCTTATGAAACTAAAGATGCTGACTCAAGGCATGCCTTTTTATGTACTTGTGTTTGAACATAAGCCCTCATGCAAGATCACATTACTGCTAGATTACACAAGATATTTGTAAATTCCATTATTTAGCTTTCCTTATATCCCATATAAATAGTCTTAACCTTAAAAAATAAAAGCTGACAGGCTCTTAGAAGAGCCAATGGCACAAGAGAGAACAAGCCAGCATGAAGTTCCTCTAGGACAACTACCATACTGTTAATCTCTTAACCCAAGGAACACGTAACACTGTTTTCAACATCTCCTTGTCTGTTCCACATTAGAAGGAACAAAAACATGCAGCAGCTTCCCAAAGCTTGGATCAGTTTGGCCAGTTGGGCCTATCTATCAGCAGCTGCACATTTATAACTCAGCACTAATAGAAAACAGTGACTGGACTTAACAGATTTATATGCTGAATTTTGAAACAGTAAATATAATTCTGCAACAGAGAGTGACATTTGAAGAGATCTTTAATTAAAGAAAATAGATAAATTTCATATCAGCTCCTACCAGCCAAAGCAGCATCTTCATCACTTTCTGATCCATACTGCAATGCCATGGTTATTGCTGATAAACGATCCCCCTGGGCTGATCTTTTGTTACTGTAAAAGAGGGAAGAAAAAAAAAAGATTTCAGAAGTAAAAAATAACGAAAGGTTCTTATTATTAAATCACCATTAACAGCCATCCCGAGTGAACCAGTAAACCAGTGAAGCTCATGACAGCTGCTCATCATATAAATAAAATAGAGAAAATAGAGATGGCTACAGAGAAAGAACTATAGAGCTTACCAAGCTGTTAAGATCCCTTGAGACAGCCTTCATTTTTAACAGGCCCGCCCTCAAACCAGAAACTGCCCATGCAGTAGAATGTCAGAGCTCAAGCTATGCATCTTCTGTCCTACTTCAAAGTATTTGTGTTATTAATTGGGACTTACGAGAATAAGTCTTCTTAATTATCCCAAAATCATATAAACACTGCTTCGTCATCTTTCAAAAGAATCTTCTTCTTTATATCCAATCTAAAGAGGAGCTGAGATGGTCCAGTCTGGAGAAGAGGAGGCTCAGGGGAGACTTTATTGCTCTCTATAACTACCTGAAGGGAGGTTGCAGTGAGCTGGGGGTCAGCTTCTTCTCTCATATAACTGGTGATAGAACTAGAGGGAATGGCTTCAAACTGCGCCAGGGGAGATTTAGGCTGGACGTTAGGAAATACTACTAGTCTGAAAGGGTGGTCAGGCACTGGAATGGGCTGCCCAGAGAGGTGGTGGAGTCACTGACCCTGGAGGTGTTCAAGGAACGTTTGGATGTTGTGTTGAGAGACATGGTTTAGTGAGTACTATATTGGCGATAGGTATACTTTGTGATTCTGTAAAACTCCTCTCTTTTAGTTTGAAACCATTTCCCCTTGTCCTGTCACAACAGGCCCTGCTGAAGAGTCTGTCCCCTTCTTTCTTACAACCCCTTTGGATACTGACAGGCCTCTCTCAGCCATCCCAAGTGATGTCACAGCTCGCTGGTTTTTCATTCCTGTCACCAGAGTTGGAAGGGACCCTTGCAGGTCATCTGGTCCAACTCCCTTGCAATGAACAGGGACACCTACAGGTAGATTAGGTTGCTCAGAGCCAAGTCCAGCCTTTCAGTTTCTCCAAGAATAAGGCAGTCACTGCTTCTCTGGACAACCTCTGCCAGTGCTTCACCACCTTTGTCTTAAAAAACAAAACAAAGCAAACCTTTTTTCCTTATATCCAATCTAAATCTCCCCACTTAAGTTTGAAACCATTTCCCCTTGTCCTGTCACAACAGACCCAGCTAAAGAGTCTGTTCCTTTCTTTCTTACAGCCCCTTTGGGAATGCTCTCAGCTCTCCCTGCAGCCTTCTCTTCTCCATGCTGCACAGCCCCAGCTCTCAGCCTGTCCTTGTAGGGAGCTGCTCCATCCCTTGGGACATTTGTGGCCCTCCTCTGCACACTCCAACAAGCCCACATCTCTCCTGTGCTGACTTCTCCCCATCTGGACGCAGCACTCCAGGTGAGGTGTCAGCAGAGCTGTGCTCCATCCTTATACCTCTTCCAGCTTGTACTGATAGCAGGAGCTGCCACAACCCAGGTTTTGTCGGTTTCTATCTTCCATCTCTTAAATATTTGGTCCTACTTATTTCTTTCAGTTTCCAATATCATTTTCCTAGACTTATAGTTTATTTCCTTGTGATTTTTCACACCCTTTATTTTGTAATGAAGTTAGCACATCAATCTTCAGAATATTTCTAAGGAAACAGCTGCACAGCAAGTATTTAATAACAAGTGTTTGAAACATGAAATATAAAAATCAAACATGGAAGCGTACTTACAGTAAAGTACCTTCTTAAACTATACTTCATAGGAAGAAAATATATTTGAAATTTCAAGAGTATTTGAGTCAATGTTGAAAATTAAAGAACAGTGCCAACTAAAAAAAAAAAAGTGTGTATGTATTTCTTATTTTTAAAGTCAGCATTTCCATGTGATGATGACCCAGCTTTTCCTCCAAGTCCAAAATTTACTTACCGAAAATATTTGTTAGAAGAATTTCTCTCATCACCCACACTGCCTTTACCCTGTGAGGAAGGACCTGTCAGCTTGGAAGCAGTCAAATTTGATGGCGTCCTTAATGCAGGAGAGACAAGCCAAGGAAAGGGGGAAAAAAGAGGCCCACCTTAGACCCAAGACAAGATGCAGCAAGGCTACAGCTCTGTACAGAATTACTTTGATAGATCAGACAAAAGCTTCAGAGACAGACAAAAAAAAAAAAAACAAAACATTTTAAAGCTAAAAGTAAAGCAACACCAAGATAAATTTAGTGCCCCAGCATTCTGATATTGATTTTGTTTATAAAAAGCCAGAAGGTCACATTTAGATTAAGGATTAATAGCTATACACACAGCTCAGCCTACAACAACATGTGAGCAGCCAACAAAACACTCCTTAGCACCAACACAAAGCTAACCATACCAAATCATGTTTGATCAGTACTTAATAGAAGTCACAGTGTGCACAGTCAAGGAGTTTTATTTTGTCACTTGACTGAAGGGAGGACAGCTAAATGCACCGACAAAGAGCAATTAGAGTGACAGCAGACATACAGGACCCTGTGCTGGGAGAGCACAGTTATTTGACACAAGTTAGTGGTATAAGAAGGAGCCTGAGCCTGATCCACCAAAGAGAAAGTGACATAAATTCAGAAAAAAAAAAAAAATTAAAGGAACTTATGGGGGTATTCTACCAAAATCAGCAATAGGTAAAAGAGACTGTCTGCTGAGACAATCAAAACAGGAAAAAATTTATGATTCTGTGATGTAGATTCAGCAGAATATAAAAAAGAACAATGGTTCAATTAAAAACAAAACAAAGCAAAAAGAAAAGCACCAGGCAGTGAAATACTTCAGAATAGCAGGTGGGAGGTTTGGTTTGGACTACACCTTTCTCTCACCCAATTCTTTTGCACTAAAAAATAAAAGTAAATAAATAAATAAAAAAAACCAATAAAAAATAAATATAATAGTTTTAAGAAAAGACAAAAGCACCCCACATGCCCTGCTATAAAGAGCAGTTCAACATTACTGTAGCCTGTTTCAGGCACTACAAGTATTTTTTGCCAAGTTAGAGAAACGAAGAAGGGAGCTATCAATTAATGTGACATTCAGATTACTTCAAGCCTTGCAGATCCATTGAGAGCCCAATACACGAGAACATAAAGAATCAGGAACCTTAAGAGTAGAAATGGGTTGGCAGTGCAAGAGAGGAATTCAACTAACAAATATCAGTGTGATTTATCTGTCATCCCTTTTTATGCAAACAGCTTAAGTTTGAAGAAAAATAAGTAAGACTCCTACTTAAATACAACTTGTGATATCACAGAATCATAGAACCACACATGGCTCAGGGTGGAAGAGAGCCCAAAGATCAGCTAGCTCCAAGCCCCACCATGGGCAGGGCTGCCAGTCACTAGGTCAGGCAGCAGATGGAGCTGCCCAGGGCCCCATCCAACCTGGCCTCGAACACCTTCACATATGGGGCACCCACAACACCCTGAGCTTCATCAATGTAGCCCAATGTAGCAAAATAAAGAAATAAAATCACAACTTATATTAAAAGTTGCTGGGCCTATATGTAATTCCTGTTCCATCCAAGCTAACGCATATGGAAATGATGTGTCTGTAGAACCAAGATCTTCTGGCACCACATGTACTTGGAGGAAAATTATTATGATATGCATCAGGAATTACTCCTTAATGCTTCTGCTTTTGTCTCTTTCTTTATACGAGGTGTTTTGCTCACCACTCTGGCTGACAACTCACCCAAGTATGGGAAGCATGCTAACACTGTGTGACTGAATCAGAAAAACCACAATGTAATTGAGCATTGTGAGCAATAATATCCAAGCAGGTAACTTTCATTTCTTTCAGACTTAACAGTAGTAAAAGTAAAGTTTGTGGCTAACACCTTCTAAATATTTTTCAGGGGAGAAACAAAACATAACCACCAGTACAAAATCTGCCTCTCAGTAAACAGAGGGTGCTGGGGTTCTCAGCTGTACCACACAAACCTTTGCAGGAATGAACAGCATTTATTTTTCAGCATGGAGTGCCAGTAAACAACTTATATAAATACTCAGTCCACCCTAGAACGAGTTTGCTGACTGTCTGGAGGACCTGCAAGGCAGCGGTTTATTTTTGATATATATGACACAGCTCATACTGAAAAATAATACTTAAGCTTACTTTTGACTGGTGACTCAAAAGTAAAAATACATACAAGAATAAATTCAATTACATTTTAGATAAGAAACACCTGTAACGACTGCATTACTTCCTTGTACATCAAGGACAGGCAGCACCATTTCCTAATTAAGCTCTTTCTGTGAAACAAATACAGCTGTCAAAAGCATTTCACACCTGCCTGCCTAATGACCAAAACTATTCCTCTCTGATTTTAAGTCCAGATCTTCAGTCTCTTGTGTCTCTTTTCTTAGTAAGAAATAGGTTTCCAAATAAGAGTTCATACAACATGGCCTCTGCTCTACATATCTGTTGCCCAGGGCCTTGTTGTTGTGTTTCTGCCCCTACCTACATAACTGTGAGCTCTTAGCTCTCATCTCCTTACAAGGTGCAACAGTACTCAGTACTTTTTGCACAGCAAAGCAAAACAATGCAACTGTTTCCATCACTGCTTCTCCCCTGTTCTTAACTTACAAACACACATGGTAGAAGTTGGACAGAGCTTAAGAGAGCCAGTGACACTGTTTTTGACACCGAAACACGTACAGAAATACTCATCATGGATGCACTTGAGTAGGAAAAAAAACAACAAAAAACACCACCTCTTTCCAAAGGTTATAAGCTATAGAAGAACAATAAATTTTCATGCAATTATTTCCCAGGATATTCTCCACAGCAAAATTAAGGGAACACCTACAGAGATTTTCACAATCTTACAAACAGAACTCTATTTGTGGTACCTGAGTCGGAGACTTGACTTGGCCAGCTCGCTGTGCTCAATTTCAGCCTTTTTCATATTAAATATTTTTTTAATTGCATTTGCATCCTGTCAATGAAAAGAATTTACTTGTTTATAGTTGAAAACAAATGATGTTATTTTCAGGTAGAACCATTCAAAGATCAGGAACAAAAATGGGTTTTGGTTAGGTTTTTTATGTTGCTAATTTTTGTTTTAAACATTTCTAAATGTCTAAACAATTTGGACTAAGTATTGAAGTACAGAACAAAATCTCCATGCAGTAGTCATACAGAGGCTATAAAAACAGAAAAGCTGCGTAGCTTCGAGCTCGTTTTCTCTCACATGCTTAAAAAGAACAAAAACAAACAAAACCAAACATACAGGAATACCACAAACAGATGAGTTTCTGTGACTTTCAAATGATTTAGCTACAGCCGTGGCTGAGCTTTAGGATGTTCCTTCTCTCTCTCTCTCTCACCAACGGAGCTGATACTTGAAGTAACAGTTAAAAAAGCAAAGATTACAAGATTTGAGTGATGTTACAAGCCTGGGTAACACAGCCAGGAACTGAAGTCACAATCCTGAAAGCAGTGCAACTGGAAAAGTCTAAGAACCACTGACACAGGAGAGTCATATACATTGCAAGGTCTCCTACTACAAAGTTCATAGGAACTAAGAATACAAGCAGTTATTTGTCACTGAAATTACCTTATTTTCAGAAGTACGTGGAAACAGCAATATAATAACTTGCACACAAAATGCTGCTGAACTGAAAACTAACTGAGATTGGAGGTGTAATTTGGTCATAAAAACACAGCCAAAAGGAAAAGAACCTTTGAAAACTACACAAAGAAGGCACTGCTCCACAATTCAAGCTTATAATGAAAAGTGCAATCAGTTCCTAATACCTGTAATGGGATGATAGCTGAGCATTGCCACTAACATTTTAATCTGCAGTCTCAGCCATTCCCATTACAATCACAAATAAAAGGATCCCCCATACTTCCAAAGAAGTCATGTAATCCACATCTTGATATAAAATTTAATTGGAAAAACTCATACTTCAAGATAAAAAGATATTACAACTATCTGAATCATATATATATTATATATATAAGGCAATTCCAACAATAGACTTATTTATTATGGAAATAGTTTTTAGGCCCTTACATTAAGGATTTGTTCAAAGATCAACAGCACAGAAAACAGTAAAGAAACACCTAACTTTGATCTAACTATGAGTGACTGAAACTAACCTTGAATACTTGTGATCCAGGCTCATTGTAGGTTTTGGCATTCTTTGCGAGAAGATCTATATCCTTGGCCATTGCATGAATGCTTTTATAAGTTCCATTCTGCAAAAGAGAAAAACAGAACTGCTTTATGGCAGCCTTCAGACAGCATGGAAAGTCAAAAGCAAAAGGAATTCGTAAGATGAAGAGAACACTTACAGACTAGAGAGAATAGTTTTAGAAAAGAAAAAGAGTACTGGAAAAAAAGAACTAAAACATTAAGGTCTTCTTGATCTTTAGAATGTTAAGATTGGAAAAAGCTTAATACAAACTATCTTAATGTTGAAGGATTCTTACAAGATGTGATTTCAGCGTTATTCTCTAGTTCAATTAGACTTTGTGCTGTCCTTCACTATTACACAAAATGCTAGAATTACTGAACAGTGTTTCAAATTGCTGGAAAAGCAAGATGAAAAATGAACCAGTACAAAACATCCATTTACAGCAGTAGAACAGAAGTAGGTGATGATAATGCACAACCAAGCTTCAATAGATCAATGTTTGATGTTTGTGGGACTTGCCAAGGAATTACTTTAAAACATTAAACATCAGGGAACTCAAGATACTCAGGTTCAGTGTCAGCATAGTCTGGTTTACAATGCTAGATCTTCAACACAGCTACTACTGCAGTGTTAAACCAGGACAGAACACTAAATAACTACATATAGAACTACTAGAACTACATATAGAACATACAGAACTACTAAATAACTAAATAACTACAGCATTTTGAGTCTTCAGTGGTGGGTAAAAATACTCTGCTTTTCTTAACTTAGCAATTTTAGAATGTTTATTTTTAATCAAGTCTAAACTGTAATGCATAAATAAGTTTGTATTGTACCTGAATCCTTTGGGCAATAGTTTTAAGATCTATGGGCTCCTTTATTATTGCATAATAATCTGGATATTGCTGGAAAACAAGAACAATTTATATGTTACCATGAACAGTCACAAAGCTCTTCTAAACCATTCTATGAATTATTAGTAAAGATTAATTGTAGATGAGGAATAGTGTAAACTTCATAATTATAGTATCAGGCATCAGTTTGGAGAGACAGATTATAAGGCAGATGCATACAATTATGTCTCATCCATAAACTGCCATAAAGAAACAGTTCTGACTGAAAACAAAATACACAGTGATGATTTTCAAAGTACTTATTTTGCTGGTTAAACCTGTTACACCACAATCTGAAACAGAACAGTAAAATCAACCAGATTAACAAAAAAAAAAATTAAGAAGTCTCAACCAAAAAAAACAAAAACAAAAACAACCAAGTAAACTAAAGTTGCAGAACAGAGCAAGCCCCAGTCTGCAATGATAGACCTGGGAATGAGCAGTAGGAGCAAAGCAGCTCTAAAAATGGATGGAGACAGATAAGACAGATGAGACAGTAACAAAAAACTGCATCCTCAGTCTGTGCATTACAGTGCACAGGGCAGTGATACAAATTTCCACATCTCAAATTCAGGATGATTATTATTAAAATACCCACCACTTTAGAAGGTAGTTTCTGAAACAGTTCACTTATCAGGCGTCCTGATGGATTTGTGGCAACAGCTACAGCTTCCAGAAGCTGTTCAAGAATCTCCTTCAGATAACCTGGAGATGACTAACATGAGAAATTACACCAATGAAAAGAGGTTTCAACAATAGCCAAAGTACAGTGCTTCAAACTGCACTGAAATATACACATTTATTTTTCAAAGACAGAAAAAAAAAAAATCAACTATGCATGCAGCCTTGAAAAATAATATTCTTTACATATTCAGGTAAAGCACATGAGAAAATCATTTCACATTTACACTAAAGACTCACAGGTACACATTACATCCTGTTAGAAGAAACTTGATTGCCAACATTAATGCAATCATGCATCCCAACGTCTTAAAAAAAAAAAAAAAAGACAAACCCAAGCTTCCTATTGTCATATCTGCATTAAAAAACTGCTCCAGGAACAGCTGCAGTAACCATATAGGATGCACACAGGAAAACAATGTCATTAGACACTGTCATTAAAGCTTACTGGCACACTATCAAGAACACAGCTGACCCAGAACTGCATTTTGTCCCCATGAGAGAATGTCAGAATTTTTTTTCCTAGAGAGAAGTGGAACATGTACACAGTGCTGTGAAATAATTAACTGGCAACTAATAAACGTGCATTAAAAAACAAACAAACAAAAAACTACAAGAAAACACCTTTAGGAGCATAGTTGAACCATGAAAAGACTCGATGCCTTTCCACAAATGGAAACCAAGCTTCAACTCAGTCAGCTGCCACATAGAGCAATGGCTTCCTCCAGCTGCAGCTGTCATGCCTGCACTTACTAGTTCTTGACTGTCATGTCCTTCCTCGTCTTCATCCTCCTCCTCAGCATCTCCTTTTTGAACAAATTCATTTTTTGTGCGCAAATATAACTCCCATAACTTGCAAGCAGCTTTATATTCAGGAGAATCGGGCTGAAAAAAAAAAAACAAAACAACCACACAAATCAAACAGAATAAACACCCTCAAAATTCACAGTTTTCTCATCCAGAAGGAACTTATAAATTAGTCTTTGAATTGTATTAAACTTATTGAGTAACGCAAAACATCAGAAATTCCAGCTTGAGAGGTTCTTCAGAACTGTTAAGAATGGTAATAAGAACTAGAAAATATCACTTCTGTCACTACAAAGCATTCCAGCCTTTTTGAAAAGTTGGGAATAAAACTGCTTCGGGTAGAGGCACAGACAAGCACAAGATGAATCTCAGGAGATCTCTAGGTTCTGTTGCAGCACATCAATGCCGATATTTAAAACATCATAAATGTCAGTATGCCAGAAATGTAATTTAAGCCAACACTGCTGCCTTTGTGCAACACTTGAAAATTCAATTCTACCAAAGAAGAACGCCAATGAACACACACACATCTCAGTAAGCACTGCAATGATTTGCACTATTCAGTAATTACTGTGAAATTCCAAAGAACTTGATAGCATGGATCAGACAGCAAAAATATTTCAAATACAGAGTGGCAGTCAACCATCTGCCTATTACTACCTAAAGAAAATTGCCAGAAAGAAAGGACTGCTTTCCCATTCTTTCGTGCTTTTCCTCCCCTTCCCCCTGCCATCACCACTATTTCAGGAGTTCCTGCAGAAATGCCGTCTTATTTCTGTTGATTACACTCTTCTTCACTCTCTCAGCCTCTGACAGCTTGAAATAGAGATGAGAAACCAACACAATAACTGTTCTTACGCTTACCTTACTAGACATAATATTTTCAAGACATCAGACCAGGTGCTAGTTATGAGACAGACTTAAAGGATACTCTGCTAGTCTGCTCCTTTCTTCATTACTGCAAGACGCTCAGAAGTATTATTTGAACAGAAATACTAAACAAGCAAAGGTTTCTGTTTTAGTCTGACATTCCCAATAGAGCACCTACTGTCATAAACACCTTGCCAATTAATCAGCCTTCCCTGTATTAAATTCATCTAAACGATATGAATAAAGGTGAAAGATGAAAAATGATGAGGTTACGTTTGTGTGTCACACCTTCATCTAATGACTTCGTATTTCTCTGGCAATGACAAAATTCCTGCATTCTAGTAAGATGGCTATCTACTTCCTATACTATATACAAGATTGTTACAATACAGGCACAATTTTGAGCTGAATATCCTGCAGGCAAAGGCATCTGACATTTGGGAAAAAGCTAATAATTGTTTCCTACCATCCACTCCTTGTTCCTCATATAAAACAGAAAACAAACAAAAAACTCCACCACACTAAGGGGAAAGTGTCTTCTAAAGCACACAATGAATATGCAGGTCTTTGTGCTTTTTCTACTGTAACCACAAAGTAGAAATACGTTAATCCTTAAACCTGATCGTTCTTCAAAAAGCTACAAACACGCACAAACACACAGACACCATTTGTCCGAGTGTCACCTGACTACAGAGCCTGGCTGAATTACAAAGCAATTATTTGGACAACTTCCAAAGACAAAGATATATTATCAGCATTATTATATTAGCAAAGATACAGTATCAGCATTAAAGTTTTAGGTTTGCTATCTCAGTCACAATATACAATGTCACTTTTTTATGTACGTAAAATGCTTCCATTAAATGAGATCATTCCAGTTTTCTTTCCCCCTTTCTAAAGGCAACTGCAAGAGAAACCATTAATACCTAAAATAAAACACATATTGAGTTTGGAGGAATGGACATGGGGCTTGCAGCCTCGATGAAACACATCACATACACTCACAATCTATCATCAGAAACCAGAGTAATCAATGTGCCTTTTTTCACTTCAGTAAGTGGACAATGGAAGAGAAAAATTCAGCAATCATACTGCATGCTTGCTGTTACTTAAACTCCTCCTTCAGGGAGAAAAAAAATGTGGTTCTTTTTCAAAAGGTCACATAGGATATCTCATAAAATGGGAAGGTTCTAATAGATCAGTCTTTTTCTCTGTTGTTGGTGGTGGTTTTTTTTGCTTTCTCTCTCTCTTGGAAAATGAAAACAATACCCTCTCCATGTTATTTTATGGTATCCCCACAAAAAGCTACTATAGCAAGACATCTCACAAAGATATGGTCACCATTATGGGAAAATACACAAACACCTGCAGTAAGTTCATGCTGCTCTCTTACTAGTATTAAAGGCAAAGCCAGAAAGCTTTCTGCCAAACCAAGCAATAACCTCAGTATATCTCCATCACTTTCATCATTGTTAAATTCAAGCCTTTGTACCTATTTTCCTCACCTTGTAGTAAGCCTTTGCATTGTTAAAGAGAAGCTGAAAATCAGCAGTCAGCACATTCACATCATCATATTCCTCCATCTTTAGCTTCTGTTGGATTTTCATCAAATCAATTGGCTGTGAAACCACTTCATAATAGTCTGGTTGATTTCTGTGGTAATGACAAAACTAGGCATTGTATTCCAAGCAGAAAGTTTAGACACAGAGACAACAAAATGAAACAAAGACAGTTCCAGGTAAAAGATCTGGACAGCGTTCTGTTAGTAACCTTATTTTAATACCTGTTCCATTATCATTCTCTGCTTTCTGTGTTTAAGGTACATTCAGTCTCTATTTATTATATTTTCAAGAGTCATTTGAAGACTTTATCAATCTTCCCAACACACACCCTTAGCATTACATTCCACCACTGGTGAGGGACATCTTCTAGTCACATGTTTTAGACAGGTGTCAGAAGAAATATCTCAAATGCATTCAGTGTTGCTTTTCTTTTTTTTCTTTACTGAAAACAAGTACCAACATCAGCAGGTCCCACTGAATAATTACAACACTCACTCACATCATCATACATTGTTGTGACACTGTGATGAATATAGCTGAATTTTTTTTTTCATATTTCAACTTTCTTTAATGGTGAAGCATTCCTTAAAATCCAAGGCTTGACAAGAACCATGGCCTTACCTTCGTTTTGGTGCCCTAATGAAAAGCTCACAAAGGAGCCTGCCCTGTTCATCTTTGTAATCTCTGATGGTGTTGTAAAGCTCATGACACACAGCGATCTAAAATTCAAGAACAATACAATAAAAAATAAGTCGATTTTAAGGAGATAACAAATTGAGATCTGCTTACAAGAAGAAGGGGAAGCAAACTGCTCGCATACAGTGCGCTCCAAAGCAGGAGAGTGAAGAACACGTGCATGTCATGCATTAGTACAATATCTAGCACGTCAGGTACTGCAGAATGTTAGGGTTGGCTGTCTGGTTTTTGTTTTGTATTGTCTGATTTAACAGAGTGAACTTTCTTTCAATACTAATCCTAAGTAGAACATTCCAAATGCAGACTAATTGAGTACAACTCTCTTTGAATTACAGACATTTAAAACTATGACAGAGGTCCTTTTGCCCTGCAATTATTTAAAATCAGATTGCTAACTCAAAGGCATAACAATGACATTGTATGTTTCAGCACGTATTGAAGTGCTGTTCTCCACTTCTCTCTCCCAGCATTTGCTATTCAGATGCAACTCTCAATTTCTGCACTTTATTACTTCAGCCCTCTTTCCACCCAGTCTCCTTCCATCTGCTAAAACCATCATTAAAAAAAAAAGGCAGCAAAAAGGAAAATGGAAAGGGAAAAAACAAAAATGAGGAGAGCAAACCAAAGGTGAATGAGATCCTAAACACAGCTTAGCCAAGGCAGCAACAGTTTCAGGAAACAATGAAATCAGTGCATACATGCTAAATATGACTGTCAAATACGCAGGAAGCCAGAGCACATGCTGTAAGGGTCATATCTCACAATCTCACAATCTAGCATTTCTTAGACAGTACAGTAAACCTATGAGAAAAAAAGGTGTGCATAACAAGAAGGTACTAACAGGATCCACAGTTGGGAGATTGGAAAGCCTCCTTCTCTTCCTGCTGGGGCCTGGGATATTCGTGGAGTGGTGGCCATCATCAAAGTCCCCTCCGCTGACACTGCTGGACGGCGAGGTTGCTCTTCGCCTCTTGGAACCCATGGAATCCAACTTCTTCTATAATGAAGAGAAATGTTCTTAAACTCTTGGCATTGCTACCAAATCCTCTGATGAGAGAGAGCTATTAAGGGAGCTATGTTTTGCAACGGGTCACACATGTTTCTTATATCCACAGACACATGAGCTGGGAGTAAAGGGAAGGCAAAACGGCCCTGCAGGTTAACACTGCCACTACCAACAGCAATGTCAGAAACAAAGGGCTTACAGGCACAAAGATGTATTTAGCAACTTTTACCAGGACACATTCTGAAACCATTTACATTTTGGTTCCTCAAGCTATGAATGATTACAGTGTGAGAACTGCTGTTTTATAGGACTGTATTTATAGAGCTGTATGGAGAAAAGCACTTCATTCTCTCTCGAATTATAAAACCAACACAAAATAAAAAGGACGCCACAAAGAAGACAAATGACCAACTAAAACATGAACTGCTACTGGATACCTTGTGTGAGATTCAAGCCAGAAAAGAGCTGGGTCGTTGTGTGACCACAATTCCCAATGTGTGTTTAAGACAAATGGCACAATCATCAAGAAGCAGAAAAATCCACCTCTTGTTTCAGTCACAGTTTCTAATTTATCAACTTAACAGTGACGAATGAATAACGACTGTCCAATGACTATGGGGATTTATGGACCAAGTTGCTGGCTCTTCCCCAGTTTCTAGTGACAGCATTGTAACAACATCTCCATTTGTAGCTAACTCAAAGGACAGAACAGATTTGTCTGTCCCAGCCCATACTAAATCAAGGGATCTCCCAGGAAGTTACAAGGTATGGCAGTACAACATAACCAACATAACTGCACAAGAGCATTTATGTTAGCAACAGAATGTTGAGTGTGCAAATTAGATGAATAAGAATGGGGTAGGAATAATTAACAGTCGGGGAAAGCCTTAATGCAGAAGAATGGAGAGCACGGTGTACATATAATCAATAATTTACCAGATTTACCAGAGTACAACCAGCACCTCGAAAAGCCAGTCTCCTCATAGTGTCTGGTGGGCAAGCACAGATACTAGGAGAAGGGGACACCAGAGCAGCAGGTCAGCAGTGCTGTTAGTACAGCCAGAGCTGAAAGATAAGAACAAGGAAAGAGAGAGGAGAGAGCTGACAGCAGATAGGTTATTCAAGTCGAAGAATAAACGGAGGAATTCAAGTCGGCAGACAGAAAGCAAGAAACAGGAGGCAACTTTTGCTTTTTAACCTTAGCAGAAAGCCTAGAAAGCAGCTCCGCATGCAGAACACGGGGCATTTCTGTCACGGTTTCTCTGACGTTTCACAACAAGCGGTGCCGGTTTCCCAGCCACCTGCACAGCAATGAACCACCGCATATCTGAGCTGAGAGCCCGAGCTACAGAGCAGATAAAGTGGATCTGGAGCAGCACAACAACGGCGCGGCCAGAACCCGCGTCAGCCTCTGGCGGGCAAGGACTGCGTCCGTGTGCCGAGCAAACGGCTGCCATCTCCACCAGGACGGAGCGCTGAGCGCCCGGCCCGCAGCTTCGTTACAGACGGATCTGCTTCCATTTACAAGCGGTCTCCAGCTCCGATTTCCCCCCTTCGCGTACAACGCGCGGCTCAACGGCAAAGCGCGGCTTTCGCAGGGCTCGCACAACTTCTGCTCGGAACCGAACCCGGGGGAAGCGGGTTCCTCCCGCGGCGCTCGGGCTGCGGGCCGCTCAGCGGGGAGAAGCGCCTCCTGCAGCGCGGGCCGGGCCGCTCCGAAGGCCGCTGACTCCCGCACGGCGCCGAACCCCGCGAGCGCGGCCGGGTCCCGGCACGGCGGGCCTCGCTCCGCGGAGCGGGACGGAGAGCGGCGGGGCGGGCCGCCGGGAGGGGTGGGGGTGGGGAAGAGCGGCCCGCCGGCCCGCCCCGCGCCGCCGCCTCCACACAAAGGGAACTCGCGGCCTCCCGGCCCCGCGCCGCCGCCCGGCCCCGCGCACGCCGCTCACCCCGCCGCCGTCGCCGCCTCTCCGCGCCGCTCCTCGCCGCCCGCCGCGGCCTTCCGCCCCGCGCCGCCGCCCCGCGCCGCCGCTCCGCGCCGCCGCCAAGCCCGCCCGGCCGCCAAGCGCGCCCGGCCCGCGCGACACCTCCGCGAGGAAGCGCCGCCTCGCTTTACGGCAGCGCCCGCCGGCGGGAGGAAGGGGCGGGCGGGCGGCTCCGCGTGCGCGGCGCCATGAAGAGACCGAGTGAGGAGCGCGGGAGCGGGCGGCTGGGGGGCGGGGGGGAGGCGGCTGAGCGGGGCTGACGGGCGTCGCTTTGCTTTGCTTCACTTTACTTTGCTCCGCAGAGCTGAGGAAGGCGAGCAAGCGGCTGACGTGCCACAAGCGGTACAAGATCCAGAAGAAGGTGAGGCCGGGCCGCGGGGCGGAGCGGGGCACGAAGCCGCGCGGCGCTGCTCGGGCTCTGCCGACCTTCCCGTGTGTGCACTCAGATCCGGGAGCACCACCGCAAGGTCCGCAAGGAGGCCAAGAAACGCGGCCGCAAGAAGCCCCGCAAGGACCCCGGTGTGCCTGGAGCGGCGCCGTTCAAGGAGGCTCTGCTGAGGGAGGCCGAGCTGAGGAAGCAGCGGGTAACGGCGTGTGTGTGCGTGTTTGTGCATGTGTCTGCGTGCACATGTGTGTGAGAGCGTGTGTGTAAGTGTGTCTGTGTACGTGTGTGTGTGCATGTGTGCATGTGCACATGTGCTAGTGTATGTGTGTATGCATGTGCGTGTATGTGTGTGCATGTGTGTGTTGTACGTGTGTGCACATGTCTGTGTGTGCGTGCACCTGCATGTGCACGTGTACACTTGTTTGTACGTGTGTGTGTTGTTTGTACGTGTACTTTTGTGTGCACGTGCACCTGTGCATGCACGTGTGTTTGTGTGTGTGCAGGTGAGTGTGCACATATGCGTGTGTATACGTGTGCATGTGTGTGTGTATGTGTTGGTGTGCATGCGTGTTTGTGTGCACATGTGTGCAAGTGTGCATGAGTGTGCATGAGTGTGCATGTGTACGTGCACATGTGCATGTATGTGTGCTTGCATGTCTGCGTACATGTCTGCATACATGTGTGTGCATGTATGTGTGTGTACGTGTGCTTGCATGTGTGTGTGCATGCACATGCACGTGTACATTTGTGCATGTGTGTGCATGCACCTGTACATGTGCACATATGTACATGCACGTGTGTGTGTACATGTGTGCGCGTGCACATATGCGTGTTTGTACATGTATGCATGCATGTTGTGCATGCATGGACGTGTGTGTGTGTGTAACTGAGTTGCAGCGACATCCCTTAACACGAATCAGTAAATGTGGGCAGAAGGGTGATATCCTGTCCCTCCCTCACACGTGTGTTACCTCCGTTGGCCCTTGCTTGTTTGCAATCAGCTCGAAGAACTCAAGCGGAAGCAGAAGCTCGACAGGCAGAAAGAACTCGAGAAGAGGAGGAAGCTCGATGCCAAGAAGAGTGCGGCTGCAATCCAGGAACAAACTGAGGGAAAGGTTGGTATCCGATTGTCTTCACACAAAGCAAAGATGTCATCCTAAAATTACACCTCTGCAAGTCCCGTACTGTGTTAGGTCTTAAGGCTGTGTGTGCACACAAATACAATACAGTAATTCTCAGTTAAATCGTTTCTTTTTTGCTTTATTTGCATGTAGGAATCCTCTGGCAAATCTGAAGCAAAGAAAACCAAGAAGGCGCTGGATAAAAATGCAAAGAAATCATTTCACAGTGAGCTTGAGAAAGTAAGAAGCTTCAACTATTTTAGGTACTTTGAGAGGCAGTGAAACAACTTAAAATCATAGAACAGCTTGGTTTTGAAGGGACCCCAAGGATCATCAAGTCCCAACCGCCTGCTCCAGGCAGGGCCACCAACCTCCCTATCTAATACTAGACCAGGCTGCCCCATCCAACCTGGCCTTGAACACCTTCAGGGATGCAGCATCCACAGTCTCTCTGGGAAGCAGTTCGAGCACCTCACCAATCTCTCTGTGAAGAACTTCGCCCTGCCATCCAATCCAAACCTTCCCTCCTTGAGCTTAAAACCATTCCCCCTTGTCCTATCACTGTCTACCCAAGTAACAAGTTGATTCCCCTCCTTTTTATAATCCCCATGTTATTTTCCTTCCTGCATTACTGTGCAACAACTAGGAAATGTAAAGGTTGCTTGTGATAAACTTCAGCACGGAAGTAAGTGATATTACTGTAGAAACCATGAGAGTTTCAGTCTTGCCTGGTGCTGACTACTGAGATATCGAGCATTCTGAAGCAAAACACTTCTAGGACCAATGTCAGTACATAGTGACCAGAGAGCTCTTTCAGTTATGAGATATTCCTGTCCAAGGATTTCTTGACTACAGAAACCTGTGGCAATTTTCAGCTTTTTCTCTCAATTTCTCTTTCAGAAGATAAGAGTTCAAACAAACAGTCTTAAGAAACCTCACCTACCAAATATTCTGTGAAATTCAGTAGTCACTGTTGTAAGCCACAGCTTAGTTACCATCTGTCAAATTGTTTGCCATCTCCTATTTGAGAGTTTTCTTTTTTTTTAATCTTTTTTTTTCCCCCCTTATGTAGGTGATTGAGACCTCAGATGTGGTTCTGGAGGTTTTAGATGCGAGAGATCCAATGGGCTGTCGGTGTCCCCAGCTGGAACAAGCCATTACTTGCTCTGGAGGAGAAAAAAAGCTGTTGTTGGTTCTGAACAAAATTGGTAAGAAACCAGTTTTCTTGAAGTGTTACTTAAGTCACTGGGTGGTTCTGTTTTAAGTGAGCTGTGAAGAAATACGTAAAGAAATCTGAGATTTTGTTGAAGTCATAAGATCCAACTCTGAGCTCGCTGCCGTAGGGAAGTGGCCTTGTTCCCTCTGCCTTTTAGTCTAGTTTGCTAAAAAAACAACACTAAGACAGGTAGTTGCACATTAGTCCCTTTCTTTTACGATAAGTTCTGGCCAGTGTCAGCCAAACTTGGCAAGAAGTAGGGATCTAGTAACATTTATGTGAACAAAGATGAAGTAAGCAGAGATAGCAATGCTGATACCCACTGAGATGAGTTAAGCATCAGCAAATCAGCACAAGAGTTGTCTTTGAAGTTTGGCTCTCATTGCTGTATGAAGGAAACCACACAAAAGCAGATGAGACCAGCTGGGAAAGCTGGTTATTAGTGAGTTATCTGCAGTGCAAAAAGAAGGAAATGCAGAGTGAAAGAGCAATAGGAACTTTGTGTTAGCATAGCTTTTGCAGGGATGGTGGACTAGCCCACATCACCCTTCATCCCTGCAGAGTCTCCTTGTGATACTCCAACATTAAAAACACAGAGTCTGAAAGTGTAACTGTGGTATGTTCTACTTGGGGCAGAAAATAAACATTAAAAGCTGCAGCCATGGGTGGCTTTGGGGAACTTAACTAATAGTTTACTGGAAGTGTACATAAAAATAAATACAAAAGCCATGGAGTTTTCAGCCAAGCATTAATTTTCGTAAAGGAATGTACTAAGTGGACAGAATACATCCTGGTTTCTGATTCTGTCTTAGATTTCTCCAGACAGCAACACAACATTCACAGCAGTAAGGAAAAGACTGTGCTCTTTTTTTTTTTTTTTCAGATTTAGTGCCAAAAGAGAACTTAGAGAAGTGGTTGAATTATTTGAAGAAGGAATTTCCAACAGTTGCCTTTAAATCAGCGACGCTGCTGAAGGACAGGAATATGGTAAGAGCACTGCGTGCTGACTCAGATGACTGAATCATACGTGTTTGCAGTTGTATGTGTTGAAACACGTTGAAGCAGGATCTCTTGTTCTTTAAAATTCATTTTTCCTGTGATTGATTATACTACTTCAACTAATGGATGTTCTTTCACATGTTGAGCTTTGTAGTGCAGTTGGGGAATACGTGCTGTTGAAATACATATTGTTTTGTGCATGGGATGTTGAACTGGAGAGTGAAAGTGGGCTGTTTTGCAGGACAGTAAGGGGAGGAAGATGAGGAATTTTTCATCTATACAGGATGATTGCACATCGGAGTTGTGTTGTAGGTAAACATATGCAGTGTATACTGCATTCATCTTGACTGTCACTGTTACTAAAGGCTGCAGCTGCTGTTATTTCATGAAAGATGATCAAGGAGTTAAGCTCCCTGCGGTTCTAGTTTCAGCTTTGTGAAGATGCTGGCTTGAGACAATGTGTATTGATACATTGTGCTCCACCTGCCCTAACGCTGGTAACAGTGTAGTCAAATAGACCCCCGTGTGAAATGGCACAGAAGCCCAAAGGCAGGGAACAGCTTTAAAGTCAAGTAAAAAAAGATACAATTTTTTTTGAACAGTTCATTGAGTGAATGTACAGATTAAAGAACTCCCCTCCATGAATGTACGTGGTTACTTCCTGCTCACACAGCCCATCTGCAACACAGTCTGAACTGAAAGAAGGAGCCCTGTAGGTTTGTTCACACTGCTTCAAGTGTTTGATTGCTACTTTTTTTTTTTTTTAACCATCACTTAACTGCTAGATTCATCTTAGCCAAATTCTTACTGAACTAATTCCGTCTGTTTAGAAGAAGGACACAGTAACATCAGCTAATGAAGCACGGGAGTTTAAAGTGTCACAGTAGATGAATAAATGTAACAATAATGTGTTTGTTTTGGGTTTTTTTTTTCCTTTGAATCCTGTAACAGGAGACTTTCTCGAGAAGAAGGACACGTATTGATTTGTCAAGACACACTGAAAGTTTTGGAAGTGGATGCCTTATGAAACTTCTTCAGGAGTATGGCAGGACTCAGAACAAAGCCATTCAGGTTGGGTTAGTAGGTAAGAGTTTGGAGAGATGGCAGAAGTTTCCTTTTCCTCCCATTAGAGCTCTGGTAACCTGTGTAAAACAGCCAATGTGTGACTCGCTTCTGGACCTTCTTGGCAGTATGCTCACTTTCAGCTGAGACTCATAGCACCTCAGGTGATAGTGATCTGTCTTGTACTTCAATGCAGAGTGTATGTGACCCATGGAATGCACATTTTATGAGGCCTTAGCTGATAAAGCAGCTTTAGGTTACATACTGCACAGCCTACACTGCCTCTTCCTCCCATCTGGTGAGGTTTGTGGTGTGACATTCAGTGATGTCTTTCACGTCCTTTCTATTGCAAATGTGAGAAATGAGGATACAGACTTTGTCTGAGTTCTATATGAAGACTTCAGATCCAACTCTGATCTCACATGGAAGATATATGTTTACCAAAAACACATGATAAGTTGTTAACTAAAGCTGAGTTTTCCTATTTATGAGGGTTTTTGTGCTTTTTTTTCTTTTTTTCCCAGGTTTTCCTAATGTGGGGAAGAGCAGCATAATCAATAGTATTAAGAAAGATCGTGTTTGTGATGTTGGGCCAGCCAGAGGTGTCACCAAGTAAGCTGAGTGTTAACAGCTGTTTATTTTCCTGTCTGTTCTGATTACCTTGAGTTGGTTGTGTACAATTTCCATGCATCAGGAGCAGTCAGAGTATGCCTAAGTTCAGTTTTAAATGCATATTTCAATTTGCATCATTCAGAACATTATCTTTCATCATGGCAAGTTGCCACAGAATACAGTGCATAAACTTGCTCTTACTGTGCATTTGGATTTCTGTCCAGCACAAAGCACATGATGAGAAAGCACTGAAACTGACTCTGTATGAAGTGCATTCAATCCAATGCTGAGCTTTGTGGCTTGCTTCCTTTGCTGTTATCAGTCCTTTGTTTGATTTGTCTTCAGATGTGGCCTGCTTCTCTCTGACCAGGTCCATGCAAGTTGTGCGTATTGACAAACACATGAAGATTTTAGACAGTCCAAGCATAGTTGCAGATCCTACCAACAGTGCTGTGACTCTGGCCCTGAGAAGTATCATACACAGTGGGGAATCGTGCTCAGTGAACGTGATTAAAGCAGTGGATGCTGTTCTGAATCACTGCAATAAGCAGCAGGTAAGTTCTGTCATCATTCTTTCACAGCTCCTCTCTAGCTTTCTTAGGCCAATAACAGAAGTTCACTTCACTTCACATAGTTGTTCTGCACTGTTTTCTCCTTAACCAGATTTTGGTTAGTGTATCCAATGCTGAGTGTGATCTTTATCCTTGTATGTGGAAGATGGTTGCAACACACCAGGATCCTGTCAGCCACTTTGTTTTATCAATGAGTTCGCTGATGTAAAGAAAAAATAAAAATCCATCAGCAAACCACCTGCTTGTAAATATATCACCAGGCAATGATGTAATAGAGTGAAAAATGAAGATAATTTCATTCCTTCTTATTACAGTGAAGACTTCAGATCCAACTCTGATTTCACTCTAATTTCAATATATTCACATAAGCCTGGTCCCCTTCCAGTTCTGTGATAACTGCTTCCTCCCACTGTTTTCTTTTACACTAGGTAATGATGTTCTACAGTATCCCAGATTTCAAGAATACTGAAGAACTTCTAAGTCTACTTGCTCAGAAAAGGGGTATGCTGAAAAAAGGAGGTGTTCCTGACATAGAGAACATAGCTAAATCACTACTTTGTGACTGGACAGGGTATGTATGTTATTAATTTTGTTTTGTGCTGTTGACCTTTTTGATTTTGACATTGTTAAATCTGCTGTGACTCCACAGCACATTGAGTCCTGAGAACTGCTTCCAGAAACAAGAGGCTGCTTTTGTTTTTATTTTGAGCAATCAGGCTGGATTGGCCAAGAGAAGACACCACCCAGGGATAATTTTCTAAAATAATACAATATATACAGAGAGTAAAACAAACTACGTAGAATTCTGCAGCCAGTTTGCTGACCCCTGCTGTACGTTTGGTAGGGGAATTTGCCCTGACCTCAGATAGTGTTCCTGTAGTGCTCTTTTCCATCAAGAAGGAATCTTGCAACAGCTTTTTTTTTTTTTTTTTTTTTTTTTGGAACCTTTAGTGATTCCTGTGTTCTGCTGAGTGTGGAATGAATTCAGAATCAGTGACAAATGAGGTGTGAACATTTCATTTGCTGAAGTGGTTCAGGTGTTTCAGAGCAGGCTATCTTTAATTCTGTTACTGACAGCTTCTGACTCCAATTTAAACAGTCATTTAACTGCTGCTAAACAAATAATACTGAATGAGTGGTTCAGTTGAGGAGTTTGGAAGGCATGGGCTCCGGGTTTTATTATTAAATATGGTGATTTAGCTGTTATCTTTTGGTTTTTGCAGAGCTAAAATAAGCTACCACTCAGAACCACCAGCATCTCAGATCAGGCCGCCATACCTGACAGAAGACAAAATAGCTGAAATGCAGAGGGGCTTTAATTTAAAGAAGCTGGAAGAAGAAAACAGCAGCACAGTCCAAGGTACTGCAGTGCTACCACCAAGAGCCATTGTAGCAGCTGTAATGGGAGACCATCAATGAAAGTTGTCCTGGGGTTTGTATGATGCCTTTGTCAATAGCAGACAAAAGCCTTTAGAGAAGGCAATGGATTCCAGTGCAACGAAGCAGTGGACTTGAGTGCTGTCTTAACACAAATTACCCCTGCTAGATTACCCCAGTAGTTATCAGTTTCTGCTCATCTGATTTAACCTTTCTAAATAGCCAGTGCTTATGGGCCCTTTCTTCCTTTACCCTCCCCCATTTCCTAGTTAGACCAACAAAATATGTTTCTGCTCAATACATCTTATACTCAGGACCAGGTTCTACATCCTAGCAATCTTTTTGTTCTTGCTTTTACTCCCTGCTTATGTGGGAAGGTGATCCTTCTAATGGGTAGACATTGTATCTCCTGCTAACAATAATGTAACAGCTGTGTATATATTTCCCAGCTTTAAAGTACCCCAGTCCAGCAAGCAGCATTGTTTTCCAATCAGCTGGGATGACTAATGGGAAAATAGTGAAAAATAAGGTGGTAGAAGAAGAATCAGAGTGGGAGGATTTGGAAACAAGCCACGAGGAAGAGGATTTCATGGAGACTGATGATGATCAAGATGGTATAGAAGAAGAAAAAGAAGAGAATAATGTCAAAGAGGTAAACCCAGGGTTTCATTTGTTTTCTGCCTGCTTGGGCCCTGACACCAAGTAGCCGGTTAGCATCTTGTTACAAATAACGTGCAGGCACTGCAGAGTCACCTGGAGTAGCCACAAAGCCTCTAGAACCACATTTCCTATAGAAATAAGGGCTGAGCACCTTGCTTAGTTAAGAAATCAGCAAATTAAGAAATCAGTGTTGATCTAAGTCAGTCAGCAAGTTCCTGACCAGCAGCTACGCACTGGGACAACCACACTATGCTCAGTCTCTGTATCTCATTTACATGGAAAGTTTCATTAGTGATGTCTGAGGAAACTCATATGTCTGACCTCTTCAACCCATTGTAGGATGGCAGGACTCAGATGACTGGGAATGCTGAGCTTGGAGTGGGACAAACAGAACGTGCACATTCAGAAAATGAGATAGCAGGTCTGTGCTAAAACCCACAGCATGAAGTACGACCTGCAGTACTCTAGTACTTGCACTGATTTCACTAACAAACCATTCCTTTTTCTCAGAAAGTGGACTTGCCAACTCACTGCCATTCAGCTTAGACAAGACAGCAGGTGAAGATGATGCCTATGATTTTAATACAGACTACGTGTAATGAGATGTGTGAAGAGAAGGCTTGGAGACTGTTCCTGCCTTTCAGAACAGAGAGAGGTTTCTGTTACAGAAGGTGGAGGAACGCCATATACCATAGCTGCTGTCAGGACTCCAGTAACTTATATAATATTGCCCCTCTCTCAATGGTTGCAGATTTTGTACAGTTATACAATGCTAAAATCCTACACATTAATTCCTGTTTAAAAATAAACAAAAATATTTTTAAAAATATTATACTGCATTGATCTGTTCTTTGTGGCTTACAAAAACATTTAAAAATTACAAAGTCTGGTGTTTTATTTCAAAAAATAATGGTAAATGTTTAATTCTAGCAATTAACTTTATTCTCATAAAAGGCAAAATGTTTTTCCTGCAGGGTTGCAGAGGCTGTATCTCTACAATAGTGCCTTCTGGCAGTAAGCATTCCTGGTTTTGTGAAGGTAAAGGCTGGTTAAATAACTCTGCTTAGTTCATCTGGCTGTAACATTTTATGTAGGCATGGCTTTATATGTCCAGTAGCTTCACTAGGAGAGGTTAATTGTGAGTGTGATAACTATAATGACTTCACTGGAGTGGAAGCTCTTGAACAACAGATAGAAGTACAGTTATAACTAACTGGTAACTAAAGCAAGACCTGTACCTCTGTGCAATAAAGATGTGCCCCTGCAAAAAAGGGCTACCATCACCCCATTTCTGGGGTAAAGAGATACCATTTAACTTCACAGGTCAGTAACAAACCAGGGACCAGCACCCAGGACACAGTCAGAACTGTGGTCAGTGAGATGAAAAGTTGGAAATCGTTTTCATTTACAAGGCACTAAAACATATTCATACATGCAACTGAACTCTTGAGGTCCCTGTTGTTTTTCAGCCCACAAAACACCAAGCCAGTCTTGACACCTTGCTCCCAACTATTATTATTCAAATAAAAACAAGAAAAAACAAAAACTACAGCAATTTTTTTAAAAAAAAAAAAGCTGATTGACTGCAAGCTGTGAAAGGTGGCAGCAGGCTCTTGCTTGGGAAATTTGAAGATGAGACCAGGAAGAGCACAACAGGAAAAACTTCTGGCAGAGAATGGTGAGGAACTTGTGAACAATACAGACCTGTTTCACAGCTTGATCCCAAAAGTAAATACTTAGCACGTTCTTAGATTGTTTTCCCCAAAATGAGATCAATTTGCTCTGACCTCAATTAGTATTTAACACTGCTTTTATGTAAAAATGAAGCACACTTCAGATATCAGAACAAGTCACAAATCATACTGCCAGTAGCAGAGGTTAATGTCAAAAATGTAACATTAGCTTTTATTTTTAAGACATTTTCTCCACCAGTTACAGAAAATGTTTGTGTGCACTAGCAGTTCAAACCACTTTTTGCATAGTCAACACTTTAGCAACCCTTCAAGAGTCAAGATTTGATTTTGCAGAATTGTGCAAGAAATGCTGACACAAATGGATGGAAGCAGTTTTCATGCAAGAAAGGACTGTTGATGAAACTATTTCACAGGTTAAGAAAACAACAGAACAAACTCCAAGCAGCTCTTAATTACAGTACATTCCTGTGCGACAGCTGCACAGTACAAACTCCAGCTGAAGTTCCATCTTGTTTCTGGAACTGTTTCTAACTGACAAAACAATTTCCCCATGAAGATTCGTAGTAAAGAGCAGAAGGACACACAACAGACAGAAATGCCCTCACAGAAGCACTGGTGTGTGGAGGGGCCCCTTCACTCCCTGCTGGAGCACCACCCTCAGTCACACAAGCAAAGCGAGTCTCCTTTGGAACTGTGCAGCTTGGAGCTGCACCACTACACCTGAGTAAGTGCATCTCCCTGTGCTCCAGGAGGTAAGGGCTGTTCTGTTGTACAAACTGAGTAAAAAAAAAAAAAACCATTGCTTGGCTCCACAAGTGTCCTGAGAAAATGCTGACAGTAATTGAAAACGTACTTTACTTTGCTTCATAGGCTTCAGGATGCCTTCGGATCAGGCTGAACTTGCCTGTAGGATCAGGGACATACCACTTCTCCCACACCTCAGCGTATGAAGCCGTTCTTCCCCACGGTTTGAAATGTCCGTTCCAATGGAGCAGCTTGGCAGCTTTCACAAACTGAGGAGAATATCTTTTTCCAGCGTTAGACCCTTTTATTGAGAAAGAAGCGTTAGTGTCTGAAATAAAGGCAGCAGAAAAACCATGCAATTTGTCAACTTGAAAACAAAGATTTTTAATTGGGAATGGGAGGCAGAAATCAGCAAATTAGAAAGTAATTTGGATGCAGCTGAAGGACACTTTGCTCTGCCTTAGCATGTATTTAAATGAACCGCTTTAACTTCCAAGTTCTTTAAAAGCCTTTTAATGCCCGTGTGTATTCAGGAGCATACATTTTACTCATTTGAAACAGAGAGACCTCTCCCAGATTTATGGTTTTACCAGTAGCAGAACAGAGAATGACTGCTTGTTCCTCTTAACAAGCCTAGGAGGCACCTAGAACACATTAATGTACATGTGGAAACACTGCTTCCAATAAAAAGGAAAAAAGTATTTGAGAAATGAAGAACAACCTGCCTGGCAGCTCAAAGAGGAACACGAAGAATTAAGCCCACAAAATGCAAGAGCAACATAAGGTGGTGTTTCTTAAAGCACAAGCACACGGAAGGAAAAGATCCATTTCCTGTATCATCAACTAAGGGTCCAGCTACAGACCCTCGGTGGTGGTGGCCCTTGGCCAAGCATCACAGCTATTTCATACATACCAAGATGTCGTACATTCCACAGGGGATCAATACTGGAATGCTGCTTGTAAAATACTATGAGCAGTGGAGGTGTAGTGATGCTGCCAGCCAGAGTTCTGCTGTAAAGTTCCTCTCTGAAAGAGAAGAGGGAAAGAAGTTGGGAAAGGATCATTGCCTACATCAGCTGACTTTCACTTGCAGCCTCATGACAGGAATCGACAGATAAATACACAGCCCACCATTTATTTAACAGTTAAATGCCACCACCATAACCCTGCACTCAGGTTCCTGACCTGCACTCAGCCCCATCTCAGGGGTACTTACGCTACATTAAGTGTCATCCACTTCTCCAACTGCTTAGTGATGTTTTGTAATTTCCATTCTGTCAGATTAGCAACAAAAACTCCTGGATTGAAAGAGCAGGTGTTGGCTTTCATCGCAAGCTTTCGGATGGTTTCTTTCTTGTAATCCAGAAACCCAATGTAATTGTACTGAAAAAGAAAGAGTGTAATTACCTGAGCCACATGATTTGGGTAGGTACAGTCAGGTTCACTGTGTTTGGAAGTCAGCCTTCAAGAACAACAAAGCCAAGCGCCCTCCTCCTAAGCCTGGAGTCTGCAGTATTGTTACAACTGAATCAGAATAAAACCAACCTGATTCCCTGCTCCACGGACAGCAACCTTATTGGTGGTAGAGTCACAGTCATCTGAAAAAGCAGCTGCATGTCCAGGTTTCAGTGGAGTATTGTAAAGCTCAAGGATATCATCTGAAAAATGGAAATCCACACAAGAAAATTAGAAGCAACCCTGCTTAAGCTCTGAGTGAGCTTTTGTTCAGTCTATCACCACAGCAGATAAAAACATGAAGTTTGATCCAATCGTTTTTGCAAAGTTTTTACATCTTTCCTTATAGCAAAAGTGCTTGGCTGCTGTCAGAGGTGGCATAATGAACCCAGCATAGACCAGTGGCAAAAATTGTAGTAAGAAATGGTCCCATACCTTGGACTATTATGTCATCATCCACATAGATGGCCTTTTCTGCATGAGGTACCAAACTGGGCAAATAGAATCTTGCAAAGGTTAACTGTGGACGCATGAAAAGCAAAAAATTACATGGAAAATGGTTCAAATACACGTGAAATTAATCTCCAGACACTTATCTGTGGCAGTGGTGTGCATGACAACTTCTATCCAGGAAACAAAATAATTTCTAAGATATTGGTTTAAATGGGCAGGTTCCATCTAGTCCTGGTTTCCTGTGAGCATTGATAAACTAACTTTAAAAACAGTCTCTATTTGAATTCCTTATCTCTTCATATATGCAGTACCCCAGAGGCTCTGGCATGTTTAGCACACAATTAGCTGTGTTTCACTGTAGATATCGGTAACAAAGATACTAGGATTGAACAGGGGGATATTCAAAACCAGCCTGTACTATCTGAGAGAAATACTCTTACTGGAATTTAGAAACTTAATTATAAAATATTTCTTTGGGTTTTGAAAGCTAGCTGAGTTCTAAAGCCATTGGAGGCTAAAATCAAAGTGTACTGTCACTAAGTAGTAACCGCAAAAGGAAATCAGCATCATCCTTACTGGCTTTATGCTGTCTGCCTTCTGGGGATCCGCTTGCACCTTCCCTTCTAAGACACGAGGGTCAAAATTCAAAATTTGGTATCTCAGATTTTTCAGAGCAGTGTTTGTTAGCCACAGCCTGCAGACAGGAAGAGTACAGACTTTATTAAGTGAGAGAAAAAAATGAAACAATAAACAACGGATCCAATAAAAAGATCTTGTTCTGGCTGCTCTTTTCTCCACCCAACAAACGTAGCAGTATAGAGCAAATTGCATCAGACTTCAGGAGCGTTTCAAATGTCCACCACCAGCACACTACATGGCTGTGACATCTGAGAGGTATGAGACTGCTGCTTATTCTATTATATAAATACATCATCCTGTTACTACAGGTGCTTCAAAAAAAAACATCAGCGTGAACAGAGCTGTGCAAAAATGAAAAAAAAAAAAAAAGAAGAAGAAGAGAGAGAGAGAGAAAAACTTGATTGCATGCATTTAAATTGGTCAGGTGAGATGCAGGAAGCAAGCCCTCCTCTCCAGCCTCACCCACTGGATGTCTCTTTTCCATCACTGAAACACTACCAGAAGGAACAACTGGTACCCCCCACTGCAGCTTTGCCAAAAAGAAGCAGTGAGCAGCAGCAGACAGGACAGCAAGCAATGCAGGAGAGCAGTATCAGGCAAATTCAACTCTTTTCAAAGATACTTCAGTTTTACAGGATTGTGGGAAGCTAACAGAAAAATACCATTACCTCAAGTGGTCCACAGTGTCGTTCAAAGTAACAATATAGAAAACCACGTTGGATCTGGTGTTACGGTAAATGCTGTTCATGGCTGCAATTGCACCTCCAAGCCTCTCATCTGAGGCTGCAATGACCACAGAAATTTCCTTATCATTCCTTTCATCCGTCAGCCTCTGGGGAGCAGCAGGTATGAAGTCAATAGGCTGAAGTCCTAAGGGATTGGAATCTGTGGAGAACAAATGGCAGCACATACTGGTTTTCCATAAGTGAAACACAGCAATTATTACCATGCTAAAACCCCCAGTGGCTACAATTGTTTCTATCACACAAGTGCCTCAATGTTTGAGATGAGAAACGTGGACCAGAGCAGCCCAGCATCAAACACACACACAACAGACCCTGCTGTCGGGAATCCAAGCTGTTAACATACTTGGAAACGTCCCACTTGCAAATAAAGTGCGTGTGACAGCTTTAAATGCTCACACACAGCACAACAAGGTGCTACGTGGCAGCTCCACAGGCTACACTCCCCCTGGTCCCAATTTGCCACACCTACAGCCACCCTCCTTCCTCCCTGCTGTTACCCCAACCACTCCCCACCAGTCACACTGACCTTCCCCTTTCTACTTTTGTTTCATTTGAGGTAAAAACTAATGGGAAAAAAAAAGAAACCCAAATTCTAAGTTACCACCATTGCTGCAAGATTCTTCAAGGCGTCACACGCAGTTTTATTCCAAGCACCACAGATCCCATTACCTCAGCTGAAGCAGCAAGAATTTATCCTCACACCACAGACAGCAGCTGAAATGTGGCAGGGCCACATCAGGTGTAGGAGTTCCTCACTAAGCAGGCTTTTGTAACGCTGCCCATGTAACTCCGGGTCACCTCAGCAACGTGAGGAACAGAGCTGGAAAGCGGGGAATCACAGGGGCTTCACAGGGACGTGGAGAGGCTCTCTGTGGGGCTGGGAAGGGCAGCGGCACAGGGACGGAGCCCCGTTAGGAGAGCTGAGCTGCGGTGTCTGCACAGCCCCGGGCACGGGGCACACGGGCACACGCACACGGGCACACGCACACACACCTGTCAGCTCGCGCTTCAGGAGGTCGCTGAGTCCCAGGAAGTTGTGGTGCAGAACGAGCAGGAAAATAACGACGGCCGCCACGAGGATGGAGACGTTCACTGAGGATTCAAAGCACAAAGACGACGGGAACGGTTGGAGAAAGGCTGGAGGAGCCGGCAGACACGCGGCAGCCCCGGAGCTGCAGCCGGGCACGCGCGCACGCTCACCTTTCCTCAGAGTCATGGTGCTCCGCAGCCCCGCGCCCCGCCACAAACGGCCGCACCGCCCCGAGCGGCTCCGAGGAACCGCCGCGCTACGACGGCGGGCGCCGGGCCGAGGAACCGCGAACTCCCGGCTCCGCTCCGCCGCCCGGCCCGCTAATCCGCCAACTGCCACCTCGGCACCGGGCCGCCCGCCGCGCCGCCTGCCGACCGCGGGCTGCCGAACCGCGCCGCGCCCGGCCCCGCCGCTCCGGCGGTTGCCGAGGGGACTCGGCCGGCAGGGACCGCAGCCTCGGGGCGGGCGGGAGCCGCCCGCAGGCCGGCAATCAGCGCCGCGTCCGGACAGGCGCCGCGATGGACGCCCCGCGCCCGCCGCCCGAAGGGTCCTCGCCGAGGGGTCCTGAGGCCGTTACCGCCGTTGCCGTGGAGACGGCGTCCCGCGCCGCGCCGGCACCGATGGATGAGCGGGGCGGCTCCGGCGAGCGGGCTCCGGCCGACGGCGGAGACCGGGCCGAGGCCGAGGAGCGGGCCGCAGACGACGGCGGGGACCGGGCCGACAGCGCGGGAAACGCTTCGGAGGCCCGCGGGGATGGCGGCGCCCTGCGGCAGCAAGAGGCGGGGCGCGGGGAGGACGCTTCCGGCCGCGCGCGGAGGCGCCTTCCGGTACCACTGCGCATGCGCGGTAGGGATGAGGTGCGTGCTGAGAGCGGCGGGGAGGAGCCTGGCGTGCGGGGGGAGGGGGAGAGCGAGGGCGAGAGCGAGGAGGACGGCGGAGAGCGGGAGGCGGCCGGCGAGGAGGACGAGCAGGGAGAGCAGCGGGAGCAGAGCAGTGAGGAGGACGAGGAGCCGAGCCCCGCCGCCATGCTGGACGTGTTCCGCTCCATCCCCACGCAGATGGTACGGGCGGGTCGGCACCGCGGCGGCTGCCCGGCGGGGTGCATCCGCTGACCGAAGGCTTTGTTCCGTAGGACTACAAGGGCCAGAAATTAGCGGAACAGATCTTCCAGGGCATCATTCTTGTCTCTGCCGTGAGTACGCGCGGTGATAACGAGGGGCTGCTTTGGTTTGTTCTGATTTTAGGATCTTGGTTCTTTTCCTCGTTGCTGGGCCTGGTTTGGTGTTCACGCTTTAGTTCCGTATTTACTGATTTTTTAAATTTTGAAATCGGTCTTCAGTTTTGCAGACGAGGTTAGAAAGGTGCACCAAGAGTGCTTTCAAACAAAAAAAACCCACAGCATTATTTATTCTTAACTATTCTCCACGCCCCCAGCAAAGCGTGGCTTCAGCAGCCTTTCTGTGTGCTTGAAATCTGTCAGGAACATGTGTGTGTGTTTGTTTGTTTGTTTGTTTCAGGTAATTGGTTTCATCTTCGGATATGTCACTGAGCAGTTTGGATGGACTGTCTACATAGTTATGGCTGGATTTGCATTATCCTGTTTGGTAAGGGGGTTTTCTTGTGCCCAAAGCAGAAATTACATCCACTATTTAACCTGAAACAGCAGCTGAATGACGGGGCTGCAAGCACAAATGTTTGCCATTTAATTCAGGTAACAGTGCAGCACATCTTTGCTTTCTTTGAGCTGTAGGGCACGCAGCCCTGCACTTAAACTTACATTACAATACTTTAAGATTTTACAGAATGCTGCAATTCCATGCTGCTGCCTACACTGAACTGATTTTCCATTTCAATCAAATGTTAAGGTTCATCTGATTCTATTGGTAATAGAAACGGCAGTGTGTTTCTCTGGGTACTCTGCTAAAAGGAATGTGGAGACTCAGATAGGAAGCACGAATGTCCGTGCTGCAGTTCAGCTCTCAGAAGCTGTGCACTTCTTTAACACCGTGCTTTACGTGTTTTATTTTGTTCCTGTTCTCTAAGCTGACGCTCCCTCCTTGGCCCATGTACCGCCGCAACCCCCTCAAGTGGCTGCCTGTGCAGGAGTCGGGCACAGAGGATAAGAAGCCAGCAGACAGAAAACCAAAAAGGCATTCTAAAAGCTAAATAAAACGGTTCTTTGTTGTGGTACGTTGTGGTAATTAACTTTTTTAAGCTTTAATATATTTTCCCTGGGAGATGCTGCTTGACTCAATACTGTAGTTTTTCCCCATGTTGGTTTGCACGCTGTCATGAGTTCGTTAAGAGCTGCACAGAGCATGAAGGCCCTCCGCTGGCTGCAGTTTAAGTGAAACCATAGGGAAAACAGCACGGGGTGATGAATTTCAGGCTGTGTGAGTTCACGTTCTCCTTGAAGTGTTTTAGCAAAAAGGAGCACTGCCCACAGTCAGATCAAGTGTAGTTGGGCTACTGCCATAACTGAGGAGACGAAATACAACTACGCTTCTTTGGAAGTATTTCTAACCATGAGAAAAACAAGCTGTCAGCAGTGCCAGGTTGAAGCAGGTCACGTAAGGCAGTGCATAATGCTCGGTTTTGGGAAGTCCTAAGAACTTGTAACTGATGTAGGATATGAGATGGCAGTGACAGTTTTATTAACATGGATAGAGAAAGCAGCATCCCGTGATGCCATACAAAGACACGTGTACTTTTGTCTCAAAGATTGCTGTAAGATGCAAGGACAGCTGGAGGCATCTCAGCCTATGCAGGGCTGTGAGGAGCCGGGCAGATGAGAGCAGTGTCTCAGCTCCTGTCACCTTCCAGGCTGCTCCAAAATGCAGCAGCTGGGCCTCGTGTGGGAGCCCTGCAAGCGTGTTGGATGGGGCTTCACTATGAGCAACCCAAGAACCGGACTGTATCCTTGATCGCCGAGGTTCGCTGCTTCGGAAATGCCCCAGTCAGGACTGATCGCGACATACGGAGGGGTTTCTGTCGGCTCCTTTATGCACGGAACCGCGATAGAACAGAGCAGCCCCGCAGCTCTCGCGTCTCGCGGCAGCTGACGGGAAGTGGGCGTTGCCATAGAGCAGGATTAGCGCTTAGCAATTAACGGCTCACTTAATGGGTCGTTGTCCTCTGGACACAGCGAGCTGCAGCCGTGGTCACCGCACGGCGGCGAGCTGCTGCTAAAAGATCGTGGAGACTCGGATTGAAAGCACGAATGTCCGTGCCGCAGCTGCAGAGGATGCCCGGCCGTGTCAGCGCTGCAGCAGCGATCCCAGCTGTGTGCGGTGTGAGCAGCTGGGCGATCAGCTCAGCACGGAGGGAGAGCTAAAGGGGGAAGCAGAAAGGCTGAGGAGCATCCGGGATTGTGGGAATGGGGTCGATGGGTGGAGTCGCGCTCTGCATCCCTACAGGAGGGCGGTGGGGGAGATGCTCCTCAAGCGGTGGGGGATCGTCTGCTGTCTCACGGTCAGGTGGGAAGGGGCGACTTCAAAGACAGCGAGGGATGAAAACAAGTCCCTGTTCAGGGCAGCAAGCCGACTGCCCCTCAGCCTGTCCCACCTTCCCAAGTGCCCTTACAGAACAGCTGTGAGGATCTGGAGCAGGAAGGACTGGGGGATGTGGATGGTGGTGAAAGTCCATCCGTGCAGCAGAGGTTGCCCAAAGCTGGTCAGTCTGCTCCCTGTTTTGCTACAACATCAGTCAGGAAAAAAAAAAAAAAAGGCTGTTGCCATAGGAGACTTCTGAGGGGAACCGAGGGCCCGATGTGCTGCTGGGATCCGTCCTGCAGGGAGGTGTGCTGCCTGCCTGGTGCCCAGGTGAGAGATGCTGCTAGGAACATCACTCACCAGACCCTCTGATTATTATCCATTACTGGTTTTCCACACTGGAAATGAAGAGGTAGGCAAAAGAAGTCCTCAGGTAATCAAAAGGGACTTCAGGGCTCTGGGAAGACTGAAGGGATCTGGAGTGCAAGTTGTGTTCACCTCTGTCCTCTCAGTTGGTGGCTGGGATCAGCACAAAAGGACGAGGGTGAACATGCTGAATGAATTGCTTTGCCAGTGGTGCTGCACTCAGGGCTTTGGGTACTACAGCTTGGGACACAGCCTTGAGAAAGGGGGGATGCTGACAGCATATGGGAGCCCACTGACTAGAATGGCCACAAATATTCCTGGGAACAAGTTGGCTGGGCTGGTTAGCAGGGCTTTAAATTAGCTATGATGGGGGTGGGGGATGTAGTAGGTGACAGAGAAGTGTGTGGGAATGCTGTCACCTTGGGAGGCAGTAAGGGAAAACCCCAGACTTGTCCTGGAGGTATTAGGGAGGGCTCCTCTGTGGAGGAAACAAGGCCAGTAACTAAGCTGATGTGCCTCTATACCAATTAGTGCAGAATGGGAAATAAAAAGGAGGAGTTAGAAACCGTGGTGCAATTGAGAAAGTATGACCTAATTGCTATTATGGAAGCATGGTGGGATGAATCCCATGATGGGAATACCCTGCTTGAGGACTACAGGCTTTTCAGAAGGGATAGACAGAGTAGGAGGGGTGGCAGAGTTGCCCTCTATGTTAGGAAGCGGACAGATTGCAAAGAGCTGTGTCTGAGGAACAGCCACGATCAGGTTGAGAGCTTATGAGTAAAAATCAAGGACCGGTCCAGCAAAGGGCACGTAGTGGTCATCAGATGGCCTTCCAGGTGTCTTCCAGGTCTAAGGATTCTATGATTGTATCATGTTGCTCACACTGATAGACTTTTCCTTTCCTTTCCACTTTATATAATAAAGTGGTTGGGCAAACATCTGACTCCATTCTGAGTCCTAATCTCATGAACCATCTTGTGTCTGATAATTCATAGAATCACAGAATCCTTAGCATTGGAAGGGACCTTTAAAGGCCATCTAGTCCAACTTCTCTGCAGTCAACAGGGACATCTATCAGGCACAGCCTGATGGAGCCTGGCCTTAAAAATCAGGGATAGAGCAACCACCACATCTCTGGGCAACCTGTTCCAGTGCCTCAACCCCTCCACTGTTCACAGCCCCACAAGATGGGCCTTCCCCATGTAGGCCTCAGACCTGTTGTACAGAGGCATCTGGAGGCTGGAGCAGGCAAGGAGGGTTTTCATTTGCAGCTTCAAGCAGACTTCTGTCCATCCACACCCTTCCTTTGTGTTCTTGCCTCCAGCCATTTTTTCCTCAACCTGATGTGATGCAGGCTGCCTTGGGTTTTGTGTTTTTTCCTTTGAAATAAGCTGTCTGTGCATGGGTGAACTGTGCTTTCCCTGCTCCTCCTGTCCCCCACAGCACAAGTAATAGCTGCTCCTCCCCAGTAACTCTATACAAATACTTGGTATAAGGGTTTAATCTATCACACCATGGCCTCAGCATGGATTCTGGTACCACAAATAGTATATACCTTTTGCTATGATAAATTCACACACTTTTTTTTTTTTTGGACACTCCTTTTATACAAAGCTTAGTATGCAGCCCTATAGAAAAAAATGAAATTTAATTAAGAGAATAAAAACTAAACAAAGTTTCTCTTCTGAGAAAGCAACAGACTGGTCTGCATTTTAACATGAAAAATATTACTACAAAATAGAATGTTTTTTGCAAGTTTATCCAGCAAAGGAGATCAGTGGAGAAACACACTCTTTCAGCTGATCCAATCCATCAGACAAGATAGAAAGCTTTGTCCTCTTTGCTCAGGAAAAGGTTCTGCTCAGAACTCCACATTTTCTTCAAGGAATTTCAGGTGGCGTGCCTTCACACTGTAACTCACATACTTGTCTCCCATGTGCTCCCGCAACTGCAGCTGTTTAGAGCACAAGGAAGAAAAAAATAACACCAAACTTACTGAAAAAAGCAACAGTGACTGAAATATCAGCAAAAATAATCAGGACATTAACCAAAGCACTCAGCTGAAAGCAGCAGGTGAAGTTTTATTACATAGATGGAAGGGGGGAAATGGGAAAAGTCCATTTTAGTGTGAAAGCAAGAGATGTTCCAAATCCCACCTGACAGTTTTAAACACAAATGAAATACTCACTGGCAGTACCTACTCATGTGGTATTTTCTTTGTAGTAAAGTTCTTAATCAGAGAAGTCAAACATTGCTCATTCATCTCTATTAGGAATAGGTATTAAACCATTTCTCACTTTGAAGTGAGAGGAACATGCAGACAAAAAGTTATAGTTTAAAAGGAAACCATTAATGGAGAAACACCACAGTCAATACTTACACCCCTTACATCTTCCTCAAACTCAGGGACCATGGACACTTTTAAAGCTCTCTGGATCCTGAAGAATGTGTAGCTGAATGCCATTTACATTCAGAACCAATTTTTTTAATGTGAACACACACTCAGGCCCTTGCCTGCCACTGACCACATCAACACTTTCTGGGACTCAGGTTTGCACTGTTACCTCAATATCTAAAAAGTGGTTTATAAGAAATCAAACAATTCTAAAAATCTGATTTGTAAAGCATTCACCTCTCTCTTCATTTCATCTTCTTCTTCCATAATGCTGTACACCCTCTCAAGAAGTTTCACTCCCAGTCCTCGCACCACATCAGATCTCAGGATTTCAACCATTCTCCTCATTTTTTCAGGACCTGATAACATGTCTATTAAAACAAAAGAAAACAAAACAAAAAAAAGATCACTGTAATTACTTTGTTTTCATATTACATACCTAGAAGAACATGGAACCACACATTACCACAGAATTCCAGTTGTCAGTTTGCATGAAATAGCATTTATCTGAAGGAGGTCATCAACAGTGATCTCCTATGAATGAAAGCAATTCCAATGCTAAATCTTAAGGCACTGTACAGTACAACATCACTGCAGGCAATTCACACAATTAGGCCTCTGTAACTTCATTTCAGGTAGTTCTTCTACAAAATACTACTTTTCATTCAAACAATTCTCTACAACAATGGAAAACCACTCAACTGTTTTAAGAATAATTCATTGCAAATGAGCTTCTATATGAGCCTGTGGATGCCCCATCCCTGGAGGCATTCAAGGCCAGGCTGGATGTGGCTCTGGGCAGCCTGGTCTGGTGGTTGGTGACCCTGCACAAAGCAGGAGGTTGGAATGAGATGATCATTGCGGTCCTTTTCAACCCAGGCCATTCTGTGATTCTATATTCATAAAAACCTCCACTGTGTTTAATGCTGAGTTGTGCTTCCTGTGCAATTTCAGCTTTTTCCACAGTTCACAACAAATCATTTCAAAATGCTCAACTCCAACTTTGAACTGTTCATTCTGGAAACTTCTAAATACAAGTCACAGCACAGATGAGATTTCTTCATTAATAATTGCACAGACTGACCCCCTTCCCTTCACTGCCATGTATATCACAGCTAAAACAGTTCTGTACCCAAAATTATTTGGAAAGCTGTTAATATCTGGAAAAAGCAAGAGTGGACTGATTACTTTCTGTTGCCCACTAGGAGGTTTTCTTCGGTAATTAGCAGCTGACAACCAATCATTTAAGATAGTAACAGAGCAACAGACCTAAAGGAATCTCTTCAAATTTGAAGTCCTCTGATTCCTCTGATGATTTTCCATGCAAAATCAAAGTATCTCGGTATTTCCTATGTAGTTTAAACTCCGGGGCTGGAGTTGAGGTTACAGAGCATTCAGAGTTCTCTTTAGGGTCCATTTTCAGTGTCCAGATCATTAGCTGCACCAGCTCATTCACTTCACTCATACTGCTTTTTCTAGGAGAGGAGAAACATGATGTAATTCAGTTACCATTCGTGATGCAATTTCCCCTTCAGACGACTTTCAATAGAGTGAGGTCCTGCTAAGCATCCCATGCTAAATTTACTTCTTGTGGTACAGTTTTATCAACAGCAGCATTAGTAGTATTTCATCTAATAATGGCACAAAATGCATCCACCTGGAAAAAATCTTCAGTCCCATCAGCTACTGCTACCTGTGCAGCTACACCTCTAGCTATGCAACAAATAGGGCTTATTGAAGAAGTTGCTAATGTTGACAAAATCTGAAATAAGTTATTTCAGCTCCCTTCAGGGTTGAAAGAAAACACATGGACACCTCTGCATTCATGCTTTTAAAGCATCCTGGGCAGTTTTTATCCTCTGATGCTGCAACACTGGTTTACTGGGGAGCTTCATTTGCAAAAATATAGCTATATATATATATCCTAAGAAGTACAGCACAAGAAGTGTACAGTCAGAGAGGGACAACAGTTAAATGTTCTCTGTGTATCACAAGATTTTTCACTATGTGAAGGGAACCTGGGAAAGCAATGCCTGCAATTTTTTCCCCCACTCCAAGTCAGGGTTTAATACTCTTACATATTATGACACAAAATACTTACTTCTCCTTGGAATCTCCATCAGACTTATCTGTAGAGCTTGTGGAAGAGCTTAGCTCATCATCAGACAGGCAGTGGGTTACTCTGCTTTTCTACATGAAGAGGAAGCAACAGAGGAAAATTCTGATTTTCAGAATTAATTTATCACTATGGCACTAACTACTTTTTCTACACAAAAAAGAGCCCCATTCAACTAGAATAGTTGTATACGTAATATATTCAAAAAGTTTAAACTTTGTTTTTAAACAAGCTAATACAGGACATCAGAACATGCTTAATGCTTTCTGACTAGCATGACATCATCACTCAGTTTGAACAGCTACAAATGCTTTACCAAGTGCCTCATTTAAGAACAATTACATCATGCATGATTTCCAGCTAGCTATACTACACATTATCATCCTTAGCTCATCTAAACTGGTTTTTAACACACACATCTTCAAATCATATTAATTTCCTCTATTAGTTGAGTTTCCAGCATCCCTTAAAATACATACAAAGAGACTGTGCCCACGTGTCTCTAGGATCTTGTGCTCAGTGCACAGCACAGCACACACCACCACCAGCAGCACACTCACACACAACTAGCATTACTAAATTCACATCGCCTCTGTTTGTGAATGCAAATTCAGTTTTTGTATACTTAAGTAACAGTTACAAGCATACACAAGCAGGCAAACCATGCAAAATACCTTCCTTGCAGGTGCAGGACTGAGGAAAACAAAGCCTATGGTTTGACTTCTCAAGTTTCCTCCTTTGCTTTCCTGATATTAACAATGTCCTGTGGTTTTGCAGAAGATTTTGCCCAATGTATGTTCATGACCTTATCCATTTTTTTTTTTAAATTAGGCAACTAAAAGAATATCACCAGAAACTATTTAATTTTCTTCTGGAAGCTATTTCTTATTGTGAGCACATAAACATACTAAAATACAGCATTCAAACACTACTACCAAAGCACAGTGAGATGTACAAGGCTAGAGCTAATGTGTTAAGACTGAACTCCAGCAGGCAATTCATCCATAACCAAAACATAGGTCATGATAAATACTGTCTTAACAACAAACCAAAAAATCAGCAATGAAAGCACACGTCAGTGCTGTCTGGGATACCTCTTAGTCTTTACCTCTGACAGGTGGTATGAAAATGTGTGAAAATTCTAAGCTGATCTAGCTGAACAAATAGGTAAATCACAGACCTGTATTTTCCCTCAGGACTTACAAAACAATATATGCAGATAACTGAGCATTCTCACTGAGTTTCTTCCACATACAGGTTTGTTGTTTTTTTTTTTTTTTTTAAATAACGCTATATTCCCAAATTGTGCCTCCACTGAAATATTTCAAAAGCATGATGACCTCAGTTTACCTGAGAAGTACTGGGATCTGATGAAGACTGAGCAACTTTAACTCGATTTTCCATATGTGATTTTCCTTCAACTACTGCACTATTTCCTGTTCGTCTTGCTGGAATCACTGGAAGGATGACATTTTGGCAATATTTATAACTCAGCTGCATGTATTTTGAATTAATTTCATGCTCATGCAAGAAAAGGTTTGGCAGAGGATAGGCAGGTAGACATTCTGCTAACAAAAACCACTGAAGCTTCTATCTGAAAAGTGTGTGAGGCTCAGAATTATACACATTTCAAATTCAAACTGTCACCCTTGAACGCAACCAAACACAATTAAGAATTAGAAGAATACAGAAATGCTTGTCAGAACTACAGCTTAGTGCATCTTTCTCAAGATGTTAGTGAAGAACAGACAGCAAGTTCGAATTTATTCTAGAAGTCCATTTATAGAATGCAAACATAATTACCAGAGGGAAACATCTCTTCCCGAGACTGCTTCAGCCGTCTTCGCTCTCTCGCTGACAAAGGCCGCTCCTTTAAGATAAATTAGTATGATATTAATTAGCAATTGTCACAATCACCTTCACTATCTATTACCTACAAAACAAAGAACGTTCCTTCATATGACACAGAAGAGAAAGCTGCTTTCTAATGACCTAACAAACGCTGTATTATTTATTACAGTTTTGGTAACCCAGACTAACACACACTTTAAAAAAGAAGCCTGTGAGTTCAGTGGCTCAGCACGGAAGCATCTCTTCCAACATCAGCCAGATGGCTGGCTGAACTTCCACGTAGGAAGCTATATACATTTCTTTACTCTCTGTATATGTGCACCAGGAACAGCCTGCTCAGAAGCAACGAGAGACAAAAATAGAGTGACGCCGAGTTTGGCACTAACCTTTGCAATGGCATGTTGACTGGTTTTGGTGCTATTGGCAGGTGCAGAGATTTTGGCAATATGCTCCTCTGCACAGCTTTGTGCTGTCTTTACACTCACATCAGTAGGAATAGGTAACGGCCGAGGAGAAACTGCTCTGAACTTGAAAGAGAAATGAGTAAGAAACTGTGTGTTTATATAAGTTCTCTGCAATCTAGAAGACACTCTTGCACGGTAAAGCTGGATAAGAGAGGTTTTGTATTCTATGTAATATCTCCCACTCTGCACTCCTGCTTGCATCCACTTCCTCTCTCCCCATCCCTAAACCTCATCCCCCTCCTTCCAAACTACTTTTCACCCAATGATTTTGCTGATCCCAGCCTCAAATACCAAAACTGAAGAGAACAGCAACAAGGTATGATTCCGAAAACCAATCATCCTGTATCTCTTTCCTTACACAGGTGGTGTCCTTCCCCCAAGAAGCCACTCAGCTCATTGTGGAAGCAGTAAAAGGATCCCTGTACCTTCTCTGAACAGACTTCAGCCAGCTCTCTTTTCTTCTGCCATTGCTGCTGTGAAAGAGAGGGCTCATGAGTAGAACCATGAGGCTGTAATTGAGAGGTAATTTTTTCCTGAGCATCTCCTGAAGCTCCATGATAGACAACATCCTAATAAAGAAAAGTACTTTTTCAGTCTGTAGGCACTTAAAAAAAAAAAAATCAGCACAGGCTACTTGACTGTTTGGCCTACATTCAGCTTAACATATGACAGCTGCAAACACAATAAGTGGTGACAGTCAGAAAACAGTATCTGCTGCACCACCATATCTAAAGAATGAAGCATTCAAAAGACACTTGAATTACAACAGGAACAAATGGTCCCAGCAGTTTTTCAGTAGAATCTAAACTCTGCAATAGATGACTTCTCATTAAAAAAGTGCATGAAAATCTTCTTGTAGAAAAATTAATTAAAAGGCAATCAGCACCTAAAAATAGCTTCAAGTGACTGTGCAGAAGTGACAGCTGTACAGCCAGAGGAACAGACATAAGACTGTTAAATCCAAAGCACCAATGTGAGAGGAAGAGCCATGTTTATATTTGACATTTAGAGATTCGATAGGATGAAATAAGAACAGTATTTTTGCAGTTGTCATAGCAAGCCTGTTTAGCACTGGAAATGCACACGGGGAAAAGGAATTAGGCAGTATTTGTGTCAATTACTATCTGAATGACAGCACTACAGAAGCCTAGAGAGAAGCTGACATTTCGTTAGCCATACTGATTTTCCAGATCACCAACACGAGCAGGGAAAGAATAAATGAAATTAAGGACAGCAAAAAACAATCTGCCCTCAAAAGAAAGGAAAGCAAGAAAGCTAAATGCTTCAGACTTCCACATCACTATTCAATTCTCCCTTCTTTTATGCCTCTTTTCACCACTTCATCACCTCTCTGCCTTAAATCACTCCTAATCCTCATCCTCACTTTTTTGTTTTGAAACTTCAACATTCCATTAGGTGTCTGACTACAAAGAAGCAAAAAGGAGACAGGGAGACTGCATGTGGTATATAAATCAGGAATCAATCCCAAGCTCTGTTTAATCTATTCTCTATTCTCTGACAAATTTAGTACCCTAGCCCCAAGTCTACCATTTATCTATTCAGATCAATTAGTTGAGTGTCCTAAGTAGTCAAGAATGGAAGAAAAAAGCCTCTCTGAGCCCATTTGATTGGCTGTTTACTCCATTTGCTATTAGTCACCTACTCAAATCAGGACCAACCCAAGAAATTAGCCAGGCCTATTCAGAACAAAGAACAAAGATCTCTCTTCTTGGCTCAAAGATTCTAGTTCCCTTCAGAAGCAGTATTACCATCATCTGAAACTCCCCCACCACACAGTATTTGCAAATCTGAAGCCAAGGTTCCCAGCTATTTAGAATGTACCAATAACACCATCATCAGAATCCTGCTTGGATAGCAAACCCAATATGAGCAGAAGCTCTCTGAGTTTTAAGAGGTGTCTATTAGTTACGTCTATTTCAAAGTCTATGTAAGCATAAATGCATACCACGTCAGTTTGCTTTTGGTCTTTCAATGCAGGCTGCAGGAGTTTCAAAGTGTCATCAGCATCTTCCACAGCATCAACAGATGAGTGCTTAGAGTCAACACTCCCCCCTTTAGAAGCTTGCTTTGTCTTTTTCTGTAGTCCATCAGTTTTCATTGGAGGATTACTGGATATTATTTCAGAATTCCCTGTAGCATTCACATACTTTGCTTTATTACTCTCTGGAATATGCTCACTGCTACTCTTCTCACTTCCAAAACTTCTCTTTTCATATGGTAAGATATCAATATTCACTCCACTAATCGTAGCTAAGGAGCCTCCCAGGTTGTCCAAATCATTACTGCATGGTTTTGCACTCAGCTCAACAGCTGGTTTCTCTGATGGACAAAACCTCTTGGCTTTATATTTGGCGCTGTCTTCCTCATTCTAGAATAAAAACAAAACAAGAGAGTTGCTTCTTGGTATTACGCACTTACAAAAGAATATTCCAAGCACCTGAGGAACACTGTTAACATACCAGAGTTCATAAAGTGTAATGAAATTATGACAGCAGATTAAGAGCTTCAAAAATGCAACAGCCCACGTTTTAAAAGAGATGCAGACTGTATGTGCAGATGATTTCAGGCAGGGATGTGTACGTATATTGCTCACCCACTTTCACTGGTACCATGAAAGAAAAGTTGTAAACCCTTGGCTCTTTCTTGAGGGAGAAGCCAATGAGTGCCAGCAATTCTCCAAGAGCTACTCCACCACATACATTTAGCATTTCAGCTCTGAAAGCTTAAACCCATGATAGCAGGCTAATTTCAGAATACAAACAAAAAAACCAACCACATAACCACAAAGTAGATTAATCACTTTATATGACTCACTTTAACCACCAGAAACAGCTAGAACAATAAACAGTTCTGTGGTATAACAGTAATTAATTTTGCCAATCAGAATCATATCACTGAAAATGATTACCACTTGTCATCAAATATTTGAAAAACATTTTACCTCCAATACTCCATGAGAAGTGTAGAAATTATATATAACCATGCTTCACACAAAAGATAGGTTTGCAAATTCAACTGCACGTTTAGAAGTTACATAGAAGTAATTCATCTAGTGGCCCACAAGTAGAAAATCAGATGTTATTTAGTTAACATCTTATAGTTAAGGCACTACAATTAGTTTTCCTGACCCACAGCTTTTTGATTACTTCCATTATTAACCTAAACACCATTCCTTCATTAAACACAAGTTTTACACACCACCAGGAATCTTTGTTCTCACCAATGCTCAAGGCATTTCATGTAAAATATAGTATTTTTCCTAGGAAAAAAGTTGATTTTTAGCACGCAGGAGAGGAAGAAGGATGTATCTTACAACTCTGCATTTCCTCCCTCGCTCAGAGGAACTGTTTGGGGGAATAATGTTCTTGTTATGAGATTCATTCTTCACTGGGACCACAGAAGAAGCATCTTTAAGTTTAGAATCTGCCATTTTCTTATGACTTTTGGCTGCTTTCCTGTTTAAAAAAAAAACAAAGAAAGAAAGTTGCTCACTCATTGGCTACAAGACCTTACAATATTTCTTTAGATTCTATGAATTTAAAAAAAAACAATCCAGTACACAGATAACAGAGAATACACAATAGTGGGCTTTTTCAACAGTCTGTACATAACATTCTCATTTTCTCTTTACAAAAGGAGCTTAAAAACACTATTTAGACTCTGGCAGCAAAGTACATTTGTTCTGCACAGCAACAAAACCACTCTTATCTGGGAGCAGTAAAGTAACTGACCAAATTTAACAAAGAAAAACAATGGTATCAATGAATATCAAAAGGAACTTGCAAATACACTTCCCAGCTGGTAAATGGCCTCAAAGAACCATATAGCATAATGTGCATCACCCAGTGTTTCCTGAAAATATTGGAGTGTCTCATTTCTTTACTCTGAATAAGCTGATCAGTTCTAACTGCTGCATAATTTAATTTGCCTTTGCAAAAAACAAACCAACCAACCCAACTGGTTTGCATTCTAGCTCTCGTATTTCTCAAAGACTCTAAGGCAACTAATATGTCTGCAGGTTTTACAACTGCACAAAGCAGAACTAATGTTATCCTGCTATAAAAACAAAATAACAAAAGCTGTAAAGCAAAGATGAAGGTAACATGAAAGTTTTGCATGCAATCAACTCAAGTGAAAATATCTTACATCTTTGTGGCTTCCAAAAACAACGAAATTTGGTGCTTGATATATGGCTGTCTCAGTATGCTTTTCACACTAGGCCTTTGCTCAGGTTTTTTACTGAGCATAGTTTGTATTATTTCTACCAGCTGTGGGCTGTAATCCTTTGGCATGGGTGGCAGCTGTAACAGAAGTGGAAGTCTGATATTATTTAACATTGTCAACAAAGCGTACTGCAAAATCATTCACACTTAACAGCCAAATTCAAGCTAAGTACTCTGTATAAAAAACACTCCAACTATTCACACGATGCATTTCCCCAGTGCTTAACTGTGTTTTGCCTGTCAATTTTTGTTATTGTTTTTAATTAATACTGAAATCGAAATTCTGTGAATAGGTGTAAGAGATTTATATATAATTAATCTGTTTTAATTTGCATTGCTGTATGATGAAGTAAGACACTTAAGTTAGACAGAACAGGAAAAAGAGTAATAGTGATGGAATGCTTTGCACAATGTATAAGTCAGAAGCAAATGACTTATCTTGAAACCTTGAAAATTAATCAATACAGCAACGTACAAAAAGGTAATAAGAAATCCCAAGCAATATCTAAAAACAAACTTCCTGGGTGTGCTGTTCTATCATAGATTACCAGGAAATACCAACCTTATGAACAGACATGACATGCATGTAACATGCCAAATACCTATAAATCCCTGCATAGCTTCTGATTGAAAATGGTTACCTCAAGTTATCAAAAAAACCCAAGAACTGATAAAAATATAACTGTTTTTACCTTTCCTTCAATAATTCGATAAACCAAAGAGTTCATGTCTTTAGCATTAAATGCATGTTTCAGTGTGGCCATTTCATAAACGCAGCAGCCTAAAGCCCAAACATCAGACTGAAAAAAGGGGAAGAAAAAGTTTGAAGAGCTTTGCATTAAAGGCAGAAATTTTATCTCCAGGCTTAGTCATATGCTTTCCAAGAGGCTTTTAATCACAATAAATGATTTAAATGCACTGCAAACTTTCAGCCTCCGTCTCACCCTTATTGTTGATTGACTGTTTTCTTCCAACTTTAACCAGGTGGATTCTGAAAATAACTGTAAAAGTTTCAGTTTATAGGGTGTTTTTTTCTTAATTAATTAATTACAATGTTGGTTCTAACCAGAGAAAGAAAATCTTTTTATTTTTCATAAGAACAGTTTCTCTTAGTTGTTGCTCACAGACACCCAAACTGATGCTCCCCATGGTTTTCAACATGTGGAACATAAGAGCACAGTCATCTTACTTTAATTTAAATTCAGAGATGCTGCACATTTTTTTTTTTTTTTAATGTTACAGTTTAGTATAAAGCATCCTGTCTCATACATAGTACTTTTAGAAAACACAACTACATAACACAGATTAAAATCTTTGTTTATTTTGGCATGCTACAATAGGTACAGGTAGCCTGATGAACACCTGATTTGTGATAACTTATCACATGCTGTTAATTCTCATCCACTGCAGCAAACAGTTCCATAAAGGTGCTGGCCAGTACCTCATTTTTCCTTTTATTTTTGTGACATTAAAAAGTAATTAATTAAAAATAATGCATAAGATTGTAACGTTCTCAGGCAAACAAAACAAGTTGCTTAGCAAAGCAGAAACGACATTTGCATCAACTTACTGTACCTTGTAGTTGTAGGGTTTGTTAGAAAAAAGCTCAGGGCTCATGTAGTACGGTGTGCCTATGAGAGTGCTGGCCATGTCACACTGGTTTTCCAACACCCTGGCTATTCCCAGGTCACCTACTTTGATTATATTTGTTCTTGTCAGAAAAACATTTTGAGTTTTAAGATCTCTGTGAAGAATGTGTTTTTCGTGTAAATACTGTGAGGGGAAGAAAAAAAAACAATATATAGACTGAGTTAAGTAACACAATTGGTTCTCCAAGAGAAGCAAAATCATGCAACACAGGTCAAAGGAGGGAAATGCAAACACAGCAAAGACACAGATATCATTATAAAATAAAAATGATTTATCACTGCTGAAGACAGCATTAGTACATTAACATAATAATACAGGTACAGACCCAAAACTTGGTATTGCTTTATTGAAATCTCCCATGTGGCTTTAACAAGCCAGCAGAAAAGAAGAAATAAAAATGTAGGACTGTGCTCAGACTAACTCACTTCTGATGGCTCCATTTCCTGGCAGCCAGATCTTAGTTTTTAGTTAAAAGTTTTGGTGGAAAATGCAATATGAGCTTTGTCTATATAATGGGAAAAAGAGGAGGCTTCCAATTAGCAAGAACAGATATGGCTGTGCATACACATATACTTGTGTATATCTGGCCATAAGAGCCAACTTTTAAGGAGCAGGAGAGCAAATTCTTATTTCTCAGTGTAAATATTTCTACCTTGTCTTTATTACCTCAGTAATAATTTTCAAAGTTTGATAATCTCCGATGCCAACGGAGTCAGATTATATTTAAGAAAATGATGAATTATCAGTTTAAACTTATTTAAAAAACAGCAATCCACAGAAAACAAAATGCTTCTGAAAGAAGCCTTTTCTTTTAAAGAAAACAGAACTACAGCTACACTTTTTTGATTCAAAAAGTCAAACTACAGAAGCATTTCAGACTACAAACACCTTGGAAGTTACCACTGTCTACTGTGACAGTGATGTAGATATATACCAAGTGATAGCAAAAAAAAACTATCTAAAATAGTAACTTAATTAGACTGCAGTGACCTGCAAACAGGTCATTAATGGAACTGATAACCATTGTACTCAGATGTCAACCCAGCCAAACTGGATTTTAAAATCTGTAGCCTAACTATGGAATTCTAAAGGCAAAAAGAAACAAATTAAATTTCTATTTCAAAATGACAAAGTTACATTTTATTTTACCTGCAATGCCATGGCAATCTGGACAAACCATTCTACCACCTGATTTTCTGGCAGAAGTTTGCCCTTCTGCTCTTTGAGTCTGTGATACAGGTCTCCTCCTTCGCAGAAGCCCATAACGATATACAGCAGCCCATCTTCCCCCTGCCAGGATTCTCTGTAGGCGACTATGTTGGGGTGTTTCAGCTGGGACAGCAGCTGTGCCTCTTGCTCTGCTGCCTTCCTCTCTCGGCTGGAAGCATGCTTAAGGTTTAACTTTTTGATGACATACTGTAAAAGAAATTCTAAGGTATATCATCAGAGAAGAAAGTTACTACATAGAAGCTCTAGGAAATGACTCAAATCTAAAGGAAACAGTAATGGAAATCTCCATACATTATTCTGTATGGAAATGGCAATTTCTTAGCAGTTATACAGGGGAAGGGAAGGGAAGGGAAACAGGTGTAGCTGTTATTAGTCTACCTGAATGACACTGCACAGGAATTCTGGGGCACTTTGCTTTGTTTTGACTATGTTCATATTTATTATCTTTTTCTTTTCATTTAGAAACGTGTGTATCATTAATCTCTTAAACCAGAAATGTCTTCCAGTGCATCACAGTTACTTCTAAAGGGGTCATTTTGATAGTAATATTTCTACAATAAATAAATAATATAACACTAAGGAAAGCATTCAGTTGTATCAGAAAAACAACAATGAATGTTTAGAATAAAATTCACCTGAATACAGATCACGGTTTCAAAATAAAATTTAAAAGAAGTTGATAAAAATCTCTATTTCAAAGCTTGGATTCCACATTTTCATATCCACAGGAAGTATCTAAAAGAGCTGAACTTCTGAATGCACAAAATAACACAGCTAAGCTTTTTGGATCTGTTTAGCCTTTCCTTCAAAGCAAAACAAACAGCCCTAACAAGAAAGCACCAAACAAAAAACCAGCACCTGGCAGCATAGCCATCAAACAGAACTGATTTAGGACTGTTCTGTACAAAAAGCCTCCAAAGTAGTTAATCATGGAAGAAAACAGGCTTCCATTGGGAAAGAAATGGTGCAAGCAGAGAAGCAGTTGGAGGGCTGCCAAAAGTATTTTCCCCAAAAGCTGAAAGCAGATGTCATTTACACTCCTTCAAAAACATCTTCAACTTCACCCTAAAATGTATCTGCTGCAGTTAAGAGGTTCTATACATGCAGGTTTAAGGCTATGCAAGAAGAAATGAATCAGAGTGAAGCAGAGCCTCTTGGTCACACTGAAAGCCAAAAGGTCTCCACCCCATACTCTAAATATGTTTTACTGTTAGTATAAATTTATTTTTTTTAAAGTTACACTTGAAAGCTGTTATTCTCCCTCATATATACCACAACAAACATACTTCCTAAAGAATTTCAGATTTTAGGAAAAACATCACTGAAGCCAAACGAGACAAGAAAACATGGAGCACATATGGAGCCTGTGCTCAACATACAGAGCAGCAATATTTAGGGTCAGTCCTTCATGGATGTAAATTTTGAGGCAATCACTTCTAAGGGAGCAGCTTTCCATGGAAGAGCCATGTCATGGTACACATCTGACTCCACTCTTATCTGAGAGTTTTTCATTCAAAACCATTAAAACAATCCTTACTCAATTTCACTGTCCTTGGCAATTGTATGGTTATCTAATTCCCAGGCTGGCCCTATTAATTTAATTCAGCACATTTAATTAGTGTTGAGGAAAACTGCCCCTAATATACCATGGGAATCAATGATGCAGAAAGCAAATGTACCTCACGACTCTGAGCATGGTTTTGTTTCAAAAGTCTGCTGCATATTAGAAAAGCTCTTCAGTTTTAATAACCAGTGTCACAGAGCTCCCATGGGAAACACAACAAAACTGTGTGCAGCATCATCTGCATTTGAAATAAAATAGAAATACTGTAGCTACTGTGTTCTATATGCCTAATCAACTACAATCACAGAATTCTTTTAGTTGGAAGGGATCATTACAGGCCATCTGATCCAACTGCCCTGCAATCAGGCACATCTATAGCTTGACCTGTCCAGCCTGGCCTTGACTGTCTCCAGGGATGGGGCACCACCACCTCTATGGGCAACCTGCTGCAAAAAGGTTTTCCTTATACTCAATCTAAATCTCTCCTCTTTCAGTTTGAAACCATTTCTCCCCGTTCTGTCAAATGGACTCTGCTAAAGAGTCTGTCCTTTCTTAGAGCCCTTTCAGATGCTGACAGGCCGCTCTCAGCTCTCCCTGCAGCCTTCTCTTCCCCATGCTGCACAGCCCCAGCTCTCAGCCTGTCCTTGAAGGGAGGTGTTCCATCCCTTGGATCATTTTTGTGGCCCTCTGGCCCTCCTCTGGACATGCCACAGCAGATCCATGACTTCTCCCGTGCTGAGGACTCCCCACATCCCCACCTTCCAACCCATTCCCCCTCAAGGGCTCTGTGAAGTTGCCAGTGACTGATGCAAAAAAGCTGTTGAATACCTCACCTTTCCCCTCGCCTGCCTGTATTACTCACTAGTGGAGGTATGCCTTCTTGGACCAACTTTTCTAGTTGAGATACAAGCCTTTCTTGCTCTCCTTGGCACTCCTTACTACAACCAGTTCCAGTTGAACCTTGTCTTCTTCTCTACATCCCTGCACAGCCTAGCAGCATCCCTATACTCCCATAGTACCAGTCCCTGTTTCTACTGCCTGTGCATTTTCTTCTTGCTCTCTGGTTTGCCCAGCAGACCCTGGTTCTGCTTTGCCAGTCTCTTGCCTTTTCTTTCCTGATGGTCTACACCTGGGGATGGAGAGCTTGTGTCACTACAGCTTGTGTCCAATCCTGACGCCTCCAATCAATTCACTCACACTGGTGAGCAACAGATTCTGTATTGCATCCTCCATGGTGGGGCCATCTATTATTTGACTCAGGAAGTTGTCTCAGTGCATTCCAGAAGCCTCCTGGATTGCCTACAGCTCGCCATGCTACTTTTCCAGCAGATATCATGGCTTAAGTCTTCCAGCAGGATGAGAGCCTGTGAACACAATGTCTCTTGTAGCTGGAGGAAGAAGGCTTCATCAATAAGCTCTGTTCCATCAGGCCCCACCCACAAGGCTCCCTTTTCTGTCTCAGTCTCTAACTCACCCATAGGCTTTCAGCTTGCTCATGGCCGTTCTTCACGGACAGCTCTTCACACTGTTCTTTTATCGATGCACAGGGCAATGCCTGCACCCCACCTTCCTCACCTGTAGCTTCTAAACAGCTTGTAGCTGTCAACAGCCACACTCCAGTCGTGGGAATCATGCCACCAGGTTTCAGTGACTACATCGTGGCTTTCTAGTAGCACAGTGGCTTCCAGCTCCTCCAGTTTGTTTCCCAAGCTGGCTGTATTGGCATAGAGGCACTTCAGCTGGGCAGCTGGCCTTGTTGTCTTCTTTGAGGATAATTCATATTTCCTTTGAAGTATTTCCTGACTTGCCCTCTTCTATTGCCTCAGTGGTATTTGGGCATGGAAACCAACAGCTTATAGTTTTATTTCAGTATTAGTCAGTACAACCAGAATGCAAAATAGAGGCACATAGAGCCTAATTTGAACCCCAACACTGCTTACACTTGGTTTAGTGAACACGCTACTGTGGCAAGATTCCCATGAAGTAATGCTCTTCTGCTCTCTGTTGTGCAAATTTTTTTCATTTTAAACACTTAAGCCACATGACCCCCATAAAACAAAACAAAACAAAACATTACTCTGGCAGCAAATATCCTTAAAATACAGTTTCTTTTGCAGAACACACAGCAATCTCCAAAAGCCACAACCAAAAATCCTGCTCATCCCACTCAAGCGCTCATAAAAGTTGGCAAGAGATAAGACGCAGGCCAATACATCAAATATTTAAGTTAAAACAGAAACGATAAGGATCGAGATCCTCGCCAGCGCTAACGACCTGCACAGAAAGCGGTGACATCCAGGGAGCTGCGTAGGGCAGAAAGTCCCCCCATCCCGGAGCTGTTTACTTTTAGGACAGCACAACACCGGACTGCGCACCGCGGTTAAGCGGCCTGCAGGCGCTCGTGCTGCCATCGCAGCCACGCACGGCTTTACCTCCGGGCCCCCGCAGCCAGGCCCCGGCCGACCCGCTCCCCTCCCCACCTCAGCCCCTCGCTACCTGCTTGCCGTCCTGCCGATGCCGCACCAGGCTCACCTCCCCGTAGCTGCCCTTGCCCACGGCCCGCAGGAAGCAGTAGGCGGCTAGGGGCATCCTCTCGCCGCCGGCCCCGCGGCGGGCTCCCTCAACGCCCGGCGGCGGCTGCCGCCACCCTGGGCCGCCCGCCCGGCAGCGCGGCGGCCGCTGCCATAGAGATGCCGTCGGCTCTCCGCCGCCACAGAGAGCGCGGCGCGCAGAGCGGCCCGCCGTGCGTCTCTATGGTGCGAGCTCTGCGCCGCCATCTTGGAAGCGGGCGAAGCGGCCATGTTAGGAGCGGGCAGGGCGCCTGAGGGAGGTGCGAAGCCGAGTGCCGCCGCCATCACGAGAAACAAAGCCGACGTCTGAAAAACAGCGCCTGACGGTCCGCGGGCTGCTGCTCGTGTGGTGTGAAGGGCGTCCGGGCTGCTCAAGCTGCTGAACAAAGCCATCGTGTCACCTTCAGACAGCAAAGAGCTGCTTAAAAAAACTCCAGCCTTGTTGACAAAGCCGTGTTCCTGCCAAGCCTCAGAAAGCTGGCTTCAGGGAAAACTGAAAATCATAGAATCATAGATTCACAAGGTTGGAAACGACCTATAAGATCATCTAGTCCAACCGTCTTCGCACTCCCACTGCTACCACAAGCACTAAACCAGATCTCGCAGCTCCTCATCCAGGCGCCTCTTGAACACTGCCAGGCACGGCGACTCCACCACCTCCCTGTGCAGCCATTCCAGTGCCTGACCACCGTCTGAGAGAAAAAGTTCTTCCTCATGTCCAACCAAAGCCTCCTGTGGTACAACTTGTGGCCATTTGTCTCGGAGCAGGGGAGAAGGAAGGGAAATAAAACTCACAGAGCACGTAGAAAGCACAGCCAACCCTGCGCCTGAGCAGCGCGGCGCTTCTCTGCTTCCCGCTGCTGATTCGTTCACCTGTCCCATTTTATTATCTTCACATGTCAATTTTATATTTTGTGTTTGACAATGCAAAATAAATTTAAAAAATGAAATTTGACATAGCTTACTGTTTATCTCCAGTGTTTTATTACTGAGGGTTTACCTCACTGACACTGAACTTGGTGTTTTCGAGCAGCGGAGGAGATGGAACCAGTTAAAAGATGAGGAATTTTGGCACTGTTGAGATAACAAATAAAGTAACTGGGCCTGGCACTGCAGGCTGAATGGATATGAATTGTGTGAGATGTAAGACCTGTGAGCTAGGACCTGAATTTCAGCCATCAAAATGACCAGAAAACATGAAGCTTCTGGGATAGCCAAGATATGCATCAAATACTGACACCTCAGTCATTTGAGTGGCACCCAGGGGTATAAAAGGCAGTTTATAGGAGTATAAATGAGTTTACAAGACTGCAAGCTTTGGTGCAGCTGTGGCAGCGGAAGCTTTTTTGGAAGCTGAGGCAGTGACAGCTTTTCAGAAGATATCAGAAAGAATACAGAAATGGCTGTTGGAGTTCTGTTTGCAGATGATATTACATAGAAGATCCGTGGCTGAAATATTCTTCCAACTCGACATAAATATTTCGTAGCAATGTTCTGTAGATCATACAAATCAAAATTCAGTGTTTATTTTTTTCTGTATGCTTAATCCCGCTTTTTACATAGGGTTATTTATTAACACTCTGTAAACAAAGCATTGTATATTTATTTGTGTCGTTCAGATGAGAATCTTACTTTTTTTCCAAAATGGAAAGCCACCTATTGCTTTGTATTTTATTATTGATTCCTGCCTTTGCATCATCAGACTTTTTGGTAACACATGTCAGAAACATTAAGGTAAGTAATCAACCTTGTGTGCTGCTCCCATTCTTCATAGATTAACTTCCTGCCATTTATCATCATTTTCCAGGGAGCTCATACAGTGCTGCCACCAGGAGATTTCTCTATTATCAAGGAACACCAGCTCAGACTTGGGTCTGGAACTTTAATCAGCCTCAGTTTTGAACCAGCTATGAAGAAGCTCTCCTATCTCTCTTTTTAAAACATCACTTTCCTCTGTTTTCCCTGTCATTTCTATATAATGGTAAAATGTGTTAGAGCTTTCATATTCAGATGTGTAAAAGATTCATTGCTGCCATATAACTCATTATAGCACCTGAATGGCAGTGACAGTGAAAGATGCCTCCAAAAAGAAGAAATATAACAGGGATGTAACATGACATCCTGATAAACATTTCTGTGGCCCAAGTGGCTTAGTAGGATTTTTCTCAAAAGATTTGTGTTAGCATAACATGGAATATGTCTTTGTCCCACATTCTGTTTTTGATGGATCTCTGAGTAAGGCAGTGCTTCCTGATATTCTGAGTAATTATCTTCATTTAATTGCAGACCACTACTCAGTAAATGGCTTTCCTCTCTCTCAGTAGTTAAATCCTATGAAAATTACAGAGGGCAGATCTCTTCAGGGGGTATTGTCAGTTAGTGGGTAAACAGGGCAAAGCAACTTACAGTCAGTTTCTTCTGATGAAGTTATCATCTTTGCCAAGACTCTTTCTTTGAAAATCAGGATAATAATGTATCTAACTTTTTGAAATCAGCTTGAGATTTATAGCTGCAAATTAGAAATGCCAAAGATTCTTATTTAGCTCATACTTATCCCAGATATAATGTATTTTTTTTTTCCTCTCAAATTCTATACTAACCATAATTCTCCCTATGCCTTGCAATGCTAAAGCCTCCCTGAATAGAAGATGACCAAGGCTCTGTGCTATGTTCCATGTGTTCATGCAGAGCACTTCAGAAAAGATGTTTGATTCTGCCAGTTTATGCTATATATTTTTTTGCAAATGTCATTTTATTGAAATGGAAAAGATTGCTGTGTGTTGTGATGGACTCAGTCCAAATCTCTGTACTAGCTCTTTTGAGCAGGTAGTTTACCAGTGATGGGTGGTTAAAGATGGCTGGAAGTCTATCTGGTGCATCAGTGATGACCTTCAAGTTGTCAAAGCTGCCTTTAAGGCTACAGTCAGATAAACTCAACTCACAGAGCCAAGTCTGCTGAAAACTGAGGAAAAAACAAACAAACAAACAACAAAACCAACCCCAAATCTAAGATGCCTAAGTACCTTTGTACTTCTTGTTCCTATACACATAACTATTAAGGGTGGAATATTTTTTTCTGAAAATAAAACTATTTAAAGCATTCAATGCATGCGTAGTGATTCAGCTTTCCTTCTCTGACCCTTTTCTTCTGGCAGCTGCAAGACTCCCGTGTAGGTCATAAGCAAGTTTCAGTTTAGCATAACTTAGTTGAGCCATTCTCTCTTTTCTGTGATTTCCAATTAGCATCACCTGCGATGATGGAACCTTTAATGTTGTTGTTGATTTGAAAATAATTTTTTATGCCTTATTTTTTCTATGCAGTACATAGAGGTTTACATAAATATGTTGTTCAACCTTAGGTCACTTCAAATTAACTGTACAGTCTTTGATGTATCTCTTAGTCATGCTGTATTTTAGTTTCCCAAACTATAAAATCAAGGTTTCTTTCAGTAAGTACTGTAATGGGCTCCCTCTTTCCCCACCCTTTATTCTTGGGAGTTCAAATTTCTTTTTTCCTCTCCTTTTCAGTTTCAGTAGATATTTTGCATCTGTATTTTTTGCTGTTGCCATGACAGAGCATTATACAAAAGAAGAATGAATATCACTGTTATGTAACTAAGAGAAAAACTTTCGAATAGTTTGTGCTACTGGCAAAACTGTGGAAATACTTGGAAACATTGTAAATGTAACTTCTAACTGTAACTACACAAGTTAGGGAAATCTCATTTCTTTCAGAATTGCATAACATTTTCTTCAATGGGATGTTATCATTTTCTGCCCACAGAGCTCAAAATGACATGAGCATAAGTGAGATCTCTGGCCTTACATCTAAGTGAATCATTAAGAACAAAAATCACAAAACAGCAGAACCATCTAACCTGACCCCATGTCAATCAGGCTCTGTTAAAGCAGGCAGAATGATGTCTATTTGGGGCTGAGTATCTCTGCCCAAGATCCGCCCAAGTACAAAGCCACCAATACCTTTCACTGAAAGATTTTCCTCTATTTGCTTTTTCGGGGACAATGACAGCATAGCATTAAAAATATTTACAGAATCAGAGCAGAACTCTTTCAAAACTACTGTAGAACCCATAATTTTGCTAAAGAATGTTCACATCAGCAATTCAGGAAAAATTAAATGCATGTGAAGTGTTAGTTTAGATAGTAGTAGTCAGAATTGCAGAATTTGTAGCTAAAATGTAACACATGTTTGTAATCTTTAGGAAAAAGTTATAAAACAAGCAGACTTTTCAGATACTTTAATTTTTTTGTTTCTAAGGTCCATACTTTGGTTTGTGGTTGGTTTTTTTTTTTTTTTTTAATAAGATTAAATGATTGATTATAATGAGAGTATAGATACAGAAAAGATAGATTTTGTAAAGGAAGGATTTGAAGTGGTGGGTACTCAACACAGGCATTAAAAAAGCCCACATCAGTTTGTGAAGCCTGGGAGATGTACGTGCAGAAATCACCTGTGTGGCAATAGCAGTTTGAAATATGAATTGCCAGACTCTTATAGAACTTGAGAAGCTTTCTCCAAATCCCTGCATTAGCACTGACTTTATATAAAGTCCTGGGGAAAAAAGAAAAAAGAAAAAAAAACCACCAGTCTTCTGTGTCTCTGTTTCCAGCCTCTAGAACTCCTAAATTAACAAAACCCATAAATGTGCCCAAAATATGTATCTGATCTGATATCTCTGTGTCTTTACTGCTCTGTTCAGTGGGTATGCAAACATGGAAAGAAAACTTGTACAGAATGTGACCCATGAGGCCCTTGGAGCCAGATGAGATAAGGCATTTGCAACCAAGATTACGGGAATGGAGTTATGCAAGACACTATCTTAACATGAGTTTCCAAGTATGTTTCAGTCCTGTTCTCTGTTTCAGGTCATGAGAGCACGTGGTATTTTTGTAGAGCTGCTGATATTTGCATTCATTCTGAGAATGAGCAAATAAAAAAAAAAAGTCCCAGCAACTTTCTTTTTTCCCTCCATGCAGCCTTTCAGAATATGCTCCCTCTCCTCTCTGTGAGCCTGCTGAATTGCCATCTTATGTGTTACTGTTAGAGTGAGAGGCTGGTGGGGTGGAACGGGTTAAAAGCAGATCTTTAGATCAGTCTGCTTGATGATTGGAGGGGTTTGTGACTGCAATGAGTATGCAAACCATTTTGTAAGCTTTGATATAAAATCCATTTATCTCCCAAAGGAAAATTAGTTGGAAAAGACAAAATACATACCAAAAGACCTGAAAACAGACATTCCCAAGAAGATGTCTAAATGCAGCTTTCCTACCTTAGTCATGATTCTTTTTTCCTTTTTTTTTCTCTTTACAGAAGCGAAATTCTGATAATGACTGGGTGAGTAGTCTTCTCTTACATGAAGGCTTGGTTCTGATCAGGGTATGGCTAAAGATTGTTAGTGACAAGAATATTCTTCGCAGAAGTTTTCTCTGAGTCCAGTCTGAGCAAACGGACATTCCTGGCTGTGTGAGACATGAGCTGCTTGGTTCAGGCAGTAAGACTAACAAGCCTGTACTTTTCAAAGCTCAGACAGGGAGTCTTACATAGGGAAAGAGTGTGAACAAATAATTTTCAACCTCATGTTGTATTTTAATAAATAGCAGTGTCTCTAACACTGTTTGTAGTTATTTCTAAGGAAGTCAAGAGTCTGCATCTCTGAGGCTGATTCCACTTGGCACCTGGATGCTACTTCAGCAATGCTTAATATGTTTTGATATGGGGGAGAGAACTTCTTAATAAGTCACCAGAGATCAGGCTGAGCACAAAAATCACAAGCTTCTTTCCACTGCTGATTATGTTGCAATCAGATCTTGTTACTGCAAAGCTGCCTAGAGAGGCACATGTGCTGTTACCTATGTTTTCCTGCAGTCTCCAGTAACCTTACTCCTGAGCATTCAAAACAAACAAGTCATGCCCAACTCATTTCATTTCTTAAACAGGAATGAGCCTCAGTTGTGAAGAAACTGAGGATAATAAAATGGAATTTGAAACCCATCCGGAATTGGTTAGATCTATTTTTATACAAGATGACTCCTTCCATCCCTGCTCTGGGAGTGCAGTGAGGCTGCAGCATATTGTTTGTGCTGACTACAAAAGTCTCAGTCTCAGTGGAGAGAAAAAGCAGTTCTTACAGTGGCATCATCTTTGCCAAGGTGGTAGCATTTTGTTAAAAGGGCTGTAGTTATGACTAATAGAAATAACTGTGTCAGTTCTGTAGACACCCAAGGAAACACTGCTATGCTCCAGGTCTTATGATTAGATCTTCCTGTTTCACTTTGGAATGATAGAATCTCCTGCTGTACTTTCTTTCTATAAAATCATGGCTGATTAATACAGACATCAGTATAACAGCTAGCTCTGTTCTTTCATTTTCAATGTACAGGTTGTCAACGGGATAGAAATATATAAAATGAAAATTGATAGTAAAGTAACTTCCCGATTTGCCCACAATGTCATCACCAGTCGAGCCGTCAATCATGGAAATGCACACAAAGAAGTCTTCTTCGATGTCGAGCTCCCTAAGACAGCCTTCATTACCAACTTCAGCATGTGTGTAAATTTTATAATTTTCTTAGAGTAGCCAAACCAAAAATGTTCAATTTTAATTCGCTGTTTGATAGAGTGAGTAATTTTCTGATACTGTTAACTTCACATGCAAGATACCTGGAGGTAGGCAAACATTGGTACATCTATAGAGAAAGTGTCTGATATGATTCAGTTATGTCTCTTTGTTATCATGGACCTTGGGGAATTGGAGATCCTCTCCATGGATACACTCACCTTTTCAGAAATATCACTTATTTTACGCTGCTGTTATCAAACCCCAAAAGTTCCATCACTTAATTGGCATTCCATTACTGTAATTGGCATTACAACTTAATTTCTTTCTTCATTTTGAAATAGTGTTCAATTGAGAGATAGGAAATAGAGGAAATTATTCCTTAAATTTGTATCTTCAGATGCAGTAATATGCTATTTTCACACTTTTATTAGGTTTCAGCTTAAAAGTGTTCATCTTAGCTAATCACACTAGCCCTGTGTTATTTTCAGTGAAAAGAAACAGATGCTTCTAGGGTACAATTGCTCTAAGTCAAGCTAGAACTTTTATTTTAGGATGAGATTCATCTCCTGTGAAAAATGCTTGCTTATTGGTATGAGTAGTCTATGGATGAAATTTTCAGCCCTAGACACCTGCATTTGGACAGATGAGTCTCATCCAAAGAGTCATCCTGCTGTGAGATGAGATGAGATGAGATGAGATAGATGAGATGAGATAGATGAGATGAGATGAGATGGGATGAGATGAGACAAGACAAGACGAGACGATCAAGCTGCTAAAGTGCAGGTGCAAGGTGTGTTGCTATCAGCCTAGTTTTGATCTAATTCATTTTCAAGGAAAAAAATATTTCAGATTCTCTTCAGTGCTAAGCACAGAGCTCTTCATTCCAGGTAAAGCCCCTGGAAAGACTTGTTCATTTGTGCTTCATTGCTTGTGCTCAAATCTTGGCAATTGCAGGTTCCTGAAAATGCTCTTGAGCAAACCAATTAATAAACAGATTATATATTATACAATTACATAATATATGCCTATAATAACTTTTCATGTGTCAGTGCAAACCAATCAGCTAAATAAGGCACTTTTTCACCCACAGGACAATTGATGGCATCACTTATCCTGGAAATATAAAAGAAAAAGAAGCTGCCAAGCGGCAGTATGAGAAAGCTGTTTCAGCAGGACAGACTGCTGGTCTTGTCAAGTAAGAATGATATCTGGTGTGGCCTCCCTGCCGTTAATCTGTAGGAAATTGTGAGATTCATAATATCTTGCTCTGGCATATATTCTGAAATTTGTTTTCTTATAGGATCAAAGTACAAATATCATTAATTTAGAGTTATTTTAGCATAAATTATAAAGAAGGAAATACAATTTCTGGCAAGTAGTATCTGCTGTTAAGAAAAGAAAGTTTCTGCATCTTTCACTTAATATGCATATCCAGTTCTGGGATAAAGCTCCTAGGAAAACTTGAATAAACTCTATACTGTTTGACTATGACTTTAGCAACTGATCAAAATTCCCATCTTTGTGTTACTTCTTTTTGAAAATTGTACTGCAGCAACCAAATCCAAGCAAGAAATATTGTGAAAGAGGATAATTTTTTTCTTACCCACTTAAACATAGGGCTTCGGGAAGGAAAACAGAAAAATTCACTGTTTCAGTCAACATTGCAGCAGGCAGTAAAGTCACTTTTGAACTCATATATGAAGAACTACTGAAGAGACAATTTGGAAAATATGAGATGTTCATCAAAGTAAAACCGAAGCAGCTTGTCAAAGATTTTGAGGTAGATGTCAAATTTAATTCTGCAGCTTAAGAGATCATGAGATTCTGTACATATGTAGCAAGTGGAGTACCATGGTCATTCCCACTGGCCTACAGCTGAATTAAAGGCCCCCATAACATTTCTAATGAACCATGTGGGGTTCATTAGAAGCGTTTACTGCAGATTTTGATTTCTAGGCTTCTGAACTAGCTCAGCTAGTAAGCCTCCAAAAGAAGTGCCATACAGAAAACTGAAAAGCTATTAAGATATTTTGGAGCAAAATAGCTTTTATAAATGCCTTCATAGCATCACTATAAAAATATGTCTTTCTCAGATCACTGTAAAAATATGTCATGCTAAATTACAGTGATACATATATTGCATTCTAGAACACTGTGGCTTTTCTGTGCTAAAACTTGTCTTTGATCACTTCTATCTGCTTTGTTAAAACTCAGCTTTACCCATCACATGTTGTGTAAAATCATTACAAAACTCAGTATCTGTATGTTTATAAAGCATTATTTCAAACATACTAAGATAAAAGGCAAACATCAAAGTTGGCCATGGCTCTCAGCTGATGACTGGATTATATTTTTGAAGAACCTAGGTATTTATTTGACATTTGACAAAATTCCACTAACTAACCATTTTACTAATCATTTCTATAGAGCTTTATTTGTTTCTAATTTGTTTTTTTAAGTTCTATGTAGAAAAAGATACGTTGGACTGCTGTTATTAATTACAAATGTAAACTTGTTTTTCTTTTAAGAAAATCCCTTCTTCATATCCTTCATTTCCTTCAGATCCTCCTGTAAATGTCTAAATTGATATACTGTGGGATAGCCAATAAAAACAATTTTCAATTCACATTTCAGATCGAAGTAAATATCTTTGAGCCACAAGGTATCAGTGAGCTGGAAGCAGAAGGAACATTCATCACCAATGATCTGCAAAATGTCATAAAGAAAACTTTCTCACATAAAAAGGTACAGTAACACCTTCCATATTTTATTTACTATGTAAAAGTGCTGTAGTTACTAGCAATGAAAGTGAGAGGCTAAAAATAGAGTAAATAAAGACTTCTCTGTGCAAATTAACTCTGAATTCCAAGCTAGGAAGCTGAAGGCCATCACCATGCAGTTGGAAAGACACTTGCATCTATTAGCATGGAACTGCACCTTTGTTCCACAACAATACTTGGAAGCTTGGATACCAACTGGACTATTTCCTGTGGAAGAATGGAGTCAGTAACAAATAGTTTTCTCATGTATGAAAGTGGTAGAAGTCCTAACACACAGACTGCTCAACATGCTTACCAAAAGTATCATTTGGAGTGAAGGGCTGGAAGGAAGATGGAACCAAGGAAGATGAGGAAGAAAACATCTGAAGAGAGAGCTAGGCAGCAAACCTGAGCTATTAGTTATTTATACAAATATACAAATATACAAATATACAAATATACAAATATACAAATATACTAATACCTAACTGTATAAAACAGGTCATCCTTATGTCTGTGAATCTAAATATACAAGCTTTACAAACTTACAGACTTATTTGTGTTCTGTAGAAAGTTTTCAGCTATTAAGATTCAGATCTAAAGAAGTTTCTTCTTTTCAGGGGCATATCTCTTTCAAGCCAACTCTTGATCAACAACGAACCTGTGAAAATTGCTCACAGTCACTCTTGGATGGAGATTTTATTGTTAAATACGATGTAAAGAGAACAACTCCAGATAATCTGCAGGTAATTTTGCAGATAAATAGCTGGCAGATTTGCACTGTTGAATGGGCTTATCTTTCACAGATAAATGTTAGGGAGTAGTGAAGTCAGATTGTTCTCTAAAGGGCAGGAAGCTGACTGTGACAGGTCAACCTCACCAGCCAAGAGTCCAGTCCCCAGAATATTTAAGTAAGGCAGACCTAGAGATGGTGTTCAGATTCAACCAAGAGTCCAGATCATGAGGCAGATTTGTCAGGATGAGGCAAGCTGTGGTGTGAAGTCAGAATACAGTGTGGGTTCCAAATCAGTCTGCAGACAGATGGGAGCAGGCATAGTTGTGACACTGCTAAAGACAGGTGTAAGTCAAGCAGGCACAGGCTGGAACTTAAACAACACTCCTGGGCTCATGGGTGGAGGTGAGATTGGTAAGGATTTGTTAGCCTACTCAGGGGCTAGAGACTAAATCAAAGTACTTTCTTTTTTATCAATTGTATCTTTGTAATACACAAAAGCTATTGGTTTGCTAGCATCTGATGTCCTTTTTTTTAGATTGTCAATGGCTACTTTGTGCACTTCTTTGCACCAACAAATCTTCCAAAGTTGCCCAAGAACATTATTTTTATAATAGATATTAGTGGCTCAATGAGTGGAAGAGAAATACAACAGGTAAGTTATTACATTACTTTAAAGTCTCAGTGGAAGATCTCTGTCATGATGTAAAGGACATGGTGACGTAGGGTGCCTTTGACATGGTCTCACATAACATCCTTATCTCTAAATTGGACAGATATGGATTTGATGGGTGGATTGTTCAATAATGGGGAACTGGTCATTCGTAGAGAGTGGTAGTCTATAGCTAAATGTCCAAATGGAGATTAGTGATGAGTGGTGTCTACTGGGACTGGCATACTCCTACATCTTCATCTTCAGTAACATTGACAGTGGGATCAAGTGCACTCTCAGCAGTTTGCAGATGACACCAAGCTGTGTGGTGCAGTCAACATGCCTAGGGGATGAGAGGCCATCCAAAGAGGCCTAGACAAGCTCAAGCAGTGGGCCCAGGCAACCCTCATGAGGTTCAACAAATCCAAGTGCAAGGTCTCGCACATGGCTTGTGGCAACCCAAACTACCAATACAAACTCGGGGGTGTAAGGATGGAGCACAGCCATAAAGGAAAGGACTTGGGGGTGCTGGTGAATGGCAAGCTGAACATGAGCCAGCAGAGTGTCCTCACAGCCCTGAAAACCAACCATATCCTGCACTGCATCCAAAGCAGCATGATCAGCATGTCAGGAAGGTGACCATGCCCCTCTACTCTGTGCTGGTGAGTACTGCATCCAGAAATTGAGTCCTCAGTAGGACTCAAACAGAGATGTGGACATTTTGGAGTGTGTCTAGAGGAGGGCCATCAAAATAATCTAAGCCATGGAGCACCTCTTCTATTAGGACAGGCTGAGAGCTGGGGCTGTTCAGCCTGGAGAACAGAAGGATCTGGGGAGATCTGACAGCAAGCTTTCAGTTTTCAAAGGAGCTGTAAGAAAGAAGACGGAAGACTCTTTAGCAGGGTCCGCTGTGACAGGACAAGGGGAAATTGTTTCAAACTAAAAGTGGGGAGATTTAGATTGGGTGTAAAAAGGAGTTTTTTACAATAAGGATGCTGGAGCACTGGCACAGATTACCCAGAGTTGTGCTGGATGCTGCATCCTTGGAGACGTTCAAGGGAGCTCTGAGCACTGATCTAGCTGTAGATGCCCCTGTTCATTGCAGGAGAGATGTACTGGATGATCTTTAAATATCCCTCCCAACTCAAACAATTCTATGATTCTATTATTCTAAGCTATACCAGATGCTTTTATGCTATGGCTTCACAAATTCTCAATACTGTAAAAATTAGCTTGAAGTCTTGCTGTAGAATAAAATTCTATACATTTAGGCTATGTTTTACTTACTTAGACATGTTATTATTTCAAAACTTTCAGAATATCAACATTTTCAGAGAGGTCATTCAGATGTGGCCAGTTTCAAAATTAAAAAAAAATATATAGTACTCTGTCCATTATCTATGTTGTTCATTCTCTCTCCTCTTGGGAACAGCTCTTTTTGTAGTTGGGACTACTCTAATCTAATTTAATGGTCAAAACTTTAAAATTTTGGTGCTGTGTTAAAATATGCACACTTGCTTGTGACCTTTTCCACAAACCTGTAGCTACCTTATTTTCCAGCATTTTAATTTTGCCATGCCAACAATCTGTGATGTAAGATTTGATTTTCCTCTCAGCTAAAAAAAATTTCCAGATGTAATTGCAACTGGATAACTTCATTAGAGTTACTTTGAAGTAGACACAGGAATAGGAAGGATGGAACAAGCTGAGAATTATTTGCACAATTCCCGTTATGAAAGGAACAAAAGAAAAAAGCACTGGAGAGATTAGTTATGTAAAAGCTGCAAGCATCCATTCTTTAAAGTTGAACAATTAATTTAAATTTCTTCTTCTTACAGACAAGAGAAGCACTTCTAAAAATCTTAGATGATATTAAAGAAGATGACCACTTCAATTTCATACTGTTTGGTAGCAATGTACACACCTGGAAGGAAACATTAATCAAAGCCACTCCTGAAAATTTGGATGAAGCAAGAAAGTTTGTTCGGGGCATTGATACTGAAGGCTGTGAGTACTTGACTTTGTTGAGTGTGTTAATTCTCCAATTCAGTCTGTGAACAAATGCTACCACTTTAAAAATTACTAATGGGACACTACTAAACTTAAGATTGATGCAACAGATGACAGATGTTTTTATCCTTATGTTTGCAAAGCTCAGTTATTTTTGTATCTAAACATCCCCTAGCTAGCAAGCTCAAACTTTTCATTGTCATTACTATAATCGGGCTTTCTCAGATTCCCATGAAACATAGTCCATTATTTTGACTGTGTTAAAACCAGATTTCTATGTCTACCTTACAGTGACAAATTTATATGGTGGTATAATGAAAGGAATTGATATGCTGAATGCTGCTCATGAAGGAAACCTTGTTCCCAAGAGAAGTGCTTCAATAATTATCATGTTAACAGATGGCCAACCAAATGTAGGTAAGTTTGTGTTGGGTGAAATACCAGAGTGAATTAACTAACAAAAATCACTCAATTAAAATAGGCCGTCATCTTTGGCTTCTGCTTTTTTCTTTTTCATGATTGAAATGCTACTACACCAGCATCATATGACCAAACAAGTCTTTGAGAATGTCTCTTAAGAATCCAAACACCACTAACCACATTTCCTTTTATCTATTTATGAAGAAACTCAACCTTTTTTTCTTGTTTAATGTAGGCATATCAAATACTCAGGACATTCAGACACATGTGAAAAAAGCCATTGAAGGAAAATATACTTTATACAATCTTGGTTTTGGTTATGGTGTTGATTACAACTTCTTGGAGAAGATGGCACTGGAAAATAAAGGATTGGCCCGTCGAATTTATCCTGACTCTGATTCAGCTTTACAACTCCAGGTACAGTAATCACAAATTAGATAAGAGATGTGTTAATTCAGGTAAGAATGCGGACTTTTTTTAAATTGTGAAGTAATCAAAAAGCAGAAAGTGTACTCTGGTACTGAGACAGTCAAGTATGCTGTAGTCGGAATATTGGTTGCATTTAATTTTCTTCTTCCTTTCTGAAATAATGGAAAAACCACGGAGGAGAGACACCCTAGGCTATGGAAGAGTTTTCAAAACTTGGCACAGCTGAAACAAGACAGACATGGTTCTGAAGGACACCTTGGTGTGTGCCACATTATATAAGCAAAATTGCTGCAGTCACTTTATCTTCCATATCTCACAGATTGTGTCAAAAGAAGAGAAGGCCAACAGAGATTAAAGGCTCTAGATATTCTGCAGTTAGGGACTTTTTGCAAGCTAACTTATTTTACCATACTTCTGAAATGTTCTTGGTTCTATATGACATGAAAATATGTGAATGTAGCACGGAATTGAATTTTTGGCTTTTAGATAAGAGATGTGATAGATAAGACGTGGAAATAGCATCTATTGGAAAGACTGGCCAAAATGTTGTATACTGGATTTAATTACAAGGTTGGTCAAAATGTCTCATCTTCTTGGCTCGTGTTATCATTTCAGTCTCTCTTGGGTATTTTCCCTCTGTCTTAGTGAGACCAAAAAGTTTGTGTGTCCTTCCTCATTTGCCTTACTTGTAGATTTTTAGGCATTGTACTTTGAGAATATTTACATAATTCTTCTAAAATACTTTCTAAATTTTCACTGCTGAAATAGCACTGGTTACAGATCTACATATGAATTAAAGAAAAAATGGTGGTTAAATATTTTTCTTTTTATCCTACAGGGTTTTTATGATGAGGTGTCCAATCCTATGCTAATGGATGTGGAATTAAACTACCCAGAAAATGAAATTGCAGACGTAACTAAAAACAGCTTTAAGCATTTCTATGATGGGTCTGAGATTGTGGTGGCTGGGCGCCTTAGAGACATCAACCAAAACAGTTTGACAGTAGATGTGACAGGTGAAGGTGTAAGTATGGATTTCTTTGACTATTTTCTTGCTATGCAAAGTACCCGTGTTCAAAGGTGGCAAAATTTAAAATAGTCACATGCATGTCTTCACCTCAGTGAGAACATGTATTGCTGCATATGTGAGAAAGTAAGTGCACCAAAGGCATTGCTTTTACAGGTTCCTTAGGCAAGTTGCTTGTCTGTCAGTTATACCTAGGTCAATCCAGAACAACTTTGTGCAATGTGACTGAATAAACTTTGCTAACTTATTTTGTTTTCTTTACTCTCTAAATATCCTACCCACTTCTTTCAGGAGCCAAATGTTCAAATTCTCGTAGGCAGTAATCTTCATATTAAACAAGTTGCTATATGTTATAAGAATCATAATCAAAATTCTTTAAATCCAGAGTAGTCAAATTCTAATTAACCAAATGCCATTTGAATTTGAAAAGTGCATTATGTCTCATAGCACACACTACTGAGCTTTACAGAAGCTTAAAAGTTCCTGGGCAAGTTCTTTGTTGGACCACAATGTTTTTCAATTTATTAAGATTTTCAGGTGTTAAGGTTTTGATTTTGATTTGAGAATTCTGGGAGTCCCTGGCTTATTTTCCTTATTCCTAACAGGCTAATGATGCCCTATCATTTACTTCACAACAAGATAAGGAGCAAACAGCTAAAGCTTTCCAAGAACAGGAATATATATTTGGAGATTTCATTGAAAGGCTTTGGGCTTATCTCACCATTGAACAACTCCTGGAAAAACGGTAATTATACCAAGAATCACATGTTCAGTGAAACCATTAAGTTGTGTGACTGGTCCAGCCTCTAGGATGTAAAGCTGGGATTCAGATCTATTTCCTTGTTCTTGCTCATCATCACACCGAGATGCCAATAGGAAAGCATAAAGAACAGTAAGGAAAATCTCCACAACCTCAGCATTTGTTTTACAGTTAGCAAATTAAGCAGTTTTAAGTTATCACTAATGGAAAACACAGTTTTGTCTTTTTAGCTGCAGAGAGATTACTTCACTTTAAAAAAAAAGTACTTAATTCAAAGTTCAACTGGTAATTTGGCAATCATTGGTGCTAGGAGTCTCTCCCTGTATTCAGCATTTCAGCTACGGGAGAAGAAAAGGAGAATCTTACAGCTGAAGCCCTGGATCTATCACTAAAATACAAATTTGTGACACCACTGACGTCCATGGTGGTAACAAAGCCAGAAGAAGACGAAAATCAAGCAGCGATTGCTGATAAACCTACTGAAGGTACAGACATTTTCACAGTTATCAAAGTTGCTTTCATGTTCATCTAAAGAAAGACTCGTGTGAGCACAGTTTCAAACACATATTGGAAAAATACATGCCTTGTTTAATATGCCTTGCATATGTATGGTTTATGCAAAATTATTTTTCCTTCTAAAGCTCATTTCTATCAAACTGTCCTTCACTACCAGTTCATACAGGGAAAATATTATAAATTTAAAATCAGTGTATTTAAAATTAATATATAAAATATTACATCACAAGAAGATAGAATTTCTTACCTCATATTTAATTTTGTTCACATCACTTTCTCCTTAATTGTTTATGTACTTCTTAAAAGTAAATGTAGGAGCATCTTTCTATGTGAAAAGGGAATATTGGCAGGAGATCTTCCTCGTGCAGGATAGATCAGAGATGATAATACCTGTAAAACATGGTATTCATATATGTTGCAGAAAGAAAAATAATTAGTATTGAAAGTGCACCATTTATTCTCATTTCCTTTAATACTTTGGCTAATTATTAACTCCTTGCTCAGTAAATCATTGTATTTTCATGCAATTCATCCTCTTTGCTTAGTTTACGTGAAATGGAATGACTTTATTCCACTTTAGTAAGAGCAAAGTGAGACAAATTGTAACTTCTCAGTGCACCCCAAAGCCACTCTGTCATCATATATGTGTTGTTTGAGCCATTCTCAACTCTTCCTAACTCCACAGATCTGACAAGCCTCCTGTGAGGCTCTCCAGTCTCATCTCTCTACATCTATTGTTTTTTTTTCCCTGAAACTTTAAGCTTAGTGCCCCTAGTTTTGTCCTACTTCCTAGTTCTAGTCTGTTTGCTGGCTTTTGTATGAAAAACATTCTTACCTCCTGAATTGGACATGATAACCAGGACTGATTTTAAGGTAATTTAACATAACAGAAATGCTTTCTGGTAATCAGTAAGAGTTTCTTTCAAGTGGAATAAACCTTGCAACCACTTAATTGCTAGGTGCCCTACAATATGAAATAATTCTACAGGCATTCTGCTGATAAAATTTCTTGCATTATTTTTTCAGAAATATCATCATGGAATACTGACATAAAAACGTTTCATAATTAATTTAGCATTCAAGACATTATGCAGCATAATGATTTTGTAGTTTACAGGTGGACACTATGAGATGTAAAACATAAGAGCATCTAGCAGATGTGGCAGGCATTCAGAGTGACCTGAGTGTCTCAGAGCTCCTTTTCTGAATCTCTTTCCAAGAAAATCCTCTGTGTGTGTAGGTGTTATACAGAGTGATAGTAGAACTACTCAGAGCACTACCACCTTGTAGAAAAAGAACATAATTTTTACACTACAGGAGTCTAGATTCGTAACTATTATAAAATACTGAAGATGTATAATTGAATCTGACAATTCAACAACAGGTTTTTGGGGTTTTTTTGAATGTTTAATTGTACAACTGAAACTGTAATTTTCTCTTTTTCTTCCTTTTACGTATCTACTCATGATACCAGCTGAAGGTACGTACATTTGTTATTAAATTCACCTGTCATTTTTTAACTATTAGAGTTAGATTTCCTGCATCACTTGATTTAATCCCCAAGAATTGTATGAAAACATTGCATCAAAGATTAAGACTATTATAATTAGATTAAAAACATTTGGGATTGAAAATTTTGTGAATACTGCTTTCAGTGTGGATCCTCAGAATTGCAGTGTCCCACCATCATGAACTTCAGGCCCAGTACAACTATGCTGCTTTCCAGGGCTAGCACTGTTGGCTCGCAGGTACTGGTGTGTAGACAAGTCTCCTCACAGAGATGCCTTCAGTGTTGCTGTGAATGCTGCTTCTTCAGCACAAATACCCATCTACAAACACTGCTCTGTAATTTCAAATAAAGAAGACAGCAAATATGTGGGAGTGGGTGGATAAATCTTACTGACATCACATATTAGAGTTTGGAACAAAACACAAAGGAATTAGAAAAGGAGCAGATCTCCCCAGCCCCTTACAAATCCCTTACAGGACCTTTAGAGAAGTAGTAGTTTTGGTGTAAAGTGCACTGTGCTTTCTGTCCATGACACTGTGTTGAATCAATTCACAGTTTGTTTTGTTGCAGTACAAAACCCAAATAAACTCTTGTGACTGTTTTTCATTTTTAGAAGTGCTAAGAAATGTATACATAGCTACAAGATTTTGGAGTTGGTTTTGGTGGTGGGAGGGCAGTGGGAGAGATTTTCTTTTATTCTTTCTAGCCTCTAAAATATTTTTTGTTTCATTCACAGCTCAGGCTGCCCCAGTAGCACAGGGTAAGTCATGAGTGAGAATTTCTAAATGAAGAAGCATCTGTCGAAGGAAATGATTCAGCCAAATGAAATTACTGGAAGGATGGAAACTGCCTTGTCTGAGTTTACAACTGTATTGTAACAAATACTACCAGTTTTTCCTCACTATGCTAAAACCAGAAGGACTGAACAAGACCAGATCTGATTTTTTTTCAGTGAAATAGCTGTTAGGGATTAAATGCCATTTCATCAAAACAACATTTTTTTCTCAGATACAGAGGATGGAGTTGAGTCTGCATCTCTTTAGGAATTATGTAAAGCAAGAGAGTGTGATGTCAGCATCTCTGGCTAAATCATTCAGTTACTTATATGAAGAAGATAGTTTTATTGAAGAGACTGAGATATCCACTGATCCTTTGGATTGCTGGTTGGGCAGTGCTGGAAATGGGAGAGTTGAATTTAAAATTTTGCTCAGATTAGTTTCAATCTCTCTCAATATTTCCCTCCCTCCCTTTACAATTTTCTGGAGTTATTTGGAAAGCTTCACATTAATTCCACTGAAAACAAATGACAAAACCTCAGAAGTTTTAAATGGCTGGTGCTGTTGCATTTCTACCTAGACTTGTTGGTAGGCAGTGTAATCCTTAAATCTGAGATATTTGCCTTCTTATGGCTACATCACTAGGAATTTGTGTAAACACTGAAAGCAATTTAGATTACAAAATAAATCCTACAGCTTTGCTTGTTTAAAAGACACACACTGTCATTCCATTTAGTTTAAAAACTAGGGTGACACTAGCAGTTTACCTAGCAAGTTAACTTCCTGACATTTTACATGTACTTTGCATATAGTGCATAAATATTCCATTTTGATGTTTCTCTAACAGTTATTTTTCTGCTCTCTGCAGCTTCACCAGTACACTATGTACATGCATCAAGCCCTACATGGCATACTAGTGGTAAGTAGTTTTAATTGTTTCTATTTCAAAGGAAAACATAAGGGGTGTTTAAATAGCACAATTCTCAGACTTTTTAGATAATTTATTTCCACAAAAACAACCTTTCTTTTTCCTCTCAGAGGACTTGTACTTCTATTTACTTTAAATTCCTTGAACTTTTTAAAATAGATGAGTCACTGTGATTGTGTATGGTCATTTTCTTAGTCCTCTTCCCACCTGCTAGGCTTTGTGATGGTGGCTGTCTATTCTCTACCCTTCCTGTCCTCATTAATAATTTCATCCTCAAAGATAAGCACTCATAGGTGCCCATTCTGATCCTGTAGTCCGTGTACCAAATTTTGCAGTGATCAGGGGTGACAGGATAAATGGCACACACCTGGAAAGTTATGGGGAAGAAGGTTGTAGTTCACTTTTGAGATATGGTAGCAGTTTCTCTGGGACATCCCCACTCCATTTGACAGATGGGCTGGACTAAGCTGGGCATATAGCTCGTGCAGGAGCCAGTTCCTGCTGGATTCCACTATCAGCAGATCCACTACCACAATTTTAAGTGTTCATGTGGAACTTTGAACTTGTGCATCACTATACAAATACCTGTGCCTTGCCTTTGCAGTTGATGGAGATCCACACTTCATTATATCAGTGCCACAAAAACAAGACGCCATTTGTTTCAATATTAATGAAAACCCAGGTGCTGTGTTAAGATTGATAAATGATCCAGTTACAGGTGAGTTGATCACTTTAAAATGCAGCATATCAAAATACTTATATTGAAAAATCTTATTTTTAAAGGCTACTTCTCTCTTTTTATACTGCATGAATTATTTTTTCTGCAAAGTTAACAGGAGTTCCTATCAATGTGATAGGATGCTGTTACCATGACTGTTTTCACCTCCTCGAATTAAATGATCTTTTAATTGTTTGAAAACTCTGTGGGATTTGAGAGATTTTATTTGTCTCGGTAAGTAGAGGCTATAAAATAATCCTCAGTTTGCCATTTCATGGAGTATCTGGAAAAGAGATGAGCTATTTGTGCCTGTCACAGAACTTTTGTGGTCCAGGAAATACTGAATTTTTATCAATAAAATAATGGTTGTCATTGCAGATACCTACAGAACAGCCTCCACAGCTGTATTCCCTTACTGTACTTTTGCACAAACATGCTTAAGTAATTCTGAACTATTTTTCAATTTGGATTTGTTTGGTTGAACTGCAGATAAAACTACCTCAACACTTCTTGACCTCAGCTGATTATCTATAAAACAGTATTTGATGTTTCCTTTTGATATTAGGCATCACAGTAAATGGAGAACTCATTGGTGACAAGAAAGTAAATAATGATGCAAAGATCCAAAATACATATTTTGGAAAACTTGGCATTGCAAACAAGCACCTGGATTTAAAAGTGACAGTAACTCCTGAAAAGATCACTCTTCAGAAAGAGACTGGAAAGACAACTTTCACCTGGCTTGACTCGGTCACATTTCAACAAGAAAGGTAATGTTTGCAGAAAGAATATATCAAATTCCTGGGTTACTTTTTACTTTTTTGGGAGGGTTGATAAAAAGTGTGCTTTTAAGATATGTTGCCTGATTATGCAAAGAAACTCACCCTGATCCAAATCGTGTTGAATTCTGCTCTCTACTTTGTTATGTAACTGACAAATTATTGTGTTCCTAATTTTCTCTGCTTGGAATAGGTAAGTGCAGAATTTGCACTGACATTCCATTGGTATGACCAAGGTAAAATCACATTTTATATTGTGCTTAACACAATGGTGACTTCAGCAAACACTGAAGAAATAATTTTAGTTGTGATATCAAGAAGAGGAATAATAATGCTTAGCAACAGATTTCCATTTTAAGATATGGAAATTGTGATATTTATAGGATAGGTACATTTTGTGCTGTCAGCAGGGATATATCTCATGAGATTTATCTGTTACAGAATTGTTTTCATTCGTGCAGAGGAAAGCTTAGAAAAAGAACAGCAATACCTCCTCCTCCTTTTCATTTACACTGTGTTTCTCAAAGCATGACACTGAAACAGAAAGAGCACTACAGCAATACTGTGATTTATACAAGATACTTTTTTTTTCCTATGGCAACTAATTTGATGATACAGTTATCATAATGAGAAGCAAATCTTCCTTATCCTGGTGCTGACCTAGGTATTTCAGGAGTTGTTTTTTCTGTAGAACAAAGGGGAAAAGATCTCGGGTAGCATCCAGGCAAGAAAGTGATGGCTTTATTAATACCATCTTTATTACTGAGCACGAGGTGCTACACTAAATCTCACTAACCTATCTGTGATTAATTGTGCTGTTATAGGAAGAGTTTTGATAGAAACATCTTTCTGTAAAAGGCTTTTACAGATGTAATGTAGTCTGAGTCTTGAACTGCCCATGAACACACACACATTCACATAGACCTCAAAAAATACCTTAATTTTAAAACACATCAAGGAAATAATTTATAAAGCCATGCTTGTTTGTTGGGACATGTTTTATTTGTCAGTTTTGCTATGATAGCTGCTAACTCTGGGAAGCTCAATGCCCTAAGTGATTTTTTCTCTCCTCAGTTTAACTTTGATAATTAACAAGAAAAAAAGTCTGGTGCTCTCAATGGGCAGCGGAGCATCATTTGTTATAGTTTTGCACCAAGTATGGAAGAAACATCCTCTGCACAAGGATTTCTTAGGACTGTATACATTGGAAAGTCATAAACTGTCTGAACAGACACACGGATTATTAGGTATGAATTCTTTTAGCATTGTGAACGTTTTCTTTCTTTGAGGCTACATGATTTGCAGACACCACCTTGTACTTGGCCTTTCTGAACTGAGAAAGGGGAGAAAATTGAGACTATGTTGATTAACCATATTAAGATTTCTGAAAAAATATTCTGGGCTCAGGCTTTGCGCATGATCTTTTCTTAAATCCCTCTGCTGCTGCTGCAAACACTAACATCTGTTGTTCTCAAGGATGTCTTCAAGGCTCTACCTTGCTAAGTCCATCCACAGATTTTTTAAATAATGATCACATCAATCCTCCAGTCTCGTGGATGGATTGTTTTTTTCCTTCAGGTTATCCATTTTCTACTAAATATAAGCACTCTGAGAAAGTAGTGTTTGCTGATCAGTTAAAATGTGCCAAACCACAGTTAGTGCATCCCTTGTAAGAAAATAAACTACTAAGGTGTATCTTGATTGACTATCATATATGAAAATCAGGGAATGCCCTGTATTGTCTAGAATTTTTTTCATGTTAGATAACATTACTCTAGAAGAAAGTAAAGTTGGTAAACGAGGGATGAAACTTGTGACTTCATTGAATCCCTTTTTCTGCAGTGTAGTGGGATTTGTGGTGTGCATTCTCTGCTGAAAAATATGTTATGTGTTAGAAAATACTCTATTTATACTCTAAAAAAGACCAATTTTACCTTACACTCAGAAGGTGGAAATGACATCCAGATGATATGCTGAGAATTCCAGTTTTTACAAAGTAAATAATATTGTAGTCATACATTCAACTTTGCACAAAACTTGGTGTTTGCTTGTGCATTCAGAACCCTGAGGGAACTTGGTAAACAGTTGGGAATGTGGACATTCTGGGGGTTTTGTTTATTTTGTTTCTGTTTCAGTATCTGCAACATACTTGAAATGTTAATTTTGGCTTCTATTTTTAGGACAGTTTTTCCACCCCATTGACTTTACCATACTTGAAATTCATCCTGGATCTGATCCCAAGAAACCAGATGCCACAATGATATTTAAAAACAAAGAACTGATAGTAACAAGGTAAAAAAAAAAAAAAGAAAAAAAAATCAAATCCTTAGAAAAGACAAAGAAAAGTTTATTTTGCCAGTTCGTATTTTCTGCTTTGATACTTCTGTGGCTGTATTTTGTCTTGCAGGGGCTGGCAGAAGGATTACAGAAGAGATCCTGAGCATGGCATTGATATCCCTTGCTGGTTTGTTCATAACAATGGAGCTGGGCTAATAGATGGTGCTCATACGGACTACATTGTTTCCAGTCTGTTTTAAACAACACCACCGTCCAAAGTCATGGGGACACAGAGCATTTTTTCTGAAATAATAGTACTTTTCACTGTTGAAGAAGTGTTAAAAATACATAATCTCACCATGTACGACAGTGCCAAGATAGAACAGAGTCAGATCTTGAGAGGGAAACTGCAATTCTGCCTGTGTGCACAGATATCCCCAATCACCTAGCATATTCTTCCAATTTTTAATTAGTAGCTGTGTGTCAGGAGCAATTTAAATAAAAGCATCAACACTTAATGGCTTGTTCCGTTATTCCAAAGCCTGTCAGTGTTTTAATGCCTGCTTCTCAAAGCCCAGGACGTCAAATGTATTTTGGAATAGAACACAAGAGGGCAGCTGACAGACCAAAACATATTTCAGGTCAATTCAGTAACACAATCATCTGACATAGCACTGAGGGCTTGGCTAGTGCTGTGACTTGAGATGGCTGTTAGTGGTGTGGTTTGAATCCAGGACAGTGGTTTCTATGGGAGGTAATAAGCTATTGAAAAATGCAGCAGGCAGGAAGAGAACGAGGAGGGAGGGAGAAAGATCAGAATATTGAAACTAGTAAGTGGAAGTTCATATTATATTCTAAAACAATGTATTAGATGGAGTAAAATAATATAAATAAAAGAGCAATGGTCCATTTTGGATCCTGTAATAGGAGCTGTGGGGCTGTCCATCCAGATCAGTGTCACACTCACTTGTTCTGTTGCCAAAGCAGAAATATAGCAGTGGACAACAGATGTTGACCTACCTTGGTGAAGCTTAGGTGCAAAGCAGAATTGGATGCAATTTCAGCCAGAGTGTTTCTGTTTAATTCATGGGGCTGAGGCAGATCACTGGAGATAGCTGGAATCTTGTCAGCTGTGATTGACAAAGCTAGAAGTTGACAGAGTCTGCAGTCTGCTTTTGTAGAGTCTGACAGCTCAAGAAGCTCCTGCTTAGATGAAATGAGCAATAAGGAGTGAGAGAAGCAGCAGACATGCTTATGGTTAGTAAAGCTTTTACCATCAACTGGTGCATGCATACAGCTTGAATAGAATCACTCAGTCATTAAGGAAAAGACTTCTAACATGATCGAGTCCAACGTCCACATACCACCAATAGGTTGCTCCAAAAATAATGACTCCTATTTATTTCCATAGAAACTGCAACAGATCAAAAGAGCACAAAGGCATTATTTAATAGAGCAAATTCTCAGCTACAAAACACTATTTTCCAACAGTCTGTCCCTGTTGCCATTGCTGATGTTCATCACCCATACACTTCGCTTTTTGCAGAGCACAGTTCAAAAACACTGTCACTTGTAACTGGATACCAAGTGCAAATCTTAGAAATCTGTTCCCATTTGCATGATACATCTGTTGGATTGGGTAGTGCCACTGCTTATTTTCATTCAGGAGCTGACATCTCTTTGTGCATATCAGAGAATGTCAATTTTTGTTGGTTTATTCACATAGATCCTCAACAACAGAACTGCTACTGCAATGCATTCTGAAATGACAAGAAAGCATGTCCTCATCTTAAACATAAGATTATTTTGAGGTAAGGTATTTATGACATATATATATGAACAGGTATGGCTCACACTGTATGGTTTTTGGGGTGAGAAAAAGTATCTAAAATACGTGGAAGAGCATTGACTGTATTCTTTCCCAGAATACTTGTCTCTAGGATGTTCCACCAATTGACCAGTAGGAAATTGACCAGATCGTTGCTGGTTGACTCAAACATGTAAACTTTCTTCTCCCTCTCTCCCCCTGCATTCCTCATATCCAACCTAAACCTAACATCCAAAGGCAAGTTCTGAATACCAACACCAAAGTGGGGGATTCTTACAGTTTTAGTTTCATTTCTTCAGGTCTTTGCTGTTAAAATAACTCCCAAAGCATTTGCACAGCTCGCCTGGTAACTGTGCTCTGATCCAGATGTGTTTAGAAGTATTTCATCAGCTCCCCGATTTACACTGGAATTATTCCCAAATGCTGTTTTTCTTGGGTGGTGCCAGCAGCTCCTCCAGCAGTGGCAGTTAGCAGAAGCCCATGGGACACACCACGTTCCTTGCAGTGGCTGCCAGCCCAGTGCTTTTCTGCTGCACCGCAGATTTGCAGCATAGTAAGGTGCAAGGTTTAAGCAATGTTTCCGTTCCTTACAAGTAAGGCTGAAGGTATATTGGGAAAGAAAGAAAGGGAAGCAGCTCTACAACTCCTTCTTTGCTCCTGAGCAGCCCTTACCTGGCTGGCATTAGTGGAAAAATTCTATGAAAGGTTGGCTTTAGCTGCGTTAGCTCAATATGTCTTCTGAGACAAAGCTCAAGAAATCCATGTGCTGCTTCGTGCACTTGGCCCAAGTACAGACCCTCTAGCTGATTTCTTTGCACTCCCAGCTGCTTTCCAACCCACTGCCTTGTGGCCTCGTGAGGGGTTGAGCAGATCTGAAGCCCCACAGGGGTCTCTGCCTGCAGTTTGCACAAGCAGAGCTGCCCTCTGAATGCTCCTCCCCCTGCTCCTTTGGTGCTTCTGGCCCCCATCGTGGGAGGGAGGTGGGCACCACGGAGCACCCCTCGCAACAGCCGGATGGGAGGCACCTGGCACAGCTCCCTGTGCTCTGCAGACAACTTCCTCCTGCCTTTGGGATGCCTGCTTTAAAGGTGCTGCATTTCAGCAGTGACAGTAAAAAGTGCTGTTCTGCATGGATGTTAGCAGCCTCACAGCTGTCTGATGGCTGACTGAAATAAAAAAGCTTGGTCTCAGAATGGATCCCCACGCTTCTACCCATCAATCCCTTGGTTTGGTATTCTACAGCATGGGGAAAGATGTGATCAGACACATTTGCAGGTTGTTCCTGCACATTCGTACTGCAATGGCCCCAAGAAATTCATAAAGGCCTCAAAAGGACCAACAGCTCTCAAATCAGGGCAAACATCCATTGCTACACAGGTAGTAGTGACCAGAGCAGCTGCCTGGCCACAGCAATACCACCAGATTGCTGACACAGCAAACAGCACTGTTAGCAAAAGACAAATTCTCCCATCAACAGATCATAGAACTTCAGTTCAAATATAACATATTAACATTTATTGACTTATGTTAGTAACTTATATTAAATTCAAATATATATTATATCTCTCTATATATTTCTCTCAAATATATTATATCTCACTCTATATATGAGCTATAAGCTATATATGTGCAGCTACAAGGGCCCTGTGCAAAGTTCAAAGGTTCCCCTTCCAGCTGTTCAGTCCTGGGTTTCATTTTCTCTTTCTCTCAAACCTCGTTCTTCAATTCAGCTTTCGTCTTTTTACAGGAGGTTGCATCTGGATGTCATCTTCTTCCATTCCTTTCCTCTTCCTCCTTATCCTCATCATTTCCTCCAGTCTAAGATGTTTTGCTAGAGGTTGCCCAGCAAGGTTGACATCTCCTGAGTCTAATTTCCTCTTTCTGCTCCATCTCAGCGTTTCCTCCAGCTTCAGATGTTTTGCTGGAGGTTGCCAAACAAGGATGACATTGTCTTGGCTTAATTTCCTCTTCCTCACCAGCCTTACAGTTTCATCCAGCTGTGGACATTTGGCTGGAGGCTGCCAAACACGTGTGCCATGCTGTCGGCTCACTTTCCTCTTCCTCCTCAGCCTCATCATTTCATCCAGACTGGGATTTTTTGAGGGAGGCTCCCAGTTGAGGCAGGACCTTCCTGCCTTTCTCTTGCTGGGGAGCTCAAGCACAGGCATCCTTCAAGGCTTACCAGCACAACTCCCAACGGCCAGCAGGCCTGAAGCTTTACTGCATGTGTTGTGTTCCAAGAACCCATGGCAACGGATGGCGTGATCTCCTGACATCATCACCTGCTGGCTGTGACCGTTCAGGCACTTCTCAGAGCATCCCGCCGCCTGCTCCTCCACTCCAAACTCCAACAGCTTCTCTAGGAGGAGCCAATGGCTAACAGTGCTGCAAGTGCTCCTCAGGAGCAGGTAGACATAGTTATGCACTGCTCTCTCCTGAACCAGCAGCCATTCTCAGCCAGCTCTCTCCAGGGTGGCCAGCATTTCAATAAATGCTTTTAAATAAAATTGACCTGAGCAGCAGGCACAGAAATTCTTTCCAAACATCACCAAAACATCTGATTACGGCTGTTGACTTAACTAACCCGAATGGAATGTGTCATGCAGAAAAGGAGCCTTCTGCCTCCACAAGAGGCACATTGGAAAGCTCCCTTAATAACTTAAGGAAACCATTATCCCTGCCTCTCTTGAGCACAGGACAGCAGTTTTGCATGCGCAGCATCTGCCCTTGTAATTCGTGAGATGACTCCAACTCTGGTCCCGTCCGTATTTTTGGGATTGTGATGCTCACAAGCATCTGGCTTCCATTTTTCACCACCATAACCCTGATAATTTACAACCATTCTGGGCACTGACAGACAGCCATCAGCAAGAGCCACACAGCCAGTGGGTTGGGCACCCACTGGTTCTGCTGCTGCTCATGGTGACCACCAGGGCAGGACTGCAGGCACAGCACCAAGGCTTGTCCCCAAGGGCCTTCTGCTGCTGCTCTTGGGCTGCAGTGCAGAAATCTGTGTTAGTGATCACAGAATCACAGAAAATTGCCAGGGTTGGAAGGGACCTCAAGGATCATGAATCTCCAACCCCCTGCCACATGCAGGGCCACCAACCATCCCACCTAATGCTAGACCAGGCTGCCCAGGGCCCCATCCAATCTGGCCTTGAACACCTCCAGGGATGGGGCATCAACAGCCTCTCTGGGCAACCTGTAATAAGAAATAACACACAGAGTGGCCAGGAGCTCTTTGGTTTGGTGTTTGTACCAACTGTGACCAAATGGGTATTTTTTACTACTGAAAGGTGAATAACCCTATTGAGATGACCCAGCTCTTGTGTGTGATGGTGGAAATGCACACCTGTCTGCAGCACTGGAGCCTATCTGTGATTTGTACATGTTTAAAGTATCTGATACCTGATCTCTATACAGCAGTTCTCTATGTTAGCTGCTGTCATTCCTTAAATATCCTTGCTGGATATTTAACACCACCTCAAGATTGTCAAGATCCATACGAATAAAACTGACTTCAAAGAAATGCCATGAAGAATACTTTGTATTGTGCTTTTGTACATTCACACATTTAATGCTACAGTAGAAGGACAGGCACCTCACAGTAATGCTTCATTCAGAATGTAATTCAGAATGTAATTCTGTCAGTATGCTATCTTTTCAATTCTACTTATTTCTTTCATTGTCACGTTCCTGGACTTAAAAGAGATCTTTCAGGACCTAAATGCCCTTCTGTCCCTCCAAAAGATTTCAACGTGCTGTTTTCCCATTGGGAAGTGCAACCCCAGGACACCAAGGCAGCACGAATTTTGGATACAGGCTTCTGGACTCAAAGTCTGAAAAAAGGAGTTATGAAATTGTTCTATTTTAGAATAACTACTGCAAAAAAAATCAGGTGTCCTTCTTGTCATGGCTTTGTGATTTTTGGTTTTTTTTGGTATTCCACATCATAACATCATGTAGTGCACTGGGAATTGAAGTGTGAATGCTCCAATTCCAGGTACCTGTCCCTGTATGTCGTGGAAGTCATGGGATCTGGCCTTCCTGGTGGTGCTGCACTTGGGTCAGGGCAATCCCAGGTGTTTATACAAACTGGAGGAAGATCTCCTGGAGAGCAGCCCTGCAGAGAAGGACCTGGGGGTCCTGGTTGAGAAGCTGGACATGAGCCAGCAGTGTGAGCTTGCAGCCTGGAAGGCCGACTGGAAGGCTGCATGAAAAAAGGGGTGGTCAGCAGGGAGAGGGAGGTGATTGTCCCCCTCTGCTCGGCTCTTGTGAGGCCCCATCTGCAGCACTGCGTCCAGGCCTGGGGCCCCCAGCACAGGAAGGACGTGGAGCTCTTGGAGCGGGTCCAGAGGAGGGCACTGAGATGTCAGAGGGCTGGAGCAGCTCTCCTGTGAGGAAGGGTTGAGGGAACTGGGCTTGTTTGGCTTGGAGAAGAGAAGGCTCTGAGGAGACCTCATTGTGGCCTTCCAGTATATTATATTCCCACCATCTGGGGGGGATTTGCAAGACCTAAAAATGCCATTAATAGGTTTTAGAAATACCTGGGGTGGTCACAAGGACAACAGCCTGGGTTACTGTTCTTGCAGCTGCCACAAGCTTCACCTGCTCCAGGTGACAATGACTGATGGTCACATTGCACGGCCAGTCCCTGCCTGTGTTAGGCTCAGCATTAGACACCAAATGCCTCAGTTGCTCTTGCAAATTGGCTTCATATGCCTGTTTACAAGATGAATTTGCCCATCAACAGAAGATAACGTAACTTCAGTTCAAATACAGTGTATCAACTTTTATTAACTTACATGAAGTTCAAATATAACATATCAAATCTTACTAACTTATACAAAGTTCAAATCCCTATCTATCTCTATCTAAGCAAATTTCCCCTAATCAATAACTCCTTAGAAATATCTAGACATAAACCCTGCAACCATTGCATTGCTCTGCATTGCTCTAAGGAAGGATGGATGGGCCCAACCGAGAAACATCAGAGACACCACACCCAGAAGAGAAGGCAAGCACCGTGACTGAGCATGCTTCTGAGACCAGGGAGGAAAGTTTAGAAGCAATCAAGATTGACAGCCTTCCTCCCTCAACCCCCAGACGACCACCAAATTACAATTTCTGATTCCTTAAACCCATGGTGCTTCTTCCATCTCATGACATCTACACCACCAACTTTTGGGGAGGTTTCCTTACTGTCATCATCTCCTCCGATTTATGCACCTGCATACCATAGAATCACAGAATGGTTTGGGTTGGAAGGGACCTTTAAGATCATGTAGTCCCAACCCCCTGCTGTAGGCAGGGACACCTCCCATAGCCCAGGTTGCTCACAGCCCCATCCAGCCTGGCCTTGCATGCTTCCAAGGAGGGGGCACCCACGACCTTGCTAGGCAACCCTATTCCAGTGTCTCACCACCCAAACAACAAATTTCTTCCTAATATCTCATCTAAATCAACCCTCTTCCACTTTAACGCTGTCTCCCCTCATCCTGTAGCTACATGCCCACGTAAAAAGTTCCTCCCCAGCTTTCCTGCATTTTGCTCACATTATACACACTGAGGTCCTTTTCAACCCATTCTATGATTCTGTGATCTGCTCCCACCCCCCTGCACTGAGCAGGGACACCGCAGCTCCATCAGTGCTCTGAGCCCCTCCAGCCTGACCTTGGCTGTCTGCAGGGATGCAGCACCATCCAGGGATGGAGCCCGTGCTACAGCCTCACTACTCTTATTTTAAAACACTTCTTCCTCATATCCAACCTAAATCTTCCCTCTTTAAGCTTGAAACCATTTCCTCTCGTCCTGTCACAACAGGCCCTGCTGAAGTGCCTGTCCCTTTCTTTCCTACTGCTCCCCTTCAGCTACTGAAAATACATTCTCCTCTGCATTTTAAAAAGATCAGAATGTCAAAGAAAACTCAATTCATCTTAATCAGTTAATGAGTGACTTGTACTTGGAAACATTACCTAGACTTTGGAGAGAGATGGAAACTTAATGTTTACCTGTTAAACACACGTAAAACTTGGACTTGGCTCAAGTTTCTTTATTTGAATAGATCTTTGCTGTTCAGCGTTAGAGTTCTGATGTTTCATAATGCATGAACGAAGAAATGCTCATGTTTTCTGTTGAAACTGAGATTCCACTGGGGCATGTGAGATCCCAAAGGAGCTGAACAGGTCTGTGCCACAAGTCACCTTCATGGCTGGGGGGATCCCTGCCCTGCCCCACTGCAACGACTTGGGGAAACAAAAAGGGAAAAAAAATAAAAGCAATAATTGACATCACCTCAAGCACTTTGAGGCATCTGGAGGTTGCTGAGACACGCAACATCCACGTGAGATTGTATAGCTGGTGACTTTTTCAGCTCTTGTACCTCCCTGCCAACCAGCCCATGAGTTATACTGAGGGCAAAAACATCCTTTTTGCTGCCTCTCTAGCAGACACAACCCTCACTTGTCCAACAGCTGTACCAACTGTTTGATCTCTAGGCTGAGCAGTAATAAAATGAGAACAGCTCATGCCTGGGCTACCTAGAGAGGTGCTGAGTCTGTGCATCATATCTCAGAGTAGAAGGAAGCCATAAAATATTCAAAAATCAGTGTAGCAACAGCTGCATGCGGGAGCACATCTGATCTTAGCCAGCCCTAACACAGCCCTGATGCCTCCAGCCATGAGTCCTGCACAGTTGCCTTGAACCTGTGCATCCAGCAGGGCTGTTTGCACAACAGCTCAGCTCTGGGAGGGCTCTGCTTATCAGTAAATCAGGTGGGATGACTGTTTTCATCTCCTGTATTATAACAAAGTCTTCATCCAAGAGGGCAGAAACAGTTCTCAAGAACTGTTTTTGTTGGTCCAGGATTGATCTGTAGCCCCAGAACAATTAATTTTGCTACATGTCCACATTTTCATATGGGAATAGTTACAGACAACATTATACTAATGTGATTCCTAAGATACATGATCATTCCCTTGGCATTTGGGTGGTTTCCTATCCAGAGAGACCTTGCACAATTATTTCAGGAATATTCCCCCATGTGAATAGTTGCTATGTCTTCCTCATTTCCAAAGCACTTCAGACATAATTGTCTGAAATAATTGTGTTTTTTAAGCATCATGACAGCAGGCAGAACCCACTTCCAAAGGCTGTTTCTTCTGCTCCACCATTGAATGCACCCTCAGCAAGTTTGCTGATGATACCAAGATGAGTGGTGCAGTTGACATGATAGAAAAAAGAGATGCCATTCAGTGGGGCCTGGACAGGCTTGGGAAGTGAGCACATGAGAACCTAATGAGGTTCAATGAAGGCAAAGTGCAAGGTGTTGCACTTGGTTTGGTGCAATCTCAGATTTGTGTACAGAATAAAAGAAGAACTCCTCGAGAGCAGCACTGCAGAGAAAGACTTGAGGGTCCTGGTGGATGAAAAGCTGACATGAGCCAGCAGTGTGCACTTGCAGCATCTCTCAGAAGGAGGGTGGCCAGAAGGGCAAGAGAAGTGATTATGCCCCCCAACTGTGTCCATGTGAGGCCCATGTGCAGTTCTGTATCCAGGCCTGGGACCTCCAGCTTCAGAAGAACCTGGAGCTGATGGAGCAGGTCCATGAAGACAAGAGAGCTGGAGCATGTGAAGACAGGCAGAGGGAGCTGGGGGTGTTCAGCATGAAGAAGGCTCCAGGAAGACCTCACTGCAGCCCTCCAGTAGCAGCTAATATACAGGAGGGAGAATGACTTCCTACACAGCCTGATATTGATAGGAAAAAGGAGAATGTTTTTAAACTGAAGGAGGGGAGTCTTAGGGCAGATATTAGGAAGGAATTCTTCATTCAGAAGGTGGTGATGCCTTGGCACAGCTGCCCAAAGCTGTGGGTGCCATCCCTGGAGGGGGGGACAGCCAGCCCTCAGCAAGGATTGGAACAGGGCAGACTTTAAGGTCCCTTCAACCTAAGCCATGATCCTATGATTATGTGTACATCGCTTCAAAAGTAATACCTCAAATTTATTTCTATGGAAACCACAGCAGACATGAAGAGCACAATAACACTGTTAGAGCAAATTCTCAGCTACAAAACCCTTTTTTTTCAGCATACTCACCACCATTAGCTAGGCATTTCTGCCAGTGATGAACAAACATGCCATGTTTGTAAAATTTGACATGGCTGTCTGGAACGTGGCTTGTCTTTCCCATTGCTGTTATCACTGCTGAAATGCACCACCCACCTCACTGTGCTCACATAATAATATATATATTATTATTATATATATTATATATAATATATATAATATATATATATTATATTATACATTATATTATATATATAATAATAACCCTCAGCAAATGTCAACAAATGTCACTGGGTGGCATTTTTTTCTGCATGGAGGGATTCAGTTCCTCACCTTTGCTCCATATGCATTTGCACGTCAGATGCCACTCTGTCAGGCTGCCCCTCTGCTGCCATCCATCACACAGCAAGCACATGGAATGGAATAGCAGTGGGAAGGTTGCCCTTCCACTGCCATTCCACCAACATCTGTCTCTGCCATTGTACATCAACATCATAAAACAGGAGGCGTTACTTTCAGAGCAGCTCTGCGTGGTAGGTAATTATCCAAAATGAACACATAGCCTGTAGAAATGCATCCACGAGCGCTTCACTGATATTTTTGAGACAAATATCATGAAGAAACCTCACAGATGCTAAAATAGCACTGTCACTGTATTTACTCATTGCATCCTGCAGTCAGATGGCAGCTGCGATGCCAAAATGTCCACAGGATCAGCGCGTGCCTGAGTTAAAAGCAGTCACCACTCTGTGCCAGACTGTGTCCAAAAATCATTTTATTTACCAAACCACTGCAGCAAACACCTTTCAACACATGGAAAGGACGCCCGTAATAAGAACTAAAATGGGAGTTGCACCCTTCGATATTAACCCCGCTCCCTTTTTAATGACTTAAGGTAGAAATTGGGTATCTATGGCTATGGTGAGCTTAGTGCAAGGGGTAGAAATTTGGAATAATGTTACAACAATCATCCTGGTGAGGTACGTGCAGCTCAGCTCTCAACCAAAGACGCTTTTGGGTGGCTCATCTTTAGACTTCTCAAAGACTGTTTCGTCTCCCGTCCGAGCCCGGCTGAATATGGAAGGTGCTGCAGAGCCCATTTGTTCTTGAAAAAGAAAACCAGGAGAGGAGGCAATCAGTGAAGGAATTCACCAAGTTCTGGCAGTAATGCAAACGCTGCTAAAGTAGAGAAACTTTTGAGAAATATTTCATCAGCCCAACAACTTTCCAAACCCAGTGCTCCCATTCCAAGCACTGGGCAGCTTCCAGCATCTGAAGGTGGTCATCACCATCAGTGACCCCAAATCCCTGCAGGTGATTTATAAACTACTCTGAGGTTCAAGATATCCCCTGAATAAGGGTTTTAATCCATCATTTTTCTTTGTGATCTCCCACTGGTGGTAGAAAAGCAATATATGTATCTCTCTATATCCCCAAGTCTATGAGAAAGGATCCAGATTTTCAGTTTGGGCAACCAGACTTTGACTGTGGGACATTTGGTTGGAACTCAGCCCAGAAGGCTGTCAGGGCTCTTCCTTCCACTTTGTCCAGACAAGGAGAACGACCACTTGAGGCAGAGCCTGGGTGCCACCTACTGATGCCATCTACTGATTAAATGGTTGTGCAGCCAGGCCAGGGGGGGGTAAGCACATCGCTGGCTGCTAATTTGGAGCTGCACTCATTCACTGACAATAGCTTTAAGTTCATGCTTTACATTGGAAGGTTTTTTCCTTATTTCCATTAAAAGAGAAGAGACTTACCGCACTGCTTCATGACTTGGTAGGTTTTGGACTTAATTTCCTGGTTTTTGGAAAGGTTCCCTCTAGCGCCTTTGAGATCTTCCTCCTTCACTGGAGGACGCTTCTTTTTCACTGGCTCTGGCTAATAGGAAAAAGTATCACTCACACATCAGCATTTCATGTTTAGGACCCATAGGGAACAGATGCAATGGCTACCACATGCAGAGCTGCTAATCCTGTGTTCCACCTAGAATTCTGTACTCCACCTCTAAAACTGTACACTCAGCTGCTCCATGTTTTATACATCCTCAGCTCCATATCGGGGCAGGATGTCATTACCCCTCCCAAAATCTGTCACCATTACCATTCTGGTTCTGAACTTGCCCTCTGATTGCCCACCCTATGGAGATGTCTGCCTGGTCCTTCTGCAAGTGAAGACCAAGACAGGTTGGTAAACAAAGTATTTG